>NW_027526445.1:142458869-143141814 GCF_048455015.1 Haemaphysalis longicornis | reverse complement strand
TGCTTAAGTTTTACGTTCAAAGTTATGGAGAATTTCGTAACCATGGTAACGCATAGCTGGTATGTACCGAGTTTCATTACGGCGTGTCTCATAACGGGGATGGTTTCGAGTTCGGTTACACTGTTTCGGGATGAAAATATTACTATATTTTATTTCAAGATTATATCTTTTCGTAAGTATGTCGGTATATAAATCCGGAGCAGTACGAATACCAAATTTATGGACAAGCGGTTTTGTGTGAGCAACATATGATGAATTGCAGATAGCGCGTACGGCTTTATTTTGCAATAAGTGTAATTTATTAATATTTGACGTAGTAGTATTTCCCCAGAGCAGCAAGCAGTAGTTGAGGTGCAAAAGAAAAAGAGAATTGTAGATAAATAGCTTTATATTGGTGGGTAGTAGGCAGCGCAACTTGGTGAGTGGCCAGAAAGTTCGTGATAGTGTGTTTGCAAATGTATCTACGTGTTTACTCGAGAGTAAGTGCGCGTCAAAAACCACTCTAAGACTTTGAAATGTAGTGACGATTTCTACGGCGGACGTTCTAATCGTAGGGCACCATTAACACTAACAGCCTGGTTCTTTGGTTTTCAGAGCACCGCCTTGGTTTTATTAGTGCTAATAGTTAGGAATTTGAACGTGCTCCACTAGTTTAGTTCATTTAATACATCGTTAACATAAACAATAAGACTAGTAGCGTCGTTCGAACAGAAGAGTAATGTAGTGTCATCCGCATAGATTGAATATTTGGTAGAATGGGCGATTCCAACTAGGTCATTTATATTCATAGTAAATAGGGCGGGGGGGGGGAACTGAGAATGCTTCCCAGCGGTGCACCACACTGCATACTCATCACGTAAGGAATTCGATCATTTATAATTACCTTTTGGCAACAGAATTTCAGATAGCTACTCAACAGAACTAAAAATATCCCCCGGAAACCATAATATTCGAGCTTCTCTAAGAGAGTGGTGTGGTGTGATTTTGTCGGTTAAATGCTTCGCTAAAATTCACAAAGACGCCGAAATATACCTCTGGGCTATTTTCAATTGCCTGGAGGGTTATTTCTTTTTGTGTTAAAAACGTGAATTTCGTGGAAACACCCTTTCTAAAACCGAACTGTGATGCGGTTATTAGGTGGTGCTTCGCGCAAAACAAAGTCATTCGCTGATTTATTAGCTTTTCAAGTCCTTTTGAAAAAACCGGAAGTGTCGATATTGGCATATAGGTAGATAAGCAGTGCAAATCACCACTCTTGAAGACGGCGTTTTCGCAATAGTTGCATGCTTTTTGGAAATACGCTCTTTGAGAAGCTACGGTTAAATACATACACAAGTACAGGGCAATACATATCTAGTGTGTAATTGACTGGTCGTATCTGTATGTCATCTCCATCACGGACTCTGCTGTTCCAAAAAAACTGAAAAAGGTGCGATAGACTTCGTCATTCCTTGTCGGGGCCGAAAATGCGCTGGCGCAGTTTCGGGCCGGCATATAGTCTAAAGCATACAAGTCATGAGCACTTTTATCGAGGGACGCAAAAAAATTAATAAAGGCGTTGGCAAGCGGTGCGCCCGATATCAATGTTCCATTCAAGTTTAGCTCCTGCTTGTCTTGCCTGTGCTGCACTACTTGGCCAACTACAGTGTTCAGTCTTTGCCATACAATGTTGTTTCATCGTAGGGTTTCTCCATTAAATACAGTATGTAAATAGTTCCTTTGGCTTGTCTTAAGACCCCAGTAACTTTATTTCGAAACACTTTAAACGCGTGTTGGTCGGCCTTATCTGTAGTATTTAAATAATATTTCAAAATAGCATTTTTCTTTTTTTATAATTTTAAACATTGAGGTGTAATCCAGGGTTTACGCGAATTTTTAGGTTTGAATGTCTTGCAGGGGAGGCAGCCCTGGTAGGCCGATTGAAATATTGATAAGAAAGTCTCATAAGCGCTGTCAGGGCAACTTTGAGCGTAAACGTCTTCCCAGTTTACTTGCGAGAGCTTGTTTTGGAACTTTTCTAACATCGAATGGTTTATATCTTGAAATGTTACACTGTGCACGTGGTTAAAAGTTTTATGAACTACATTTTGCGCTGTCAGTAAGAACAAAGGCAGATGATCACTAATATCAGCTGCAATGACGTCTGAAACTGTTTCTGAAATTTCTATGTTCGCGGTAAATAATCGATTAGTGTTCCAGACTCATTTTGAATACGAGTGGGTGTATTGATGGCGTTAACCAGAAAATGTGAGTTTAGTAATCGTTTAGTTTAGTAATCCTGTGATGACGCCTTGGACTGTTGATTTGTTTAGAAGGTTGATATTTACATCACCGCCCAAAACCAGCTTGAATTATTGTTCATTAATTCAATCAGAAAAAAGTATCTAGGTAAGCGAAGAAGCAGGAGGTGGATAAATTACAGAGCAGATATTTAATGACATTTGCGGGTAGTTAAGGCTTCAAAATAAATCAGTTTTCTGAGTAAATTATTTTATTAGTTCACAGTTCTTAGTCATCAATAGTAAGCCTCTCCTTTTTTTGTGACAGCGGTTTATATGTCGAGTTGTGTATCCGACCATTTTAAATACATCATCCTCTGCCCTGTACCACGTCGGACAGGGCGTAACGACATGAAAGCAAAACTCAAAGCAAGATAAAAAGGCACGAAACTGATCATCTCTGCTCCCAGATGACTGCACATTTAAATAAAAAAAGGATGTGCATTTCTTCTTGTTTTTGTAAAGGTGAGATACATGAGATGGTCTTTGAACATCGACGGCCATCATTGATCAATGAGGCATGGCTGGTGGCCTGCAAACATTGCGAAATGTTGACTGTATTTTTCGATGTCTTTCGGAGAGGTTACACGAAGACTACGTGACTCGTCCGTCTTTCTTGCGTATATTTTGCCTCCATTGGTCCACGCGTATTTCCACTTTCTTTCATTTTTCCGAAGCAATAACTTCGCTGAGCAGTTTTTTCAGTACCGGGCACAAAGGGCCACTTACGAAAACATGCGAGTTTCCGTCCAGCTTTAAAGTCGAAGCAGACAGTAGCTTCTTACGTACTTTATGCCTGGGTTTTTTTGCCTGGGTACATCAAGATCTCGGTCACCTCATATCCGTCACGGAAGTGATGTCGCCATAATAAGTGCCATTGAAGCTGCAGCACACAGTTTCGAGCCCATGCCCTCTCGCCGCACCGGCAGCTGCGCGGCGCTCTACCAACTGCCCTATGAGCAGCTCTAAACACGCCTTATGTCGTTCACCATGGCTGATTCAGATGTTGCTGCCGCCTAGGAGGGGCGAGGCGAAGTAGCGCAGCATGGCGCTAATGAGCACCGACAATTGTCGTCTGGATTCCAGTGCCTTCGTGTACGGGGGACGCACGTGAATTGAGGAAGGCTCCACTGTCGCGTTGTAACCATGACCTTTGTGTTTCAAGCTGCTGTTTCTCTGCATGTCATTATTGGTTTTGTCGTCTCGGAATAGACCAGGTATTTTTCTGTTTCTTGCGTGTCGCCGTCACTTCGTCTGGCAGGGTCTGGGTCGCGAACCGATCGCACATGACGGAGGTTCCTTTGGTTAAAATTCAACTTCTCCTGTGATGACACCTTTCCCTTTGGTGTTTTACTGATTCCTATGACAGACGGATCAACTACAATTTTTTTCTTCGGTGGCGAGGCAGCCGCGCGCCCTGAGTAACATGCAAGCAAAAGAAGAATTACTAATTTCTGCGACAAGGTGACCATTTCAAGGCCATACTGACGCCCGGTTTACAAGGGCCATACAAGGCCCGGTTTCTCGAAGTACCGCTGCAAAGTGTTGTGAATGAGCAGGTGATCTTCGTTAGAGTTCTTGCTGTTGATACCACAATTCTATTGGGGTAGCAAATCTATAAAAGATCTCAGCGGCCAGCAACCTTGCACAGGCCGTTAGTTTTATATTTGCAATATAACTGCAATAGCATGCAGGGTTTGCCCTTAGCCAGCGTACTGAGACCAGGCCTCGTTGTATAACCCTTTGCAGGGATACACGAGGTCTTAACATAAGAGCTATCAAGAAAATTCTGGCCATCCTACTTTGTCTATCAAAATTCGGGCATTGACCCTGCAAAAATGTCATCCCGGCATTTACTCGTGTCCAGTACTGAAGCAGCTCTATGCGGGCTCGGTAGATGACATGCTTTGCTCCACTTGAAGGCCCCATGACGGTATTTATCAAAGGGAACTAGGACCTTCCGACATCTTCTGAAATGGCACCTACAAAATGTTTTCCACGCGTTTATTGGTGCTAGTAGTTAACTCCCCAATAAGCAGCGTCAGTGTTTAATACTGACAAATGCGGACTTAAGGGATTATTACGAATTCTCGCTGTGGTATACCAGCTGATATTGGACGACGAAAAAGTTTTTGAAGCTATTCGCACGCGTTTATTGTGGCGCTAACCCTGAAACACTCGCGCCCAAAGATAAAAGCATGCAGAGCGGACGCCGCGGTATTGAATTCGCTGACGCTCGCCTGCCCAGGTCACTTTGTTGACTGCTGCTTGGCCGCCCGTGTATTTTTTTAGTTGTTAGGGGAGCACAAGTTCGCTCCAATAAACTTGTTTTTCTTGAGGGCAACTGCGTCGTTTTTGGTTTCGTGATATCTAGTAGAGGTTCGGGGTACATGCACCCTAAGCCCTCGTCAAGCCGACAAGCAAGCCCTCGCAGCCGACAGCAAGGTCTTCCGCCAGAGTTTGGACTGCTTCGTGATGAAATGAAGAAATAAGAGGTCGTGAAAACAACCATGATCAATGGAGGCACCATGACAAGCGCTACCAATCCTGCCCTCGTCCTTCAGTAACCCAGGGTCACCTTCATCATTCCATAAATCACCTTCTGAGGATCCGGAAGACTGGTTGGAGCAAGTCGAACGGGGCAGGCTGTTTAACCGATGGGAAGACGCGGAGACACATGCAATTGTTCTTCTACCTTGAAGATTCAGCACGGATGTGGTTTGAAAACCATATATGCTCCGATTTCATAACGCAATTTGTAACGACGTTCCCCAGGGTTGTGCGAAAAGAGCGGGCTGAGGTCTTGATGCAAGCGCGGACACAACACTCTAACGAACGCGTTGTGTTTGCCGAAGAGATAAAGAGGCTTTTCAGGCGTGCTGACCTTGCATGGCGGAAGATAAAAAGTTGCACTTATTAATGCGTGGTGTGAAGGAAGAAATGTTTGCTGGACTTGTCCGCAGTCCGCCCAAAACCGTCGCCGAATTTGTGACTGAAGCCAGCACAATTGAGAAGATCTTTAAATGCGTGCTAAGCAGCATGGCCGCAACTTTCTCGGTGCCGCCAATGCGAACTACATCGACAGCATGCCGATCCCGGTAGACAGCATACGCGAGAATATCCGCGCAGTAGTGTGGGAGGAGCTGCGGAAACTTCTCCCAAGGCCGCCACGACCCCAAGTCACTTCCCTTACCGACGTCATTAGGGAAGAAGTTTGCAAGCGCTGGTAGCTTGAACGACACCAGAAGTACCCGGCGAGCCGCAAGCCATGGCCTGCGCGGCTGCTCTCCATCGATTTCGCCCACCCGCACCGTATCGTCCTGAGGCTCCATACCATCGTCCCCTGTCGCGGCCTGACCACCTGCGGTACAACCCCCCGCAGCGAGGAAGACCAACGTGTGGAGAACGCCATATAATCGTCCGCTGTGCTACCACTGCGGAGAGGCTGACCCCATCTACCGTCGCTACCCCTACAAGAATCTCGGCTTGCGAGGGTTCTCCGTCGACGCAGCACGCCCCCGGCCCGGCCAGCCCCCTACTGAAATCGAAGATTACCTGTCCAACATCAACTGAGGTCCAGCGCACTTCAACCGCTCGCTGTCACCCTACCCATACGGATCACCAAGCCGTCGAAGCAACGCAGGCTTCACGCGTGGGAGTTCCCCAAGCCCACGTAGGGGAAACTAAATGCAGCAATTTCTGGAGGTAAAGTTCCATCGTGGCGGAAAAATGAAAACCCTCCAACGATGCTCCCTGAAGACCATGATTCACGATATACCCTCAGCCCGACGACCCGATCCAACCCAAGACGTGACTCCCTAACACGACGGCAATGACACTACACGACGCGAATCCGAAATGACAGAGCCTGCCACTGAGAAGACGACGACAATGGCCACGCGTAGTGCCAGACCGCCAACACGCACAAGCCAAGATACGACACCCCGCCGCATCTGAATCTCGAAAAAAGTGGCGTCCGAGGTCCAGTTGTCTATAGACGGCTTTGACGTAGTCACCCTCATCGACACGGGAACCAACTAGTCGGTAATGAGCGTTTAAGCTAAAGAAAGGTACATGATGGGAAGGTCGGCACATACGCACAGGAGGAGGCCATCTCTTATTCGAAGTGGAACGAGCACATCGCGCGTCACCCTCATGATTAAGGGGGCAATCCCCTTTGGCAATAAAGATGACGAGGCATAGTGGAGCCAGATGCCGACAAAGATGAAGACGAAGAAAGAGAATTCAAATTGCCTCCCCCCCCTTGGGTATAATGATGACGAGGCATAGTGGAGCTAGAGGCCGACGAAGATAAAGACGAAGAAAGAGAATTCAAATTTCCCGCGGAGAGGGCAGACTAATGACGAGGTGACGCGATGGAGGCACGTGCAGAAATAAAGAATGTGGCGGTGACCCGTGCGGCGGACACGGCCAGAGCGAATGCAACAGTGCCGCGACGGCCGGGCCAAGGCTATTTATTCCCGGGGCACAGGCCGGGAGGGAGAGAGATCAGAAGAACGCCACAGCAGGAAGGTCAGGTGGCACGAGTCCGAGGAACACGCCGGAGGTACGAGGCCACGCCATCGACCAGAGCCACGTCAGCCTGGGCCGGAGTGGACCGACGTGGCATCGGCCTCTAATTCCACGTAGTACCACCAACCTGCGCTTTGGTGGCCGCAGCAGCGACGGTCGGGCGCCTGCGTACAGCGAGCGCGCACCGTCAACTAACGCCTTGGCGGCCCCCACGCGGCCACGTTCCCGGAACTCCCCGGTGCGACCTGCTACCACGGCGACGGCCCCGAGGCCAGGTGTTGCCTCCTGCTACGACGGCTACCACGAGAGGTAGCTGAAAAGGGGTCCACCGTGTGACTACCACGCACAACTACATCGGTACCAGCACCACCGGCACCGATGCCGCGGACAACTACGACTACGAGTGTGTCACGGCAACGCTACGGGTACGATACATCAGCGCCAGAGACAGCGGTAGGACCGTTCGCTAGGGACTTGGTATTATATGACCATTGTTGCTAGGATTGTTAATATGGACGTTGTATAGACTGGAACTAGGACGGGTTGCTTTATTAGGGACTTCATTGTAGTGACAGTTGGTTTGGTTTGTTGGCTTTTCTGGGTTTTTGTTAGGGATCAGTATTTAGGAATTTCTTTGGTTGAGTTCTTTGTTTGCTTTCTTGTTTATTTTGCTTAAGGGCTGTAGTTGTGCTTAATAAATGTGTGCTGTGGTAAACGTGCCAACGATTTTCCCGTGCCCACCTCTCCGAGCTGGTCGAGACGTGCCATAAAACGGAACAGTCATCATAGACGTCACCCCGTACCCTGCTGCGTTCGTCATTTTGCCTAACTGCTCCTGTGACGTAATTCTCGGAATGGACTTTTTGACAGACAGCGGTGAAATAATTGATCTGCAGACAAGGCCAATGACTTTTGATCCGATCATTCCAGGGCGCCGGTACCAAGTCCCGAACACCATGTATCTGTAGGGATGGCTGACGATCACGTTACCCTGCCACCCCGCGCGAGCTTGATGAACACTGTCTACTGTGAGGATGCTGCTTCTTACATCGGCGCTATCATACAGAGTGACAAAAGTTTGCTTCTCGAGCGTCTTTGTCGCACCAGGCATTGCGCGGGTTAAGCAATGCGAATCCTACGTTTTGGTCACTATTCACAGAGGAGTACGGGCATTAAAAGAAGGCCGCTGCAATAGATTTCGTGGAAGAAACGCAATACACAATAGGAAATACAAAAAAAACTGGAATAACGTGATTGATTGATCGATTGATTGATTGAAGTGATCATGGTCGCAACTTTGAACGCGCACGCGCAGATGCTTTCAAGCTGCTGAGTTTTTTCGACGTTACCCCGGTACTGCCTAAAGAAAACCGGGACAAATTATTCGATTTGCTGCGTCGCTACAGAGTGTTTTTCTCGAACACAAAATTACGTCTGACACCCCTAGCAAAACACTGAATTATAACCAAACTCGAGCCAGATCTACCCGACAGCCACCGTACTGCATGTCTTCACACGAGCGGGAAACCATCCGGACACAAGTCGAAGACATGCTCAGTGACGACATTAAACAGCCATCGAAAAGCCCCTGGGCTGCTCCGGTCGTACTCGTGGAGAAAAACGACCGCACATTGAGGTTCTGCGTTGACTTCCGGCGACTGAACAAAACCACCAAAAAGGACGTGTACCCTCTGGCACGAATCGACAGTGTCCTAGACCACCTCTGCCACGCAAAGTACTTCTTTTCGATGGATTTGAAGACGGGCTACTGGCAAATTGAAGTGGACGAGAGAGACCGAGAGAAGACGGCATTTATGAACCAGACGGCCCATACGAGTTTAAGGTGATGCCGTGAGGGCTGTGCACGGCGCGAGCAACGTTTCAGACTCATGGACAGTGTGCCAGCCATCCTGAAGTGGCACATCTACCTCGTATACCTCGACGACGTTGTGGCATTCTCCCCGACTTTCGACGAACACCTTGCAAGGTTGGAGTGCCTACTCGAGGCCATTCATACGTCTGGGTTAACGCTGAAGCCTGAAAAGTTCAGCTACGCGTGCGAGGATCTCAAGTATTAGGGCTACGTCGTCAACGCCGCCTGAAGCCTGCCTGACCCGGCGAAAACTTCAGCCATAGCGAAATTCCCAAGACCGAAAGACAAAAAGGGAGTGTGAAGACTACTCAGATTATGCGCTTACTACCGGTGCTTCGTCGCAAACTTCGCACACATTGCAGAGCCACTCACGCACTTGACGAGAGATAGCGCACCCCTTTCAGCAGGGAAAGCACCCAAGAGGATGTATTTTGCGAGCTGCAAAAACTAATGCAAAGCCCGCCTGTGCTCGCTCATTGCGATGAAAACGCCGAAACCTAAATGCACACGGACGCCAGTGATACAGGCTTGGGGGCCGTTCACGTCGTCCAAAGTCAAAGCGGTTGCCAAAACGTAATCGCCTATGCGAGCCGTGGTCTGACAAAGGAAGAAAAAAAAAACTACTGAGCCTCTGAGAAACAGTGCCTGGCTATTATATGGGCGATTTCAAAATTTCGCCCATACGTGTATGGTAGACCATTGAAGGTTGTGACACACCACCATGCGGTGTGTTGGCTCGTCAATTTGAAGGAGCCCTCTTGCCATCTCGGTAGGTGGAGCTTGCGCCTGCAAAAATTCGACGTTACAACAGTCTATAAATCCGGCAGGAAACACTCCGACGCCGACTGCCTGTCTAGCCCCCATGTCGACCCACCACCACAAGGTTTCAACGAACACAGCGCATTCTTCGAGGTCGTGACTGAAAGCGACCTAGCCGCCCAGCAGCTTGCCGAACCCGAGTTACGCGTCATGATCGACTATCTCGAAGGACGCGCCGTCAGCGTGCTAAAGGCCTTCAAACGCAATTTACCTGCATTCAGGCAGAAAAACTCCGTCCACGTGAAGAAAAAGTTCAACCTTGGAACGACAACAAGTTATCTTTTCGTCATCCCCGCATACCTTCTTGACAAAATTTTGGAAGAGTGGCACGCAACCCGTCTTCTGGACATCTCTGCGCATCCCACACTATAGGAAAAATCAAAGTGAAGTTCTGCTGGCCCTGCCTTACAACCGATGTGTCCCACTGATGACCGTAGCTACCGTGACTGCCAGCGACGAAAAACGCCGCCGAAAAGACCCGCCGGTCTCCTGCAGCCGATGGGTGTCCCATCGAGGCCCTTTGAAAAGATTAGAATGGGTCTCCTGGCCCGTTCCTTTGTCACGATCCGAGAACAAAGTCGATTGTCATAGCGACAGACTATGACGCGCTACGCAGAGACCACCGCTGTTCCCAGGGGGACTGCACAAGAAGACGCAAAGTTCTTCATATACCCAATTGAGCTGCGACATGGAGCCCCTGAAGGCCTAGTTACGGATCGCGGAACGGCCTTTACTGCGGAGCCTATGCTAAGAATGTTACACTACAGCAACACGGATCACCGAAGAACGACAGCGTACCATCCTCAAACGAACGGACTAACGGAACGTCTGAACAAGAGGATCGTGCATATGCTGTCTGTGTACGTCGACATTGAACATAATACTTGGGATGAAGTCCTTCCATATGTCACGTTTGCCTACAGCACGGCCATTCAGGAAGCTACAGAGATGACACCATCCGAGCTTGTATGCCGAAGACGGCCGACTACGGTGCTTGATGCCAAGATTCCGCATGTAGAAGGCGACGACCTCAACGCCGATATCCAAGGATGCCTTCAGCGTACCGAAGATGCCCACCAGCTAGCTCGATTTTGTACCACCGACCAGCAGCTGGTGGATGCTGGACGCTACTACGTACGACGCCGAGACGCCAAGTACCACCCAGAGGATCGTGTGTTGGTTTTGACTCCCATCCGACGACGTGGACTCGGCAAGAAACTTCTGCGACGGTATTTTCGACTCTACCAGATTCTACAATGTGATGGACAGCTTACCTACGAGGTGATCGCCGACCGCGATTTCGGAACACCAAGACGACGCACGCGGCCCGAAGTCGTCAACGCGGTTCGCCTGAAACCTTACCACGCAAGATGAGGGACATTTGTGTTGTTTGTTAGTACACTCCTTTATTTTAGTATCAGGACGATGCAATCTTAGAAGGGGGTAATGCCGCGAACCATACATTGAGTTTATTTATTTTTTGCTTTGTGGTACCGGGGTTCTTGCACCCGGCCGCGGTTCCCAAGAAATGACACTGAACCCCCTCGATCACACCTTTACTTGGGTGTGCAGCCGATCCGGCTGCACACCCGTCGCCCAGCCGAGTCCGCCATGTCCTATCCCCGCTCCTCTCGCCCACCTCCTCATCCACAGCCGGCACATGTCCATCCCGTGGGATTGTCCCCCGCCACTATTGCCGGATTACCACACTCTCCCCCCCTCCGAAGAAAGGGCCGACGCTGGCTGCCCTCGGCTGCAGTCGTCGGCACTCTCGAGGGACTCCCACGGCTCAGCCCGGATGGCAGTAGACCGGTGCCACAGGTGGCCTCCTAAGACCCGGGGGTCCTTGCAGAAGGTCCAAACGTGGCAAGGTCCTGTCCGCGGGCCTTGCTCCGCGGGTCGCGTCGGCACTCTCGAGGGACTCCCACGGCTCAGCCCGGATGGCAGTAGACCGGTGCCACAGGTGGCCTCCTAAGACCCGGGGGTCCTTGCAGAAGGTCCAAACGTGGCAAGGTCCTGTCCGCGGGCCTTGCTCCGCGGGGGTGGTGTCCGGCGCAGTCGTCAGCAGCTGTCCGCCTCGAGCTTCTGCTTCATCTTGGCGAACTCCTCCTTGGTCACGGAGCCCTCGCCCTCGCCGAGCTTCTGCAGCTTCTCCCGCGAGGCGTCGAAGTCCGGCCGCGGAGGGGCCGGGGGAATGATCATCCCGGCGTAGTCCTCGCTCTCCTCCAGGGCGTCGTGGAGCCAGATGAACTCCTCGTGCTGCCGAAGCACAGAGAACTCCGGCTTCTGGAAGTCCGACAGCGTCGTCTTGGTGTGGACAGTGAACTTGACCTTGTCCCTCTCGCTGAGGGCATCCGAGATGTCCACCACCAGAGACTGGTCCGCCAGGTCGATCGTGTCTGACCGCATCTTCAGCGAGCTGTCGGTCACATTTGCCGCGGAACACCAAAACGAGGAAGAAGACCACAATGCCCTTCCCAGGAATCACGGCCGGCCCCACGTTCAGGGCGCCAAATGTGGTACCGGGGTTCTTGCACCCGGCCGAGGTTCCCAAGAAATGACACTGAGCCCCCTCGATCACACCTTTACTTGGAGTCCCGCTACGCCAAGGTACACCGCTCAGCCGATCCGGCTGCACACCCGTCGCCCAGCCGAGTCCGCCATGTCCTATCCCCGCTCCTCTCGCCCACCTCCTCATCCTCAGCCTGCACATGTCCATCCCGTGGGATTGTCCCCCGCCACTATTGCCGGATTACCACAGCTTTTACCGCCCGGCTGCGCGGTGTGTGGTATCTGTGTGCCAATGGAAGCGCGTGTTCCATTTTTATTTTTATGCTGCACGTGTTATCTATTTCTCTTTTGATAGGGAGTGCGTTTCCAACTAATGCAAACACCCTAGAATAATATGCTTTGGTCAACAATGTTCTGTGTGTAAATCGACGGTTCGAGAAACACTCGCGCCGAAAGATAAGAACATGCAGACCAGACGCCGTGGTATTCGACTAGCCGACGCTTGCTTACCCACGTAACTTTGCTGACTACTGCTTCGCGCCTGTGTATTCTTTCAGTTGTTAGGGGAGCACAAGGTCGCTCCAATAAACTTGTTTATTGAAGACAACTGCAATCTTTAGAAAGGACAGAAATGCGACGCGTAGTGGTGGCGTGATAATCGCTGTACGCAATACGCTCAACTCTACTCCTGTACTTATCCCAGCCTCTTCTATAGAGATATATTGAGCTCTTGTTTGCTCGCCTTTTTGAAACTCTTCATGCCTTCTGATTGGCGCGTGCAATCAACCACTTAACCCCAACATGGAATTCCTAACTGCTCTTCAGGCCGAATGCTCCTTCCAATAATTATGGCCGGTGACTAATGTTCCCGGTGTTGATTGCCACAGCAATCAAGTAGACAGCACCTCCTCAATCAGGCACGAGTGCAAGGACTTTCTGCACTTGCTCGGATGTGCTTTCTCATTACATAAGATGGTTAAAAACCCACTAGTGGTCAAGCTCCTCTTGACATCGCTTGCAGTACTCACCCTCGAAGCATTACACTGAATGCTCGTGACAAGATAAGTGACCACAAATTCGTACATTTTGGCTTTGCCTCAACCATTCGAAGTAATATAAAACAACATACAATTATTTACCATATTTACCCAATTCCAACGCGCACGCGATTTGCGTGACCGAAAAAAAAAAGGCTTTCGGTTTGTATGCGAATCGAACGCGCATGCGATTTAAAAGGCCTGTTTCTTGCCATAAAAATGTGCATGTTGGAATTGGGTAAATATAGGTATGATTAGGTCAACGAGTTCCAATATTGTTCGCTGGTAAAAGATGAACTCACTTTTATTTCTAGAATCGCAGCAGAAAACTCGGTTTCCTTTAAGGAAGCCTAGTTGCCTCTAAGGGATCACTAACTGCCGAAATTACGTATCTGCCCTTGAATTCAGAGCCCTTGGTTTACACTTTATCTAAACCGAGATATTGGGAAATAGAAACGATCCTGCAAAGCTTCTCAGCATTCGAATGAGCCTTATTCTTGGCCTAAATATAAGCAGGCGTCACGAAACTGCAACGCCGGGAATCAAAAAGCAAAGAGCCGCATTTTTTACAAAAACCTTACCAGGTTTGCTTACTGACAACGCGAAACAATTCTGAAACACCATAATCCTATAAAACGCAACAGGTGCAAAGCCCCTGCCTCGACACAGTCTTCTTTCCCCTTTATAAATAGCTGCGACGTAGCGCAACAATCTTCTATCTTCACAACTGAAAATTCTCCACCACTTCTGCATGTTTCCTGCCATACTAAGTGCTCAGTAATGTCCGATATTTTGATAACCTGACAGGGTGTTTCAAGAGCCATACAACATTTTTCATAACAGATGTAGTCCCTGTCCTGTTCAAATATCACCTACATTATTAATGCTAATGTTGATGCAGTCTTTCTTGTTTGCAGTTGTTTCAGCAATCCCTCAACAACAATGTGGTGCTTAACGACTGGAAGTTAGCTTTCATTGTTTCCATTTATAGGGCGGGGACCACACCAACTTTTCAAATTTTAGGCCTAAATCTTTTACTTCTATACGCTGCAATATTCTAGAACATGTTTTGTACACTTACATTACGCAACATCTGTCTTCCGACAATTTATGTTTTTCAAATCAGAATGCGTTTCAACGTGGAAAATCATTCCAATCTCAGTTGTTCTAATTTATAATGAATATCCACACCAGTATATTGAAGCGGAAGCCGCTCGGCACCGCCGCACACGGGGACTTTTCCTTTCTCTCGTATCTTCCGTCGGCTTGTTGACAGCGCGCCTTTGTGTCATTCCCTCGCCCTCTCCAACGGTCACATTTGAGGGCTTAATTTGTTGTCCGGCCGACTCCTGGCATTAGTCCTGGCGCCCTTGGCGTCTGCTCGCTGAGGAGCCTTTTTCTTCTCTCTTTTAAAGGACGCGGAGGTTCCAATTCTTTCCCTCGTCGGGGGAAGCTCTCGGCGTACACATCTCTTGAAAATAAACAGTCTTGTCTTGAAACAGCAAACGTGCTCTACGTGCTTTCTCGCCTCCTTCACCAGCCGACATTCCGTGCTGCTACAAAATTGGTGACCCGAACAACGCTCTAACGAACATGCCGCGATGAGCTCCGACGACAACACTGCTGCCTACACGCCGGCAGACTTCGCCACGGAACTGAAGGTACCAAATTTTTGGCCTAAAAATCCAACAGTTTGGTTAAGCCACGTGGGGACCCGTTTTCAGCTCTGGCACATCACCTCGCAGTCGACGAAGGATTCATCGTCTAAAGGTCCAACGAGACGAAAGATACAACGAGTCGAAAGGACCAACAGTGGATATTGTGTCTGGTTGGATCTTTCGTCACGTCGGGCATTGAGACCCGGTGGATCTTTCGTCTCGGACATTCAGGCTCGATTGGACCTTCTGTCTGGATAAATATTTCCTCTCATGACAAGGGCAGAAGAGCGAGATAATCTCGCTCTCCTGCCCTTGCCATGACTATTGGAACAGATTGAAGGAATCGACCATGCATTTTACGCTGACGATATCACGGTATGAACGAACAGAGCAGGGTCTCAGGGGTGGATAGAAGAAACATTGCAGCAAGCAGGGCAGACGGTGCATGAGTACGCTAAATCGTGCGGCCTGAGCTGCGCCCCCCCCCCCAAAATCCGAGCTCTTAGTAGTTCAGCTGGGGGCTAACAAGAAGACCAGGAGTCAAAGCACAGTTCAAATAGACGGAATCGAGATAAAGCCCACCCAACAATGCCGTATACTGGGGCTCATACTGAGGACCGACGGTAAAGCGGACGCAGCCCTTGCCAAGATCAGAACCACCACGGAACAGGTACTGGGTATGCTGAGACGGGTAGCCAACAGGAATCGAGGCATAAAAGGAGACGACGCAATCCGCCTTGTCCAGGCTTTTGTCATCTCCCGAATCACTTATGCAGCACCGTACCTGCAACTAACGAAGAAACAGAGGGAAGGACTAGACATACTTATAAGAAAGGAAACGAAACAAGCCCTGGGACTCCCCATTTACACGTCCACCAAACGGCTGCATGAAATGGGAGTCCACAACACCGTGGACGAGCTTGTCGAAGCCCACCTGTCCAACCAGAGGATGCGACTCAGCTGCACCGAACATGGCAGAAGGGTCCTCCAGAAGATAGGATCGAAGATCGAGCTGATGCCAACACCGGGCCTCATACCAGAACACTGGCGAGCAAAAATCACGTCGAAGCCCCTTCCACGTAATATGACGCCGGGAGAGGACGAGGGAAGAAGAAAGGCACGAACAGCAGCTCTGGAGAGGAGATTCGGTGACAACCCTCACGTCTTGTCCAAGGACGCATCCCTACTACAGGGTAGCGATCGAGTAGCAGTGGCCGTAACGTCTCGAAACAGGCAAATTACCACGGCATCCACGGGGACACGAGACCCAACCACAGCGCAAGAAGTGGCTATGGCACTAGCGCTGCTTCAATCCGGCGTCGAGGTCGTGGTCACTGACAGCAAGAAGGCCTACAGCAGTTACCGGAAGGGCACGATCTCCTCCTTGGCAGCAAAGATTATGAACAAGAGAGAGCCGCCTGAAAGGGTAGTCGAGGTCGTATAGACACCCACGCACTCCTCATTATTCGTCAACACAATTGCCGACTACTACACCCGAGAGATGGCCCGCCGGGCACAAGAGGAGGCGAGTGGAGGAGAAGACGACCCGACTCCCGTCACTAGCTTCAAAGAAATAACAGCAATGTACATGGAGGACAGGCGCGGACTGCCGGCACCCCATCGTACACTAACACGGAAAGAGCAGACAGCATTAAGAAGAATTCAAGCGGGGTCGCTGGCCCACCCAACATTGCTACACACCATGTTTCCACAACATGAAGAGACGTACCCCTTCTGTCACCAAGAAAAAGGCACCTTGCGACACGTGATTCCAGAGTGTACGTCACTCAAAGCCCCCCGCACGGGGCACCTTGAGTAGTATTGGTGATGGTACTGGCGATACCGTGGACCCCGAGCCCGCAAACATAAGCTGGATCTAACCGTGGCGATGTGTTTATAGGTAGAGGGTTAGAAACCACGAACGGTGGCCGTCGGAGGCCAGGCCAAGCTCCGGCGGATGGGTTCCCTGTCTGTTCACCAGGGAGGGAGCACTGGGACCTCTTTGACTACCAGGGTAAGGTCAAAGAAGAAAGTACCCCCGTCTCCCTGCTTTTATACTATGCTATATGGCATTTTCAAAACCCCCCCAAACGTGATCGGTCCCTGAGAAGGGGCAGCACCGAAGTTTCATTCCCACCATTTCCAACAACGGTCTTTTGAACAACCGTCAATAACTATGCTCGTTTCCTTGTGATAGTGTCAGCTGACTCAGGAAGACCTGTCGCTTCCCTGTCTGTATTCCTGGTTTCAAAATTCCTGCAAAACACAATAGGTGGAAAGTATCAAGGTAAAAAGCTTAGGACGGGAGAAATCCTTGTAGAACTCCATGCCGAACAACAAGCCCGCACTCTTCTTGAACAAACCCGCATCCATGATCTGGACATCAGGGTCACACCCCACCGGAGCCTCAACAGCTCCCAGGGTGTGACTTCAGAGGCAGATCGTCATACGGAAACAGATGCCGACTTGCTTGAAGGTTTAAAGGATCAGGGCGTCACAGCTGTGCGCCGCATCACGATGCGCAAGGATGATAACATAATCCCCACGAAACATATTATCCTGATCTTTAACCGTTCCTCACTTCCTGACCATATCAACGCAGGCTTCATTCGATGCTCCATTCGTCCTTACATTCCGAACCCGCGCCGCTGCTTCAAGTGCCAGTGGTTCGGGCACAGTACAACCTCTTGCCGCGGCAAAACAACGTGTGCGAAATGCGCCGCGCAGGACCACCCTACCGACAACTGTAATTCTGACATCCTCACTTGTGCAAACTGCAGGGGCCCACATGCGGCCTACTCCAGGAAATGCGAAAAGTTCCAAATAGAAAAGAAAATAATCAATCTCAAGGTAACAGAAAACATCACTTTCCCAGAGGCGCGGAAGAGGTTCGCCACTTTCCCTCTGGGGAGGTACGCCGACGCAGCTCGCCGGGGGGCGGAGCGGCGTCTGGTTTCCACAGGGACCCAGTTCAGCGAGCCTGACCTGGTCCCTCCCCCGCCCCCCCCTGGGTTGCCTCTGGCAGCCCAACCCGCCACCACGCCGCTTGCTGAGGCAGCAGCGGTTGTGGTGGCAACGTCTTGCGTCGGGACCGGTGCCGCTCCCGCCCCTGTCTCCCCATACTCCAGTGCGTTGGAGGGTACCGAGGTGATGGACACCACGGGCCCCGCACCGGCTCCCACCGCCACCGCACCGCCCGTGCCACCTTTGGCGCCCCGGACGCCCTCGGCGGTGGCGGCTCAAACGAAGGGCTCCCGAGGGGGGGCCAAGTCCGGGGGGCCCGGTCCGTCGGGCACCTCTCGGACATCCAACGACGAGATGGATGTCGGGCCGTTCCTGCCTGCAACGAACGCAAGGAGCGGCCACCGACTTCCAAGCCTACAGACAGGCCCAAAAAGCCCAATCCCAGAGTAACAGCCCCAAACGACGACACATGAACATACACACACACACTCCAGTCATTCTTAAATGTAAATAATGGGAACAGACAACATCATTCAATGGAACTGTAGAGGCCTTATCAACAATCTAGATGATGTGTACGAGATACTTCATTCACATCAGCCAAGCCTGATGTGTCTTCAGGAAACACACCTAAATAGTAAACATACTAACTTCTTCAATAGCTACTTGGTTTTTCGAAAAGACAGGCACACGTGCACTTATTCTTCAGGTGGTGTGGCCATAGTAGCCCGAAAATCCTTAGCCTGTCACACCATCCACCTAAATACCATGCTTGAAGCTGTCGCGATTCGAACAATTATTTATGATAGGTTAATAACGGTATGCTCCCTCTACATCCTTCCGGATTACCAACTGTCAAACACTGATTTTGAGGCCCTCATAGATCAACTACCTGAACCGTACTTAGTCTTAGGCGACCTCAATGCACATAATTTAATCTGGGGCTCTTCCCGCACAGATGCCCGAGGTCGCCTAATTGAAAAATTTCTAACATCATCGGGAGCATGCCTTTTTAACGAATACCAAGCTACATATTATAACATAGGACAAAACAGTTATTCACATCTTGACTTGGCTCTTGGCTCTGCAGTTTTTTTCCCATTTCTTGAGTGGCATGTGGACACAAACCTATATAGTAGTGACCACTTCCCCACGAAATTGACATACATAGGCATAGGCATAAACACTTCCCCCTCTCATAAAAGGTTCAATGAGGGAAGAGCAAACTGGAGTACATTAACAGAAACATCTAAACTGCACTACACATCCATAAAACACCTACACGTAGAAGAGGCGACCCAACTGCTCACGGCGCACATCCTGGACGCCGCCGCAAAGTCCATTCCCCAGGCCTCCGGTGCCCCACACAACCCAAGGAGGCCCGCAGGAACGAGGACTGCAGGCGAGCGCGAGTGGCCCAGAACAAGGCGTAGGGTGTCCTTCGCCGGTACCCCACGTCGGCTAACTTAATTTCTTTTAAAAGAGCAAAGGCCTTGGGAAAGCGCGTGCGCCATGAGGCAAAACGGGATAGTTGGCGCTCCTTTATAACATCCGTAAATTCATACAGACACACGCAAGGTATGGACACGAATACGTAAACTTAAAGGACAGCATACACATAGCCTGCCCTTGGTGAGCACGACTGGGGACACACTAGAAGATCAGGCTAACACACTTGCACAACACTTTCAACACGTGTCAAGCTCTGCATACTACACAAACACTTTCCTGAAACATAAAGCCTCTTGTGAAAAGAAGTCCCTACGTGACAACAACAAATCACAGACTTCTTACAACTACCTGTTTTCACTACATGAGCTGAGGGCTGCTCTAAGCACGTGTAAACCCTCAGCTTCAGGCCCAGACAACATTACATATACAATGATACAGCACTTACACACAGACACTCTTGTAACACTCCTTCACCTTTACAAGATATTTCTTTCGGGGCACATTCCAAAGTCTTGGAGGGAGGCCATAGTTGTAGCATTCTTGAAAGAAGGGAAGGACCCTTCCTCTCCTGCGAGCTATCGACCCATTGCGCTGACCAGCTGCCTGTGCAAGCTTCTCGAGAAGATGATAAATCGCAGGCTCGTGTACTTCCTTGAGTACAACGGTCTTCTCGAGAGCTGCCAGGCAGGCTTCAGGGCGGGGAGATCAACGAACGATCGACTCGTAGCTCTTGAAACATATATAAAGGATGCCTTTATGCATAAGCAATTTTGTCTTACGGTGTTTTTCGACATAGAGAAAGCCTATGACACCGCTTGGCGGTACGGTATCCTCAGTGACCTAAAGTAAATCGGTGTTGCGGGCAACATGTTGAACATCCTTTGTAGTTAAATGTCGGAGAGAACCTTTCGCGTCAGAGTTGGTTGTGCACTGTCAAATGTTCACGTGCAAGAAAATGGCGCGCCGCAAGGTGGAGTGTTGAGCTGCACCCTCTTCATAGTAAAAATGAACTCTCTTGGAAAGGCACTGCCACCTACAATCTACAAACAAGAGAGAGATCAGTCCAGCTCGGCGTCAAGAAACTTGCCGGCTGGGCTGACAAGAATGGCTTTAGTATTAATCCCGCGAAGAGCTCTTGTGTTCTGTTCTCCAGGAGGCGTGGCGTCCACTCGGACCCAGACATCACTCTTGCGAATGTGCCAATTCCTGTGAACAAGGAGCACAAGTTTTTAGGTATTTTATTCGACGAAGAACTTACATTCATTCCACATATCAGACAGCTCAAATGCAAATGCTTAAAAACAATGAATATTCTTAAGGTCCTCTCACATGAATCTTATGGGGTCGACAAACAACTCCTGCTGCGCCTGTACACAGCGTTGGTGGGGTCTCGGCTCGACTACGGCAGTGTCGTGTATGGGTCGGCTACAAAAACATCACGGAAAATGCTCGACCCAGTGCTGCATCTTGGCATGCTTGAACGCAATTCTTTATCCTCAAAGCGGTTTAGCTGATTTTGTGTGCACGTTAATTCTAGTCAACCAATGATGAGTGCTCCAGCTAACTCCAAAAGATAGCTCATACGTTGCTAAAAAGATCAGTTAAGCAGAAGTTTGTTTTTCCACTTTAAGAGCAATTGGCAAAATTTTGTAATTTCCGGGCCAGCCTCAGAAGCCATTAATCATACGACGGTCCTTTGGCCACGAATAAACAGATTAGCCTTATAGATTTCCATTCTCAAAATCAAACTTTCTTGCTTGTTTTGCGTTGGAACTATTTTGAGGAGGTTGACGAAATACATCGGGTATGGCACGTTCACGTGCAACCCTTTATACTGACGCAAAAGTGAGGCCTTCACACGGCTACCTGCACTGCCCCAACGCTCATTTTATTAACGTAGGGTAACGTTTGAAACAACACACTTGAACCTATCGCTATTTGTCCAATCTTAAAAAAATGCGTGTCTTGAATGAAACAGTGGGGCCTTAGTATTGTTGAAACCTTCGTATGAGTGGATCTTTCGTCTTGTTGGATATTCAGGCTCGATTGGACCTTCAGGATCGGTGGATCTTTCGTCTCGTTGGACATTCAGGCTCGATTGGACCTTTCGTCTCATGGGATATTTCGTCTTGTTGGAGCTTTAGACTGGGTGGATCGTTCGTCTGGTTGGACATTCAGGCTCGCTGATCATGTGACGAATTGAACCTTTCGACTCGTTGAACGTTTCGTGTCGTTGGACATTCAGGCCACAAGCGGCAGCCCTGCCCACCGAAATCGCCGACGCTATTGACGACATTTTGGTTTCGCTTGTGGCCTGAATGTCCAACTAGACGAAAGATCCAACGATTCAAAAGGACAAGCTCGTCATGTGATCTGCGAGCCTGAATGTAGAACGAGACGAAAGGTCTAATCGAGCCTGAATTTCCAACGAGACGAAAGATCCACCGAGTCTGAAGGTTGAATCAACGAGACGAAAGATTCAATGAGACGAAAGGTCCAATTGAGCCTGAATGTCTACCGAGACGAAAGATCCCAAGATTAAACTCAAACAATCATCATCAGAGATCCAACGAGACCAAAGGTCCAATCGAGCCTGAAAGTCCAACGAGAGGAAAGATCCACTGAGTCTGAAGGTCCAATCAAGCCTAAATGTCCAACGAGATGAAAGGTCCACTGAGACGAAGGGTCCAACAATACTAAGGCCCCACTGTTTGATTCAAGACGCGCATCTGTTTGAAGATTCAGCCAATAGCGATAGTTTCAAGTGTGTTGGGCCAAATGTTACACTACGTTAATAAAATGAGCGTCGTGACAGTGCAGGTAGTCGTGTGCAGGTCTACCTTTTGCATCACTTTGAAGCGTTGCATATGAACCGGCCGTACCGGATGGCTTTTGTTAGCCTCCTCTATATAGTTCCACTACATAACAAACAAAAAGTGTGATTTTGAGTATGTAAATCTATAAGACTACAGTCGAATCCCGCTACAACGAAATTGAATGGACGTGAGAAAAATTTCGTTCAAGCGGAAATTTTTTGAGGCGAAATCGGCCCAAGACACCACGGAAGGGCAACTAAAATAGCCTTTGCATTATCAGCATCATTGCTGGCATCATGGAAAGTTTAGAAAAAGGAGTGATGCGAAATTACGTCGTCTTTATTCCATAACAAAGGTACCAACGGTTATCTGTTTTTTTACTTGCACGTAAAGAGCGCGTTACCTAGGAGGAGAGGGGGGGGGGATGCAGTCGCGAAACACATCGCTTTAAAACGCCTATCTACAGAGCTGATTACTTGCAGATAGCTGCTAGGCCGTCGCAAGCCCGCAGTCTAGCTTGTGGCAGGAGCAGCGTCCGTTTCTCCCGACTGCGCACGGCTGCTGCTGACCTTGGCACGCTTACCGCGCGTGCCCGCGCTTGCAGTTATTGCGACCGCGCACTGGCAATTAAGATAGGATGACGCGGGTTCAAGACTAAGTACGAAAACATTATTTTTCCTTTTGACCTCCGTGCTTTTGACTCCGTAGAATGTTAGGAGAAAAACTGTAATGACAACTGCTCACGGCGCATTATATTACGGCGCAGCGCCTTAGCGCGAGTAGTGCCCATTCGCAAGCCGCGATTTCAACTGGATACGGATTGGCCATAGGTCATGCTTAGAGAACCGGGCCTGCGCCTCGTGTAAAGACGGCCAGCCACATCGTCATCACCAGCAAACAATGGCAGCCATCTACGTGTTTCATTTCGTTTACGAGGGCCTTACGGCCCTATTCTCGACTGCACAAGTTCCCGTGAAGTTCGCCATGGTTTTTGCATAAGCACAACGTAAGCAATCAGTGACGTGATGCACGTATAGCTCTGACGACATGCAGTGTATTTTGACACTTCACTCATACAGGTCACAAACAAGGTATCAAATATTGTGCATAAAAGACATAAAAACACTTCACATGTACTATAAAAATTAAGACGGTAGCTGAGGTGGGCAAGATAAACACATTTCTGCAGATCAAAATTGGCGTCAACACGACGAGGCGATCGAGTAACCTTGTTCCAAAAGCGAGCGAATGGAAAATGTCGAGCTAAAGAACACCACACAATTTTTTACCGTATCTATTTGTTTATTTCAATCGCTTCTAGTAACATAGTTGGGCTCTCTGCTTCAATGCAAGCTTTGTTGCGTTATCATCTTCCCGGCAGCCACCGCCGCCACCATGGCCGCCACGCTATCGTCTTCTGCTATGTGACAAGATTATGGCGTGATCAGAGAAAAAGACGGCCGCGACCATCGCTTGTATTTCACATAGGAGCAGCAAAGCGCTACGCCTGATAACCGCGGAGCGTACCGATGTCGCCGATTCACTCATTCTTCAAAATCGACTTCTATAAGCACTGTAATGAACAAAAGAGTCACTTTTCTTTTTTATTTCTTTCTTGAGAGAGGACTTGTATTAGAAGCAATATTGTTATTGAATAGCAAAGGCAGGCCTGCGTTGTCATGTCCGGCGTAGTTAGTCTAGTTTTTCTTTGTTGGCCAAGAATTGTGCACTTCACGAAGGGAGAAATGAGGCAATCTGTAGAACTATTGACAGGAAACGTCATGAAACCTCAAAATGACGAGAGCAGTCATAACCGCTTTGTCAACCGGAAGCACGCGACCAAAACAGAAAGCCAATCAGAAAAGCCTTCCGGGAAATTCCCAGATTTCTCGGGAATTTGTGCAGTCGAGAATAGGGCCCCTATTCCCGACTGCACAAATTCCCCGGATTTTCGCCGTTTTTTTTTTGCTTAAGCGCAACGTAAGCAATCAGTGGCGTGATGCACCTATAGCTCTGACGACATGCAGTGTAATTTGATGCTTCACTCATTAGATCTAAACTGAGGTATCATATAATGCTCATATATTAAAAAAAATCCTTGACATGTATCCAAAATTTAAACGGTAGCTGAGGTAGGCAAAGGAAACACATTTCTGCAGGTCATAATTGGCGTCAACACTACAAGGCGATTGAGTAACGTTGATCCAAAAGCGAGCGAAAGGGGGATGTTGAGCTAAAGAATATCACAACAATATTTTTACCGTATCTGTTTATTTCTTTCAATCGCTTTTAGTAACATAGTTGAGCTCTTTTCTTCAATGCAATCTTTGTTGCGTTATCGCTTTCCATAGAGTTTTTAAGTAAGTATACTCGAGAGAAAACTGCGCCTTGTAAGCCATGTCATCGTGGGGGCTCATCGGAAGACCCATCTTTTTGGCATGGGCTTGGCATGACAAATAAATTCTTAGCGGTTTTGGGGATTTGCTTTCTTCACTATGCGTTAACACGTTTACGAGCTACAAGGACGCCGAAATCCTCCCTGTTCTGTGGTAGCCGTGTTCGGTGAAACAGCAGGCAGTGCGTGATGGCACCTGATGTTGCTCATGCCGCAGTCGAAGGACGCATGGCTGAGCGGGTAATATGCCGCCCCGAAATTTGTAGCCGACGAAAAGAAGAAACAAAACGTACTTCGACGAAGGCAATGTACGACCACGGGAATACGGCAGATACGGGCGCTTGTATGCGTCGTATCTTGTCATCATGCACGACTGTTTAATGCCACGTTTTCTTTTTTCTTGTTAAACTAGTTGGCGGTCAGTGCACGGGTTCACCACTAAGGCAACGTTTTAATAGGCAGGCTCAAAAAACTTTCCAAACTCTTCAAACATCTTATTAGTTGCATTAATGGTAAACATAATAAAATCAGAGTCCCCCCAAATATTAACCTTTTTCGTAACTACAACCTTGGCCTGCGGAATAGCAGCCACAACCGTTCCGGCAAAAATACGCTTTATTTCCTTTTTCACTAGTTTTAAAACAGCCTGTTTTTATGTTCCACTTACATAATTGCACACTATTCCTCCGTTTTTGGGGCACTTTGTTTAAATTTGCGGACACTAAAATGTTTCAATCCAAGGCAATGATGAAACTAAAGCGAGGCAATGTATAATCGTGGCCCATGACGACACAGACGGCCTTGATGTGAGCCGAATAGACGCTAGCGCCCGATTCCTCTCTAGTGCATATTGTAAGGAACTCTATGTCGCCTTCCCGGCCGCCACCACCACCATGCTATCGTCTGCTGCTAGTTGGAAGTTTATGGCGTGATCCCAGAAAAAGACGGCCGCGACCGTCGCTTGATGACACATAAAAGCAGCGAAGCGCTACGCCTGATAACGGCGGAGCGCACGGATGTCGCCGATTCACTCATTCTTCACGCTTGACTTTATTAAGCGAGGTAATGAATAAAAAAAATCCCTTATATTTGTTATTTTTCTCTTGAGTTCGATCATGTGGCCCAGCAGCTTGCTAGGAAGAGCGTGGACAAATACCGAGCATTGGGTTCTCTTTGTGCATTGGGTTCTGTTTGCATTGGGTTCTTTTTGTTCTCCTTGGGTTCTCTTTGCATTGGGTTCTCTTACGCCAAAGAAAATTTTATTTTATTGCCAAATGGAAAAGAAAAATACTGCACGTTATTTGTATGCTCCGTGATCGCTCACTTGGAAACAGCCGAACTATTATTTGTTTCTGTAGAAAACATGCTTTAAACCGCGCGTCATGTGAAGCTGCGCCTGATGGAAATTCGCGGACATTTGGGGGCGCTGAAGGTGCGGGAAATGTTTTGCCCTATTGTGCGACAAAAGCAGCCGCCATTGTTAAGCTGTTATGTAACATTACGTCATTTTTACGCAGCTGAAGTTGCAAGTGTGCGACATGATCGTTCCCGCCAACTGCTTAAATTATCACGCTTTCTCGGCCAATCACAGATAGGGCGTGTATTACAAGCAGTATTGTTGTTCAATAGCAAAGACAGGCCTGCGTTGTCATGTCCGGTGCATTTATTCTAGTTTTTCATTCCCGGCCAAGAATTATGCGCTTTCAGTAAAGAGAAATGAGGTAAACTTCAGAACTGGTGCCCGTAAACGTCATAAAACGGCAAAATGATGAAGGCATATACCACCACTTTGTCAACCGGAAGCACGTGACCAAAATTGGAAGCCAATCAGAAATACTTGCAGCAAATTCCCAGATTTCCCGGGAATTTGTGCAGTCGAGAATAGGGCCCGAGTGGTATTGTATGCTCACGGTGCACGTTTTAATGAAACTAAGCGCCCTGAACGTATAAAAATGTCCAGACGGCTGGTGTTACGCTTATTTTATCTTAAAATATGAGCGGAAATTTTGTTGAAGCGAAAACAAGCCTGAGAAATGGTTCCTTATGGCGAGGACTTGTTGCATTGACTTCTATGGTTAGCTGACGGGGAGTTGGAAATATTTCGCTGAAGCGGAAATTTCATTGAAGTGGAGTTTGTTGTAGCGGGGTCCGACTTAATATGTTTGAGGCATAGAGTACCATCGTATGACTAATGGCGTGTGAGCCCCGCACGGGGCACCTTGAGCAATCTTGGTGACGGTATTGGTGACACCGCGGACCCCTAGCCCCCCTACCCACGCTGTAACCGACCGTGGTAATGAGTTTTCAGGTCAAGGGTAGAAACCTCAAACGGTAGCCGTCGAAGCCCAGGTCAAGCTCCGGCGGATGTGAACAACTGTGAACAACCGCACACAGCCTATTCCAGAAAATGTGAAAAGTTCAAGGCCGAAAAAAATAATCAATCTCAAAGTGACACAAAACATCTCCTACGAGAAAGCACGGAGAAAACATGCCATGTTTTCTCCTAGGTATGCCAACGCGGCTCGCCGGGAGGCGAAGCCGCGTCTGGTGTCGGTGACGACCCAGTACAGCAGTGCTGACTTGGTCCCATCCTCGCCCCCCGCTGTGCTGCCCTCGGCAGCACAAAACGGCGTCACACTGCCTTTGACTGCAGCAGCAGTGGCGACAAATACTTCTGGAGATGGTGCGGCCACTCCGGTGTGTGGTGCACCCACCCTCAGTGTTCCTGAGAGGTTGGGGGACATGGACTCGGAGGGGGGCGGGGGGCGGCGGCTCCATCCGCCACGTTTGCCGTCCCGCGTTCTGCGCCTCCAGCGCGCGCGGCCAACAAAAACAGCAACCCTCTCGGAGCACGCCCGAAAGAGCCTGACCCATCAGCTACTCATGGGGTGCCCGTGGAGGAAATGGACGTAACGCCGTCCCCGGTGGCACTACAGTTGCCGAGGGAGCGGCGCCCCTCACTTCAGTGTAGAAAATAAATAACAAGAGTAACAGGTCCACCACGCACAAAATAACAAAACTGAAGTAAACAATCAAGCAAAATCTTCCCCGAAACAAAATCTATGTTGCAAAATATTATGGGCCTGTTGAAAAATCTTGACTACATTTACGAAATATTGTCAGAGCACAAGCCAGAGGTAATATGCCTCCAGGAAACTCATCTGAACGGAAAACACTCATACTCTATGAGACATTACACGATTTTTAGAAAGGATTGAGATGGCTGCACTTACTCTTCCGGTGGTGTTGCCTTAGTCGTTCAAAAGTCGATTGCTTGTCATCAAATAGGCCTGCAAACTAGCCTTGAAGCAGTTGCCATGAAGGCAATTATCTTCAATGAGCGAATAACTGTTTTTTCTTGGTATATACCCCCGGATTACCATCTCCAGGCTAATGAATTTGAAACTTTAGTTGACCAACTCCCACAACCTTTCATACTAATGGGTGATTTTAATGCTCATCATCAACTCTGGGATTCTGCACGTGCCGATACACGAGGAAGACTTATAAAAAATTTTAGCTCTCCTCTGACAGCTGTGAATTTACAAAAAACAGCCGACTTATTACAACACAACCCACAACAATTACTCCGCGATCGATTTCGCAATAGGCACCCCAACCCTCTTTCCATAAGTAGATGAAGTGTAACACTAAATCCCTACGGTAGTGACCATTTTCCTGTTGCATTAACCACGATAGATAGCCCCACTATTTCAACACACACTACGATTTCGTGAAGAGGAAGCCGACATGGAAAAATTTAGAGTGATGTCCCAACTGTCGTGTGCCTGATTAGAAAAGTTAGATATTGATGAAGCGAAAGATATAATTACTGCACACATATTAGAGGCAGCACATTCCTCATTTCCCCAAACCTGTGGTAGAAACAACAACAAACGGAGGCGGCCTTGGTGGACCGAGACGTGGAAGATAGCTCGCAAATAACAAAGTAGAGCCTGGGCATCCCTCAGAAGGTACCCAACTACAGAAAATCAAATTGCCTTCAAGCGCGAAAAGGCAAAGGGCCGCCGAATTATTCGACAGGCGAAAACTGACAGCTGGAAAACATTTCTTTTTTTCCATCAACTGTTACACTGATACTCACAAAGTTTGGAAAAGAATTAGTGCATTATAAGGAAGAAGCACAAACACCATACCACTTGCTAGCACAGCTGGAGACATGCTTGGTGATCAAGCTAACGCCCTTGGGCAGCACTTCGAGTGTCTCCAGCTCTGATCACCACACTGCACAATTCTTGGAACACAAAAAGGTAATGGTACAGCAGCCTCCGCGGAAAAAGAATGACCGCATGGGTTACAACTTCCCGTTCACCAAACATAATTTTGCAGTTGCATTTTCGACCTGTAGAAAAATTGCTCCAAAACTTATGAAATGTTGAAACATGTTCATCAAGACGCTCAAGAAGCAATTCTTTTTTTATTCAATAAAATATGGCATGCACGACGCCTTCCCAAATCTTGGAAAGAATTCACTGCAGTTCCAATATTAAAAGAAGGGAAGGATACCTGTTTACCTGCCAGCTACAGGCCGATTGCATTAACAAGCTGTTCATGCAAGCTTTTGGAGAAAATGATAAAAAGACGCCTTGTTTATTTCTTCGAGCATTACGGGATTTTAGACAAGTGTCAAGCGGGCTTTCGCTCGGGAAGGTGTACAACAGATGCCCTTGTGGCCTTTGAGGCATACGCGCGTGACGCCTTCGTGCATAAACAACACCGTATGTCTATTTTCTTTGGCATAGAAAAGGCCTATTATACTATGTGGCGTTATAGCATTCTACTCGATCTTTGTTCATTCGGAATCTGCGGCAATATGGTAAATGTCGTAGAAGACTATCTGACCCACAGGACATTCCGAGTGAGAATAGGCCACGTCTTATCACGCGCTTTTATCCAAGAAAATGGTGTACCTCAAGGAGGTGTCTTGAGGTGTTCACTTTTCATCGTCAAAATGAATTCTTTAAAGAACAGTCTACCCCGCTCTCTCTTTTGCTCTGTATATGTGGATGATGTTCAGATTAGTTTTAAATCTTGTAATAGGACGTTTTGTGAAAGGCAACTCCAACTTGGAGTGAACAGCCTCTCAAGGTGGGCAAATTCCAACGGTTTTAAATTTACCTGTGACAAAAAACCTGCGTAGTTTTTACTAAGCTACGGGGCATGTGGGCAGACCCATGTGTGACTTTTGAAGGGAAGGCCATCCCGATAGCAAAAGAGCACACGTTTTTGGGAGTGCTGCTGGATGAAAAATTATTCTTTATCCCTCACATAAAACAATTATGAATGAAATGCACGAAAGCACTAAATATTTTCAAAATACTGTCACGTCAGTCATATGGCATGGAAGGAAAGAGCATGCTTATTGAAAATTTTCAAGAGCCTCGTAAGATCGAGGCTTCATTAAGGTAGCCTAGTGTATCAGTCAGCTCCGAAAACTGCTGTGAAACTTCTATACCCTGTCTATCATTTAGGCCTGCGGATGGCGACGGGTGCTTTTCGTACGGGCCCGATCGAAAGCTTGTATGTAGAATCTGAGATGTGGTCTCTGGAAAACCAGCGTAACTTCTGTCGCTTCCGCAGCCCTATGCTATAACAGTATATAGTGTAGCCTCCAACTTGGACATTTCCTTCAAAGACACGTACGAAACCACTTTAACTGTGGTATAGCCCCATGGAAGTTATCGCTTGTAGCATGCGACATGTCTTTTGCACGCATAAACGAAAACAAAGCACCTAGTGCGCTAATTCAACAGCACTTTTTAAGTTTTCAGCATAAATATCAATGTGCAGAATTCTATACCGACGCGTCCCAAACAAATTCTGCAGTGTCATGTGCCGTACGTGGACCGAGCCTCTGCGCTTCAAAAATCCTTAATCCTTGCAGTAGCCTTTTCACAGGTAAAGCCCAAGCCATTGCAGTGGCTATAGAAAACAAAATACAGAAAAAAATGGTTTGCTCGGTCATATACAATAATTCTCTCAGTGTAGTCACATCCCTGTCCGTAGCGAAGCCGCATAAAAACGCAGTCTTCAATTCGCTCTAACACGCTATCATGACAGCATATTCAATGGGGCTCAAATTTACGGTCTGCTGGGTTCCTGGTCATTGTAGAAAAGCAGAAAATGAGACTGCTGATAGGGAGGCAGCTGTAGCTGCTCTTCGTAGAGATGTGGACGTAATTTCAGTGCCTTACTGTGACCTTAAATCACTCATTAAAAGAAAACTCCAGGAACGCTGGCAGAAACACTGGAACACGCAAACAAAAAACAAACTCCATACAAATAAACCACAAATAGGTATGCACATAACCAAAAAACTACTTAGGTCTGTAGAAGTGGCTCTGTGTCGTTTGAGGATAGGGCACACACATGGAACACATGGATACCTTTTAAAATCGAGCACCACGACCGATATATGACAAATGTGGAGATCTTTCTGTACTCCATATCCTTATTGAATGTAAGTGTCTCGAAACAATCAGACAAAAACATTTAGCTAGTATATACACACAACTCATACCACTGCACCCTGCGCACTTTCTCTCGGATGAAGGAATAATCAGTTTCAAAAAAGTTTGAGACTACTTGGCCGAGGTTGACTTTTTAATGAAAATTTCTTATCGCACATGACCCCAGCTTGTCCGTCAGTAATGAGGGCACTGCTGCGGCACTCTTCCGTGACATTCAGGGGCCTCATCTCTTTTGTCCTAAGCAAAAACTTCCACCCGCCGCGGTGGCTCAGTGGCTAAGGCGTTGCGCTGCTGAGCACGAGGTCGCGGGTTCGATTCCCGGCCGCGGCGGCCGCTTTTCTGATGGAGGCGAAAAGCAAAAACGCCCGTGTGTACGAGATTTCGGCGCACGATAAAGATCCCCAGGTGGTCAAATTAATCCGGAGCCCTTCACTACGGCGCGCCTCATCGCCTGTGTTGCGTCGGCGCGTTAAACTCTATAATCAATCAAAATCAAGCAAAAACTTCCCGAGGCAACCTGAGTTTTAGCCCAAATCTTTTTATACTCTCACAACTAGTTTTATTCACTTTTAAGTGACAATCATTGGTCCTATACATCAATTTTACATTACCAACTTTTAACGAAAGCATGCAGCATATAACTCACCTGCGACATTAACACACCCTTGTTTTGGCTTTCTTTGGCCTAGACGCCCTTGCGCCATTGAGCACAATCATCATCATGAATGTTGCGTGAGACTGGACCGGAAATCACAAAATTTTGTTGTTTGTTGTAGCGGGGTCTGACGTAATGTCATCGTAAGTAGCGCTTGAAACGGGACACAGAAGAGAAGACACATACGACGGCGCTGTGTGTCCCGTTTCAAGCGCTACTTACGGTGAACCAAAACCTACTAGCCCAGCTGTCAATTTTATCTGGCTTAATCTGTTTGTTCGCGGCATAAAGTGCCATCGTATGATTAATGGAGCGTGAGGCTGGACCGGAAATCACAAAATTTCGCCAATTACTCTTAAGATAGAAAAACGAACTTCTGCTCAATTGGTTTTTTTAGCAGCGTATGGGCTATCTTCTCGAGTTAGCTGAAGCACTCTTTAATAGTGGACTAGAAATAACGCGCACGCAAAATCATTTGAACCCCTTTGAGAATAAAGAATTGCAATCGAGCAGCATCGGCGGCTTCCGCCCTCTTTCTTGTTCGCTCCTTCGTTTCAAGTATAGTTGTCCATCGCTAAGTAGTTGTATGTTATTCCAGCTGTTGCGATTCGAGAGCGATGTCCAACAGCGGTATCCCTTATACCGATATGCATTACGATAATATTAAACATTCGTTAAAACATGGATTTAGGAACAACTTACACAGCCAGTATTTTGCGGACAGCCAAGCATGGCGGAGGGTTACAGATTAACTGATGACGCCTAATCATCTATAACGTGCGTTCAAATGTGGACACACTGATGCTTCTGCGTCTCCTACGTTACCCTGCGTAGTCACCAACCGCAAGTTTGGGCTCAGAAGGGCACTCAGTACCTTGCACACTGAGCTACCAGTGCGTAGCAGTAAATTAAACATAAAGGGGAGATGGGCTTAGTAACTTAAACGTATTGTGGGGATGTCCGCAATTAAGCACTGTGGTGCTCGTAAACTGAAGAGGCCGTGCATTTCTCTAATACATCACCGCTATCATCATGTGGCGTAAAATTTCAATGTTTTTTTCAATTGTTCGTATTGTTCTTTGGTTAAAAACAACGTGTTTCAGGGCTGGTGTGGAGTTGAGTGGGTCACCAAACGTTGGCTGCATCGAATTATATACTTGAATTTGGCCTTCTTATCCCGTTTAAAAAAGAGGCAGATAAAGACCTGAACAAAAAAAAAAATGAAAGAGACCCATGAAGACGGGGCAGCTGTGGTTTCACTGAAATTCCGATCATATGTACGCAGAGGTTGATATTTCCGTTTATTGTTTCGACTTCGCGCACAACTTTATATAGTTTCTTTGTTACAGTGGTCAACAGAAGGCAAGCTAAATGTATGTGCCTTTTGAAAATTCCACTTTCCGATGCGTAAGTGCTAAATTTTGCGAGTAAGCTTTACGGACGATTTTTTCTATGTTCTAAAGCTCATACCTCTCGATTACGCAGAAGTGTAAATAGGATAGAATCACTGGAAGTAAGTATTTACCGGCATTAGCGCAACACGTGCATTACGCACAGTCAAGAGCACCAAATGTACTTTTACCGAAGGCTTGAAGAAGCTTTGAGCCTGTATGATCAAAATATTTTCCTTTTCAGCTTGCGGCGTGGTAAGAAGTCTAAAGTTGGAACAAATTCGAGTTTAAATGGGAAATACCTGTTGTAGCTGTCCATTTTCTTTCCTTTTTCTAGCGTGTATTTTACGGCTAGCGCTAGTCAGCGCAGTTTTCAGTAAAATGTATATGTAAGCTATCGTGCAAAACGTTTGGAAACATGAACGCAGATTGTTGGTGTACACGATCAAGCATTTTTAGGCCCATGGGAGGCTTAGAAAGTATATCTTTTGTTTGTTATGTTTTGTTTAAATATTGTTTTAAAAGTTGTTCTCATGGGAACACTCTATTTTATGTTGACGCAATAAAAAGTGGTTAGTAGTGAATTAGGGTAGGCAGCAATAAACGTGCAATAAACCAAAATTAATGAGACACATTACTGAGATACCATGAGTGTGCTTTGGTGAGAAAGGCAGCCATATCAAAACTTGTTGCGCGATGAGTTTGGTTGCAAACACCCCATAACGTGAGAAAAAAATTCTGCCAAATTTTTCTAGAAATCAGTATCACGCAGGTGTTATGAATGTTTGCGTTTACACCAATAGCCAAAAATATATTTCTAAGAGAGTCAGCAAGAAACAATTCAAAGAAGCACAGCGCATGAACAAGAAAAGCCTAAATTGCAGCTATCTCTGTCTTCGGTATTGCCGTTGTTTGATTTATATCATGCTTAATTGGACTCGAACAATGACGCCTCTAGGTCAGTCTCGCAGTTCAACTTCTTTGCATTGCTTGCAAGCAAATTTTCATTTGTTTGCCTATGGTTATATACTTACCATACTGTGACTTTTATAAGAACAGCTAGTAGACAGAGTAAGCCATTCAGAAAGCAATAAACTGCTTTTCTGACGCGCCCTCAAAGCCTCCAGAACTCTAACAACACATCCAAAATATTGCGCATCCGTATGATCAGAAGTTTAGTATTCCGGTTGATAAATACTCTGGTGAAAAAGTCTTAGGGCATTGTTACATTTTTGTACGAGACGGTCTTTTTATAATAACCAGAAAACATCTGCAAGTCAGGGATATTTGTGTTACGTGCAAAACTGGAGTACTGACAAGAAATTTCAAAGCTGTACTAACTATGTAAAATGTTTCCTTGGCGTATGAAGATATGCCGCACCAGGTTTCAGCAGTAATCGTTCAGTATAACATGATGCCACTATGCAACTGCTGTTCTCCCGAACTGAAAAAAGGCTTTTAATAAGGAGAACTTGTTCCTTGCTCTTTTAACTAGAGAACGAGGAATGCCCGGCTAGCATGAATCTGTAGCGTCATGCACTCTACTGCACTGCGTACACTTCAATACAAATTTTGTACTGACAATTCCGTCGCGGCGTGGTAGCGTATTCTGCTCCTTAGCTACTGTTGCGGAAAACGGAGGTCCGATCGCGGTGGTGCTAGGTTCATTTCTTTTTTTTTTAATTTGCGACTTCCTTTCACCAGTTCATTCTTTGAGGAATATCGGAACTGACCAACCTGGTAACGGACTAACCATTTGTCAACTCACATTTAGTCCCTGAAGGGTGTAATGAATGGGGCTAAAGTCAAGTAGTCCTCCAGCAGACGAACGTTTAGTCATTTTTGCCAATGCATGCATGCAGTATTTTTAGGCCGACTATGCGGAAATAATGTTTTCAGAAGGTTGAAAGTTTGAGTGCAGTTCGACTTTGAGCTTACTTGGAATCACCATCCCACAGGACGGATCAGGCACCCATGCAGTCCTACAACTTCAACGCATCATGACTCAGGTAACAGAATTCATGCTCCATATCAAGGACAAACGAATGGGAATGAAGGAACCAGACGTCATCCGGCTTAAGCTTTTAAGCACAAACGGGCCGGAGTGAAGGAACCAGACGTCATCCGACTTTAGCTTTCTTCATAAGGCACGTTATGTACTGTACACCTTACCTGTCTCTCAAGCCAGCCGAACGGCGAACATTCTGTGCTTGTGGCCTGACGACATGATATCAGTCTCACTGCATGTGAACAGGATATGCCTTTGCGTATGCTGTGAATGATCTCATGACGCCATGTCACAAGCACAGACACGCACGTACAGAATAATAATAGAAGTAAAACAAGAACAAAGCAACAAACCTGAACAAGGAATCGTAGGACTTATTTCGGAAAGCGGGGTAACCTGGCACAGCAGGTGACAGCTGATCTGCAGCCAGATATCTGGTGTCGACAACAATGAACCACAGGGATACAGTATTATGATTTGCACTAGATGCTATGTAATTAAGGTTTTCTTATCGTCCGCTACCTCATTCGGCTCCTTCCTACCGTGAATCATCATCGCTCGTTTCTTTTTGCATATCCCAGGTGGCACCGCCGATCGAAGATCAGCTTGACCGTCCATATGACCGCCATTTCGCCATAGTCAAAAATCGATATTATTCATTTGCAGAATTCAAGTATCTACTGTCTTCAACGGAACCAGCATAGAACGCACGCAGACGGAGAGAAGAAGCGCAGAGGACAGCCGCTGGTCTTACAACTTAGTTTTATTAGGTAGAAAGGAAATATCTATGCACTAGAAACCACAACACAAACAAAAGAAAAGCAAAAAGCAAGAAAAACAAAAACACTGCGCGTAGATGTGCTACCGAAGCAAATATACCAAAAGCGAACTTACATGCGCGAGAAAAGCCCAATCAAGACCCCCGCAGATCAGCAAACTCTTTGAGTGAAGTAACACATTCGCTTGGCTAACGCACATGTCCTTCCTTTCCGCAACTTGGAAAGCTTCTACAACTTCACGTGTGACCTGCCGTCAATGCTTAAACAAAATGTCAGTGCCTTGTAAATTTGATGAGGAGCCGCATTCGCTACAGTGTGATGACATATGTGAACTGGCGGGACCCATCAATGATAAATGATGCTCACGTAAGCGTACATTTATGCATCGGCCTGTTTGGCCCACGTACGTTTGCCCAATGACAGGGGAATGCTATAAATAACTTCGTTCACGCAAGAAAGATAGCGGTTTGCATGCTTAAAGCCACAGACTACCACTTGTTTATCAGACGTACGCTTTGCCCTATTATCTAATCTGGCGTAAAGAGAACGAAGCTTATTGTGGGCTGTTATAGCGACCCGCACACCATACGGCAACCGTACTTTCTTCAGTCTATGCGTAATGTCATGAAGGTAGAGAATGACCGAAACGTTTCTTTTCTCTTGGCATCAACTTCTACATCAACATTCTTATTTCCAGAACTAAACAATTTCACGAGTTTTTCACGTGTCCATGTTAACAAGGCCTCCGTTAATCCGGCTAGCCTTACCTTTACGACTTGTCCTTCGATGTTACTTCCTATTTTATGAACACATGACTTTGTGGCGGCAGAACTCAACCATGATAAATCGTTGGCATTCTTCACTAGCTTTCAATGACCAGATGAATAATGTAGGAGCGGCTTAACAGACCGTGGGGCGTACATCCAAGAAGTGTGGCCTCGGTTAAACTGAACAGACAAGTCTAAATACTGGATGCATCCGTCTTTCAGTGTTTCGATAGTAAAGTTAAGGCCAAAACCCTTTTCTTTTAAAACCTTTAAAATGTCTACCGTAGAACTGAGGGTGGAAGCTGTGTCGAAAATAACCAAGTAATCGTCCACATAACGGAAAACTTTCTTCATCCTACCGCTTAAATCCTTTAAAAGGAAGCGGTCAACTTTTGCAAGGAAGATATTGTTTGGAATTGGAGCCACTCCCCACACGGGGCACCTTGAGTAATCTTGGTGACGGTATTGGCTACACCGCGGACCCCAAGACCTCAAACAAAAGCTGGAACCAACCGTGGCGATGTATTGTAAGGTGAAGGGCAGAAACCACAAACTGAGGCCTTCGGAGTCGTGGTTAAGCTCCGGTGGATGGGCTCCCTGTCTGTTTACCAAGCAGGGAGCTCCGGGACCCCTTTGACTATCATTGTAAAATCAAAGAAGAAAGTCCCCCTGCCCCGACCCCTGCTTTATAATATGACGCATGGTACTAACTAAAGCCCTTCTTCCAAATGATCGGGTTCCGAAAAGGGCCCGCCCCGAAGCAATCTTTAAACCCTTACCCAACCTAGTTTTCAGAAACCCTGACAACGTTCCTCGCTCCCTGGTCATGCAGACTGTTGACAAAGACACCCTAAAAACTTCCAAATCTGTGTTTCTGATCGCCACGTTCATTGAAGGTATAGTTGGAAAAAACTATGACGCAAAGAAACTTGCATCTGGTGACATCCTATTGAGGTCAGTACTAAATAATAATCTGCTAACCTTATAAAAAAAGCAAGCATAGGTGCCTTATAGATCACTGTAACACCTCACAGAACCCTCAACAGCTGCCAAGGTCGGACGTATCACAATAAGGCGCGACGGAAATGAGATCAAAACCAAACATATCATCTTGACTTTTGATCGTGGTACGCTCCCCGAATGTGGCAAAGTGGGGCATTCATCCCAGACCCGCGACGTTACTTCGAATGTGAAAGGTACGGGAACAGTAGCAACAACTGTCGGGGGCAAAACACATGTGCTACATGCTAGAAGGACGACCACCAGACACATGAGTATAATGAAACACAATTTCTCTGTGTTAACTGTGACGGATCCCACCCCCCATACTCCCGTTCTTGTAAAAAATTCAAAAATAAGAAAGAAATCAAAAACCTCAAAGTGACCCACAAAATGTCTTATATAAAAGCTCGGAAAAGACATTCGATGCTTCTCCCAGGAAGTTAGGCGGACGCTGCTCACCGGGGGGTGGAGGAGCGTCCAGTTTCGGTAGCGAGCCAGTGCAGCAACGCTGACCTGTTCCCACCCCCGCCTCGCACTGGGCTGGCTTCTGCTACCCAGAATGTTGTACCCCAGCCTGTGGATTCCACTGCGTCTGAGGTGGCAACAAACACCGTGGGTGGAGACGGCTTGCCTTTCGCTCCTGCTGCGCTGTCACCCTTGGGCACAGTAGGCAGTGAGGTGGGGAGCCTTGCCTCCACATCTACGCGCACAACGCCGCTACAGCCGCCATTGGCCCGCGCGGCAAACAAGTGGCGCTCCCTGAGGTACACGGCAAAAGGATGGAGATCCTGCACTTACTCCTTTGCCGTCGGATGAAGAGATGGACGTAACACCCACGCCAGCTCGGCCTGCTGTTCAGCCAAACGAGCAGCGTGGCAACATCGGGGTCGCGGGTAAAAACCAGCTCGGCGCATAACCGACCCTAACGCAGGCTCAGTAACGCAGATAACACCACCCGTCTGCAACACAGATCCTGCTGCACTCTCTTTAAACCTTTATGGTAGTGCAGTGCAATACACAATTTAACTGCAGGGGCTTAATGAAAAACTTGGATGACATATACGAAAATCTTCATATAAACAAATCAACCATCTTATGTCTTCAGGAAACACACTTTCAATCGTAACAAACTTTCTGAAGCGCTATTCTGTGTTTAGGAAAGATAGGGACGACTGTTCTCACTCCACTGGTGGTGTAGCCATAGTTATACAACAGTCTATTCCCTGTCAATTTGTTCCTTTTACCACCCACAACCCTCTTACAATGGTTGCTGTACGTGTAATATTCGCTAACAGGTGAATAACGATAGCTTCAATATATATTACCCCTGACCTTCCCCTTTGTAGTCCAGAATTTGAATCCTTAATTAACCAGCTACCGGATCAATTTGTACTGTTGGGCTACTTTAATGCTCATAGTAAACTGTGGGGATCTGAATGCGGAGGTAGCCAGGGTCATTGAATTGAAAGATTCTTACTGTCATCTGGTGCCTGTGTATTTATTAAAAATAAACATACATACTACCGCACAACCCACAACACCTATTCATACATCGACTTAGCAATAGGTTCATCCATTCTCTTCCCTTCGTTCGAGTGGAATGTGAACTGTAGCCCTTATGGAAGTGACCACTTCCCTGTCCCTCTTAAGTGTCTAGATACATTCTCTGACAGTTCCATTTACCATAAATGGTCTAAAGAAACCCACGCAGACTGGGTGGCTTTTAAGCAAAGGTCACAGCTCTCCTACACACTCATAAAACACAGATCGATGAAGCGTGTAGAATTGTTACCGCCCACATTACAGAGGCTGAAAAGAGTTCAATCACTAAAACTTCCGCTACTCTTCAAAATCCCAGGAGGGCCTGGTGAAATGAGGAGTGTCGAAACGCACGCAAAGCACAAAACAAGGCCTGGGGTAACCTCGGAAGATGCGCAACGGCACAGAACCTTATTGCTTTCAAGCGTGCCAAGACAGTTGGAAGGCGTATTTGCCGAGAAGCCAAAACAAACTGCTTGAGAGCTTTTGTGGGTTCTATTAAATCCTACACTGACACAAGCAAGGTGTGGAACCAAATGAGAAAGTTCAAAGGGCACATAACAACGTTGTCCCTTGTTAGCACCACTGGTAACACATTAGAAGACCAGGCAAACACACTAGCCAAACACTTTGAACTTATATCAAGCTCTTCACATTACACAGACAGATTTATGAGGTACAAAGCATCTGCTCAGCGCAAATCTATTAGGGACATCAAGAAATCATCACAAGATACTTATAACTGTCAATTTTCCATCTACGAGCTTAAGGCTGCCTAGGCGACTTGTAAGACATCAGCACCAGGTAGAGACTAAATCACATACACAATGATTCAACACTTCCACGCAGACACCCTGGAAACACTCATTTATTTGTTTAACAAGATATGGAGTACAGGGCATCTTCCACGGGCTGGGAAAGCGGCAATTGTGGTACCATTGCTTAAACAAGGGAAAGATGCCTCTTGTCTTTCTAACTATCGACCAATAGCACTTACCAGTTGTTAAGTAAACTGTTCGAGAAGATGGTCAATAGAAGGCTCATGTACTTTTTAGAGTACCAGGTTTCCGTTCGGGAAGATCTACAAGCGACCAGCTTGTGGCATTGGAATTGTATATTAAAGATGTTTTTGTCCACAGGCAGCACTGTATGTCAATGTTCTTCAACTTGTAGAAGGCGTAAAATACTGCATAGCGGTATGGCATCATGCATGACCTAAAAGCTTACGGTGTATCTGGAAATATGCTTAACAGTATAGAAAGCTACCTGTCTGAGCGAGCGTTTCGCGTAAGGGTCGGAGCATCACTTTCTTCAATACACACTCAAGAAAACGGAGTCCCGCAGGGGAAAGTACTGAGTTGTATACTTTTTACTGTCAAAATAAACTCACTAAAAAAGGCACTGCCACCCGCAATTTTCTAATCAGCCTAGGTTGATAATATTCAAATCAGCTATAATTCTTGTAATCGCTCAATCTGCGAGCTGCAGTTACAACTTTATGCTAGTAAACATGAAAAGTGGCCTATGAAAATGTTTTTAGATTAATCTTGAAACGGGCACGTGGGCTGTTTTCTCGGCCGCTTGGAGTCCGGCCTGACCCTGAAGTTTGTATTAATAATGTAGCGATTCCCGTAAAAATTAACACAAGTTTCTGGGTATTCTGCTGGACGAAAGGCTCACATTTATCCCCCAAAATAAACAACTCAAAATTAGCGCACTAAAACTATGAACGTTATTAAGGCACTATCCCACCAAAAATACGGTGCCGATAAGACAAGCTTGCTCCGTCTTTTCAAAAGTTTAGTGCGATCGCGCATAGACTACAATAGTGTGGTGTATGGTTCTGCTTCTAAAATTGCTTCAAAATGCTCGACCCAGTGTAGTATTCAGTGCTCCGCCTTTCGTCTGGGGCTTTCTGGACAAGCCGTATATAAAGCCTGCAAGTTGAAACCGACCAGTGGTGCTTAGAGCACCAACGCACATACATGGCGCTACATGGCGCTTTTGAACTGCGTGATAGTGACGTTGATGAGGAATCATTCCTTCAGTACTATTATTCAAAACACATCATCTCAAATCTTGTTTTTGAGCCGTCCGTCACTCCGTCGGCTTTTCTCTCCGAGTGAGAGCAGATGCAGATGACCTTGGTGTCACCTGAGCGGCATCAACAAAACAAACATCACCAAGTTTATTGCACCTTGAAATCTGCTCCCTGTCATCTGTGACAGGGAAACTGACAAGGAAACTGACTTGAAAACTCTTTCAAGGAAACTGACAAAAGACACCCACCCAAGGAACTCCTTCTGCAACACTTTCTACACTTACAATACAATGCCCATACACTGCTTTTCATACGGATGCCTCAAATTCTTCCACTGCAGTGGCATGTGCACCACATGGTCCCCACTTTTCCAGCACAAGAACTCTAAACAGGAACACAAGTATATTTACGGCAGAGGAACATGATATTTTATTAACTGTGGAACACATATCACAAACAAAAACACAACAATCCACTATATTCACAGACTCTTTAAGCATTGTAACAGCGTTACGCTGAGGAAAAAAGTATAAATGCGATATTGAACAAGGTCATTCAGGAAATCATGTCAGCGTATGCTTTAAAACAGACCATAATATGGTACTGTGTGCCTGGACAGTGCTTAATTCCTGGAAATGAGCTCGCTGACCAGAGCGCCGCCGCAGCAGCACTCCGCTGTGAAATCGATGTTCCTATGCGGTCCTATCTTGACATAAAACCGCTCATGTACTACGAAAACGCTGGCAGCAACACTGCGACACACAGACCGAAAACAAACTCCACACTATAAAACCCCCAATTGCCAGCTACTACACAAAAACATCACAGAACAACAGAAGTGTACATGTCCAGCCTACGTATAGGTCATACATCTGCATTCATTCCCATCTTTTAAATGGAGCCCCACCATCACGATGCAACGGTTGTGGATATCGTCTCTCAGTAATGCATGCTCGCGCTGAATGTCCTCCTTTCCACAGTGCGAGAAAGAACCATTTCCGGGAACTGTGCCCTCACATGATTCCACTTCACCCATCATTGTTTTTAGGTGATGAACCCTTCATTCCAAGTAAACATCTCTTTGCTTACCTTGGAGATATTGAATTTTTAAAAGGCATCTCATACCATTTATGGTAACAAAGCCCCTCAGTGGGGGTAGCTTTGATTGAACATTCATTCTTTACTCTAACGTCGTAATCATCTGGCTCATTGCAGAGTTTGTTTTTAAACAATTTGCTCTATTACAACCAGCAGTAAACGGTCACATTTCTATTTAAATTTTTACACCAGAAACGACGCAACCATTGCGTTGGCGCTCTTTGGCCTTCGTTGCGCTTGCGCCAGAAAACAAACAACCATCATCAATTGGGGCCTCTCCCGAACCAGTACACACCGGACTTCTTCGCAAGCAAGCCACCGTCGTGGTAAATTGCCAAAGAATTAAATAACAACACAATAGCTCCATGAAGGACGGGACGGTAATGCCGCTCGCATTCTTCAAAGCCGTTTAATCATTCACTAAAGTAATACACTCTTTAACAGCTGGCCGAAGGTCCGCATGAGGAAGCGAGTGAAACAAATCTTCTACGTCAATGATAAAGGCAGTGGTATCTGAAAGGGTATGCGCATTAAGATATTCCGCTAGAGCGAGTGATTTGGTGCAAGAAAAGAATCATCCACGTGCAAAGCGGATAAACACTTCTGAAGAAAACCAGAAACACACAATTACCACGTGTCTCGCTCTGCAATAACGACACGAAAAGGAAGGCTAGGTTTGTGCGTTTTAGCGGTGAAGAAAACATCAAGGTGAAGCTTGTTGGCCTTCTTGACTGCCTGAGCCAATTTGTTCAAATTTATAGCAGTCAACAGAGAGCAGCTTCCTTTTTCTTTTCAAGTAAGTTAACATCAGTTTTCGTGAAAGTTTATCTTGACCGTGGCTAAGGCCTTTTCACCAAAAAGAACTTCCTGCATAACTACGAAGGAACCCTCCTGCTCCCACTCCAGCACACGTAGCTCATTGGATACAATGTGATACAAGGGGTCGTTGTTCCCAGTGCCAAACATATTAGACTACAAAATGCGACCTTCGTGCGAAGGCTGAGCGGCAACGGAGCAGCGATACGCTCAGAATTTTTTAAGTGTACCATTTATTAATGTAACACCCTGTATATTCTGTGTTAAGTCTATGCTGCTGAGGGCATCGGACAGAAGACTAGCCAAACGTCTAGTGTTGCGGATGAATGAGGAAAGCAAATCGATGAAAAGAAGACGGTTTTGAAAAGTTTCCAGATCTGAAAATGAATACAATGATCATTATAAGGCTTGAAGTTGGTATTTGGGCTTGCTCTTGTGACAGCGAGAAGCACAATAACTCGGCGCGAAATTTAAACCAAATAGCAGAAGGGCAATTATTCAAGTTGGATGTCTTATCTCATTAATTGATTAATATGTGAAACCCTGGATGAAAAATGACACATCAAATGTCGCCTTGATAAGACCGCAGTGAGAATTACAACCCTCACCCGCATCGACCGCTTCTTACGTTCTTCGAGCAGTTGACGGACGCTCGCTTGCGTACGCGGTGAGTGTCAGCCCTCATTAACACAGCCGTTTTTCACCCCTTCGTGTCATCGTCACGTGCCCGTCTTCCGTCATTGCGACGGTTTCTCAGGAGATTTGTCGCCGGAAATGGTGCGATGGTGACAGGAAGCCGAGCTCTATGTTTCCGTTCCGTCAACGCGACGGTACCACGCCCGTGGTAAACCAGCCAATCAGAAAACAATCTTTTATGGCTAAATTTTGCAATCAGGGAACACACGTAAAAATCTAAGTCATTTTTTTTACTTTGAAGATTAGGCACGCTCAATTCAAGGCTAAACTGATCACTAGGCAGACTACCCTGTACCAGCCTGTACACTGACGGAGATCTCCAGCACGAATGCTACTCCGTTTACGTCTGTCGCGGTTTTCTGACCTGACCGTGCCGCGACAGTGAAGGTGATGGCTGTTCAAATGAGGGCTCAGGCGACTGTCGTAGCTTCCTTCTTTTTTGAATGGAACAGTACGTGACTGTGTGCGTGTTTACTTAGCACTCACGTGGTTGCCATGCGCATGAAGCTCGGGAACATTATTTTTTCTCTGATAATATTGCACACCAAAAAAACAAGAAAAATCCTCACATAATAAAACAGGTTCTAATGAAAAAATAGACGTGCTATTTAGGCCCTCTCAGAAACATACTCGCCACCAAGCTAGCTATCGTCAATAGCGTTGCATGCAGACTCAAGTTTTACGACGGATATCAGAGGTGCCAGGCGTACGTTTTACTTCAAGTTATCGTGTAAAAGATATTGCGCGGGAAAATGCAGAAGGTCCTACAACCATATTGCGGTAGAGGGCAATCAAGGTAACTTTAGAGTGCTCCGGACATTCATTTAATAGTAAGAGCCTGAATGTCCAACGAGACGAACGATCCACCGAGACGAAAAATCCAATCGACCCTCAATGTCCAACGAGACGAGATCCAACCAGATAAAAGGTCTAGTCGAGCATGGATGTCCAAGGAGACGAAATAACCACCGAATCTTAAGGTCCAATCGAGCCCCCATGTCCAATGAGACGAACGATCCAACGAGACGGAATATCCGCTGTTGGACCTTTCGTCTCATTGGATGTTTCGTCTCGTTGAACCTTTAGACGCCGAATCTTTTGGTTTCACCTCCCACACAAGGGGAACACGACACCCTCAAAAAGACGGTGCTGGACCACCTCGAGGCGCCTGAAGAAAACAGACGGCAGCAGCTCTTATGTCGGGAACTGCTGGGTCGACCAACGACCTTCCCTACTGCTGCATAGGATGCGGTAACTACTCGGTGTGCACGCGCGTTAGGGCGGCCAACTCCCACTAGGTCGGCCAACGTTTTCTGCAACGGCTGCCCCAGTCGGTGCGCGTGGTTCTCACGGGTTCAGATGGTTCAGATGAGACGTCCCTTGATCGACTGGAGCAACTTGCCGACCGCATCACGGAATACTCTACTCCAAACTTTGCGCCCATAGCTGCTGCAAGCACACGAACAACCAGATCGACTGTCGCGCCTTGAGGAGAAAGTGCAACAACTTACCGTGACCATGCAGCAACGTTTGCTGTCTGGCGCTCCACAACAGGACGAGCAACGACGCAACCGATACCGTTCAAGAAAGCCAAGCTCTTCCCACGCAAGCCAGTCACGAGATAGATAGAACGGAGTTTGCTGGTAACACCGTCGTTCCGGCACGGGGGCTAGCCGCTGCACTCAACCTTGCTCGTTTCCGGGAAACACTCCGGTCAGTCGTTAAAGGCAGCTTACGACATCGGCCCTCCACGCAGCCGCCTGTTCTTCGTAGTCGACTGGGTACGCAACTCGCGCATGCTAGTCGAAACGGCATACGAAATCTCTATTGTCCCGGAAACCCCCTAGGATCGCCGACGTAGCAAGAACATATCCTCGCTGCAGGCGCTGAAACACACTGCCATTACGGCTTCACTCGCTTACATTAGACTTAAGATTGAGGCGCCTGTTTGCTGGTCTTGGTGGTGGCGGAAGTTAATTTCGCCACCCTCGGAGCTGCCGTTGAGCGACTTCAACCTGGATATCAGCGTACGTTACCGTTGCCTCAAGGATAACAAAACGTCCCTCAAAGTACGTGGTTAGGAGTCAAACATCTGCTCATCTCGCATTTGCGCCTTCGAACCAGTATCTGCCTACCACCACGTCCTGGCTGAATTCCCTGCTCTAACCAAGCGCCGCAATCCCGGAACAGCCGGTGAAACATAACGTGACACACCACATCCTCACCACTGGGCCGCCAGTCACCACCCGGCCGTGACGGCTGTCGAACAACAGGCTTCAAGCTGCACGCAGTGAGCTCGAGCATATGCTGCAGCTGGGAATTATTCCCCCTTTCTCTAGCAACCATTGATCACAGCTGCACATGGTGCCTAAAGACAATGGGGACGACTGGCGCCCGTGTGGTGACTACAGAGCCTTGGACGCATCTACAACACCGGACCAGTATCTTCTGCAACACATTCACGATTTTAGTGCACGACTGGCAGGTACAAAACTATGCAGCAAGATCGACATCGTAGCGGCACACCACCAAATCCTCGTCGAACCAGAGGACATACCAAAAACAGCCATAACAACTCCATTCGACCTGTTTGAGTTTGTCCGTATGCTCAATGGCTTGAAAAATGCAGCACAGACCTTTTAAAGGTTCATGAGTGAGGTCACCCAGGGTCTTGCTTTCGTCTTTTTCTACCTGGATGACGTTTTGGTGGCCAGCACAACTCCTACCGAGCACGAACAGCACCTCCACCAGCTCATTCAACGTCTGGATGAGCACGTTTTTGTGTTGAAACCTCAAAAGTGCGTGTTTGATGTCGAGGCTCTCAACTTCTTCGGCCACCACATCACTGCTGAAGGCATTATGCCATTGGAATTGAGTGTGGAATACTGCTTCTGCTCCAACAACTTTCCGCAAGCTGAGAGAGTTCCTGGAGCTCTTACACTTCTACCGGCGGTTCATTCCGTCTTGTGCTCGAGTACTCCAGCCATTGACCGACCTGCTGCGCCGAGATGACCAAAAGGCACCAGAATGTTGTTGGTCTGACGAACCACAGAACGCTTTCCGGGAAGCTAAGAACGAGCTGGCCGTGGCTACCCTTGTCATTCATCCACCGCCTGAAGCTCCGACACGCCTCATGGTGGGCGCGTCATCCACATCGGTCGGAGCAGGGCTGCGCACAGGAGGGTGCACAGTGGAAGCCCCTGGGCTTTTTTTCGACATGCCTGAAACCTGAAGAAGTACGGTACAGCAGTTTTGGAAGGGAGATGCTCGGAATCTATTGTTCTATTAAGCATTTCTGCTACTTCCTCGAAGGTCATGAGTTCTACTTCTTGACAGACCACAAGCCCCTCACCTACGCATTGAACAACATTTCCTCCTATCCATCACGGGAAATTCGTCAGCTCTCATTCATCTCTGAGTTTTCTACCGACATCCACCACGTTCCCGGGGTCGAAAATGAAGCAGCCGACGCCTTGTCTCGCGTCAACGCGTCCAGGACTCACGTCCTGGACTTCAAAGCGATGGCCCGCGGCTCAGCGGGAGGACACTGAGTTAACGAGACAAAGCTGGGGGATCTTCACTCGTGCTTTCAGAAGTTGCACTTCCCTACGTCCAGGGCACGATAACCTGCGATACCTCCCAGGCAATCCTACGACCTTTCATCCGACTTACGTTTCGCCGAGTGGTATTCAACACTTTCCATTTCAGCGGCCACCCAGGTGCCCGCGCCACTCAACGGCTGATAAGAGAACGCTTCGTTTGGCCCGGCGTAAACGCGGAAGTGCGACGTTGGGCTCTGACATGTGAAACTTGTCAGCAAGTGCAGGTGACTCGCCACATTCGGGCTGCACTACAGGAATTTCGGACTCCTGAGTCGCGGTTCGACCACGTACACCTCGACCTGGTTGGACTGCTACCGCGCTGCCAATGTTTCAGGTACCTGCTCACATACATCGAGAGATACAGCCGATGGCCCCAAGCTATACCAATTGCGGACATATCAGCTGGGACCGTCGTGCAGGCCTTCATTCAGACATGGGTGTGCCGCTTCGGCTGCCTCGCCCACATATCAACGGAACAGGGACGGCAGTTCCAGAGCAACCTCTTTTCCGCGCTTTCGACCCTCCTCGGCACGAGGCTGCAGCATACAACTGCCTACCGCTGCTCCAGGACCGGAATGGTTGCACTTACAGCGAAAGCTGCACTTACAGCGAAACTCGATTGCCAGTGCTCGGTGAAAAAGCTCTCGCTCGTTCTTCGTGGCCTACGCTCAACGGTGAAGGAAGATCTCGGTTTCAGAACAGCGGAAATGATGTATGGCTGAGTAATGAACCTCCCGGGATAATTCTTTTGTGACCAGACACTTTCCGCTCCAGCAGACTCCAACCACATCGAGAAACTCAGGCCAACAGCACCTCGCATCACCCTCAACAGAAAAGCTTTCCCTTTTCCCGACATGGAGTGAGCTACACATGTGCTCGTGCGACACGACGCAACGAAGCCGTCCCTCACTCCACCGTACGATGCCCTTTCAAAGTTTTGGGACGTAATAACAAGACCATTAGAATCTGCGTGCGGGGCAAACGAGAAGTCGTCGCGGTCGACAGCGCCAAGCCTGATCATATTGAGGTTTCTGTTCATGCCGCCTCTCAGATGCATTTTCAGTCAAAAGCAGTGGACTCTGACCTTTTGCGATTCAGCCGGTAACTGCTGCCTTTCTTTAAAAGCTCCGCAATCTAGGTAGGGAGGCTCTGTAGCGAAAGCCGCCCGGCAGCGCCGCGCATGGGGATTTTCCTTTCTATTCGATCTGCCGCCGTCTTGTCGAAAGCGTGGCTTTGTGTCATTGCCCGCCATCTTCAATGGTCGCCTTTGAGAGCTTAACTTGTTGTCCGGCCAACTCCTGGTATTAGTGCTGGCGCTGTTGCCGTCTACTCGCTTGAGAAGCCTTTTTCCTCTCTCTTTTGAAGGATGCGGGGGTTCCCCTTCTTTACCGAGACGGGGGAAGCTATCGTCGTACAACAGCAAACCAGCTCTCCGCCTGCTTTCTCGCCTGCTTCAGCAGCCGACATTCCGTGCTTATACATAGTATTCAGTCAACCAAACTTATCCAGTTTTTTCTGGACTGCTCAAAGGCTTGATTTATTTCCTAATCCGCACACAGTATCAACATCACACAGCTTCTACATTCACAACACCCAGATGACGTGGATAAAACATTACTAATAAATACATCTCCATGTGTCATAATATCGTCTCGTCCCCTGTTTCAGTAGCATCTGGGGTGATGCAAGGTTCTATGGTGGGTCCGGCGTTATTTTTGGTGCACATCAGTGACATCTCTGACTTCAGTTCACCTCAGATCCACTTTTATGCTCACGATTGTGTTGTGTACGGCGAACTTAACTGCATCAATGATTCTATACTCCTACAAAATGAGTTAAAAGTCCTATCATCCTGGTGCCACAAGTGGCTAATTGTAATAAACATTAAAAGGCTAAAGTCATGTGATTGACAAACGTACGCTGACCTCTAACCTATGACTATTATTTTTATGACTCAAACGTTTAGTGTGCACACCATTACGAATAGCTACCCGTAATTATCACACACAGTCGCACATGGAACGCCCATATAGACTACATTATAAACAAAGGAAGCATGACCTTAGGACGTTTACGTAAATCACTTTACATGGCTACAAGGAAAACGAAACTGACTGCATACACCTCGTTTGTAAGACCACAACGCGAATACGCGGTATCATCTTGAACCCCCATCAAACGTATCTTCGGCAATCCCTCGAAGCTGTCCAAAATCGTTCTATTCGCTTCATGTTCTGTAACTGCGGGCGTGACAGTATAATTCAAGTCCGAGATAGCCCAAACACAGAAACGTTGTAGGAACGTCGCCAAAACTTCAAGCTCAGTATTTTCTAAAAGTTTATCATAGCGCATCCTCTTTCGGGAATTGACACGTCCAGCCGGCATCACACATTTCCCGCCGTACCCATCACCCGTTGGAAGTATTCATCCTATTTGTGCGCACTAGCATGTACGAATATTCACCAGTGCAGTATTAGTGATAAAGCAATCGTGCGACTTGTCTTGCCACAATGCCATCATCAGTAACTAGGAATGTATGATATGTAAGCACTTTTGCGACCTATACTGTTATATTTGTCTGTTCCATTTAGTGTCCCCTGTTTTGTTTTTATAACGTTACATTCGTTGATGCGGTTTCCCAGCATATGTATATTATCTGAGAATATTTTGTAACACATTTACAGTGTGTTTAAATGTGTTTCTTACTGTTGTTTTGTTGTAAATGGTCCTACCCTTTTATGTGATATCGCTTGCTGAGGCGTTCAAGGGTATACTTATTAAAAATATTAAATTTTGTCAGACACGATAACCTGGCCCAAAAGTTTGTTTCAGTAGTAGTTGGGGACCCGCAAATGGCAGTGAAACTGGTACACTTCCCATTACTTCCCTAAAGCGACTGTGTTCACTTTGCTGCAGCAAATTCGACCCGTTCCTGAAATTGCAGTCTTCCCCCTGTTGCCCAAAAGCACGCAACTTTCTTAATTACACCAGAGGGCTGCTGAGAGAAAGCGGAATCCTTCTGACAAAAGTGTGCTATGTTGTGACGCTTGACTGTAACGTAAAGTTGCGATGTGGAGAGATTACGCCTCTGGGCTACATTTCTTGTGAAAATTTCGTTTACATGCAAAATTACCATCGAATGCAAGGAAAAGAATGACGTGTTGTACAACTTACCTTCTTGGCTATTGTCTGAAATGACTCCGCAAAAAAAACAGTTTTGTTGTCTGACGCAGACACGAAGCCCGCAAGCCCCGAAATGAAGAAATCGTTGCCAAGCTTAGAAGTGTCGCTGCATATCTGAAACAACAAGGGGGTCGGTCAACGTTTTGTACGAGTCACTCATACGTGCAAAATGTGCACGCTTTCATGCAAGTCCAATTAATGAACAAATAAGGAGCCGATGTGACGCGAATTCATTCAAAATGCGCAAGGAGGCAGCATCTCGTTCATTTTCGCTGTGTGAGAATGAGTCAAAGTGATTCCTTATTGTCTTCTTTAACGTTATTCTATCACACTCACCTTACGGTGGTGCTTCTGAAGTACTGTTTATTAAACTTCTACGGCTATAAGCTGTGCTGTCGCCTGCTAGAGTGTGCGCGCAGGAAAAGTACGCGCGTAGACGTGAGAGTTCACGCACTACTTCAGGTGCAAAATTTGTTGATTGATTGATGGATGTATCATTTATTGATTATTTGATAGATTAATTTACCGCCATCATCAAACGCTATTTAAGTTCACTGCAGAGTGAAGGCCAATACAATTCACCTCCGCCCGCTTCTGCCCTGCGCGGCACCCGTTCGTTCTTGCCTCAAAATTTTTTTATTCCTTCTCTTCATCGTGTTGATCGCCTTCCGTTTCTTCTAGACCCGTTTGTCACTATCCACTCTGCTACCCTCGTGGTCCACCTGTTGTCAGTTCATAGCACTACGTGGCCAGCCCGAGTCCATTTCTTTTCCTTTATTGCACTATGATATTGCCACGGGTATATAAGGTGTAGAGCGGAATCTGTGTTCATGTAGTTAATCTGCGAGGATACTGATTTTCACCTAAAGAAGAAGAGAAGGCTCAGAGCCGCTTTGAAGTCGAGAAAAACGAGGTGAAGTTGAAGCTGAGGTTTAGTAGCTCGCTTTCGGGTACAAGTTCGCCTTTAAAATAAACGTATTCATTTCACCTGCTCCAACCCTCAACGTGTCAGTTCATCATTACATAAGCGTGTAGGGTTAATTTACATGATACCACAATCATCGACGCCGATTTACGTCGAGGTGTCGCCCGTTCACGAGCGGACCAGACGCCGCGTACTCGAAGTGCCGGCGAAGTGTAGCCTCCTATCTGATCGGGCAACCAAGATGACAGGACGCAATACCGTTCACCGTCACAATATTCGTTCCATGGCCAGTTGTGCGGAGGTAAGTTCGCTTTTTAGTTGGTCAGTAAGGCACCATGTTTCCGCTACGTATGTCTTCCCGGCTAGAACGGATTGATTGTATACTATTGTTTGCAATGATGATATGATTGATCAATCCGTGTCACTCAATGTACTACTGAATTGATTAGGTGTTTGCAAAGCGTTAAATGTACTACTGAATTGATAGGTGTTTGCAAAGCGTACCAGACACCCCTCCGGGTATGCGCTAGACTGTGGGTAATACTGCGCTGGGCTTCAGAGCACGCGCACACATAGCTTGCAAGTGAACCTTTTTAGATGCAACACTGTGAGCATCTCTTGTCGGCGGCCGCGTGCGTCCGTCATCGGCGTCCGCACTCTCCTTCGCTCACCCCCTCTCCTCTCCGATAGCGAACACTCTCTCGCGAGGGGCATTGAAATGGATTGGATTGGCTTGGCTTGGCTTAGCTTGGATTGGATTGGATTTGAACTGGATTAAAGTGGATTGTATTGGATTGTGTTGCGTCATAGCCGCGGCAGACGCACTGGCGCCGGCGCGTGCCCAGGTGAGAGCAAACACTCTCTCTCAACATCTGCGCGTGTGCGGCCCAGCGCGCTCTCACTGCACCGGTGGGCGGCGCTGCGCGCGGGGCTGCGCATGTGCAGTACTCTCTCTCTCCGCGGTCTCCTCTCCTTCGGGCGCGCTGCGCATATAACCGGTGTGCCGCTCTCCTTCCGCCTTTCGGTCGACGGTTGCTCTCCGCTTGCGCTTGAACCCCCTCAGCGTCGCATCACACCAGGGTTCCCGCGAGGGGAGGTGGGCGTAATTTATTTGTTTGTTTCCGCTCGAAATGTATTTGTCCACACGGAGGTGTGATTCTGAATACTGCAGCAATTAAGAAAGGACAAACTGCCCATACGTATTGGTATTGCTACAGAAAAATGTACGCATTCGCAGGTGTACGCAGGCTCATTCACGGCGCAGCATTTCATAGTTAGCACTGATGACGCTTTATTCATGAGGCGTAAGCGCATGCTAATCCACCCACTGATAAGGGACGGTTTAATCTTATTCCGTCTCTTTGGTCATAACCAGGATATCTTCTCGAGCGGAATTGGCAGTTCTCGCCTAATATACAGATGCGAGCGATAGCACTTTGGACAGCGAAGATTGTATCGCCGAAAGTTGCCGCACTGCTATTGTGCAAGAACTAGGTCATCGCCAGCCATCCAGACTACGTGCACACACTCGATGGTACGCTTGACCATGGCAGGCTGCAACTCGGGGGCAGTGTCTAGCGCCCTCGGCTACAAAGCGGCAGCACTGGCGAATATCTCTAATCTGTGCTCGTTCGTTGAAAAAAATTGGCCGCGTATCCGCTCACTTTACTGCTACTCTCGTCGAAACGCGATCGTCATTTGCCACCCCTGCCCCGTAAACGCCCGCCTTCTCCCGACGCCCCCCACCATCCATCTCTCACGCTCTTGCTCACAGTTTCTGCTCCTCCAACGATACGCGATGGAGGACCTTTGGTAGAGCCAATCCAATTTTTTCGCGTTAAACGGGTTGCGCGTGGTATGCTGGAACCTTCCATTACTGTTGAGCTGGGAACGCCGCCACGTGGTCGACTCGTCGACTGCTCTCTTTGTATGTTTGGGTCAAAATACTGTATACAGTGCGTTTTTTATATTTGTCAGAAATAATAAGCGGCCAGTCAAAATTTACTCCAAGAACACTGAATATACCGGTCATGTATTGGCGTCTCGGTAGAAATGGGCCTATATTGTTCTCATTTCATTCCACAATATTGCAAGTATGAACATTGCCACCAGATTTAGCAGTTTGTAAATGTTTTTCCGACATAAACGTCTCGTTCAAACTTCATTTTAGCTTTTGGCCGGGCAGCTGGACCGAGGGACTGAGAGAACAAAATTCCCACGTTCGTGCTCCCAAAGAAATACTACCATAATTAAAAATCCAACCCAGTTCCACCCAGTTGAAAATCTTTAGCGGAACTGTTGATTCCTTGTGTCCGCTAGAACCTCAACAGGTCGCCACGGATATTCTACGGCTCCCTCAAGAGAATCAGCAGCTGAAGGTCCCGCCTGTTCGGGACGTTTAGGCGGGAACGTTGAAGCGGGTTTCCGCCTCTGCGAGGCCACAGCGCCCTCCATCAATGGCTCTGGGAACCGGTTTTTGCGAGGCCGCTGGCCGGTCTGGGGACCTTCTCTTACCCTCGTGTGACGTACAACCCACGTCAGGCGCACGAAAGGGCTTGATGTACAACAGTTCTGTTGTATGGAGACAGCTCTAACGTGGGTGACCACAGTGGAGAATAAATAGATGGGAACATAGTGGAGAGTACACAGAATAAATAGGGAGCGGCCCATGACGTATTTTTTCTGTATTGTGGATTTTTCTTGGACCACTTATTAAACAGACTTTGTCTTCGCAATATAGTAAGCCAGCGAAGGTTTGTCTATAACAATGCATTTATTACATCCATTTGTTCGGCCACAATTTTTAAGAAATAAATGGGCTTTACCTCCGTTCTCTAGGGCTTTTCCCCATACCGCTTGCTACAAAGGTGGCACAAGTGATTAATTCATGCGGATACCAGACGAGAAAATGCAATACTTACAATGTTTGCGCTGGCAAATCCTACAGACACACACGGCGCGTACGGGATGAAGTTTGGGTCACGAACAGAATCCTTTAGCACGTAAATCTTGACTGCCATCTCCATTGACAGACCAACGATTGCAGTCTTCTTCACGAGCGGGAAGCGATACGTAACGAATGGCTTCGTAGTTCTCTGCGATATACGTACCACCATTCATGCTCAGAACACGTAGTATTTACGGTCTCGGACACCCTTAACATTAATATAGCGTCGAATCTTTTGACTTGAACTGCGTAATCTCTGGAGTTTCTCGAAAGAAAAGCTCAAGTGATCGTTCTGAAATGACAGACATGACTAAACATCTATCCTCATTAGTGTCAATGCAAATTTCAGCAAAATGTAACGTAACCTAGAAGGTGTCGATGCACTGACAGCTTTTTAGGGATCTAGGGAAATGGTGTGCTTATGGGGCCCTCATGCCACCCCCCCCTCAACATTTTGTCTAGCTTTCATGCACAACGACCCAAGTCACCACTTACATCAGATACCACCCTAGGATTATGTCTATAAACCCAGAAAGCCTGTCCGGAAAGCGCACCTACTCTCTCTATTGGTGGCCCGTATCCCTCTTGGCATGCCTAAGTCCGATGCAAGGCCTTTATCCACGGGGGTGCTCTGCGAGCTCGTGCTCCGTGACGCGACAGAGAGTCGCTGTTCAGAACAAATTAGGGCAAATTCGCCGGCGAAACAGCAGCCCTTGCTGCTTCAGTAACCGGGGCCGCTGTCTGAAACCTATGCGCTAACGACTTCGGACTTCGTCTTACCGCACCCACTAGACGTTGCGAACAGTTCGTATTTTTAAATAAAACGATTGCTCTGCAGCATAGCGGTACACGAGTTCACAGGTACACGAAAAGTTTGATTCGTGGATAGAGTTTAAATTTTGTCCATTATATGGTCCATGAACCCAGCGCTACACATCTGGAGGGCGGAACGGGCAGAGGGCGTTTGCACGATGGTGCCGTAGTCTGTTCTGATGAAGTCCGGGGCCGGGCCACACCAGGGTTTCACATTCACATTCTCTACGAAGGAGTCACTGAATGAGCAGGCTGAGTCGTAAGGGCCGCGGTACTGCGATGGCAAAGACGCAGTCATGGACGGCGTAAGCGAGATCCCAACGTGTAGTCGCCGCAGCGCAACTTCCTCTCGGCGTGTTAAGACACCAGCGAGGTTTGAACCCCACGGCGGTAAGAGGGCTCGCGTAGTGCGCCGGAGAGTTTCTTTCTGCTGTGCCAGGTTTCACAAAGATCTTCGCGCAAAGGTGATAGTGGTCGCATCAACGTGTACGGGCGAGTAGCCATGTCTGCCTCCTTGCTGCCGGGTAGAGCTGAAATTTGAACCCTATCTGCAGCAATTTGAACCCTATCTTCGTGAAGTAGTGAATGGTATCTGCGAACTTTGTGGCTTGTGCCACGTGACGAATGCCGTGGATTGCTTGTGTAGAGTCAGTTTGTAACATGGAAGAAAACCAAACCAGGCTAGAAAGCACAATTAACAATTTAGGTACACGACTCCAGCACTTAGACGGTCGACTGGAAGTACTAGAGAAAAAGAGGTATGTGGAGGAGAGACCCAAAAGACCACAAACGCAATGCGAACATGTGGCAACTCTGTATAATAGGTCAGACGACGTAGATAACAGGAGCCTTAGACTGAACCTTGTCTTTTGCGGCTCTAAGGATGACGACCCACAGGAAATTTGGAAATCATGTGAAAACAGAGTTAAATCTTGTTGCTAGAAAAAACTACAGGTGAATGTTGGAGCCATGCGCAAAGCGCAACGAATGGGAATACATGACCCCAACGGAAACCGTCCTATATTTGCATGCTTTGTATCATTTAAGGACACTGAAACAAAAGTGAGCAGCGGCAATAAGCTTAAGGCTACCGATTTTAGTGTTTCAAGATACTACCCTCCCCGTTTCCGCGAAATTCGGTGAAAGCTATGACAGGTTAAAACCAAAAACGGCCTGGAAAACGTTTTTCTTATGCACAACAAGCTTATCATAAACAGCGATGCCTGTGTATGAAACAGTGGTAGAGAAACAGTGATTAAGCTAAGCAATAAATGACGCCCACCAATCATGAAAAACTCTTCCAAGACTAAATGCGTTGCTATTTTGTATTTTGTTCAACTACTAAAGCACTAAGAACAAAATAACCTCGTTTAGCGGTACACACGTAGACACACATACGCCGCCACTTCCAACCTAACTTTATTAGTGAAAATCCCTAGGTTAAATACACTGTTTTGATGTCATGAAAACATTACACCAACAACTTGTGCCAACCTAAACGTGTCCATCTGAGAACTCGAGTTCTTTGAGTGATAATGTGACCGACGGTCTACTGATGCACTTCTTTCCTGTCTTATAAAGTACGCCTTCACAATCTCTCTTTCTTACCTCTGAGCCATGTTTAAATATATAAATGAAAAATAAACCAACACAAAAGGAAGGTGACATTGAAAAGAAAACAGTAAAACACTGGTTGATTCCTCTGTCATAGAAATCAGTAAAACACGAAAGTGAAAGGTGCAGCGAAATCTGCTGCTGAGTAGGATTTGTGGGTCAGTGGCTGTCTTGTGGGGGTGCTTGGTGAGCGTCGTCCTGCTGGCGGGTCGCTTCGGCAATGGTGCACTGGCATCCTTTCCGTGAGGGATATGGCGTCTGTGAAATCTTGGTGTATCCCAGCATGAAACATTTTGTGATAAAATATAAAACACGAAAACGAACAACCAGAAGTATAACGTACTATTTATTTCTAAACGTTGCTTCCCCGCAAGAAGATCCGTTGTGCAGGGGTGCACCATTTACAGGTCGTTTGTGTCGTTGTACTGGCGTCACTTCCGTGACGAATATTGTCTAAGTGAAATCTTCCTGAATCCCTGAATAAAACACTTTCGCGTTTAAAAAAAGTTCATGTTATTCCGTGTTGGCACAGGATCCGCATAGCCTAAAGAAGTTGCTCAAAGGTACGATGCTGACGTCGTGTTCAGCGCGCCCTGTAAATTCGCGAATGTTCAGCCATTTACGACGCAAACGAAGGGGAAATCGTGCTCCAAGAAGCACGGACAATTATACACAAAATGCCCCATGCGAGTTGTGTATGAGATTCCCATGAATTGTAACCAGTCTCATACTGGCCAAAGAGGCAGATGTTTCAATGACAGAGCGCGCGAGCACTGTTGGGCAGTAAAGAACAACGATGGTGGCCACATGGCTGAGCCCTGTAAAAAACCACTCTGCAAGGTACAAACTGCACTCCGCTCTTCAAGCAGGCCACGTTTCCAAATCGCGTCAGACGTAAGCAAGAAAGAGCGATTGGGGAGGTGTCACGCGTCTCACGTGGCAGAGAAATGAGGCTCGGGTTGCGGCATTCGATGCCCACACAATATATTTAAAAATGAACAAGCATATCACCGTACAACAAAAAAGCAAGCACATCCTCACCCTACAAAAAATCTAGTCAGAAAGTCACTGCAATTCATTAACTATCTATGTCAAATTCAAACAAATCCTACCGCCGGTACCGCGACGAACCCGGTGCGATGCCAAAGGACGTGGCCCTGTGGGTCGGTTGGCTTACGCGTTGCCGAGGCTTGTAGCATGTGGCGATGGCCCGTGGTGGTCGTCAGGAGTCTCGATGACCGTGGTGCGCTGCCAGAGGTTCCTTGACGCGCACGCCTCAGTAGGAGGCCAGCAGTGTGAAGCTGCTGGTAATAGGTGATTACGAGATTCCCGCTGCCAAACGGTGCGATGCCGCTGGTGCGTTGTGGGGCACGGCCGGACGGGTCGCCGGCGTTGCGATGCTGCCGGTGAGCAGGAGGCCAGAAGTGCGAAGCCGCTGGTAATAGTTGGTTACGAACTTCCCGCTGCCAAACGGTGCGATGGCGTTGGTGCGTTGTGGGGCACGGCCCGAACTTGCCACCATTCCTCCCAAGACCTCGTTCAACACTGTCTACTCCGACTTCATCGTACACCTCTTCATCTCGCATTCTATCGTGTGAGGCTCCCATTTGCTGGTCCAGCTAGCTTCCTCCTCCTCTTAATCACTCTGTGTATGTTCTTCATTGGTCCCTTCCAAATACTTCTCGCCATCCCGTACTGTGATTCTTATGTATATTCGTCTTTTCTTCCATCTTATTCTTCTTGGGCTAATCCCCCTTCGGGTATGGGCTCTTCTTACCACATGGCAATGATGATGATGATGGTTAGGCTTTATTGGCGCAAGGCCGACTATGGGCAAAGAGCGCCAAAGAAGAAGTTATTGAGTTTTGATCAGACCGTAAGTACTAAAACATGTGACTAAAAATAAAGGTGATGTAAAAAAAAAAGACAATGGTGATGGCTGGTGTATAGGGCCAGGGTGATTACACGTGATATGACAAGAGCTGCAGAAAGTTTACCTCAGCTAAAAACTTAAAAACACGTTGACTAGAAAACATTGGTTCGTCGGCTAAAAAGTATGATGGGTGCAAAGGAATGTGTCGTCTGTATAATTCAGGGAAATGTTTGTGTCGTGTTGTGTCAAGTGCCTTGCATGTGATTAGTATGTGGACTACGGATAGGCCCTTTCCACACCTGCTACACGTGGGTCCTGAAGTTCCAGTGAGCAGGTGGGAGTGCGTAACATGTGTGGCCTATCCGCAGCCTAGCCAGGGCGACTTCAGTGTATCTGTTGTGTGAGTCAGTTATATAGCGTCCCAGTTGTGGTTTATTACGTGTAGTTTGTTGTCTGTTTGTTGACTCCAGCGTAATTGCCATGTGTTACGAAGCTGTCGCCTGATGTGTGTTTTTAGGTCGGTGTAATGTACTGTTGTTATGTCAACTGTGGTCATGAGAGCAGCAGCACCAGCCATTTGATCAGAAGTCTCATTGCCAGGGATCCCACAGTGACCTTGTACCCAGCATATAGTTATTTGAAGATTTGAGGCATATGCAGTCATTAGTACCTTGAAAAGAGCATTGATCACATAGTTTTTAGATGTCTTTCCTGATGACAGTGCCTGTACAACGCTTAGAGAATCTGTGTAGACGATGGACTTTGGAATTTTATGTTCGAGGATGTGATTTGACACGAGTAAAATGCCATAGGCTTCTGCCGTGTAAATACTGCTATGAATATTCATTGTTTTAGTAACGGTAAAATTTGGTCCGTGCGCTGCACAAGATACAGTAAAACCAGTTTTCGACGCGTCGCTATAAAATTCTGCGCACCTGTACTTGTCCTGCAGGAAGAGGAAGTGCTGCAGAATTGCACTCCTGGGTACCCTATTTTTTTCTACTAATGTGAATGACCGGTCGCATGATATAGGATGTAGATGCCATGGTGGAATTAAATTATGGGTGGGTGTCTTGTGCGTGTCTGAAAGAGGGACCGTGAGTGCAGAAGCCTCCTCCTTAACTCTGAGAGAGAAAGGTAAGAAAATAGATGGCCTGTTTAAAAAGAGTTGCAAGTTTGATGTATTGTTCATGATGGGATTAAAAGGATGGTTGGTAAGGGACACAATCTTAGATGCACATAGAAGGTCAACATACTCCCGCTTATGCCCTAGACACCACTTGTCGCATTCGACATAAAGGCTTCCGACAGGGCTAGTGCGGAAAGCGCCGCATGAGAGCCGAAGGCCAAGATGCAGCACTGGGTCGAGCATTCTCAGTGCGGTCTTTGTCGCCGACCCATACACGACACTGCCGTAGTCGAGCCGAGACCCCACCAACGCCGTGTACAGGCGCAGCAGGAGTTGTTTGTCGGCCCCATAAGATTGATGTGAGAGAACCTAAAGGATATTCATTGTTTTTAGGCTTTTGATTTTTGAGCTGTTTTATATGAGGAATGAATGCAAGTTTTTCATCGAATAAAATGCCTAAAAACTTGTGCTCATTGTTCACAGGAATTGGCACATTCGCAAGAGGGATGTCTGGGTCCGGGTGGACCCCACGCTTCCTGGAGAATACAACACAAGAGCTCTTTCCGGGAATAATTTTAAAACCATTCTTGTCTGCCCAGCCGGCAAGCTTGTTGACGCCGAGCTGGACTTGACGTTCGCAGATGGACATGTTACATGATTTAAAGGATATCTGGACGTCGTCTACATAAATGGAATAAGAGATTGTGGGTGGCAGTGCCTTTCCAAGAGCGTTCATCTTAACTATGAAGAGCGTGCAGCTCAACACTCCACCTTGCGGCACGCCATTTTCTTGCACACGTACCTTTGACAGTGCAGAACCAACTCTGACGCGAGGGGCTCTCTCCGACAAATAACAAGCAAGAGTGTTAAACCTATTACCAGAAACACCGAATGAATTGAGGTCAGTAAGGATTCCATAACGCCAAGCGGTATCATAGGCCTTTTCGAAGTCGAAAAACACAGTTACGCAATACTGTTTATGCACGAAGGCATCCTTAATATACGATTCAAGAGCTACGAGTTGATCATCCGTCGATCGCCCCGCCCTGAAGCCTGCCTGGCAGCTCTCGAGAAGATCATTGTACTCAAGAAAGTACACGAGCCTCCTGTTTATCATCTTCTTGAGGAGCTTGCAAAGGCAGCTTGTAAGGGCGATGGGCCGATAGCTAGCAGGAGAGGAAGGGTCCTTTTCTTCCTTCAGGAAAGCCACTACTATGGCCTCCCTCCAAGAGCGATGAATGTGCCCCGAAAGCCATATTTTATTGTATAGGTGTAAGAGTGTTTCAAGAGTGTCTGGGTGTAGGTGCGGTATCATGGTGTGTGTAATGTTATCTGCGCCTGGAGCTGAAGGTTTGCACGTGCACAGGGCAGCCCTCTACTCATAGAGAGTGAATTCAGAGTTGTAAGAAGTTTTTGATTTGTCTTTGTCGAGTAAGGGCTTTTTTTCTGCAGTTGTTTTGTGGTTCATGAAAGTGTTTGTGTAGTGTGCTGAACTAGAGACGTGTTCGAAGTGTTGTGCAAGTGTGTTAGCCTGGTATTCCAGTGTGTCCCCTGTTGTACTAACCAGGGGCAGGCTGTGTGTCTGTTGTCCTTTGAGCTTGCGTATACGTGTCCAGACTTTGTGTGTGTCTGTGTATGAATTAATGGATGTCACGAAGGTGTGCCAACTCTCTCGTTTTGCCTCATGGCGCCCACGTTTTCCTAACGCCTTGGCCCGTTTGAACAAATTAAGGTTACACGACGTGGGGTAGCGACGCTAGATACCCCACGCCTTGTTCTGGGCTTCTCGCGCCCGCCTACAGTCCTCATTCCACCACGGCCTCCTCTGGTTGCGCGGGGTACCAGAGGCGTGGGGAACGGACTTTTAGGCGGCGTCGAAGATGTGCGCCGTGAACAGTTGGGTAGCTTCTTCAACGTGCAGGTGTCCTATGAATGTGTGGTGTAGTTTGGATGTCTCAGTAATTGTATTCCAGTTAGCTCTTGCTTCGTTGAACCTGTTGTGGGAAGATGGACTGCATAGGCCTTTACCTATATATGTTAGTGAGGTGGGGAAGTGGTCACTGCCATATGGGTCAGTGCCCACACTCCACTCAAGACATGGAAAGAGAATTGCCGAATCAGTAGCCAAGTCAAGATTTCAGTATGTATTGTGTCCTACGTTATGGTATGTAGGCTGTTTCTTGTTGAAAAGGCATGCTCCAGAGGATGTTAAAAACTTCTCTATCAGGCGACCTCGGGCATCCGTGCGAGAAGAACCCCAAAGAGAATTGTGTGCATTGAAGTCGCCTGTTAGGATGTAGGTTCAGGAAGCCGGTCGACCAGCGCCTCAAAGTCAGAGCTCAGAAGTGCAAGATCAGGAGATATGTAGATGGAGCATACCGTTATCAACCTATTAAATAATATTGTGCGGACGGTACAGCCTCAAGGACGATGTTCAAGGTGACAGGGTGGCATGCTAAGGATTTGCGGGCAATTATGGCCACACCGCCAGAAGAGTGTGTGCAGCCATCCCTGTCTTTCCTGTATACCAGGTAACTATTCAAGAAATTTGTGTGTTTGAATTCAGATGTGTTTCCTGGACACACATTAAACTTGGCTGGTTGGCATGCAGAATCTCATGCACGTCGTCAAGAATATTCAGAAGGCCTCTGCAGTTTCATTGAACTATGTTTTCTCTTTCCATTACGATGTGTTAGAGCTACTGGAGTGTGATTTTTTATGTAGGGTCTTTCGGGGCTTGCACTCTTGGAAGGGGTTTTCTGGCCTTCTCTACTGACCTGGACGTCACAGCTCGTTCCTTCCGCTGCGATGAAAGCCGGAAGTGCTCGACGTCCATGTCGTCATCTGATGGCAAGGGGGTGCCCAGCGGACTGGGCCCCCTTGACGTGGTACCCTTTCGGGTGTTCTTTGCCTGCGCTGCCAGTGCCGAAGGCGTGGGGAGCACCACAGGTGGCACTGGCAGTGAGGTGGGGTAGGGGGTCGCTGCGACTGCCTCCGTCTCCATCTCTGTGCCCTTGCGTGTGCTTTGGGCCGGTGGAGAGGAAGCAGTGGATGCAGCGGCATCCCCAACAGACGTTGGTGCCACCACAGCCGCTGCTGCGTAAGCGAGCGGTGCGGAGGCGGGTTGGGCTGCCATAGTCAACCCAGGGGGGGGGGGGGCGGGACCAAGTTCGACTCGCGGTACTGGGTCCCCGCCGAAACCAAACGCCGCTCCGCCCCCCGGCGAGCTGCGTCGGTGTACCTGCCCAGAGGGAAGGAGGCGAACCTCTTTCGCGCCTCTGGGAAGGTGATGTTTTCGGTTATCTTAAGGTTAATGATTTTTTTTTCAAGATGAAACTTTTCACAAGCGCGAGAGTATGCTGCGTGTGGACCCTGGCAATTCGGGCAGGTGAAGTTTGTTGCAGTGCAGTTGTCGGAGAGATGATCGTGCTGGGCGCATTTGGCACATGTTGTTCTGCCTCGACAGGAGTTGGTACCATGCCCGAACCTCTGGCATTTGAAACAGCGCTGCGGGTTCGGGATGTACTGCCGGACAGAACAACGGATGAAACCTGCGTTGACATGCTCGGGCAGTGTGCAGTGGTCGAAAGTCAGGATCCGATGTTTGGTGGCTATTTCCTTGTTGTCTCTCCTGATGACGATGCGCCTTACTGCTGTCACGCCTTGGTCTTTTAGACCTTCGAGCAGATCAGTCTCTGTCTCGGTTAGTAGATCTGCCTCGGAGATCACACCTTGACAACTGTTGAGGCTGCGGTGGGGTGTGACCCTGATCTCCAGATATGCCATGCGGGTATGTTTCAGGAGGATTGTGGATTGCTGCTGAGTTTTAACTTCAACTAGCACTTCACCAGTTCTGAGCTTTTTGGTGCCATAGGTTTTGCCGATGATACCTTCAAGGTATTTAGAAACAAGAAATATATATTGAGAGGAAACCGGTTCGATTTGTCCACAGATTCAATGATAAAAAACGAGGGTAGTTATCTGGCTTTGGGAGCGAGATAGAAGGCAAAGAAGGAAAATATACTTTGGTGTGGCCCCTTTTCGGGGGCCGATCACGTCTGGGGGAGGGGGTTTGAAAATGCCATATAGCATAGTATAAAAGCAGGGAGACGGGGGTACTTTCTTCTTTGACCTTACCCTGGTAGCCAAAGAGGTCCCGGAGCTCCCTGCCTGGTAGACAGGCAGGGAGCCCATCGGCCGGAGCTTGACCAGGGCTCCGACGGCCACCGTTCACGGCTTCTAACCCTTCACCTTTCAACTTCTAGCCACGGTAGGTAACAACTTAGGTATGGGGGGCTCAGGGTACGCGGTGTCGCCACCTCACCGTCACCAAGATTACTCAAGGTGCCCCGTGCGGGGTTACCACATGACAAAAGGTGTACTTCATTCATAAGGCGGGAAACAAGGGCATCAGTACACTTTCGGTGGCATTATCACTCAAAGTGCTCGAGTTTTTGAATGAACACGATTACGTTTGCACACGTTGTTGCTGTTACGTTGTCATGAGATCAAAACAGTGTATTTACCCTAGGGTCTTTCACTAATAAAGTTTTGTTGGAAGTGGTGCCTTGTCTGTGTTTACGTGTTTCTTCTAGTCCCCGTCGTTTAGCGCCTCACATTATTCAGTAGGTACCCAAGAATTTCGTTAGTAGGTACCCAAGAGCAAAGACGCAAATTTGACATATATTGAGAATATTACAACACTTCCGAACGATTTTCACTTGAGCCATTTGACAAGCCCGAATGGATTTGCGATGTTCACTGAACCCAACCATATTTTCAAAGTAAAATTATCTTTGTTCTCTCGGGATTTCAAATATCCCCGTTCACCGAAGAAGCTCATGGTGCGGTTAAAACTCACCAGAGATGGGAACTTGCAAATCAGAGGTTTGTCATTGGTACGCGGTGTAGATCCCAACAGTGGTGGTACGGCGAAACAGTTCCGTTCGTGGTCCATGATGCTGTTGGAGCTGATGACAATCACCGTGTCTGCTAGTGTTTCCCTGCGCGAAAATACGTACTCGTCAGGCATATTGGTACCTTGCTGCAGCAAATGTTAGTTATGAAGTCACGCGTGCTTCAGCTCCTTCTTAAGTCTCCATTTTATTGGCTTTCAGGCGCTTCTAGATTCTTGTACATTTTTGAATCTCAAGCAAGGTATCACAAGGTTGGTCTGCAAGTGCACCTCCAAACATACAAAGCCCACTATGCGATCGTGTAGAAGGCGCAAAGTGGTGGTTTCAAATTTCATTTACGGGCTTATCACAACACTGATGACAACCATTTGTGTCGTTTTCAGCCGCAGCCCTATTACTGCGCCCTGTATACGCATCGCTTTGCGTTGCGCGGGAACAAAGGACGTCACCTCGCGCCAATTTCGGCCTCTGGGCATAGAACTAAGTGAACATCCGCGCAGTCAGCGTCTGAATTAAGGTCCCATTTTCGCCTGTTTGCCGGACCCATGCAGGTAGAGTGGAACCATACGTCGGTACACTTGCTCGGGTAGCGCGATTACGGCATCCGATGCCATCGAGGCTTACAAATTAGCCGTCCAGTCATTGTATACGAAGCGACAGTGCGAACGTAATCCATAGACACGTGGTCATTTTGTCATAACACTGCATCTTCCACAGACATCTCATTGCGCGTTATGAGGGCGCCTGAACGCCTGCTTATTTCAAATGGCGAGCATAAATCACCACCACCTTCTGCCACTACCCCCAGAGTGCTGGGGGACAGTACTTTTGCTGATGGCTTAGAACGGGGCAGGCAGCTTGCGTTAACCTGCTGAATTCTTGCTATCCTTTAGAATAAGCCATGACTACCACTATGCCAAAAATTCTTTTCAAAATTATTTCGCTTTTGCTTTTACCAGGCCACCTTTGCGAGTGGTATAAACAAGCCGTAAATACACACAGAAGCAGGTCACAAGAGTTGAACCAGCAATGTTACCCACACAGAGTTGAATTGAAGTCGCCCTTCTGCCCTCGTGCGTCTGAGGGAGCTCCTTGCATTTCCGCATACGCCAGGATTCAGCTGCCGGCTACAAACTAGCAAAATAAAACTGCAATTTACGCGATTCTGTTTATTTGCGAGGTTAGGTTGTTATAAATCGGGTGACGTGCGCAGGGTACCAATGATGCCAATGATGCCAAGGTGTAGTTTGTAATATTAGTTATTTTTGCACGCAACCTGAAGACGAACTATAGTGGACATACGATATCTGGCAAAATGCAGTTATATTCACGCCGAACAACTATTGTCGCCGTGGTGTTCCTACGGGTTCTGCCATGTGTACGAAACGCACCAGCTTCTTCACCATCAAGTGCAGACTCATACCAGAAAATCTGTTCCATAATATGTTCAGCATCCGCTAGAACACCTCCTCGGCATTTATGGAGGAGGGGCCGAAGAAGAGAATGGCGACGGGAATGATGTCATTGCAAGACCAAGTAGCGGACGAATGAAATGTGATGACACTGCGAAGTCCCCTGGATTGCCGCGTGTAAAACGGTTTAAGAGGCTGTACGGAGGAAAAGGATGTTCTATAAGAAACCCACGTGGCGACGAGGAGACGACAGGAGAACGAAATATTTTCCTATTTGGCGAGGGCGTTCATTTCCAGGTCAGTCATTGAGCTAACTCAGGTCACTGGTCCAAGAGCGCAGAGCTACGGAGCTCTGACGGAAGGTCTGACTGTCTATCTCTTTTTTCTCAAGGCCAGTCCGGTCGATCGTTCATGAAAGTGGGTGATGATAATGGTGTTTCTACGGGCAAATGAGTTTGTTCGCGCCTGTTACTTTTTACAATTGCCTCCCGGAAAGAACCAACCAAGCAGCAGAGGCCCATTGCCAATGATTGGAAACCCCAGCTATCGGTCACTCATTGGTAACTCGGCTGAAAGATTGATAGAGCGCCAAGCAAACGTTACACGGAAAGAAATTCCGAGGCCGAGCTTCAGCAGACGGATTTTGTCCTTGCGCTTTCGTGCCCGTGGCGACGGCGGTTAGAGCGGTGAACAGGCCACAACGCGGCAAAAAGTAGTTACCTAAAGAGGTACAGCTCCGTGCCACGCAACAAAGCCTACTCAAATTAAAGTACAGCTATTCAAAATAGCATGCGAGAGAGTGCTACACGCTCTCTAGGGATGGACATTTGTGTGTCCTAACGCAACGGGGTCCGTCGGACTACTTGAGCATTGTGCTTTTGCGCGTTCTTTTTCTCCACGGCTTGGCTGGCGGACGGTGGCGTCGTTCCGACGTCTGCGTCTCTTCTGTGGCATTAAAACAGCCGTAGTACTCCTGTACGTGTCTGTGAGCTGCGTTTTGCTGTCAGTGGCGGTACGGGAGAGCTCGCAGTCATTCCCGCCACAAGTGAAGCTGTTGTTTATAACAATTTGCGCGCGTGCGTGCTGGTTAGTTTTGACTCTTGAGAAAAATTGAGTGGTCACATACATGCGCTTCCATTTGTGGGACACCAGTTTCAGGTATCCTCTGCCCGGCTTTGTATTTCCGAACAAGCGGCCATGCACCCACTTGTTGTTCACGACGTTCAGTATGCATTGAAGCAAGACTCGTGTGCATTATAACAGTTGCGGATGTATTAAGCTGGCTTCACTAAACTATAGCTATAAATGAAGCTTCCGTTTCATTTTTTCTTGAGCAACGTAAATACATTGTCGAGCGAGAAAGTAATTAGTGCCGCTGGGCTTCTCCGTTGGTTCCGCTCGCATCTGGAGCGTCCAAGGAGGCAGAGATGAGTGAAGGCGACAGCAATGCCGTAACTAATTTATTACTCAATCACATTTGTAGCGTCGTTTTAATGATTGGTTTATTTGGTTACCCCTTAAAAATATAGTGCAATAAAGGTCGCAAGGCTTCTAATATGCCTCCAAGTTGGCGTAGATGTCTTGCAAAAAAAAACGAGAAAGTTCGTGCGTTCCGAACTCATTGTGCAGTGCGCTGCCTTGTAGTCTGATTTATAATTGTTAGAAAACAAAACTTACGCTAATAAAACATTGATATCCCGATATTTCAGTCGCGATTAATTGTTTATGTGTCTACAGTAGCCACAAACGGAACCGCTGGCGCGTTGCTTTGTCTATTGGACTTTTTTCATATTACCTTGCATGACTACATTAAGTGTGAAGCCCATTTTCGCTGAAATACGCGACTGGGTTATCAAGAACGAGCCACATAACTGGTGCCTTAAAATGCAATTTAGAAAAATAAATAGTGCAATACGTCTCATGTTTTATAGTGAGTGCTAGGAAGCTAAAAGTTTAGGCTGAATATTTTCGCACGTGTATACATTAAGGATGGGGCTAGGGGCTGTATTTATTAAATAGCGTGTATTTACCATTGTACTGAACGTTTTTCTACTTATTACAGTCGCTACAACGTCAAGGTGTTTCCCGTGGACAAGTGGCTGATGCTGCAGAGAGAACAAGCCTTCCAAGCTGGACTATTCCACAGCTACATACTGTGATCTTGGCACGTCAGCGAATTACGGGGAGGAGGGTCTTGTATTAATTTCCCTGAATGCTTCTGTTTTGTAGGCATCTCAGACAGTTAAACGAATGATTGAGTGGCTGGCGCTTCACGAGCAACGCTTTTTTATTTTTCTCGACTATTGTGTTTGTGTCCGCTTTCGTGTTTGTGTTTTGAACAAGCTTATTTCATATTCTTGTTACGGTTAAGCCACCCTGGCTTAACCGTAACAAGTTGTAAGTTTGGTATGCATAATAAAAAAGTAAGCAAAAAGACGTGATGCGTTGTGTTGCTCAATTGTTTCTGGCCAGTCACGTATTGCTTCGCAAAGTTGATGCAGTTTATTGTGCCTAGAGGTCCGATTTCTGTTTTATACATGCCATTGTATAAGGAAATATTTAATGAGTACGCATTTTATAAATAATTATAGAGCTTGTATACTGACATATATAAAGCCGAAATGGGGCTGCGAGGCAGCTCATAAAAAGGCATGGGCTATAAGGACTGGCCACAAAGCCAAAATTGTGCATGGAAATGGCGTGGGGTCCACCCAAATGCATTATCATGGCAACATACTTCAGCAGGCATTGTCCAATGCTTGGCAAAGTATGTTCCAGAGTTTTGCCGATTGTTGGCTTGTAACCTGTCCAAAGCACCAGCCAATATTAACGGCCGAGGTAATGCCAAGCTCGGACTCATTGGCCACTGATGGTTTTCCCTGCTTGGGCTTGGCAATTTGTGCTGCTTGGGCAGAGGTCGGTGGATTTACTCATGAGTACACTCACGTAGACTCATTTGGACTCAAACTCACGCGTGAGTTTGTTTCAGGGAGCGCGAAGCTAGTGTGGCATGGTGAGTTTGAGCTTGAGTGAGTTTGACCGGAACTGAGTTTTGAGTACGCCTGAGACCGAGTAAGTTCTGAGTCCATTTTGAGTTGAGTACATTTTGAGTTCTGAGTGCATGTTGAGCTTTGAGTGCATTTTGAGTTTTAGTACATTTTGAGTTTTGAGTACATTTTGAGTTTGAGTCCATTTTCATTTCTGAGCACATTTCGAGTTCGGAGTTCATTTTGAGTTCTGAGTACATTTTGAGTTTCAGTACGTTTTGAGTTCAGAGCACATTTTGAGTTCTGAGTATATTTTGATTTCTGAGTACATTTTTATGCTGAGTACATTTTGAGTTTTGAGTGCATTTTGAGTTTGAGTACATTTCAAGTTTGAGTCTATTTTGAGATCTGTGTTCACACGAGTTTCAAGTCCATTTTGAATTCTGAGTACGTATGAGTAGCCTAGGAGGCAGCTATGGCTGGCTGTTAAGTTCCATGTGTCGCCTTGGGTTCGCAATTCGGTTACCTGCGGGCACGGCAGCGTTCGCAATGCAGATAATCGGTTGGGCGGGAGTCTGGAGGGAGGTGTCTGATTTAGCGGCTGGGCGTGCGAGTGACAATAGACCGGGTGAGGTAATAAAAAGGGTTATGTCACTTTTTACTTTTGATGGATTCTCTGAGAAGGCGGGAGAGGGTCGTGGGAAAGCACAAGGCAGCGCTTGCTTGCTGGTTGTTCGCCTGCTTCTGCTAACGGTTTGATATTCTAGGGTCACAAAGCAAGAAGGGAGTGCCGGTGACAGAAAGGGACGGCAGCTGTCCCGTGTGCTGTTTTAAAGAGTTGTCAACTGAATATACTATGCGAAGCCCATTTAGATACAATAATGACCGCATTATGAGATAGATTGGGTGAATATTCAAAGTAATGTTGCTAAGGTGTGTAAGGCTAAGGTTAAATGAATGCAAGGTTAAAGGAATGTAAGGTCCTGATTAAAAGAATCCAGCGAGGTAAATCAAAGAATGCTTCCTCTATATAGTCATGAGGCAGTCATAATAAGACATAGATTGTGTAAAAATTTAAAATTATGCCGCGAGGGCGCGTGGGAAATCATATTCAAGGTCTGGATGAGGGGAATCACATGGGGCAAAAATGCGTTATGGTTATAGCATGAGCTAGTCATGGTCAATCATAGATTGGGTTAAAACAGAAATTGATAGCGCTTGGGCGTGTGGCGTACAAGATTAAAGGTCTCGATGAGGAGAATCACGTGGGAAAAATGCAAATGTGCTTGCTGAAAATTATCGTGACAGTCATGGTGGGTCATAAATTGGGTTAAAATTCAAAATGACGCCGCTAGTGTGTGCGGGGCGCAAATTGAAGGTTGCGATGAGGGAAATCACGTGGCACGAAAATGCCGTAAGGCTATATCATGAGATAGTCATGGATAGTCATTGTTGGGGTTATTCAAATTGATGCCACTAGGATGTCTTGGGTATCAAATTAATGGTCTCGATGAGGGGAATCACGTGGGACAAATAATGTTTGCTGGTTATAGCAAGAGAATTAGGGCGAGTCTTATGTTGGGGAAAATTCGAAGTGACCCCGCTAAGGCGTGTAGGGAGGCAAATGTACAGTCCCGATGAGGGGAATCACGTGTGACGAATAAAAAAGGCTTCGTGGTTTTAATCATGACAGTTATGATGAGTCATAGATTCGGTTAAATTCAAGGTGAGGCCCCTAAAGCATTTAGGGGAATGAAATTGAAAGTTTCAAACAGGGTAATCACGTGGGGCATATAAATAATGTGTCCGGATTACAGTGATGAGAGTCAGAGTTAGGGAGTGTTGATTAAAATTCTAAATGATCCTGCTAGGGTGTGTGCAGTATCAAATAAAGGTCTCGTTGAGAGGAATCACGTGGTACAAGTATAAAAATGCTTTCTGGTTATAGTTATGAGATATGCGGTGCGGGTCATGGATTGAGTGAAAACTCAAAGTGACGCCACTAGGGCTCGTTGGGTATTAAGTTAAAGGCTTCGATGATTGAAATCCCATGGAATAACTAAAGAAATGCGTCCTTCTTATCGTCATAATATAGTCAAGGCGCTAGTTGTATCATATCTTGCGCAGCATGCGCCTCGTGTCAAACCCGCCCCCTTTGATGCGATAGTGCGGCGAGGGTACGCACCCTTTCTTGTCTCGCTCGGTATATAAACACTGCTACAGTAAAGAAGCGGCCTTCTTCCCATCGCACCCCTGCGTCATGCCTCGTTCGATCGCGCTAGCGATACACTAGTCATAGATTCGGTTAAAATTTCAAGTTATGCCAATGTGCGTTTTGGGTATCAAAATATTTGTCTCAACGAAGGAAAGGGGATCGGACGCAACCATAGGAAATCATTGTACTGAATGATGACCAGATAAGTAAAAAAGTCTTATTAAGGGTGGCATAGATATAACTGTGCTCGTTAATAGCTGGCGCGCCATCTAGAAAGCATCGTTCTTTCGACACATTACTGCTATAAATATCCACGAAGAAGGCTGCATTACCATGAAACAGCTTAGGAACTATTTGGCTCATATGCCTCCTACGAACGCTCAGAAGTGGGTTGCGCATTCAGGAAATGCCTCCGATCGCGCTCGCGGTAGTTAAAGTTCCAAGCATGGATTGCTGCTGTCGGTGCGCGAACGTGTTGACATTTATTAAGCGTTCCCAAACCTCATACTGAGTTGGTTGTTAAACAAGACCCTGAAATACTTCTTTGACTGATCAGGTCATAGAATTACATGCTCATGAATGTAAAATATTTGCCGCCGGATAACACTATTTCCGGCTGCAAAACAGGGGCAACGTCTTTGATGCAGCATGAGTTCACGACCGTTTGCTAGAATAAAATAACCTTAGTATTTTAGCGGCGGGTGGGTACCGCGAACAGCTTGTTCCTGACACGACTGGGCGTTCCCCGACACTGCGACGCTTTTATTTTCCTTTGATCCGCCGCGGTGGCTCAGGGGCGAAGGCGTTGCGCTGCTGAGCACGAGGTCGTGGGTTCGATTCCCGGCCGCGGCGGCCGCTTTTCTAATGGAGGCGAAAAGCAAAAACGCCCGTGTGTACGAGATTTCGGCGCACGTAAAGATCCCCAGGTGGTCAAAATTAATCCGGAGCCCTCCACTACGGCGCGCCTCATCGCCTGCGTTGCGTCGGCGCGTTAAACCCCACAATCAATCAATTTTTTAATTTTATTTTCCTTTGGGCTCAACGTTTCGGCAAACCCGAGCGGCAGTATACGTGCTTGGGGGATTTTTGTCGGCTTCCCGCGATTATATCAACAAAACACACCTCCAGAGAACAGAAGCGTGCGATAGGGATAGAGCATGTGGGCGAATAAACAGCGCTTCCAAACGGAGCGTACGACCGTACGTATTCTGCCAAATTTGCCTGGATCGAAATTTTTTCGATTCAGCACGACGACTAATTCGCCTTGGACTCAAGGGGTGCAGGAAATTTGTGCGGCGAATATATTTCGCAGGTGCCGACACCTCTTTTGTCTTGGTGCACTTCACACATTCCTTGCATGAGCACTTTGCGCTAACGCTGATTGTTGGTTCAACCACCAACTTCGTAATGACGTCCGTACGAGTAACTGCAGTACAATGCCAGGTAAAGGCAATGACGGCAACCTGCCCACCATTAAAAAATAAACACGCATTGGGGATGAAAAGTCGGGCGTCCTGCGGACACGTTGGAACGTCTCCTGACAGGCAACACCCGTAAGGACTAAGGGCGTGTAGGGTGGCCCGCCGGCTTAGCGGGTTCGGAACAGTATTTATGGGCAACTCTGACAGCTCTCAGACGCTTTGAACATTCTCCTTTAAGCACTGTTGAACTTGTCGCTGCTGAAGTACCGAATAAAAGACACCGATTTTCGATGCCGCCAGGACGTCTGAGATCCACGCGCCGCAGGCAGCAAAAGCATACGAGTGCGGCGTCACCTGCTGTCCCCGCAGTCCCCAAGAAATGCCCACCAGCTAGCGCCTCAATCGTTAGAAAATGGCCGACATGCCAAAATTCTGATCTATACAAGGTATAGAAGCGCGGTACAGCTAGCAATGCGCAGCTGCGAATGTTGACCCTTCGCGACAATGAAAAAAAAATTCTTCCATCTCAATCTCCATCTTGCCCCTGTGGCTGCTCACCAGCGTTGTTTTCGTGGCTACACGGCCTTTTTTCCAGACATTGCGAGCTGCAGGTTGTCGACCTGGTCAAATGCCGCAAGCGCGATTGATCCTTTTCAAGCCCCAGGTGAGGGTTTTTGAATATTGTAAAGGTTTTGAGTACTTGGTGAAGTAGCACGTTTATTCCACAACACAGCCGTCTTAGAACACCGGTCCCCTGAACCAACGATGATGATCAGTCCAGAAGAAGACCAACTGTTTGATGAACGGTTTATTGTGGAGAGAAATAAATGAATTTCCACGCTCAGGAGCTTCGCGCTTTCAAAATTGGCGTACGTCAAAGCTGATTTCGTCATTACTAAGTAGAGTGTGTTTGCTTTAGCTACATGCGGTTCCCAACAGGGAAACCAATAATTGTACAGCCCCGATGAGCTCACCACACAGTTCCGAATTTTCACTTGTGAAGTGACAGTACATAATGATCTTACGTTGCAGTCATTGCCTGGTTTAATTTTGCTCCTTAAAACTCTTTTTTTGACACTAAATTTCCTTTTGTGCTGTTATTCTAGCATCTGCACTGAATTTGCACGGTTTATCCACTCTTTACTAGTACTGATCAGCGGGATGCCTTCTTTACCTGCCCTACATAATTTTATTTATCGAAACCAATAATTTCATGCCCCACACACCCTGATGGGATTTCTTTGAATTTAATTTACTTCAAGACGTCCGCGTAAAATTTTGACAAACTTGCCAGGTCCCCATACGATGGCCAGGCCAGACACTCCTTCTACATTCCGTCTTGGCCATCGTGCGACTTGTGGAGGCAGCACAAAATCTATGTCTATGCACAAAATCGACTCATGTTGGACGAGCGGGCCTCTTTCTTCCGCAGCTCGCGGTTTTATTGGCAAAAAGTCATGAAATCTCCAATTAAGTACGTGTATTTCGCAAGAAGCATCTAAAATGCATCGCCAAGGATGCCCTTCATAAGGTGTTTGATGTTCTGAGTTTCTGCCATAGCAGAGTCGGCCCACTTGCAAAGGGAGCGTACACCTCGGTGAAGTCTTCACCAGTCTTCTCTGCCCCTAGACGTAAACGCTGTTCGGCGCCTAGCTTGCGCACCGCGGGGTGGCGGAAAATATCAGTGAAGCTTGCCGTGAACGCAGCCGAGGTAGTGATATCTGGTTAGTGGTTGCGATACTAAAGATTGGTCCAACTCCTGAGGTAAAAGATGCCCTTGACAAGCTCAATGGCATCGTGCCACTTGTTATGAGTACTGACTCGCTCTTACGGAAAGTGCCAGTCTTCAACGTCGTGATCGTCTGCCACTCTGAAAATGGCGCTGTCACGTTTGCGAATCGTGCCAGCACGGACGACCACGGTACCTAATGTTCATAGGATCCGTCCGTCATGGTGGGCAGCCGGCGGTTAGAGAGCTCCAGGTTTGATGACGCACACCGCACCTTTCACCCATTGCGAGGGGATTTATTGGCAGGACAGTTACTGATAGATTGTTTTGTTGCAGGGTTTAATGCGCCGATGTAACGTAGGTGATGAGGCGCGTCGTAGTGGAGGGCTGTGGATTAATTTTGGCCACCTGGGGATATAAACGTGCGCATAAATCTCGTACACACGGGTGTTTTTGCTTTTCGCCTCCATGAGAAAAGCGGCCGCCGCGGCCGAGCATCGAACCCGTGACCTGGTGCTCGGCATTGCAACGTCCTAGCCACTGAGCCCCCATGGCGGGTACAGTCATTGAACCAAAGATTTCGCTAATACAAGCAGTCACTCCTGCAGTGGACAGGCTTTAACTTCTCTTGTCGAGGCCAGCACTGTCGATCATTTGTTTGGTGGGTGATGACAATCATGGAGCGGCGGGCACATGGGCTTGTTAGCTTGTTGTTTTGCCTAGTCCTCCTGCTCCTGCTCCTCCTCATTCTCCTCGTAATCGCCCACAGCCCACTACGTCCACTGCAGGAAGCGTTCTTTCATTGACCTCCAGCCACTCTTGTCCGGCGCTGCCAGAGTCCATTTCTTGCATCCAAGTTTCCTTTTTTTCGTCCCCCCATCTTAGTAGTGGCCTTTGCCTTCTATACCCGTTTCTCCATGGGTACTCTGTTATCCCTGTGGTCCGCCAGTTGTCACGCCACCCCGATGCGCCGTGTTCCAATCCAACGGGGCGATCAGGAACCCACTAGGTATGGTTCCTGATGGGACACGCACAACTCTTTCATTTTCAGGCTTCCCGAATGTCCCCAGGTAGGAAGTCCTGCTTAGTCCGGAAGTAAATATTATTGCGTACACATGCGATTCTAAACTATATAACTGTAACCATGCTACACAGGACCTTTAGGCACGAACAGCACTTTCTCACTAGAGAAGGATGTGGCCACCGTGGTGTAGTAGTTCCCCCCCGCCCCCCCTCATTTAAGTGTCCTAGTACTCAGTTCAATTTATTCATTGGTTTCTTTGGTTGTTTGTTTCTTCTGTTTGTTTACACACTGTGCAATCCTATTAGATAATTATGCCAGAGGACAAAATCATAAAATATACGCTACACAACCTAAAACCTCATACAAATTTTTATTCACAACAATGGTACTTTGCGGAAGCAAGCGAACTGTTTCAATACATCCTGGCAACCATTTAGCAGAAAAAGAACGATCTAAAGGCACAATAAGAACGTTATGATGTTTTTAAGCAGCTGTTGGAGGAAAATATTTATGCCGAAGTGTGCAGACCATTCCCAAGACAAGACAAAAAAGAATAGTTCATGCGTTGAACTGTCACTTAAGAAAGAACGCAGGCTATTTCCCACATTTATGACTAGCAAGAAGAACAAAAAATGGCAGCAGTCAGCAGGGAAATGATATTCTCAATTTTTGTAGTGAATTCCCGTGCCGGCATGAGTATAATTTCTATTAAAAGCAAGAGTGTTATGTGGGCTACTTCAATACAAAAATTCTTCTTTGTCTGTCTGTCTGTTTGTGCCTCGATTCATCCACCCGGTCAAGGTAAAACAAAAGCTGCGCAATAGTCTTAAATACCCAAAGCCAACTCTAAATGACTAATTTCGGTGTCAATGTTCATACTTGTCAACATTGGTGAACAGAACAAGACATTACGCGAATATAAGGCCGAAAATCAATACATAAGGGATAATTGCCGTGTTCCTATATAAACGAATTTATGTATGCTTGATTTTTCGAAACTAAATACTACATCTACTGCAGAAAAAAATTATTCTTGTCGCCTGCTGTGCCCCGCGCCACTGTAGCTTCTTGCGGCTTTTTAAGAAATCAAGCGGGAACAGTAGTGAAAGGTTCCAATAGGTAGGTTCCATGTTCTGCTTAAAACACATGTGGAGCTGGGCAATGTGTTTCTATAAACTTTGATGTAGGGCCCCTCTATTCTCGCGCGTCTTCGCCATACGGCAGCACCGGCATTGAGGAACCCGGCATTTAGCAGTAGAATGGGGTAAATTCAAATTGACTTCAGCAAAAATCTTGCGTGTTCACCTTGGGAGGTGCGCTACAGAAGAATAATAACACGAGAGGTAAGCAGGAAAGCAAAGGGAGGCATTTGCTTGCCAAATGGCGACGAAATACCATTGTCTTTCGTCGACATTTGCAGCGAAAAGAGCAGATATGAGGCCAATTTTGATACATAATTAAAAGTCTACCTTTACCGGCTTGTTAACTTCCTCGTACAATGGTTTCTACCGCACAAGGTCGTTGGGCTGTGTGAGTTTTGAAGGCCTGGTGTTATTCTAAAGTCCGCATGCTAATAATTTGTCTTATATTTGTTTTACATCAACGCAGTAGCTTTCCTCTGTACTCTTTCCAGTTTATTCATCAGTTTGTTCGTAGAAGAAAACTTTTGTAAAAAGGGTCAACCCCCAATTAAATTTAAATGACGAGTACGAAGGGCCAAGGAACAAGAGGGAGACGAATATCTTAAATTCGCAGCCAAAAAGCAGGCCAACCATGGGACGCCACAAAAACCAAAGGTGAGGAGTGCGGCTGAGACAAATGGGGCCTATCGGAGCATGCCCCCAGTGCATAGGAGAAAATATTCAAGCCCGGGACAAGCGGACTGAGGGGGTTGCAAAGACCGAGGCGACGAAAGCAGCGTGCCATCTTCGAGGAACAAGACAGAGGGACGTGGCCAAGTCATCCACCACGCCGGCCAATCTTCGGCAGGAGCGAGCCGACATTGTATAGGCTCGGCTTCCTAGTCGCATTACCATCCTGTGCATTGGCGGCCACAGCAGCGACCGTATGGCACGTCTGACCAGCGTCTACGCCCTGTGAAACTCCGCCTCGACGGCCTCAGCCGGGCACATTTCTGGACCTACCCAAGGGCTCCTGCTGCGAGGTCTGCCACAAAGGTAGCGACCCAGGGCCTTCGTTCCGATGCGTGGCGTAAGCACGCGCCGTCCCCACAAAGACCGCCCACAGAGAGGCCGGCACCCCCGCACCGGAGGACTGCGGCTACCGCCTCGTCGCGGACATGCAAAGTCGACGCCACGTCAGCGCCGGCAATAGGGTAGGCCGGTCCAATAGGGACCCATATTCGTAGGACTGGGTTAGAGGCTTCTTGCAGAAGACGTTGTAGAGGAGATACCTATATACGTCAGGATTAATAATTGATGGATTTTTAGGGTTCGTGGATTCGACTGCGTAGAAACATTATAGTAGCATCTTTTTGTTTGGTTTGAACTGCATTTTAAATAATTTAATTAGAGGTTCCGTGTTTGTTGGCTTTCGGCTGTTTCTGTCTTGAGTGACTTGCTTCAGCGTTTTGTTGTAGAGAATGTGTGTTTTTTCACCCAACCAATAGCTCTCCCTCATTCATCCCTCATTCATTCAACCCTCATGAAGCGGGCGAGGCACCAAGCCACACTGCGAATAACAAAGTTGCATTTGAAATGTTTTATAGGAGATTATCTTGGTTTTTGGTGTCTCTGGACTTGTCTCTGCGAAACCAGTCGGCGTATGGTAGCAGATGTGACGTTAGTGGCATTTTATTCCCACCTGAGGCCATGTGTTACATTTACGCCCATATATTTGGGCTGATTAAGGTCTGCCAGAACAATATTATTTACGGTGGAGAAAAAATTTTGTATCAAGTGTGTTCAGATTAGTGGCAGAAGAAATGATTTTGTTGTGTTAATGTTCGTTTTCCAGTAGAAGCACCTAATGGTCACTGACTGTAAGGCGCTGTTTAGTAAAATATCTTAGGGAATTGATGCTGTCCTAAACACTACGCTATCCTTAAATATACTGAAGCAAACTCTGATGTCTGAAGACAATCATTTAATAAAACAAAAACAAAAGATGAGCCAGAACACTGCCTTGTGGTAAACCGGATGAATTGATGAACTTCTTGATGAGCTTCAACCTATTGTGATAGGTCAATAAATGTGGTTTCTAATACTCTCAGTCATGGCGACTCCTATGGATGCTTGTAACTTTGTTCAAACACTTAAAGCAAAGCTTTTTGCCTCTACCCCCCAAGGGTTCTTTCGCGACCGTTGGTGTCACCAGAAAGCTCCTGCGAACAAATAAAAGAATTTAATGGCACCGCCGGGAATCGAACCTGGAACTAATAGACTAACAAAGCAAAAGCCCGTGGTCTTACCGATTTAGCTAGGAGCCCACACGAAGACGGGGAAGACAGGTGGTTTATTCACCAAGCACATCTGTGGGTTTACACCCTGCGTTGTCGCTGAATGCCACGTGAAAGCGTCACGCGACCACTCACGCCCGTCTAGCGGCTCTGTGCGCACCTTGCTAATGTGCTAAGAGTTACAATAAAAGGAAGCTCACACCAATGCATGGCATCTCACTTCTAGTACGCCAATGTGCTAAAGCCTGTGGCCTGCAGTGTTCACGTAAAAAATCACAGCTCCTTGTCGTCCGCCCTCACGCCAAATCAAGGAATACATTCAAATACTCCTTGATGGCCACGCCATCACTCCAAGCCCCAGCATCAAGATCCTGGGCCTACATCTCGAGGCTAACACCAAAAGTGACATCTCCTTGCAGCGCCTCAAAAACAGCATGCACATGATCAGGCGAGTTGCCACCAAGAAACGAGGCCTAAAGGAATCCGGTACCTTTCGATTAATTGAAGCTTTTGTCCTCTCGAGAGTTACTTACGTCTTCTTCTCGACAAGGAAGACATAGAGATATAATGACTAGAAAGGTAGTCGAGCATTGGTCTACTCATGAGTGCGTCCACACAGAGGCTGCTTAGCACGGGGCTCCACAACACGGTGGAAGAGCTGATAGAAGGCCATTTTTCTAATCAGAAAGTCCGACTCAGAACTGCGATGGGTAACCGCATGCTTCAGCAGATTGGCTGGGCAGCCCAGAATGTCACTCCGCTTGACGTACTCCCAGAGTTTTGACTACTAAAACTAAAAATGCTCCCTTTGCTTAGAAATATGAACCCCTCACATTACGAGGGTCACCGAAAAGCACGGGCTCAAGGGCTAAACACTACCCTCGGTAGGGATCATGCAGTTATCTACACAGACGCCTCCAAACATCGAGGTCAGCAATACGCCATTCTCGTGGCTACCTCCAGAACCAACCTCCTTGCGTGTACCTCGCTTAGGACCCAAGAAATGACGGCAGCAGAAGAGGCAGCTATCACCTTGGCTCTCACTCAACCAGGGGTTCGGAGGGTAGTCACCGATTCCCAGCAAGCCTACTGGAATTACCAGTCGGGTTGGGAGTCCTGACCTGCACTGTGCGTGCTAAAAAACCACTCCCCAAACGGTTCCATTCAGCTCATCTGGACACCCCCTCACGCTTCAATGTAGGGCAACAAATACGCCCAGCCAACAAGCCTGCGCTTTTACCTCCCGTGCTATGGAGCTGCACGATCACAGTCACCCGCTTGTCACGTTCAGGGAGATAACCCAGCATTATCGCCTTCTCAGACAGACCATACCTTCGCCTTACCCTGACCTTTCCAGAGAACAACAAACTACCTTACGGCTCATACAATCTGGGCTCCTTCCCACAGCCTGCGTGTCTTCACTTACTGCATCCGAATCGCTACGCCGCTGAATGAAAATTTGGCTCAAAAGTAGGAATACTCCGCCCCGTAATACGGGTGTGTGACTTTAGCCCTGAGCACCCTCCTCTATTTCCGTCAACTACCCAGCAAGAGCAATGGGAGATGCTGCTGTCCCGGCCCTCTCTACCTACCGAGCTTCAGCGGGTAGACAGATCACAGGCCACGCGGACTGCATATGGCCCCACAGAAGAGGAATCACTCCGCAGGGCTGCACTCTGGGACGTTCAGAAATCTGAACAGAAGTATTTCTTCCTCCTCCTTCTCTGCCGCAAATCTCGCCGCCTCCGTCCGCGGCGTAGAGACGGAGAAGTCAGATAAGGGGGTTGGAGAAGTCAGAACACCGGGTTGGAGCTTACTTTGATTTTATAAAAAAAGTTTCCACTCTTGTGCTACATTGATACAACTCAACCAAACACAGTTCATGCATCATGCATTGATTTAACCTTACCAAAAATATCTCTTTGAAGTAATAAATGGTGTGGTTAACTGGATTTCACTTCTCTCCGGTTTTACTATTTGTAGAGCGATGTGAGTGAATTTAAGTGACGTCGCATGGGTAATCGTTTTGGGTGCCGTTTACAGCTTTGCTTTCCAACCACATTCACGGGGTGGATTGGCGCGATTTTTTTAAGGGGTACCCGTTTTAAAGCTTATGAGAAATCAAGCATAACAAGGTGTGTTTGCTCCTCACGGTACATGCTTGAAGGGACTCTGAAGTGACATGTAAACATGGCGGGATTACTAGCGCAAATTGTAGTCCGGAGTCCCCAGGCCATCTTTCGACCACTCTGGGCACGTTTACGTGATTTTATTTAGTAGAAAAAATAATTCGAAAATGCTGTCCTCCTCTCTTTACGCTCCCCCATTTTCTGTGGCATTTTCTTGTGACGTCGGGAGGAGCCGAGCCCGCAATTGGCTGCGCTACTGCACGGCTCCCCGGCCTTCACACAGAGTCAGTCGGCTCAGCGTTTCGTCCGCCGACGGGTCGTCGCAATTCGTTCGCTCAGTTGAAACGAAGCCAGGATACGTTTGTGAATGGAAAAATGTGCCTTCCTTTGCTTGGTTAGTTTGTACACTGTATCTAGCTCCAAGTCGCGGTCGCTTCACACAAGTGCTGCACAAGCGCACATGCGACGCTTCGCTGACTGGTACATCATCATCATCATCACCAGCCTATCTACGCCCACTGCAGGGCAAAGGCCTCTCCCATTACTCTCCAATTATCTCGGTCCTGTGCCAACTGTGACCAATTTATCCCCGCAAACTTCTTGATCTCATCTGCCCATCTAACTTTCTGCCGCCCCCTGCAACGCTTGCCTTCTCTGAGGATCCACTCTGTTACCCTTAATGACCAGCGGTTATCTTGCCTTCGCATTACATGCCCTGCCCACGTCCATTTCTTCTTCTTAATTTCTACTAATATGTCTTTAACACCAGTTTGCTTCCTGACCCACTCCGCTCTCTTCTTGTCCCTTAATGTTACACCTATCATTTTCCGCTCCATTGCCCGCTGAGTCGTTCTCAATTTAAGTTGAACCCTCTTAGTGAGCCTCCAAGTTTCTGCCCCGTAGGTGAGTACCGGTAAGATGGAGCTGTCATACACTTTCTTCTTCAGCGACAATGGTAGGCTGCTATTTATTATCTGAGAATGTCTGCCGTATGCACCCCACCCCATTCTTATCCTTCTAATTATCTCTGCCTCATGGTTGGGATCTGGGGTCACAACTTGGCCTAAGTAGATATATTCGCTTACCACTTCCACTGCCTCGCCACCTATCTCAAACTGCTGTGCTGTCCCGAGGTTATTGATCATTACTTTAGTTTTCTGCATATTAATTTTCAGGCCCACGGTTCTACTCTGTTCGCCCAGTGCGGAAAGCATGCTTTGCAATTCGTCCTCCGAGTTACTTAGCAAGGCAACGTCATCAGCAAATCTGAGGTTACTGAGGTATTCTCCATTAACCCTTACTCCCACCTGTTCCCAATCCAACGTTCTGAATACTTCTTGTAAGCATGATGTGAATAACATTGGAGAGATTGTGTCTCCTTGTCTGACACCCTTCCTTGTAGGTATTTTACTGCTCTCCCTATGGAGGATGATGGTAGCTGTAGACCCATTGTAGATATCCTCTAGTATTCTTACATGATGCTCATCTACCCCCTGGTTCCGTAATGCCTGAATGACTGCTAGGGTTTCGACCGAGTCAAATGCTTTCTCATAATCTATGAAGGCTATATATAGGGGTTCCGTATACTCAGCGCACTTTTCTATCACCTGATTGATCGTGTGAATATGGTCCATTGTTGAATAACCTTTACGGAACCCTGCTTGTTCTTTAGGTTGACTGAAATCTAAGGTTGCAGAGATTCGGTTAGCGATTACCTTGGTAAATACCTTGTAGACGACTGATAGTAATCTGATCGGCCTATAATTTCTCAAGTCCTTCATGTCGCCTTTCTTATGGATTAGGATGATGTGCGCGTTCTTCCAAGATTCCGGTACCATTGCGGTCATTAGGCATTGCGTATACAGGTTTGCCAGTTTTTCAAGTACAATTTCTCCGCCATCCTTCAAGAGGTCTGCTGTTATCTGATCCTCACCAGGTGCTTTGCCCCCTTTCATTTCTTTCTACGCCAGTAGGAAAATATACGCCAGTAGGAAAATATAAGGCCTCTTGAAGGCGGGAGAAGAGTCAGCGAGGTCAATATAGGTACTAAGGAAATAATATCAACTGATATTTTTACCGTAGAGCGTAAAACTAGGGTGCGGGAAGCAGTTTTTTGCGCTGGGCGAACGAGCACAGAGGCCAGCAGCACGACTACGCATCTGCGAACGCTTTTCCGTCAAGAAATGCAATTGCTAGACGTGAGATATTGTGTAAACTTGGGGGATGCTTACAGCATGAGCGCAAAAGAACAAATAGTCACCTAAGCTGCTTGGAATGCTAAATCTAAATAAAAGTGTAAACTGGTTATACTTTATATATTTTATATTTCCAAGGTGTGCAGCGCTCGCCCGTGGCCGAGTGGTTTGGAGCGCTAGGTATGTCAGCGCAAGTGTTTTGCAAGTCACAAGTTCGAATCCCCGCGGGTACGTGCTTTTTTTATAGGTTGACTCGTTTTCCGCCGATGTTTTCTATACTGAGTTCACCTTTTTTGGGCCACAACGTTCATTGCTCCACGAACTAGTTCCCAGAACGCGCGCAGGCTGTCACTGGCGCGCTAGCGAGCTCTCGTTGGCGTGCTGTTGCCATAAGCACCGACTGCTTGCGGGCAGTGGGCACAGGCCAGAATCAACAGACCCTTGGCCTGGTGCGAACACGATTTTTACGATAGAGGCATGAGTGAGGGAAGCTCCAAATATAGGGGAAAAACGCATGGCATTTGAGCGTCTGCGGGGACGCGGAGGGCATTCATGCACTGCGTAGTCCTCGGCTAGTGAATGCTACGATTCCAAGCCGTCCTGGGAGGCTTATCTTATGCATTTTACAGCCGACAACATGGCGGAAGCGCGGTACGATGATTACTGAGATATTAAGAATACCCATCCAACAACGCCATTGGTTGTGTTTTACAGAACCGAATCCGAAATCGAAACTTGTTTGTTTGCTAACCTTGGGCATCGTCCAATCACGGTGCCCCCTCCTCCCATAGTCACAGCCTTAGTTGGTGCGGCCGCCGCAAACCGCGTATGGTAGTTTTACCATGCGCGGTAATTACCGATTTATCAACCGGATAAACGATGAAAGGTGTGCTAATTTGAACCAGTCTACGCAGTGGAAGCAACAACGGGAGCTTGACAAATTCACTTCAATGTCCCTTTAATGAAGTGCTCGAATCAATTGAATTTTGGTCACAAGTGAGACTTCTCGACGGAAACCGGCTTGAAATGGTAATAAACCGATTTGATGGTTATGAAACGTCGCCACGTGCGTAAGAGAGGTGTGTACAAGCAGTTTTCGTGCTGTGCTTATAAAAAAAATTTGTGTAAACTTCCAAAGAACTTTAATTAGAACTTTTTTGAACCGGTATCCCTTTTGCTATTTTCTATTCCACGGGCAGCGAACTAGCTGATAGCGATTTTTTTAAAGATTGTGCATGAATGTTTCCGTTTCATTGAACGTATGTTTTTAGGAATACATGGATATATCGTCTCGCACCTTGATGAAGTTTGTTGAACAAAGAATATGTAAGCATTTTTGCATGGTTTCAATGACAATAACTGTCTGTCAGTCTGGAGTACTTTGTGTCCCATTTTCAATACGTGCAATTATGTTATAATAATGGATATAGAAGTAATATGTATAAAAGGTCAGAACGCAATTACTAAAAATTGAAGATCTTCAGTTAAGCGATCTTGAGATTCGTACTTGAAGCATCTTCGCGTAGTTGGTGGTATCTCCTACAATACCACTCTGTTCGCCTGTGGGGCATAAAAAAGTTGCGTGTTTGTTCCGTTGAGCGCTAAGATTAGGCCCAGTGTTTATTAACAAGGCCGCAGTATTGCGGAACGACACCGAATACAGCGGAGTCCAATTTGCCTACATACCTCGCTAATAACTCGGCCCAGTCCCGCCTTGCGCTGCCTGATGTTCCAGTCACATATCTTAGCCTGGTCACGGTGGCGGTATTTTGATGATGGTTGGATGTTTATGGCGCAAGGCCAACTGGGGCAAAGAGCGCCAAAACAATAGTCATATATGAGGGGTGAAACCTTAAACACTAAGTAAAGTCAGTAAAAACAAAAGTGAAATCACAAAACGACAATGAGCATGGCTGGTGTATAGGGCCAGATTTCATGATGCGTGATAGGAAATGAGGTTTAAAAACTTGACCTCTGACAAATACTCAAACACACGTTTCACAGAAACAATGGCATCGTCACCTAGAAAAAAAAACAATGGATGTAGGGGAATATGTTGTCTGTAGAGTTCTCTGAAATGTTTGTGTAGTGTTGTGGGAAGTGCCTTGCATGTGATTAGTATGTGCACTACGGATAGGGCCTCTCCGCACCTGCTGCACTGGGGTCTAGAAGATCCCGTCAGCAGATACGAATGCGTCGCATGGGTGTGCCCTATCCGCAGCCTACCCAAGGCGACTTCCGTGTGTCTGTTGCGTGAGTCAGCTGTGTGCAGTCCCAAGTGTGGCTTTATTAGATGTAGTTTGCTGTCTGTCTGTTCGTCCCAGTGTGTTTGCCATGTTCTGCGCAGGTGTTGTCTTATGTGTGGCTTGAGGTCTGTGTAGGGTACGGTTGTTATGTCTACAGTGTTCAAGAGTGCAGCAGCAGCAGCCCTCTCGTCTGCCAACTGATTCCCAGCGATCCCAGCGTGTCCTGGAACCAAGCAGAGGAGCAGCTGATGCTTCTTTGCATACACAGACATGATAGTGTTAAATACCAGATTAACTATGTGGTTTTTGGGGGGTGTATGCGATGACAGTGCGCGAACAATACTCAAGGAATCTTTGTAGATGATAGACTTCGGAATTTGATTTTCAAGTATGTGTCGTACAATCAGCAAAATCCCATACGCTTCTGTTGAAAAAATTGTCGTGTGGACGCTCATGGTTCTGGCTGCACTGAAATTCGGACCATGAGCAGCGCAGGAGACCATAGTGGAGGTTTTAGACGCGTCACTGTAAAATTCTGCAAGTGGGTATTTAAACTGCAGAGACAGAAAGTGCTGCAGTATTGCAGCTCGGGGTACCCGATTTTTGTCAAGTTTCATAAAAGAAAGGTCGGAGGACACAGGACGAACTTTCCAAGGAGGTAAAATGTCTGAAAAGGTTGATCTGTACACATCTAAAAACGAAGCGCTCAGATCCGAGGCTCGCTCTCTCACTCTAAGTGAAAAGGGCAGAGGAACGGATGGGCGATTTACAAAAAGAACAGATGTGGATGTGTCGTTAAAAACAGGATAAAAAGGATGGCTATTCAGCGATGAAAATTTAAACGCATAAAGTAAGTCCATGTACGTCCGTTGGTTCTCAAGGCTCCACTTATTGCACTCGGCATACAGACTCTCGACAGGACCCGCCGCGTTGGCTCAGTGGCTAAGGCGTTGCGCTGCTGAGCACGAGGTCGCGGGTTCGATTCCCGGCCGCGGCGGCCGCTTTTCTGATGGAGGCGAAAAGCGAAAACGCCCGTGTGTACGAGATTTCGGCGCACGCTAAAGATCCCAAGGTGTTAAAAATTAATCCGGAGCACGCGCCTCATCGCCTGCGTTGCGTCGGCGCGTTAAACCCTACAATCAATCAAAGACTCTCGACAGGGCTAGTGCGAAAATCACCCGACGCAAGCCGTAGCCCCAAGTGTAGCACTGGGTCAAGCATTCGCAACGCTGTTTTAGACGCCAAACCATATACCACACTGCCATAGTCTAAACGAGACCCAACCAAAACAGTATAGAGCCGTAGTAGGAGTTCTTTGTCGGAACAATACGATTGATGGGAGAGAACCTTAAGGATATTATTGTTTTCAGACATTTATGTTTAAGTTCCTTGATGTGTGGAATGAATGTGAGTTTCTGGTCAAACACAACACCTAAGAACTTGTGCTCCTTGTTCACAGGAAGCGACACGCCATTAAGAGTAATGTCTGGGTCCGGATGGATCCCGCGCTTCCTGGAGAACACAACGCAGGAGCTTTTTGCAGGATTCAATTTAAACCCATTCTTGTCTGCCCAGCCGGCAAGCTTCTTGACACCAAGCTGGACTTGACGTTCGCATATTGACATATTACATGATTTGAAAGATATTTGCACGTCGTCTACATACATAGAATAAGAGATTGTTGGTGGCAGTGCCTTTCCAAGAGAGTTCATCTTTACTATGAAGAGAGTGCTACTCAACATGCCACCTTGCGGCACGCCATTTTCTTGAACGTGAACCTTTGAAAGTGCACAACCAACTCTTACTCTGAACGTTCTCTCTGACAAATAACTAACAAGGGTGTCCAACATATTACCCGAAACGCAGAATGACCTGAGGTCACTAAGGATCCCATAACGCCAAGCGGTGTCGTAGGCCTTCTCGAGGTGGAAAAAGACAGTTAAACAGTACTGCTTATGTACGAAGGCATCCTTGATGTATGATTCAATTGCAACCAGTTGATCGTTTGTGGATTGCCCCACCCTGAAGCCTGCCTGGCAGCTCTCGAGAAGACCGTTGTACTCGAGGAAGTACACGAGCCTGCGATTTATCATCTTCTCGAAGAGCTTGCACAGGCAGCTCGTCAGGGCTATTGGACGATAACTTGAGGGGGACGACGGGTCCTTTCCCTCCTTCAAGAAAGCCACTACAATGGCCTCCCTCCAAGAGTGTGGAATGTGACCCGAAAGCCATATTTTATTATATAGATGTAGAAGTGCTTCAAGTGTGTCTGCGTGTAGATGTTGTATCATTGAACATGTGATGTTGTCTGGGCCTGGAGCTGAGGGTTTACACGTGCTCAGAGAAGCCCTCAGCTCATGTAGCGAAAACAGGGAGTTGTAAGAAGTCTGTGATTTGTTGTTGTCGTGTAGGGACTTCTCTTCACAAGAGGCTTTATGTTTCAGGAAAGTGTTCGTGTAGCACGCTGAACTGGACACGTGTTGGAAGTGTTGTGCGAGTGTGTCAGCCTGGTCTTCCAGTGTGTCCCCTGTTGTACTGACCAGGGGCAGGCTGTGTGCCTGTTGTCCTTTGAGTTTGCATATACGTGTCCATACCTTGCGTGTGTCTGTGTACGAGTTTATAGATGTTATGAATGAGCGCCAACTATCTATTTTTGCCTCACGACGCACACGTTTTCCGAATGCCTTGGCCCGTTTGAACAAGAGGAGGTTTCCCGACGTGGGGTACCGACGGAGGATACCCCACGCCTTGTTCAAGGCCTCTCGCGCCCGCCTACAGTCCTCATTCCACCACGGCCTCCGCTGGTTGCGCGGGGCACCAGAGGCGTGGGGAATGGACTTTTCGGCGGCGTCGAGGATGTGCGCCGTGAGGAGTTGTGCGGCTTCATCTACGTGTACGTGTCTTATAGTTGTGTAGTGTAGTTTCGATGTCTCTGTAAATGTATTCCGTTAGCTCGTGCTTCATTGAACCTATTATGGGAAGATGAACTGCTTGGGCCTTTACCTATGTATGTAAGTGAGGTGGGGAAGTGGTCACTGCCATATGGGTCAGTTCCCACACCCCACTCGAGAAGAGGAAAGAGAACTGCGGAGCCAATAGCCAAGTCAAGACATGAGTATGTGTTGTGTCCTATGTTATGATATGTAGGCTGTTTATTGTTGAAAAGGCATGCTCCAGAGGATGTAAGAAACCTCTCTATCAGGCGACCCCGGGCATCCGTACGGGAAGAGCCCCAAAGAGAATTGTGAGCATTGAAGTCGCCTGTTAGAATGTATGGTTTGGGCAGCTGGTCAACCAGCGCCTCGATGTCAGAGCTCGAAAGTGTAACATTAGGAGGAATGTATATGGAGCATACCGTTATCAACCTATTAAATATTATTAAGCGTATTGCCACAGCCTCAAGGATAGTGTTTAAAGTTATAGGGTGGCATGCTAATGATTTCCGGACGATTATGGCCACACCGCCAGAAGAGTGTGTGCAGCCATCCCTGTCCTTTCTGAAGACCATGTAACTATTCAAGAAATTTGTGTGCTTGGAATTCAAATGTGTTTCCTGAACACACATTACACTTGGCTGATTAGCATGCAGTATTTCATATACATCGTCAAGATTTTTAAGAAGGCCTCTGCAGTTCCATTGTACTAAGTTCTCTCTTCCCATTATGAAGTGTTCGGCGCTACTGGACTGTGTTGTTTATGTGTCGTCTTGCGGGGCTGTGACTCTCGTCTTTTTTGGTTGTCGGGAGGCTTTGGCGTCGGGACGCGTTCCTTGCGGTGCACCGCAGACAAGAACGGACCGACGTTCATTTCATCCTCGGATGTCCTCAGAGCGCCTGAGGGATCAGGCTCCCTGGACCGGGAACCTTTTGGGGCGCGCTTTTCCTTGCCCGCAACCATCGAGGGATTCAGGAACGCCTCGGATGGCGCAGGCGGTGCAGTGGGGGTGGGAGCTGCCGCTGGCTCCCCCATGTCCATCTCCTCTGCGCCCTCACTTGTGGTTTGGGACGCTGGAGTGGAAGTGGAGGATGCAGCATCGCTTCCACCAGACGTGGTTGCCCCCACTGCCGCTGCTGGCTCAGTGAGCGGTGCGGCGCGGTATTTTCAGACGCTGTGTTATTCACAACACTGGGGCGGCGTCGCGTCACTGACCAGCAATGGTGAGCAAAATTTTTTTTTTCGCGCCATCGTGGTATGATGAAGTAGGCAGCCAAGCCCCACGCCGCCGTCAAATCTTTCCTTTTCATGCTGCCGTCTCGTAGCAGATACACAAAATACACCTGCAACTGACCAACGAAGTCAATCCGTCGGTCGTCTCGTTTCAAACCGATCGTGGTAGTTCTCCTTGACTCGCAATTGGCGTTTGCGTATTTGTACACTCGGCGTAAGTAGGTAAGGCAGGTTCCTGTGTACGCCGGCATTCCCGAATCTTTTCACTGCAATCTTGCGCGAAGCGGAATATTTCAACAAAATCAAAATATAAACAGAGGCTATAGTCTGGGGTGAGGCATTTCAATCTAAATTATTCCCCAGCCAAGAGCAGTGTCTCATAAACGAAGGTAAACACCCCAAGAGCCAGAATATCATTATTATCGATTTCCGTATCCCTGCCGAGGCGTAGACTTTAGAAAATCACCCAAGAAAGCTCCACCAATCTAGCGCTTCAACAGTCAAGATTTCTGATGACACAAATTGCAGTGCGGGAAAGTGAAGGGAGGCTGCGACATCTTTTCACGCATTTCATGTGTTCATGGGTTAATAAGCTGCTGGTGCTCCTGCAAGCGCTATCTTTGTACTTACGAAAGTCTGATCTAATAATGTAGGCCACCTTTATTTTACAGTTGTCCCTTTTAGACCATGACTTCGAAACCATCGCAGTGATTCACTTACTCTACGGCTGTCTTAAACGTGGTATTTAAAAGGTTCAGACTTGCAGCATTGTTGTACTCCAGTATGCCGATGGCGATGATCACTTTCAGTGAAACATCAGACTGTAGACCTTTGAGTTCCTGCAGAGAAAATGGTGGCGATTTGAGAAGTGTAAAGCGAAAAAACTGCACCAGAGAGCCTTTGGAAGGGCAGTATCAATCGTTTGCTCACTAGACTGCGCTAGAAAGCACGGTACTGTTGTTACGGTGACGACAGAAAGGTGAGTACAATTTTGAGCCGCAACCTTTCACATGAACCTTATCACAGGGAACGGGCCCTCTGGGCAATCCAGTCTGCGTGCGCCTTTCCCACCTTTTGGAAGATATCCTTGCTTGGACTACCTAAAGGCAAAAATATTGGTCTGTCTGTCTTGCATTTCTTTCAACCGCCACGCAAAAATAGGTGCAGAAATTGAGACAATCATTCACTAATGAGTAAGGATTCTTACACCACCTATTTCTTTCTGAGTGGTTTACAGCCAGAGTCAGTTATGAGTAGCCCTGCACATTTTCGAGTAAACCTGTTTTTTTCCACTGGAGATGTACCCTTACATTGTTACACCCCTTAATTGCCTCAACTTCACGAGTTATGCCTTCTTGTGCGATGCAACGTTTTTTAATTCCCTTCGACCAAGTAGCCGATTTACGCTGATAAAAAATCAAATGTGTCAACTCTGCCTTTTATGCATTTTGGTGCAAATAAAATGAGTTTCATGCTTGGTTCGTTATCACGATTTTTAGTGGAGCTTATTACCCAGGCACAATCGCAGGAAACGCCTGGTAGCTCCTCTGACCTAAAACCTAGGCCGAGGTCATGCAAGCGCCTCGTGTGGCTGTAAGCCCGATGTAGAGTTGTGCATTACCGGTTAGAGTGCAGCTATTATGCGGCCACTCATGCGGTTTCGTGGTGTCCCTCGCCGTCGTCCCTCGATATAACCAAGAGAATGTGGGGGACACGGAGGGAAGAGCGAGAAAGAAATCGGAGGAGGAGAGCATGGCGAAAGTGTGAGGAGGAACGGGGAGCGCTGCGGGACCCGCGCGAGACGTTCGCGCAGTCATGTGTCCGCCGATGACGGGATCACTAAGGCAGGCGTCGAGCGCGTTCGCCGTTTCCAAACAAAGTGCTGCACGAGAGGGAGGTGTTTCTACGGCGATGCTGTGTACCGCGCCCACTCGCTGCCTTCCTCGATGTCCTGATTAGCATCGCACTCGCACCGTTCTCTGTTCCATTAGTGTCGGATGACATCAAATGTTACGCACAAGGGAGATTTTCCGCGCCATCCATGCCACTCATAGCGTGTTGTTTCTACTGTAAACATTTTGCCTATATGATCAGAACAGATTATGTCTAAGCCATTTCTTTCTGAACCACGAGTGAAGCAACCAGTGGAGATGCGCTCATGTTCCGCTTTAGGGAGTATCCTATCCATCATATAATATTTTTTTTGAAATTCCTTCCTGAAGTTTGCGAGCAGTCCTAGCTTCTTTATAGTGAAAAGCGCTCTTTCTTCCACCGACTTAGGAGCCGACTTAGAGTAGTTAGTTACCGCGTCCCTCCGCCATGCGTTTTCATTGCGCTTCTGCACGAAATCGTTGCTTTCGAAAAACGATAAGAGGACGTGATCTCTGTGTTCGGGAAAGTGCCATTGACCTCCTTGTAAAAGTTTGTTCAGCGGGCCCCGTATTGTCACGGTCCATCGTACTCTGGCCGCATGACGATAAATGGAGTGTAGGTAGACGGGCGCCACCGCTAGTGGTACCATGAGCAGTATGGGCATACCGCGGTCAGGGACCCATGCGACTGGGCGACGCCGTCAACGTCGGGTCCGGGGAAACCAGTTCATTTTGAGACTTCTGGGTAATTGCTGTGTTTTTTTTACTTTGCAGTTTTTTGGCTAGGAGTATATTTTGCATTTGTTTATCTTTTTGGGGCGAAGCCCCTTTAGAACACAGGCTGTCAGCGTCTCCTGTCGTCGTCGTCGTGTCATGTTGTCATGGCACCAAACCACCGAGACAGTCGTTTTCCATGCCTCGCGCTAGAGCGAGACGCTAAAGGAACACACCGGAACAATCTTTTTTCAATGCCTCGAGCTATAAAGTTTCATGTCCGTGGGCAAAAACGCGTACTAAAAGAGTACACCGGGACACTCGTTTTCCAACGGCTCGGGCTGGAACGCTTCGTGCTTAAAAGAAACGCGACTTAAAGCAAAGCTGTATACCTCTACCCCCAATGGTTTCACCTCCGTGGGAAAAACGCCAAGTCGCAAAGAATGCATTTATACATTGCATGCTTCGCTCCTCCCCAGGTTTCACGTTAGTAGATATGGCCCTGTGTTTTTCCTTGTGGAGAGCGTTGTGGAGCGCACTAAACTGACCGTGAGTGTCTGCCCCAACGCGCGCCTTTGTTTCAAAATTTAACCAACCACACATATGCAGGTGGTGATTGACGTGCGATGTCAATCGCCCATTTTAAACTGGCCTCCAAGCGGGAACGTTCTTGGGACACAAAGGAGAAATAGGAATCATGTGTACTACGTAAGAATTCTTGGAGAAAATTGAAGTAGCTCGTATGTTGTTTAATTTTAGGTATTAGGAGACTAGAAATTGTGCTTTTCATTAGGATATATTGAACACTGCAATATGAGGCAATAGCTTGCATTCACTGGCCAGGCACCCATGCAGGCAACCATGTGAGTGCAGTATCACTGGTTACGCCGGGCCGCGGGATGGCGGTACTTGTTCATGCTAAGCCCATGATTTGTGCTGGACGTTCCAAACCCTACCCAGCGAACGCAAAATGACTGGAGTGCAATGTGAGTGCGATTAATAACATCTTTGTTGACACCACCGTTGAGCATCCGGTTGAAACGGAGCAGACGACGCACGCCGGTGTTTTCTTCCGCGTGCGGGCGCAGTGGCTTAAGCCGCGCCATGTCCGTAGCCGTTTCCACTGCTGCCAAGCAAAACAATTGACAGCTTAACTCTTAAAAGAATATTACCTAAACAAGACAGTGCCCAAGAAGAGGCGGGGCTCGCTATGCAAAAACTATGAAGTTTGTTTTTTTCCTCTTATTTGCGACGTTTCTTTTACTTGTTTGTTTCATGTTTTCCCGGTACACCGCTTACAAATTGAACGTGTCATATGTTATATCACTTTTTGGGTTGCGCGAGCTACCTAAGCTATTCGTGCCGCTTTTTTTATTTTCCTCCCTCATCTCAAAGGATGGCAAATAAAGAAATTATTTATTAAAAAGCACAATCCTTTCCCGGCGGCTACCTTGTTCATAGAACAAAATAGAGTGGTAGATATGATTGATCAAATAAAGAAAAAGAAATGGACTTGGGCTAGAGACGTAATGCGAAAAATCGACAACAGTGGACAATTAGGGTAACAGAGTGGATACCACGAGGTGGGTCTAGTACAAGGGGTAGGCAGTTACCCGTTGGAGGGATGAAATAAAGAATTCGGGAGTAAACAATGGACTCGAGCTGCGCAGGACAGGAGTGGTTGAAGGTCAATGGTCGATGGTTTCGTCCTGCAGTGGGCCTGGCTAGCCTGCTGCTGCTGCTGCTGCTGATGATGATGATGAGGACAGTCCTTTCCAAGCCTTAACAGATATTTCGAAACTCAATTTCCAGCTATGCGAGAGCGCTTGATTCACTGGTACATTAAGAAAAAGGGTTTAAACCTTACCTTCAGATGAACAACCAAATGCTAATAAGCAATTTTTCCTAATGTTGAGAACACATGCATTGCAAAAAGCACTCGGGGCGGTTTTGATGCACGAGAAAGATAAAAAACTACATCCGGCAAAATTACTACAAAAATTAAAAACTCCACTGCAGAATCAGAATAAAAAAGCATAGAGAAATCATCCCACAAGACACAATGGATGTTCAGCTCTTGCATTTACCATAGCTTTCGCACGGTAAATGGTGAGCACTTTATAGTGCACGCAGGACATTAACCACTGGGATATTTGAAAAGCGTCAACTGAAACATTAGAAGTATATTGAGATGGTCTTTAGGGCACCAGGAATGACTTTAACGTGGCGAACATTAAATGGAGGAGAGACAACGTCGCCGTATTCTTTGTGTGCAGTGTAGCCTAAACAGAGGTGAATTTACTCGTTTGGTTTATTTATACGTGGGCTTGTGTACTACCGAAGAATTTTTGTAAAATATTGAAGCAGCTTCTTCACGTGTGGTGTACTTGTAGTTTGTGTAGTTTGATGCAATCCCTAAGTAGACCCGGGTTCCATTCACAATTCAAATGCATAGTCAATTGTGTTTTTATCTGCTCTTTACATCGCAGGCCATTTTCTGCATGGCGCAATAGGGCCAAATTGTTTGCACCGCAGGGAACTTAACGCCTTCTCGAAGATTTCTTTCTTGAGACACGGTTGCTACCCGGAGAAGTACGGCGTGCCAACTGACGGCATAGAATACTTATTGTCGGGTCCTACTGGTACTTCAAACATAAACTTAATGGCGGATGATGTCATCATGAATTTATCATATCCGGGTGCGTAATGCTATTCCTGCGCAAAACAATAATTAGAACAATTGCAATCTGCCAGCGAGCCATCAATACCACGTTTAAATGGGGATATACTCGCTTATTTTATGTTCTTGTATCAGGTTCTGTGATAGGAGCCAAACGCTTTATTTTGTACTTCCATCCAGCGCAACACTTCGTCGCAAGAGCAAGAACATGGTCAAGCAATGTACTCACAACTGAAATTTAGTAACCTTACCCTACAGTGCACAAACAGTGGTTAGTCTTTTCCACGCAAGGAAATTTATCACCTCCGAAATCATCTCACCCGGTGACACACGAATCAAGTGTTTCAGAGACATTACTGTTGAGGACCTAAGAAACAAAGATCAGTACTGGCTGACTCAAGACGTGTTTGCCCTGGGAATTTAGTTATGCAAGGAATATTGTTGGTCTTCCACATTGCCGCGAAGTATGCCTTTTTTGTTTTATGTGTTTATTACTGGCGTGTACCCAGCGTATCATGTATTTATTCTCTACTGTGTTTATCGTTGCAGGAGCGAAACGGAAGAAGAGAAGCGTGAGAAGTTGGAGGGAAAAAGAAGATAGGCATCTACGTAGCAGGGGTGGCAGATAACGATGGTGTCTCGACAAAATTTGCAACGAAGTCAGCATATACGCGGGCTTTTTTTGAGAGGATAGTCTTTCTTGGCTATATAAACGCCAAAAATACTGATGTGTATGTGTCTCTCTCTGTGTGACCCCTGATTCAGCCTCCCGGCCGAAGGGTGAAAAAATTCTTGAGCGACACGTTTGTATAGACAAAAGATTTCAAAACGACTAAATCTAGGAGCAGTGTTCACACTTGTAAACATTGTTAAGCAAAAAGAGAACCGCATATTTGCAGCAAGACATCAATACATAAGTGAACGGTGCATTTTTTAAAAACAAATGACAAGGCTCCTTGCTTTTGCGATAGCAGTTTAAAGAATACGCACTGAGAAAATCTTTTGACCTCAAATTACAAAAAGAGCTTGCGACGCTCCCTCGTGGGAGTGTTCTTTTTTAAAAAGTACCAGAACATTCCAGTAGGTGGCGCGAACAGTGAAACGCGACAAAATTGAACTAACTTGAGCGATCCTCCACAGTGCTTAATATGGGAGGAGGGAAATGGGAGAGAAATGGAGTGAGACGTGGCCCGCCAAGAGAACAGAGGCGATGCAGGGGCGGCACAAGACTATTGTCTTTCGACAACATTTCCAATGCAGCGAAGAGATAAGTGGCCAAATTCGTTAAACGCGAAACTCGTGGTCTGTCTGTGTGTCTGTCTGACCCCGGGTTTCAATCAAAATTACAACAAACCCCTCGCTCCCGGGCCTGCGTCTCGTGGCGGCGTTCCAAGAAGTCCCATAGTAACGAAGGGTTCCAGTAGGAGGCGCGTTACAGTGGAACGAGGGGAAATTGAATTGACTTGAGCAAACCTCCAGCGCATTTATAGTAAGAAGAGTGAGGCGGGAGGAGAAGGGTGTGAGAGGCGGGCGGTGGAGAGAGGGAAGATAGATACGTGTCAGGGGCGGCTTAAGACTATCGTCTTTCGGCGACATTTGCAGCAAAGGGAGCAGATACGACGACACTTGTTTGTTTGGCTTTATCAGAAAGCAAAAGCCGCCCGAGGTAGAGGTCGAAAGGCGATAGGTCCCTGTGTGGTGGCATATCCGCGCGGTTGGTAATACAACGAAAACGAATAGTAATACAACGAAAACGAATGAACAGGAAGAGCTGACCGAGCCGAAAGAAGCTTTTCAATCCTGGTGTGATCTCCACCTCCTCTTCATCCTCCCGCTCCTCTTTCACAGCAGCTTACTCAGCAAACTACATTTACCCTAGAGTGGCATTATTACAGGACCACAATCTATAGCACTTACTTCAATCACGAGACGGGCATTGGAAAACATAGTCTTCAATTCGGCGTCAGGACCCCTGACATTGAGGAGTCCATAGTGCTTGATGTTATTGGCTGCGAGCGCGTTTAGCTGCGCTTTGACGGCCTTATGCTTTAGCTGGAGTGCTGTAACGTAGCTGAAAAAAGAATTGAAGAAAGATTTTAGGCTACGATTTTTTTCTGCTGGAGAGATATTCAAACACATGCCCAGTTTTGCTCATCGGCATACCAAACACGATGTTAGGTTTTTGTAAAGTCAGACACGTGGTTTACACAACATATTTGAAACCTCTTCCGCACGAGAGCACAGCCACTGAAGGAAACTGCGGCTTCTTTTAGCGCTCCTATAAAGTGGTCACGGTTATTTGCGAACTCCGCTGCTTTCACTAAGAATCACTGCAAAATTCAAGAATGCAGTCTAGCATCTACTCATTGTATCACTCGCACCTGAATGCGGTAAAACGAACTAGATCTTGTTCATTTACGTTTAGTGACGAAGGCTGGCCAACTGCAGTGTTTCCAATGTCAACAAAATATTTTTGCCAACATTAAACTCACTCCCGATATGCCATGTGCAATAATGTCCTGTTAAGGGAAATATTTAAGATTTAATGATTGGTTCAATGCAGTCGAGAAACTTCCCCGTGGGGAACAAGGAAAGAAGGCTCCCATTGACGTGTTCCTAAGACAGGACACGAAAGTTCGCGCCCAGTGATCGCTGCTCGCCTGGTAGCTTGCTACTTCACGGCGGAATATAAATGTGATCCGCATTTCTACGCACAAGATCCTTTCGTTACTGTTTCTCGGGTTCATGCGCAATTGAAAAGAGAAAGCAGGATGATACTTTATTTGCATTGCGCCTCATTGTTTCGACAACTGGAACTATCGCCAAATGCCAAACCCTTGGTCTTTCACATACAGTGTTTACCCGCGGATTGTCTGTCGGAATTCGGAGCGCAACCGTGGGTGTTCCCTCCTGCGTGCCTGTTTACCCGCAATATGTACGGCAGCATTGCGATCATTCACTTTAATCGAGCGTTTACTGACCGAGCGTCGAAAGAAATTCCGGCCCCTGTCTTCTGGAGGGACTTCGCTTGCTGTTGGAACAGCGTCCAGCTCAGTTCGACTTCAGTAAAAGTGATTTTGTGGTTGAAGACGCCAACTTCGGTGTAGTAGAGGTAGTCACATAGTCCATCCTTCGGGTACATCAGCGGCACCACCGCATATGCTCCAACGGTACAGATGAACTCCTTCACTGCAAAGTAAAGCGCGGAACGCCAAATCCCGACAGTTTGGGGTAATGCCTGCCCCTACGACGAAACGGACCACCTATGTAAAAAAAGCCATTCCACTCAACGTGAAAGCCGTCGGAAGTGCAGAGCAGTGATTCGCCATAATGGGCTACAGTGCCGTTATCCGCTCACTGCTACCACCCACTTCAATTCGAACTTTCCGCCTTCCCAGTGCTCGCGCACCCCCCGCCTGAACCTTCGCCAGCGGGAGTCGTTCTTTTTAAAGACGATAGTCTTTCTTGGGCTACTTAAACCCAGAAATTTTGGTTTGTCTGTCCGTCTGTCTGTAACTCGATTCAGCCAACCGGCCAAAGTAAAACTGATATTGCGCAATAGTCTTATATACTCATAGTCAAATGTAAACGTCGAAGCCTGGTTTATATGTTCATACTTGTTAACTTTGTCGAACAAGAACAAGACATTACGCAAATAAGGCAGGAAATTAGTACACAAGGGATATTTACAGCGTTCCTTTATTAAAAAATTCATGAATGCTTGGTTTTTTTATAACAAATGCTATTCTACACCCACTGCAGAAAACCGCCGCCTCCTGGCGGCATATGAAAAATCACGTGGCAACAGCAACGAAAGGTTCCACTAGCTAGGTTCCACGTTCTGCTTGGAACGCACGTGGAGCACGGCCACGCGGCTCTATAAACCTTGTAGTCGGCCGCCTCCATTCACGCGCGTCTCCGCCGTACTGCAGCGCTGGCATCGTGGAACCCGGCCTGTAGCAGTAGAACGCGGTAAATTCAAATCGCCTTGCGCAAACCTTTAGTGTGTTTACCTTGGGATGAGCGCGACGGACAGGAACAGCATGAGAGGTGAGCGGGAAAGCAAAGGAGGGCATTTCCTTGGCAAATATCTACAAAGACTATCGACTTTTGACGACATTTGCAACGAAAGGAGCAGATACGCGGCCAATGTTTTGCTTGCTTTTCCACCCGCACGTGCCGTCGTTGCACTGCCACGTTTTCGCTCACTATCGTAAAAACCCGCCCGAAGAGCGTTCCTAACTGAATAAACGCGGGCGCTGGCGGTTTGTTACGTATATTTTGCTTCAAACGTAACTACAGCTTTCTTTGCCTTAAACAACGGGAGAGGTATGACACGCGCCAGAGGTTCACGAGTTTCGGACACTTATGACTGTATAAACGGCTTGCATTTCGAAGCCTTTGGGTTACGCCGGGAGGACAGCGGCTACGACAAAGCGCCAGCTCTTCTTGGGCCCAGCGAGCGAGCTACGACAAGGCGCAGTCCTAAAGTGCTAAGCACTTAATAAAGGGATGCGAACGCGCTCTTTGTACGGACGTTAACCAAAGAACCTGTAACTGGCTGCCGCATCGGCACCTGCTCGCGGAACCCCTGCTTCAGCGTTACCAGCGGCGTTCCCCGATCCTCCTGGTGGCGTCGCTGATTGTAGGCTGCCGGCTCCTAGTGGCACAGGCTGAGGCATTTAAATATTTTATATTCTTTTTATTCTTCCTCACAATATCCATGTCCCATGTCCTAGGCGTACGTATGACCACAGCCGGTCTCGACGGGCTCGCGAGCGAGTGCAGAGCGCAGAGCGAGCAAGCGCGTTCAGACCCGCTGTGGCATGACCGTTGGCCAACCCAATTAGAAGTAACGCGCGGATGGTATTTTCCACTATCACGTTGACGCTGCTCCGGCAGCCATTGTAGTTTGAGGTGTGCTTCCCGACTTTGACTTTGACGTGCGCATTCTGACGCGTTTCGCTCGCTCCCTCCGAAGCGCCCTTCCTACTTACCAGTGCCCATAGATGCAAGTCATTGTTCATCAACTCAGCCCCTGTCACCCCTTAACACTTCTAAATCCTCTGTAGGCTGGTTTTTTCGGGCATGCGGATGCGGTTGAGCCGGAATAGTTTTCTGTGCACACAATGCCTCCGGATACTCCCTTAGCTGAGCCACCGGAAGTTTCGCTATAAATTAACAGCAAGGCAATAATTACAACTTCGACTTGGGCACAATCAAGACAGGCGGAGTAAAGCAAGGACGTGGTTATTGCACTACGAAAGTTGGCAGAATTAGGCTCGCAATACCAGGCCATTCGCACCCCCGGTGTGGAGAACGCCGGCTAAATAGTTATTTATAAAAATATTCTTCAGAATTACCGAGCGATCAATTTGTTCATTCTTTACTCGCATATTATTCACCAAGGGTTACCCTAAAATCATGCAACACTTCCTCTAATGACGGCGATGAATAAATGAGACCATTGATCGTAAGGGACTCGCTCGTTGTTTTCGCAGTGTGGACTGATTCGCAGACCGTTTAGAGTTTGGATGGTTCAGCTTTGACTCTAACTCGCGCGGAGTTTGAATTTTTGATCGCTGTGGCTTTCACTTTGACTCTTTTCCGTCTGCTTTGGCACGAAGAAAACCACGCGTTGAATCATTGTCGTCATTACAGATAGGGGTGGATGAGTTTGCTGTCTAATTTTGCGCGTCCATGCACCCCTCCCAAGATCCAAGCTGCGTCAACTGTGTTGGAATGTTGTGCACTACTGACTCCATCAGAAAGAGGCTGAACAGTTTGCTTTAATAGATAGCCCTTCAATTTCCTACGAGTGAAGTGGTTGGCTGTTCTGAGAACAGACTTAAAATTGTTCCGTGGAGATATACTCTAAAATAAAAACAGAGCGGTTTCGGACTGCACCCATCCAATGGTGACAGTTCATGACTCATCCCATCCGATCTGTGCGTTGACATGGGGATGTCAGGTCCTACCATACCGCATATGAGCCACATCCTGCTCGCGGCGGATAGAGACGTTAGGCCGGACCCTACACGTGTGTGTAGCCAAGGGCTTTCTAGGTACAATAAATTATTCTACGATATCCTGGTCATGCCTTCATAGCATTTTCGAAGAGGTCTCCCTATGGTCCTTTGGTGCCGTGACACTAAAGCAATTTATATTTTTACCCCCTGGTGCTGCCGAGCGACGACGACAGAGATGGGGGACGTTGTAAGATAAGGGAGTGGGATGTTTGGTGCGGCCTCGGACACATCTCAGCGGTAAATACTGTAAATGCATCCGGTTTTCTTTTAGATGCGAAGCATCTCTTGCTCTCGGCGTCATTCGCCGTCGCCCGTCATCCGTCCATTCGCACCCCTAACCCTACACTATAAAAAAAAAGAAATAGCGGCGCCAGGTTTCGAAAGCACGACTCTCCGGCCGCAACGGGAGGTACTTGGCGCTCTTCCCACTGCGCTACAAAACCGAGACAGGAGCAAGTGGTACGAACGCACCTTATGTCCTTCAAATTCAAACTACGCCAAGAAGCTACTGATAGAACGAATGCACGAGAAGCTGAGCGTCAACGGACACGACGAACTGAAAATTTAGAGGAGGATGTTGAATTCTCCGTGGGAAAGCTGTGGCGGGAAGCGCCACGCGTATTGCAGCTCGACCAGGGAAGAGGACGAAGAGGGCGGGCAGCGGGGTAGGAGCGTGAGCACGCAATAAAATAAAGACGAGAACCAGGAGGTGTTCGATCAGATAACGCCGGTGTCGGTCTCTTCGCTGTCTCTACATTTCTCTAGATTGCTCTTTCTCTAAAAGGGGGTTCACACTACGTTCCCATTCATGCTCCGATAAATGAAACAACATAACGGCAACACAATGGAACCTACACGGAACCCCTATGATGCTTCGCATCCTCCTCATGGTTCCCCACGAGAAGATGGTATAATTTTTTTTCCACTTTTTACAGCGAGTGCTGTTTAAGCTGGTAGTTCGGCTGGCGAACGTGCGCAGGACAACGTCTCTGCGCTCGGGCGAGACTCGTGTCGCCACCTGTCGGAGGATCGATACAACTGGTACAATCACGGCTTTAGAAAGGCGCTGCTGGGACGCGCGATATCGATGTTACAAGCACCGTTTTGGAAAAGTCTATCAAGCGCTCTACGCTTGCTGCGACAAGTGCTTAGTTTTGACGGTGGAAAGAGAAAAATAATGACAAAATTAAATAGGCCAAATGGCTGAGAAGCAGCAATGTTATTTAACTTCATTTCCGTCCCACACGCCACACGACACCAGCCGAACGGTGGCCACCGAATGAGTTCAAAACCTATGAGCAAAGGCGCCCGTCTCGCTGCACCCTCCGTTACTCTTGAAACTTCACCGTAAATGGGACGGTTGAATTAATCAGCTGGATTTACACAGTATACACAGTTGTTTGACATCAAATGCGTTATCATTTTCGCAGATGGGTGAGCGTTGTGCTTTCTGCAACAGTCCTCCACCCCTTCTTCTTGTGACCATAACATCTGGACCAACTCCACACAAACGTTAATCACTTCCAGGTTGTCTATAATATTCCGTACTCCTTCGATACATTGTCTGTTATTAGCGAACAGATTATGTAGAGGAGTATAATAAACATTAAATGCGGGAACCTAAGTCAATATGTTTATGGCAAGAACCTGCAGATCGTTTACAAATATGCCAATTCAGATAAATGCCTTAAACAGGGAGCATCAGTGTCAGAATTAAAATATTGGAAAATGTCAGTACAACGATATTGTGCGGCGAAAACCCGCCTATAACAACGGCTGCTAACCTATCACTTTCCCTAACAATTCTTAATGCCTCACACGCCTTTCCATAAGCCCGCCTCAACGATAAATTCAGCCAGCGACCTCTGAAAGAATTTACAGAGTACAACAGGATCTAATTGCATTTATATTCGTCATTTGGTGTTCGGCAAAAATACGTTGTTTGACGTTTAAGAGCCAATCCCCATGTTTTGAATGGTGTTTCAGAAAATTATCCTCGGGGACTCACATCATTTACAGAAACGTTTAACGTTACTTCATCAGCGCAGTGCTCATTTCTCAAAAAGATTGTGTTCTAGATCATTTTCAAACAATCACATTGGGCTGCGTTACTACCATGATTTTAGTAAAGGGCTTGACTCTATAAAACACCCTATCATTATAAGGAAGTTAGGTCGGTGTGGAATATGGTATTTGAGGCATAGATGCTATTTTGTTGAACTTGGTGTACTTTTGATCGCGGCTTTACGGATAAATGCAGGTGCACCTCAAGGAAGCAGCTGCACTCACGGTAAACCGTTCCTATTTCTTTTTTACACCCATACAATTGTTGATGTTTTCGCATACTTTCGGATACTTTCTCACTGCTTTATCCTATCAGTCTTCCAACCGCTGCCTCAACCGCTCAACCGCTGCCTGTCAACCGCTATCCCTCAACCGCTGCTCTCTTGGCTCGTGCCCAAGTCGCCTCTCCTCCGGCTGCACCACTCAAACCCCACTGTCTCGCTTCGCCGACAGGTGCCATGGACGTTCTTTGTGTTCGCAGCGCCTTCAAGTTCGTGCTTGGCCTGTTATACGCAGCAGCTTCTTTGGAGTTCGAAGTCCCCATACTTGAACGGTGCCTGCCATGACTGCGTGCGGTACTCAATTCCCGAGGGTGAAATCCAGAGATGGGCAGCAGCCCTCAGCCAGTCCGATAACTTGTTTCCCAGTACCCCTTGCGTCTGATGACTCTCAGGCCCTGGACCAACTCAAAAGTTCACGGGTGATCCTACGGGCGGATATAACCTACAAAGCAGGTTCAACTGTTCGTGCTTTGTAATCGTCACCATCAAATATACGTACGCTTATTGATTTGTGCGCCACGGTTGAAAAAAAACAAGCTGAACTTCGAAAGCGGAACGGACAGACCCATAGCCTCCTCGAGTTTAACAGGTTTCGGAGAGACTAAGAAGCGGTTTCTTGCAAAAACACTGCGCTAAATTGAAATTACGAAGACGAAGGACGGCGAAACACATGGTGCAAACTTACATCGCTTTCGTAAGTGTGCATCGTGTGTTCCGCCGTCCTTCGTCTTCGTAATTTCAATTTAGCGCAGTGTTTTTGCAAGAAATAATGCACCAACTAGCCCAGAAGCGAGCTCTCATTAAGAAGCGGAGTAATATGGATTCATGATGCGTTGCAGTAAGGGTTTACGGAAGGAACTAATATTTGAGACCCGGATGACGGCTCCCAGAATGCCCATGGTTTACGTGCAGCCCGTCAAAGTCGCCGATTCGTCGTGGGCTATGAAACCCGATTTCGAGGGTGCGGTGCACGACAACGACGCCAAGCAATACACCACTGGGGTGCTCAACCAGAAACAGAAGCTCTAGCGGCTTCGGAACACTGCTGTTTCTACGAATGCCGTTTCGGAGAAGTCCCAACGAGCCTCCCGGGACTTCGGTGTCGCTGAAGCGATAATTCTTTCGGAGATGTTTCGGCGCCCCTGCCATGACTATAGCCTCGGCGAGGAGACTTCTGCTTTGGAGGCACCTCAGTGGCCCCGCACGGACGCTGGTGTCACAAACACAATTCCCACTTCGAAGACATCACAACGGCTCTTCCGCAACCCTAGCAGCGCTGACCTGACGTCCGCTGTGGAGATGTCTGATTGGCCCACCTGGGACCCAGAGTCGATGATGCGACATCGCTTTGGAGGTGTCTCAGGGTCCCTGCAGCGACCCCTACGTTTCTGACACGGCTCTTGTATTGCAAACGTCACAGCAGCCTTCGCGCAACTGAAGATTGTTTCATTGGACCCGGCTGCGAGAATGGGCCACCTGCACAAGGCGGTCTTCTGCTGGGAATGACTAATGAGGTGCGTTTCTGCTTTTCCATGAGCGATGCTCAACGCTGGAGGGCGAGCTGGAGCCGTGCTCATCCATTCGCAGTGGGGAGGAATTTGCAAGGCAAAGCAGAACGGTGGCTTCGATGGTGGTGACCCCTTTCCTGCCAAGTACCAGTCTATGCGGGACGCTCCTATCTAGCATGTTTACGAGTCCACGAAAGCGAAATATACTGGAACGCCAAGGAATTATACGTGCTGCTAGAATACATCACTGACTTCGTAGAGGCTGGACCGAACGTGAACATAATGACATTATTGCAGCATTTGCCGCATGCTCTCTGGCAGCTTCCCTGCTTGCATCAGCTTCTCCCGTCCGATCCTGGCGGCTGCCTCACGGCCGACAGCCTGAAGCATGGTCTCTCTTCTAGGGTGGCCAGATCAACCTTCGAAGTCTACAGTTAGAGCTCCCCTAGGACACTTGGATATAGCAACGCCGAAAGCCCTCGTTGCCCATCTGGCTTGCTAGAAAGTCGTCCTGACTCACTTGATGACGACTGGCGGAACCGAGACATACAGTCAAATTCTCCACTGGATTTGTCAGCCAGCCTAAAAGTATAGCTTCTGTGGCATCATGCGCTACAACGCTATTCAGACTGTTGGTTGGAGAGGGGACCGGACTTCGCCACAGACCGTGTCACTGACAGTTCCTGACCACCTTGGCGATGCTGGGACTATGTTGAGAAATAAAGATGCGCAGGCAGGGGCCTCAGCAGAAAGAGAGGAAGACGAGGATCAGCTGGGTTCCCTGTCTGGCATTGTCGACTGCATCACCGTCTTGAAAGTGGACGCTGGCACTTTCGTTACTTTCCTCGCATGAGCGAACTTGCCTACTTTTGAATGGTACTAAAATTGACAGGATACAATATGCGAGTATATTTTTCAGGACACTTGACGTTGGAGAGTTGTATTAACTAACAAACTTGCGTTTCGGCAGCTATCCACTTCGGCTGGATGTGTTTCAATTACATCGGCTTTTTCAGGTGAGATGGTTCCTTTTGAGTAGCTGAAACATTTCCATCTGTGGTTCGCTCCTCTGCGGAACCTACTTCCTCTTCTTGCTGTTTGTTGTTGTACTTGACTTATTATTGTTCGCCATAATCATTACGAATGGCGATACCATGAACGCAATCCATGGTCTCCGGCCAGACATCCGAGGGGAACTAAATGCTACAAGGGCCGTATTAACTGAAATAAATGAGCAGAAAGAGGTGATGCACACTGTTTTGGAAAATAATCAAGAACTAAAGCACGAAAATTTCATGTTTTCCTGCAGGGTTTAGGAGCTGGAGAAGTACAATAAGCTGAATAACTTGGAAATAAAAGGCGTCCCCCTCATTTGGGAACCCATCACCGTGCTAAAAAACTGGCAAACTTGAGAAGGTGGAGTCCGACATCGATTTGTGCCACAGAGTGCCCACTGCATGGCAGGATCACTCAAACGTCATCGTGCGATTCGTCCAGTGGACAGACAGGAACAATATACTCTCAGAGGCTAGGAAAATAAGAATGACTACCAAGGACCCTGGCTTTGAGTCATCTTGCCCTATATACATTAACGAGCTCTTAACGAGGCAGATGCATGGAACATGGTGGTGCAGTGCAGAAGAAAGAGGCGTAGTGGAAATTTGTGCAGACAGTTGAAGGGAAGGTGCAAGCATGAAGAGACGAACAGGCTCCCATTTTGCGTATTGCGGACATGGCAATACGTATTACAATACCATACGTCTACATTTACTGCCTTGTACTACATTGTGTTACTGTTGCTTCGAATATTGTGCATTTAGATGTAACTTATTTAGATGTAACTCATTAGGGGTAACTTATGTAACGCGAGAAGGTAGATTTAACGGAGGCCGACATGAATTTATGAGACAAAGTGCCCACTGCACGGCATGATCAGTCAAACGTCACCGTGCAATTTGTCCAGCGGACAGACAGGAACAATCTACTCTCAGAGGCTAGGAAAATAAGGATGACTACCAAGGATCCCGGTTTTGAATCATCTTGCCCTATCTACAGTAACGACCTCTTAACGAGGCAGATGCACACAACTTCGTGCTGCAGTGCAGAAGAAAAAACAGGCGTAGTGGAAATTCGTGCTGACAGTTGAAGGGAAGGTGCACGCATGGAGAGATGAACAGGCTTCCGTTTTGCGCATTGCGGACATTGCAATACGTAATACGTAATGCAATTGCTGACAATATAACACGTAATACAGTGGCAATACAGCAATACTTACGTATTGCTCACGTGGCAGACCTCGACAAGATGACCTCGGCACCGGAATAACTGGTGTTCGTCAACATTATGCTGATATTACAATGTTTATCCGGGATTGAAAGTTTCCGGAAAGAGTATATTATCATGATGTACCAAGATGGCAAGCGGGGCGAGGTGGTATTGGTTCACGGTGATAGAAGACAACCAGCGCAAGAAAGACGAGGATGAAGAAGGTGACAGATACAGCGCGGCTGTGTCTGTTACGTTCCTTGTCCTTGTCTTTCTTGCGCTGGTTGTTTTCTATTATCATGATGTGTGGGCTCTAAATGACTTGTCTCGTGATCGCCATTAGTACGCCATTCTCTGTGTTTCATTTAAAACGCGCGAAGTGTCCAAAAGAAACAACATGATTTGGGCGGTCTATTTCAATTATTTTGTTTAGCTTTGATGTTTTCTTGTTGCGGAGACCAGGCTCACTGAAGAAAATTCCCCGTCTATCCCGAATTACGTATGGAATGGGCTGACCCATCCGCATGGCAGGGGTGGGGGCGTTGCCATTTATGTTATCCTTTGATTCCTCCTGAGGTAGTGGCAGAATTTTTTTCACCTTAGCGTCGAATGCCCAACTGTGAATATCGGAACCACTACCATTGTTGTTATCTATCGGCCACCCGCAGGGAACAAAACCCATTTTTTTCATTTCTACAAGAAGACCTTTTTAGTCACCCATGCACGAACTACAGGAAATTTGTGAGTATGGATAATTTATATATAAACATGTTTGAAGATGACACTTCATCACCGACTACTAAAGATATTTTTAATTCCTTTGCGTGAATGTGTCTTATTGCTAAAGCCACACTACTCACAGAAAAAACCACACCGCTACTGGGATTGTGTATCCCAAATATGCATTTACTTTAAATCGCTGCAGGTCAGTTATTACCTGACATAAGTTATCATTTGCAGATTTTTGTTTGCTCCCTTAGCACAAAAAATTAAAAACAAACAACGTTATCTGACGCTTAGGATTGATGAACACAGGTCGAAGCAATTTCCGTCAGTCGTAAATAATACGCTTGGGCAGGTATTAGGCAGTACTGTAAGAAAAAAAGTGAAGGCTGCGTAAAACGGGTTCATTGAAAAACGTTTTTCACGTAATGACTTTGTATTTCCTCTCAAGCGGATTAAAACAAGCCTAAGTAAAATACAGAAGCCATGGATTAGCGAAGGGTTGTTCGAAAAATAAAAAAAACAATAACGTGTATCATTCTCTCACAAATACTCACAATATAAATAATTCTACGCTTTTAAAGATTTAGAACCCAGCCTAACGGTGAGATAAAAAAAACACGGTATGACAACGTATTTTCCCAGATTCATAATGACAAAAAATTCTCTGGGATGAGACAAATCTTCAAAGAAGCATAGTAGGCCCATGCTTAGTATAGAAGTGCCCACATGTGTTGGAATGTGATAGGTCTGCTTTAGTAATGAACACATATGATGTGAATACTGGTAATTACAGTGAAACATCTTTGTTAAATTCGATTTACAAAGATTCAACGCGACCAATTTCGATAATGAATATTCAGTTGCCCTAACACACATCTCACTGTCTGAAATAGAAACAATCATTAACAACATTACGACTAAGGTTGACTTTGGTTTTGTTGAGTTAAAAGCAATCCCGATAAAGAATGCGTCTGACATCGTATCTGCTATTTCAACCGTTAACATGGCTTCGGTATTTGACCCAACGTCTTAAAACAGCCAGAATATTTGCCGTCCATAAAAGCGGTAACATACAGCAGTTGTGAAACTATCGGCCCATTCCTTTCCTACCAGTCTTGTCGAAGGTATTTCAGAGTGCCATGAGAAGTAGATGAGAAAACGTTTATAAATAAATATTGTAATAAGCAATTTGCAGTGCGGTTTCCAGCAAGACAAGTGAACCGAAATAGTACCTGCTATAATGAACCTGAAATGCTTATTTTGAGAATAAGCCATACACTTTAGGGCTATTTGTTGAGGTACGCCATGCATTTTATTCGGTATGCTGCGATGTTGCCTTGTCTAAATTTTATAAAAATCGTGTTCGAGGTATTGTGCTAAAATAATTTATAGCTACCTAAATAACCGTTACCAATTTGTGAAATTGAATCAAGTGTCGTCATCAATGTTAGTGAGAAAAATGGTGCCCCAGAAGATTCATACTTGTGCCATTGCTTTTTATCGTAAACATAAATGACCTGTGCCGTATTCCTGACTTCCCTAATTTAACATGTGGATCATGACACCAATATACATTTGACTCCATCTTTAGATTGTTTATTTTTTACCTAAACAGTATACCAGGTAAGAAATGATGAAAAAATGGTGAAAACGTACCCAATTCGACAAAATCATCAATGTTTATCTCAAACAGTTATACTTCGAGCTACACCTAACTCTGTTACAGCTAAATACGAACGAAACCAAATACATACTTTTTACACAAAGAAGGTGTTTTTGCATGAAAATATTGTGTTTTTCCTCTGAGCTATGCTTCGGTGCCTAAAAACGTAAAATCCGTAGGTGTTTTCTTGGTTGTCTTGGAACACATGTTGGTCGAACAGGGATACGACTGAGTAAATCGAATGGTTCTTTATTCACATTGTAACGTCCGAATCTCTTATGGTTAAAAAAAGTTTGTTAGTACAAGCTCTTCGATTTTAACTCAAGTGATCGCAAATTATTATTGGGAACCACGACCACCAGCAGCTCAACACACTAAGTATACCCCAGAAAAAAATTTATGAGTCCTCTAAGAATATAAAGGCTCACCTTGACTACCACATTGTCGGCCCCTGTTTATGAAACACGACAGACAGCGAGCAACTTAAATTTACTATTTAAATATTGTTACACTACATCAAAAGCAACGAATTATACCTCAGCCATAATTCTGCTCAGAACACGCATTTCACTTTCCGTAAACCACACATTAAGAGAACAATAAGTAGAACAAACTAAGGTTACCAACACGTAGACACTTTCCTATTCTTCTAAATAATTCCATCAATCAAAGACGAAGTACGAAACACTACGTATTGTAAATGTCATACAATTATAATAATATTTCAAATGGTGTATCTGTAAACACCGCATTCGAATGTATCTAAATACGTTACTTCTGAGCACAGTTTGTCATTTTCTTCTTGCTTTTTGTGTGCCATGCTAATATTCTACGCTTCGGCTTAATACGGGATGCCTGCTTTTTTAAAAGCTTTGTTTTTTGTGTATCGCATGCCGCAAAAATATTTTGGTGTACATAAGGATGTAAGCTGTGTCACGTTTGCATATTGTGTTCGCTATTCAAATGCATAGCTATTCAAGACTACTGTTGTGGTAGAAGTCTCGATCGGGCTTCTAGCATTTCACTTTTGCCCTGCATTTTCCGTTATTTTATTTTTTTACGCCAAGAGAAATAAACTTCAAACCACACTTTTTCGTGTGATCTGCGAAATGCACCGTCACGGCACTTCTTTCGTTTGACCAGTTAATCGTCTCCTTTATAACTCTAATCTTCTGCTTTATAATTCTCTAGTTTATTCCTGGCTGAAATACAGTGGCCTTGCCTGGGAAACAACCACGTATTAAGTACACGAAACTCCTTCAGTTTTTTTGCCGCCAGAGGGCTGACGCAGATGATCAAGTTTTATATGGACTCAAGTTCTGAACCTCCAAATACGGGCTACCCTCACTGGCAAGTGAACAGTTTTACCATCATGCTTCTTACGTCATCTAGTACGCTTCGGTACATAAAGTGCCTTCGGAGAATCTCTCTCTCCATAATTATCGGACTCTGGATCTCACGGCGGCAGCGCTTCTGCTAAGCCTTCGACACGAAAGTTCCATATTTTGCCTCCGGACATGCGGTCTGGCGCAGAGCCACCCCCCTTCCAGCGCCAAACTCTTAGGGCCAAGAGGCCATCGAATTCGACCAACTGAATGGCCGCACCATGCTACTGAAGAAGCCTGGACCGTTGTCATCTACTCGCGCTTCAAGCGCCTTGGAAGTTACCGCGCAACGCCAAGTCACCGTTACGGCTGCAGTCGTGTGAGCCCTCTGTTTTACCTACCACTGGCGCCAACACCCGCTGCGCCCCTCAACTACGGTTGCCAAAAGACAAATACACCGGCTTTTGAAGACCCCGCTAAACCTCGTGGCCTAAACCTGCGATTTCCCCCCACGTCCTCCAAAGATTCGTAACAGCAAGTCCGATTCCCCAGCAGAAATCTTGCCACCCCAATGTTATTCAAATACAGAGGTCCTTAAATTTAGTCGTCGCAAGTGAACCCAACCCCAGTCATGCCATCACTGAGCTAGATTACATGCGTGCAAAACGATGGAGTAGAATATGAAATCACGACATACCTGCACCAACCCCCCGACACACCCCGGGGAGTCCTTCGCGGATTGCACCCGGATACGACAACTGAAGCCCTCGCCGACCTCGCACAAGCCAACAAGCCTCAGCTCGTACATGCTGGCCGCATGGGCCGAACCATACCGGCACTCCTAACCTTCTAGGGCCTTCACGAGCCACCCGCCCAGGTGGGCCGCAGCAGCCGCTTTTCAGATGGAGGCGAAAAGCAAAAACGCCCGTGTTTACGACATTTCGGCGCACGTTAAAGATCCCCACGTGACCGAAATTAATGCGGAGACCTCTACTACGGCGCACCTCATCGCCTGAGTTGCATCGGTGCGTTAAACAACCACAATAAATCAATCAACCTTCAGCAGCCCTTCTATGAGAAAGTCGGCAGCCTGCCGTACCGTCGCCTCCCATTCCGACGAACTGTACAAGTTTGCCAACGGTGCGGCGACGTCGGCCACTGATGTCTACCCGTATCCCGGCTGCCCTAAATGCCCCACTTGAGGACTGAGCAACCTCCTGCATTCCAGCCTTGTGAAGCCCAGTGCAAACTGTGCAACCTACCGCATGCCGCCGCCAGGAAATACTGCCCTAATAGATGGATAGCCGCACCCCCAGTCACCAAGCCTTGCGCCAGCAACTTGGGACAAACCGCCTCTTCAGTATCGATGAGCTGGTCACGTTTAGCTGGTGAGACGGTAATTGGTGGTGATCAGTTGTGATCATAAGCTGGTGATCGGTGAGCTGGTGATCGGTGCGCGGGTGAGCCGGTCAGCTGACCAGCTCACCCACCCACAGGTGAGCTTGTTAGATGTATCGCGCTCTCCTGCGGCCGCTGATTCCCTAATCTCCCCACGTAACATGCAGTACCCTTTACAACCACATTCCCACCATGCCCGCCCACAATAGAATAACTTCTAACCGAAATGAAACAACAAAGCGCCGCCATAGTCCAACCTATCGAAGCCCTAGAAGCGGCTAACCACGTCCCCCAACAAGTCCCGAAAGTCCTACCTCCTATCAAGACTGCCTCCCCACATCCCCTCCATCTCTGACGAAGCAGCGGAAGCCCTCTTCGACGAAAATTTCTGATTAAAGTCACGTCACTCGCGGAAAAAGACATCACCAATGCCTTGGTTACTTTCAATAAGATTTACCGGCACTATCCAGACTCTCCTTCGGCTCACTGACCCCCTAACCCAGCGCATGACCGCCCTAGAACAGGCGAGCCAGTCCAACCTTACTCAGGCTATCTTGCTCTGCCTTGACGCCTTCAAAGGTGACCGTACTCCTTAGCCAAAGAAGCTGAAGATACTGTGACGAGACCTCGTCGATAATCCCCTTGGCACCATAGCCCACGACCAAGGACGATTACAACAAGCGAGAAGCCACGTGCGGGGCGCAGCCGCGCAGGCTTTGTTGTGGCCGAATGCGTATACTTCTTCCTATTATTTATATACATCGCTTCATTACTACATATATACCGCCGCATAACAATATCTCCGCACCCCAATACCCACACAGCCGCCACCACACCCTCCCACCGAAAAACGACTGACCCCTCGGCAATTACCATTTCTTCATGGAACTGCCCGTCGTTTAACAGCTAAAAAGCGCAGCTCGATCACTACATATGCCAATCTCCCCCGGATATTATTGCCCTCCAGTAAACTGATACGCCAAAATCAATGCATCGTGTCTTCAAATGCTTCCCCGAGGATCCCTCTCGTGGTACACCTGTGTTTGTCCCTGAAACATTTCTGGCGCAACCGCATCATATTTCCTCATTCATTCGTCAAGATTCTTTCAACTCACCAGGGCTTGTTCATCCGCAACGTGTAAAGTCCCCCGCAACACCGTTTAAGCTCATACAGCCCTTCCCCATGATGGCAACACAAAAAGCCGGCTCCAACCCCCTTGTCTTGGTTGGGGATTTCAACGCCTCCCAAGCCATTAGGAGAGGCACTGCCCTTCTTCACGCAACTCCACACCACGCATTCAAGCTGTGCAATACCTTAGCCCTCCAGACGGTGCAGGAAACAGTGCTTCGCGCGACATCGACCCTCACCTCACTTTCGCTCGAAATGCCCCTCATTTCGAGTGGCAGAGACTGCCCGATACTTTGGGGAGCCACCGCCACATCGTAGCCCTACTCCTAGCGGTCTTACATTCAAGGGTAAAATCGCTCACGCTACTCAGCGTTTGGTCCTCTTTTCTTAAAGATCCCCTTCCCTGCCTGATGATTCAAGAATCTCGACGAATGGATATCGCAGCTCCTATCCCCGGTACTGAAGTACACAACCGTTATCCCCTTCACTACAGCCAATCTTTCTGTGGATGCCCATCTTGCACATTTATGGGTAGCCGGACGAGGCTTAGTAAACCGCTGGAAGACGCGCAAGCACAGTCGCACGCCAAAGCGCCGTATCGCGCTGAAGTCACCTAGTATCCCGCGGAATACGCTCAAACCCACCAACTGAAAATTGGCGCTCTTTCTGCGAAGAGCTGCAGGGTACGTGTGACAAGTGTGTGGCGCCCCCAATCCCTGATATTCGTTGGCCGCTAAGTTCAGTGACCCCACTAGGCTCGGTGGGCAACATTGGGGGTGGCCGGGCAATAAACACCGCCGAGCGCGGCTGCTCGGGGGTCATTCACAGTCACCACCACCACGCTGCGTGTCGTCTTTCGGCTGAAGGGTACCCCTACCCTCCCAGGTTCACGAACGCGGAGCTAGATCGTGACACTGGCGACGAGGGAAGAAGCCCGCGGAGCGGCCCACGCCACCGTGAACGCCGCCACCAAGAACGCCGAGACACCGCCCCCTCAAGCCAGCCGCCAGTACGTCATGCCGCTGTACGGGAGGCTCGAGCCGTTCGAGGGTGAAGGGTCCGCCTGGCCGGTCTACGAGGAACAAGTCGGCGTGTTTTTCCGGGCGAACGACGCACCCGAGGCAAAACAGCGCGACATCTTCCTGGCCAGCTGCGGGACCCGCGTCTTCACTGTCCTGCTCGACCTGCTAAGCCGGCCACGCCGCACGAGAGTCGCTGGGTGAGCTGCTCGCGACGCTACGCTCGCACTTCAGCCCGGCTCCGTCGACGCTAATGGAGGGTTTTCGCTTCAACAACCGGAGCCGCCGAGACGGAGAGAGGCTCGGGCAGTTTGTCGCAGCGCTGCGAGGGTTGGCGAGCGGCTGCACCTTCGGGGAGCAGCTGCGCCTTCGGGGAGCAGCTGGACTCGCTGCTCCGGGACCGTTTCGTCTGCGGCATCAACGACCCCGCCATGCAGACGCGACTCCTGGAGCTTCCCGACCCCTCGCTGGACGACGCCGTGAAGGCAGCGCTGGCGATGGAGGCTGCGGCCAAGGACGCCGGCGAGTTAGCGCGTGTGGCCGGCTCACCGTCGGAGGAGGCGGCGGTGAATAAGATGGCGGCACGGCATGGCAGGTGCGTTCGGTGCGGTGGTGACCACCCCCATTCACAGTGCCAGTTCGCGCAAGCGGAGTGCTTTGCGTGCAGAAGAACTGGGCACATTGCTCGGGCGTGCCGAGGGGGGACGACGGCGGACGGACGGAAGCAGCAGCCGGCGTCGAGCACATGTTCCGCGCCAGCCCACGGCCAAGGAAGTCGGCGCAAGGGTAGGTGGCGGGGGCGTGCGGCAGCAGCTTCGGGTGCAACGGCTAGGCTTCACGTCGTGGCCGAAGACCCGCAGATTTTCGACATGTGGCCCGCGGGCACAGTGCAGCCGTCGGTGCCACCATACTGGCTGACCATCGAAGTCTGCGGGCGCCCCATCTCCATGGAGCTGGACACAGGGGCCAGTGTGTCGGTCATGGCCGGGAAAGCCTTTAAGCGCACCTTCCCTGGCGTGGCCGTCGAGGCGTCGGGCGTCATGCTGCGCAGCTACTCCGGACAGCTCGCCCAAGTCGAGGGTCAAGCCCAGGTCAGCGTCCGCCTTGGCGACAGGGAGGCCACCCTTCCCCTGTACCTCACCAAGGGACCGTCACCGACGCTGCTGGGCCGGAACTGAATCCAGGGTTTGGTGCGTGCGGCTGCCGGAGTACCAGGAAGCAGTGCGTGCAGTGGAAGACGTACCGAGCCTCCTGGTCAAGTTCGAGGCCCTGTCCCAGCCAGAGGTGGGGGCATTCACCAGCACGGCGGCAAGCATTCAGGTGCCAGAGAGAGCACTGCCCCGCCCAGCCCGACTGCATGGACGGCGTCATCGAACAGCTGTTGCACCGGCGAGAGGCCGGCACCAACGGCGGCGGGGTGCTGGGCACCAACGGCCACCTGCTGCACCTGGTGGTACTAGGCGCCAGGGCCAGCGCCCAGCAGGTGGCGCAGGCTATGCGGCAGGGCTTCCGGCTCGACAACAAGGCCCAGTACGCGCTGGACTTAAGGATCATCGACGGCGACGTGGGCCTGCCGCACAACTCGTTCCACACGGAGCCCCTGCCCCACAGCTGCCTGTGCGTGTACGCCAGCCAGCCGGGACTGGAGTACATCCGCGAGAGCCTCGAGAAGACCCTGCTGGCCAACCTGGAGCAGGAGGACCGGCTGCCCTTCCACGGCCTGCCCCTGGTCATGGTGTTTGCGGGCCAGGGGGACTTCATGCGCGAGGAGGGCATCAACCGGGCCAAGAGCCTGCAGCGCCCCTTCGTGGACGACGGCGGCGGCCTGGACCCCGTGCGGCTTGAGCAGGCGCTGTGCGCGCTGGTGGAGAGCATCGAGCGGCAAGCGGGCCGGCTGCACATATACCAGGCGCTGCCCGCGGTCGCCTGGCCCCGGCCAGGCCTGCGGCTGATGCTGTGCATGCTGTGCGGGGCCCCGTACGCGCCCGAGCAGGTGCTGGCGCCCCTGCTGGCGCAGGCGGGCTGCCTGGCCACGGGCCCGCTGCACTGCCTCAGCCTGGACTCCTTCAAGCGGAGCCAGCTTCACCGACCGCTGCCAGCACAGCACCAGGGGCTGGTGCTACTCGCGCCACTGTGGCGCCACGCGCAAGTTCTTCGACACCGGGAAGGCTGACAGCTGTTGCGAGAGTGACGCAGGTGGCACCCAATGCTGCACACCTGCATCGACACCTGTGCCCAGGCGGAGTGCGAGACTACAGAGATAGCCAGACCATTACTCGCCGGGGTGACAGGTGTTGTTTGGTGTTTGCATAGGACAGACTAACTTGGGGGTGAGGGGTGTGACAAGTGTGTGGCGCCCCCCATCCCTGATATTCGTTGGCCGCTAAGTTCAGTGGCCCCACTAGGCTCGGTGGGCAACATTGTGGGTGGCCGGGCAATAAACACCGCCGAGCACCGCTGCTCGGGGGTCAGTCACCGTCACCACCAGCACGCTGCATGTCGTCTCTCGGCTGGAGGGTACCCCTACCCTCTCAGGTTCACGAACGCCGAGCTAAATCGCGGCAGTACGCTTAGCACCAAGCGGGCATGGTGAATTCTGAGAAGTCTGCTGGGCACAAAACCCTCCAAGAGTGATACGTATCACCACATTCAACATGGGATTCATAACATCCCCATGCCTGTGCCCACCTTCAAGACAACCTACGGATGAAGTTTTCCGGTACCTCGTAAACCCCGCCACCTCCCCCATCCGATGACAACATGGGTACAGCGAACCCTACGCTTGATGACCCTTCATGATTCAAGAATTGCAGCAGGCCTACGCGCGCATTACGTTTAATACCACCCCTGGAAAAATCGAATAACCAACACGATTGAACGAAATCTCGACGAAGACACCCTCAACTCCATCCTTGCTCTCTTCAACAAGAACTGGTCAGCCATCACCCCCTCTCCTTAGTGGCGCCATGACGACATTACCCTCATCCCGAAGCCGCACAGACCAATTTTCATCTACAGTGTTCGCCGGATTTTCCTCTCCTCATGCGCGGGTAAACCTTCGACCAGCTCGTTCCCTCCCGACTTACTGCATTCCTGGAGGGCAATGAGCTCTATCCCCACACAATGTTTGGGTTTCGAGCGGACCAGTATACTTGTAGTGAACCAGAATGATCTAGTGGTGCAAACGGCAAGGAATGGGCGTGCTCGTCTGTGTAGAAAACACGAGGTGGCACTAATGCGCCCTCTTCCAGAGGCGCCGTTGTCGCAGTCGCTGTACTTTAGGCGGTCGGTAGTGGTTATGAATGTAGCTGTTTCGACGTTTTACAGTAAATACCCTTTATCCCTATATATAGTCTTATTTATTATGCGAAAGCATTTGGCTCGGTCGAAACTTCAACAGTCATGCAGGCACTGCGGAATCTGGGTGTAGACGAGCATTACGTAAAAATACTACTGGATACATACAATGGGTCCGCAGCTAAACCAGTCCTTCGAAAAGAGAGCAGTAAAATACCTATAAGGAAGGGAGGCAGACAAGGAGACACAATCTCTCTAATGTTATTCACAGCATATTTACATGAGGTATTCAGAACATTGGATAAGGAACAGTCCGGCATAAGCATTAATGGAGAATACTTGAGTAACCTCAGATTTGCTGATGACGTTGTGTTGCTAAGTAACTCGATGGACAAATTGCAAAGCTTCATTACCGCACTGGACAAGCAGAGTAAAATATGGGGCCTGAAATTATACGCAGAAAGCTAAAGCAATGCTCAATAGCCTGGGGAGAGCACAGCGGTTTCAGATAGGTGGCCAGGCAGGGAAAATGTAGGCGAGCATATATACTTAGGCAAAGTAGTGACCCGGATCCAAACCATGAGGAAGAGATAATTAGATGGATAAGAATAGGGTTGAGTGCATTAGGCAAGCATTCTCAGATAATGAATGGTAGCCTACCATTGTCCCTGAAGAAGAAAGTGTATGAGAGCTGCATCTTACCACTACTCATTTACGGGGCAGAAACGTGAAGGTCACTGAAAGTATTCAACTCAATTTGAGGATGACTCAGCAAGCAATGCAACGCGATATAATAGGTGTAACATTAAGGGACAAGAGGAGAGCAGAGTGGGGCAGGGAACCTCTGCGCTTTAAAGACATATTAGTAAAAATTAAGAAGAAATGGGCGTGGGCCGGGCATGTAATGCGAAGGAAAGGAAACCTTTGCGATGAAATCTTTCAGCCCTGATTTTTTTTATTTGAAGCATAACAATATTTTCTCTGTGTTTTCTTTACTTTTAGTGTACCAAAAGCCCACAAACAAAATATGCAGCTCGATGTTCGCATGTAAGGTTTATTAATGAGACAAATATTTAGGTCATCTGGTAATTAACAATTTTACGTTCAGCAGAAACAATACTTTTCCATATTTTCGAAAACCTTATGACTACATGAAACCGAAAAAAAAAAGAGTTTCGTAGTGCATGTATTTATAGATTTACAAGCTTCGGAACAAAACTTCGACAGCCATTTTTTCAGCCTCGGTGTCGTAATTTGGTTTTCACCGGACCTCCTCCTTCTTTGTAGCGTCCACTTCCATTAAAATGAAACAAAATTGAAATCTTTCGCAATACACTTTATTGGAGAACAATTCCCCAGAAAAGTATCAGTTTTGGTTTCGTTCTCTTTGCGCTAGAGGAACTTTTATGTAATGGCGTTAACTGACACCAGTAGGGCACAAATGGTTAAGGGTCACAGGGTGTATCCCAATAGAAGGCAAGCGTGGCAAGGGGCGTTAGAAAGTGAGCTGGGCAGATGAGATCGAGTAGTTTGCGGGGGCAAATTTGTTGTAGTTAGCACACGACCGGTATAATTGAAGATCAATGGGAGATGACTTGGTCCGCCACTGCGCGTAGTGAGGCTGATGACCATGATGATGACGCTTCTCACCATTGATATCCCCGTACCTTGCTAGGAACTTTTTCTTGCAAATCTGGCCTGTTTGGGTTGTTGGGAAACCAGTCGTGCTCGATAAAGAAGGTGCGAAACTCAACATAGGCCCCATGCATCAAAACGTTGCCCTACGATTGGTCCACTACTTTGGATTTTCCTTACAATGGCACTTTTTGTTGGCCATAAAGTGAAATACACAACGTCCTTCGCCGCTGCACCGCTGTTCGGCACAGCCCCACTCTTCGACAAGTCGCGGTCTCGTGAATCTCTATCCGGTCTTCAAGGTTCAATCCAGAGTTCTCGTCTTCGCACGTGTATGTTCTCGGCAAATTGCATTAAACAAGCCTGTATTGTTAAAATAAGTCAAGATTTTGTTTCATTAAAAGAGGAAAGCCTTTTTTCTCGTTCCGTGATGCGACCTATCAGCCATAAGAGCGTATTCTCGTCCGGTGTGCATCGTATGATGTTTTCGGGAGGCCACAAAGTTCTAAATTTGCTATGACAGTTTTCAGCACGCCTAAAAGGTTTATTTATGGTTAGGTGATGACCTACTAGATCAGTGTTGGCCCAAAATTTGCTTTAGGCCGAGAAAGAATAAATTTTGTGCTTCAGTTAGAACTAAACTCCGGGTTGCTGCAGACGCGGCCATGTTTAAATCGCCGGGAGGCAGGTGCATAGACGCAAAAACAGTCACAACGTAACAAGCAGCAAATCAAGAAAGCAATGAATACTCTACAAATGTACAAATAAAGAATTATTCACCCTTAAAATAAAAGCATACCGTGAAATTGTCAGTTTGCAAATTAAGTAGGTTTTTTGGGTAGTGCCTACGGTGGCCACGGCAGCACCACCGTCCGCACGATCCAATGTTCGGGGGTCCCGTTGCGGACCGTTTTTTAGAGGCGGAGTTTCGTAATGGCCTACATCAAAGAGCTCCGTTGTTAAGCGGCTATAATCGATCTCGACCAGATTTAAGGCAAATCCCTAGGTGAAGTAAGTTTCAGCGAAGGAAAGCTTGATATCCACATGAATGCAGCCAACGGCTACAAAGGGAAGCTTTACAGCTTCCCCAGAAAGCTCGGATTTAAAGAAAAATTCGTCTTGGTCCAGGACAAATTTTTCTTTAACTGTGAAGTTTCTGGGGAAGCTGTATATCTTTCCTTTGTAGCCGTATGGCTGCATTCCGATGGATGTCAAAGTTTCCATCGTATAATCGATCTGTTTGGTGTCGTCTGCTGGTATCCTAGGCGGTACGAGCGTATACGTCCGATGCGTTGTCGGCGGACCACCGCCATGCATAATTCTTTAAGAGTGGGCTTAATACTGTTCATGCATTTACTGTAATTGAAGTTCCGATTTGCACCTGCGTTTTGCCTTGCCTTTACGGAAGCAAAATATATTTAGTATTCACGTGTCAACTAGCACCCGTGAACGAACTATAGAGCCCCAATGTTTTTGCATTTGGGCTGCCTATTATTTGAAGAGATTTAAATGACTCCTTACTGCTTGAAGAAGGCTAATTGTGAAGGCTCCAAACTTAGTTTAACCTGCGGCTTCATTTAGTGCGTTTTGCGCAGAGAGAGAAATATCGTGGTGTGGCTGGCGCACTCATACTTATCGGAACTTGAGCCTTGCCGAGGCTTCTTGCTTACTGCCGAAACTCTTGTGGTTGCCGGGCTTTTTCTTTCGTATTCGGTATCCCACTCTGGACAGAGGATGCGCCATCCGGCAACACTGTAGGTACGGTACCCTGGTACTAATTTTGGGTTACCGCGTGCAGGTCAAACTTGAGAGCCATTTATTACATGAATATAATCCTGCTATATGCATTTGGGTTGAAAGTTGCGTTCACAAACGGCAACCGATACGGTCAGAGGTTTGCCTAGATTTTGTTCCCACTTCTTTCGAAGTTCATCGTCCAAGGGAGCTGCGAAAAAAAGATTCCCACAAAAGAGAGACCTAGATAAAGGATTTGGCAACCCGGAGCAAAGTAATTAGTGTCTTTCGTTCGTTTTGTTATCGCAGCTACCCGGCGTGTCTGAAGGCTAACCGATAACACTCGCGAGAAGCATTTTCTGTGGGACTTCACCCTTTTTGCTGCTGCAGCAGAACGTCTCAAAAGTGTAGAAAACACTGAAAACGCAAGGCCTCAACCCTAAACAGTCTGATAACCCTACGGCAATACATCGAACATCCGATCAAATTGTTTGCGCCGCTAGCAGACGGCACTGAGCAAGCGCCCGATGGGTCAAACGGTAGAGACAAACCACAAAACGTTACTAGCGATGTACAGGGACAAGAAATCCAGGAATTGTTTTTTCTATCAGGGTTATTTGCTATAGCATATAAAACATCGACAGTGGTCACAACTGGAAAGCGCCTCAAGAAACGACGAATTCATTGGAGGCGCCACCAAAAGAGGCCGCAGTGGCTCCCCTGGCCGCGGCTGACGCGGTTTGCTTTAGCCGTTACACTGCACAGTGCTCCCCTTCGCGGTACGAGATATTTGTAGTTCACTGTAAGAATACCGAAGATGTGCTTTTATATTTTAAAGAGCAAATAACTGAAAATGTAGGCTGAACGCACCCAGTCCCATACTTGCATTCGATGTGCAAGGAGGCTTTGATAATATCACACATGCGGAAATCCAGTAAGGCCACCAAAGAACCAATTGCAGGGCGGCCACATACAATTTCGTCCGGGCCTTTCTCAAGAACCGCACCGCCACCCTCCGTAATTTCCCCGTCCAGTCGGACGCTTTCCCCACTGCGCCCAAAGGAACACCACCAGACCTGTTCTGTGATCTCCCATTTCCTATTTAAAGAGGAAATTTTGAAGGCGAGATAACTTCGGAGATAAATTTGTGTGGATATGCTTACATCTGGAAAATATGAGCGGCGAATACAGCCTCCACATATTTAAAATACATTTTATGGTGTGTCAAACGCGACCGAGCAGCCAGCGGAGGTGCTGGCGCTATCGTCAACGCCAGGATTTGGAGTAAATGAACATCCAAGCACGTCACGTGTTTGCGTAGGCCGCTTCTCCAGGGCTGGTTTTTTTCGCTGACTCGTTGTTACACTCGGAGGTCGGAGCTTCTGCTCTCGAGCAACGAACGATCCGATCGGTGGCGGCGGAGGCGCAGGGATTTCGTTGGTTGATCGGGCAGCCTATCGCGACCTATGCGCTAACCACTTGCACACGCCTGCGCGCTCGATTATACCCGCTCGCGCGCTCACGTTCTCCGAGGTGCCTGTCAAGGAGGAGGGCGAGCAACTACACGAAGGGCGCGCGAACCACAGTTTCGGTTCTATTATTGCGCGCCTAGATGCAGTGGCGCTCGGGAAACACTCCTCCTCTCATTTATTTTAAATGCAGAGCGTTTCAGTAAGTCACGATGTCACCCGCGTTGACGTCCGTAGTCGTAGACCGCACCGTCGTTGTCCGCACCCCTCCCCCTACACTATATAAAAAAAATACCATCCGGCGCCAGGTTTCGATCCCTCGACCCTGCGGGCGGAACGCAATGTACATGGTGCTCTACCCACTGCGCCACAAAGCTGACACAGAATGGGAGGCTACGAACGCGCCTTATATCCTTGACTCATTCAAACTACGTCAAGAAGCTGCTGATGCGCTCGCATCGCGCTCTCTCGCCGCGGTCGGTTCGCGCTTAAACCACATATGTCGTTCGCGCGCGCTCCGGTCGCTAACATCTGTGGCGTGATCGTGACGTCAACATCACGCGTTCGTGTGGTGGCGCGATTTCGGCGCTATAACACTCTCGCGAAAGGCATTGGATTGGATTCGATTGGATTGGCTTGGCTTGTCTTGGCTTGGCTTGGATTGGATTGGTTTGAATTTGGATTGGATTGGATTAAAGTGGATTGTGTTGGATTGTGTTGCGTCATAGCTGCGCCACGTTGCGTCATAGCCGCTCCACGTTGCGTCATAGCCGCGGCAAGGGGTTCAAGGCACGTTTCACGTTTCACCATCGACTTCATCGACAATGTCTACGCTGGAAGAGAAGAGCAGAAACGCTATGCATTTGATCGTGCCTCTCGCAAGGGGGATGTTCACATTCTCTTTACAAGTCCGTCGTTCGTAAGAAGCGTAAGAGCGTTTTTGTCACCTTATGTGTAGATCGCGCGGGCCAGGGGCCTAGAATCTTCTCCTCAGAGAATGTCCGCCGAGATTCTATCTTCCATAGATTTGAGCAGAGCTACCTTCTTGTTAAAAAAACGTGTGCACTCGCATTGAACATGCCAAATCGTCTCCGGTGCGTCACAGGGTTCACATGCCTTACTGGCTGTCATTCTGATGAAACCGGTGTAAGCATTTGTGAATGCGGCTGCTGGCCAGAGACAACAGGGAACGGTTGCATCAGACCGTGGGAAGCCTAATGGAATAGGACGCGAAAGTTTTGGGTCAAGGGCATTAATACGTGCACCCATGAATTCGCCGTGCACCTATGGTACATGCACCCATGAAAGAACGGATAGCCTGATCTCCGGTCAAGGTTGCCGAGAGTCCTAGCTCTGTCCGTCATGGATAACAGAATCGTATTTTACTCACTTCCTTTTTCTTTCCGCTTCTCTCCGGCGCGACTGGGGGCGCGCATGCGCGATAACGGTCACCGCAGTTGCTGCTTCCGCACGGCGAGCAGCGAGGCCGACGCGCGTCTTGTGTAATGGGCGATTTCTCGTATGTGCTCCCTCGGACATTACGGTGCTGCAAAAGGGACGCCAAAAACACTAGGATGAATCGTAACGCGAAGTCTCTTTGAGTGCTGTTATAGATTCGTGAGAACGTCGTTCGTACGCCGTACGTGAAGCTGAGCTGAAGGATAGGACTTGTGTCGTGCGTGTGCTGAGCTTGAAGACAGACAACCTTGTCTGTGTTGTATTGGTCATCGGTGTTTCTCGCCGCACGTCACGTTCGCGCACGTAAGCGAATAAAGTGTTCAAGTGATATTCAAGCTGGCGTCGTTACGGCTCAACCGGCGTGGCTTCGTGCCTGCGGAGTGAGGCTTGCCCGTTGGAGGCAGCGGGGTGGCGGCGGCGGTTGCCGGGGGGGATAAGGCAATACTGGGAGGGGGGAAGAAATCCAACCGGCATGAGAGGGGAGAGCGTTTCCTCTCCCCCACGCAAGCTGCGCGCCCTCGCATAGTTGCCATAAAAATTATAACGCCTTCACGGCCAACATGGCGGTGGCGTTGCTAGGGCAACAACAACGCAGTAATGTTTCCCCAGGCTCACCAGGGGAGAATATGCCGCATGAGTCACAATTAGCCCGGACGCTGGGTTGAATGCTAAGAGACCGCCTAGACCACACTGACCGGAATCGCCTGACTGCGGACACAAATGTGCCCTACTTACAGCTCGCAAAATTGATATTATAACGAATAAAAGCTTTCCTTTTTTATTCCGAGACGTAGAAAAAGCTACTGTTTCTTTGACCCATCTGATATACGCAGCCGCCGCAGCTGGGTCGACGCGACGCCAAGTACACACTGCAGCCGAGCCTAGTCATCAGCCGAGCACACTAGCCGAACTGGTGGGTGGTACGTTCGCGGTCGGATTCGCTCGCTTGTTTCGTGTCGCGCTCTTCCATCGTCCGCTGCCGTTTATCCTGATTTGTCGTGGAGAAATGGTCGCTACGCTAACTCGCAGCCATGTGTTGCTGCTGGCTACGCGAGTAGCTAAGACAGTCATCCGAAGACGGCAGCGAAGAGGAGAGCGGCGTTGCTGGGTGCGGTCTGTCTTCTTTGCGCCCAAACAGGAAGGCCTGTACCACACAGCCGTCAGTAACTTGTTGCTCGTTCGCAGTGAATTAATGCTGAGCCCTGTTATTGTAGGCATGGTTAGCTAAGTGCGCTAGTCACAACTGAGATTGTTGTCTGTTTTCTAAGCACAGGGTGTGCACGGGAGCACACGTTATAATAAGCTCTCGCTTGTCCTTCGTTGTCCGCGCATTGGTTGCGTAAACTAAGCATCCCACTGTTGACAACTCTGTTGACAAGTGTGTGCTTTTCAAGTTTACTCTTGTGTGTCGCAAGTTTCCTTGAGTTGGAAAGGAGTCATTCTGGCACTACTCACGTTTTCAATTATCCAACCTTTTCACGGCCCTTTCGATATTACGTAGTGTACAATTAATTAAAATGGTTATGTTCAACTTCAACACTATACTTTTTCTCTACAGATGCGTCGAATGTGTGAGGGCGACCACCAATTTTTTTATAAGTTTTGCCGCATTGCGCCCCAACTGTTCGACAAGCTTCTGGGCTTTGTTGCCGCTGATTTAACGCGGCAACACTACATCAGGGAGCCCCTGGAGCCAGGCGAAATGCTTGCCATAACCTTGAGGTTGGTACAAGCTGCGTTCTGATGCTGATGCGAGGGCATAAACATTTCATTGGACAGGTCATAGATGCATACCTCGGCTTAAACAAGGCAATTGAAATATTGTTGAATATTATAAAACGCTTTTGTTGCAGTTGTGCTGGCCATGCATGGTTAATTGTATGAGAAATTACTTTTTCTCTTTGTTGCAGCTACCTGGCTTCAGGGCAGGACATTTGCAGTGTGGCATAGGCCTACCGTGTCGGTGTCGAAACTGCCCGCACCAGCATCCACCTGACCTGCAGAGCAATTTGGGCTCGTCTCAAGGACCACTTTATGAAGGTAAGGAACATCACATCCCTGCAGCAAATTTCCTTTCAGTGAATGCTATACTTCATATATATCTGCGGTGCAAACAATTCTTTAACAGACTTTATCATCGGAGTTACTGTCATCCTGCGCCGGTTTGAGTACCTGGCGTAAGATTTTGCCATCATCCATTTCAGCACACCGAAGAACGCACTATCGATGTGGGTTAAATCTTCATACGTAGCCACTCCAACATCCCATACTGCTAGCACGGAGGTCATCGAAAGTGTCGGATGCTGCGGCAGGTGGCATCCTAGCTATGGGGTTCTGGACTGTGTCACTATCCTCGTCCTCACTGCCAAGCACAAATCCCACACGCCGAAAGCAGTTGCGGATTGTGTCCTGTGTCATTGGCTTCCAAGCATCAGGCAGGATACTGATAGCCGACAGCACATCTACAACATAGCTATCGTCACTGTCCACACACAACAGCGCGCAATTCTGAAAGCACAATCGGTAGTGCAGCTTCGAGTTCTTGATGGCACCTTGGTCCACTGGTGGCATTCGGTGGCAAAATTTCAAAGAGCATCGAAAGAGCGGCAGCGATACAGCAAGAATGGTGACGTCACGGGATACCTCCTGTCATGGCGGCCACTCGGCGTTCGTTTTGTCGAAACCGAAACTGACAGGAATAAACGACGCCGTAAATGAAAGTTTACGATGCGCTCGACCGTCTAATCTGCCATTATATTATTAGTGGGTTAGTAGGCACGCATAGCAGAGAAGAAAACGTAACACGAACATTTCGTGTCGGTACTTTGTTAATAGAATTTGTTGCAGAATTCAATGGATTTATGCGCAAAGAAAAGTGAATGAGTAGTTTCTTTCGCATTGCACCGTGCAAACATTTTGAGGTAAAAATGGGTAATGTTCAGTCAACATGTTTGTCGCTCGCTGCTTTGCAATTTATTCCAGGCACCAACCAAGGCTGAGTGGGCCAAGATCGCTCAGTACTTCACCACGCGTTGGCAGTTCCCAAACTGTTTGGGGGCAGTTGATGGAAAACACGTCGCCATAACTTGCTCCCCAAAATCTGGTACTGCCTACTTCAATTACAAGGTAAGTCATTCTCGCCATTTATGCACCTTTTGACCATTATTCGACCTTAAAAATGGCCGTACACTGAAACAGGAAGGAGTGGTGTGGGAGAAGTAGTGTGCCCATGTCTCCCAGAGGATGTGTGGTATAGCTGCGTAGACAGCCATTGTGCAGCACCTATTTGTTGGAACGTGATGCCAATAGCAATACTGTGACAATTATGGAAAAAAGAGACGCTAAAAATTGCAGTGGTAAAAGGGATACCCAAGGTATTTTTGTTTGAGTAGGCTTGCATACTGAGCAATGCAGGAAGTTGCCTAAAATTCTTCGTCCCTTTCTTTAAGTACCTTCTTATTTAAAGTATTCGGTCACGTCTGGAGCTGGACCCCGCGGTGCCAAATGTTTTTAGCATGCACCAGTTTTCAGTAGTGCACAGGGGCTCCATAAAGCATAGGGAGAGGGGTGAGCTCTCCATTTGTCAAAATGAAGCGGTACAGCCCCCTGGTGTAGGCATGATGCGCCAAGCCATGGCTCCACAAAAAAATGAGGCTGGAGTTGTATAAAGTGTGAGTTTTATTACACTGTCGTTTTGCAAGAGCAATATTTTGCTAATGCCCTGGCAGGGGTGTGTTATGACATTTTAAGTTAGTGCTTGATTTGAAATTTCATTTCAACAGTGGTGTCCCTCAGAGCATTCACAGATAAATTAGATGTTATCACTGCAAATCCCAGAAATCTTTGAAAATGAGCAGGGAAAGATGAATATATGGACAGCGTAGGTGATTTCAGTCAGTTTTGTCATACTTCATTGTACAGTAAAAGCTCGTTGATTCAAACTTCAAAAATTCAAATTTATGGATAATTTGAACTGTACGATGTAGCCCGTAGGAGCTCTGATAGAAGCCTATGTATAAAAATAGCCCTTAATTCAGACATGAGTGGGCTCCCTCACGAAAATTTTGAATTTGTGCCTCCGAGCTGGCGGCTTGGTGCATGTGGTACGCTTGTTCGTCGTCTCCGTTTCGTTCTTGGTCTTTTTTGCGCTGTGTTGCTAATAGATTACCAACTAGCGGCAACCCTCACGCTTTTAGGTACGGCCACATTAAGGCACCAGCTGCCTACACACAATGGTGGGTGGCCTTTGGAATGTAGGGAAAAACGGAGAGAGAAGGTAAAATAGGGTAAACCCATTCAAACCCCCTATGGTACACGCTTTCGAAGATGACTTCATTGTGGATTTCAACGGCATGGACACTACAGAAGTGCTTTGTGGCACGCTGACAGATGACAGGATTTCTTAGTTCAGAAACAAAACCCGTCGACGCCAGTGACGACAAAGAGGAGTAGGACACTGCGTCATCGCGGCTTGAATGTAATGGTCGGATGGAATACCGCCCCTCTCTTCTTTATTTTAAAAATTCGAGAACGAGGCCTACCGCCCTATCCGCTAGTTAGAACAAAAAGTGGTCGCCGTCGGCTTGTAGGGCAACAGGCAGGCAGCAATTGTTGAGTTTTTTTTTTCAAGAAATAAATTATTTACATGTCTTACTGCTTCCCTATCATTGTGTACTGTTGTTATTCAACTTTGTTAGTTCGAACTTTCATTGATTTGAATTGAGACGGCGTCCCCTTGTGGTTCAAATTAGTGAGCCTTTACTGTAATCGCTTATTACTGTAGATCCCACCTATACGTACTGTTTCCATGTGCCAATGTTGTGTCTTATGCCTTTTGTTGCAGGGCACTTTCTCCATAGTCCTCATGGGTGTGGTGGACAGCACCTGCAAGTTCGTGTTGGTGTACGTGGGTGCTTAGGGCCGCCAGAGCGACGGCGGCGTCTTCAAAAATGCAGAGTTCGGGAAGGCCCTCAGCAAGGGGCAGATGGACATACCCTCACTTCGGCAGCTCCCAGGTACAACCACAGTTGCCCCTTACGCCTTCGTTGGGGATGAGGCGTTTCAGCTGCGGAGAGACTTTATTCGCCCCTTCCCAGCTAATCACCTGGAAGGCGGACGAAGAGTCTTCAATTACAGGCTCAGCCGAGACAGAGAGAGAGAATGAACTTCTTTATTAGCAAAAAAAAATGTGGAGTGGTGTCCTCATTTCAGGACCCCATTCGTGGTGCCAGCTGCGACAGCCCTTTCAACCAACCGAAGCTGGTCTTCCGGACTGGAACTGGACAACACGCTCTCCCACTGCTCATAAGACGGACGAGAAATTCTGTCCAACTTGGGGTTTTTCTGACAACCGCACACCATATGGTAGAGCGTGCCAGGTTCGCCACAAAACTCACATAGAGCGGAGTACTGGGTTGGGTACATTAGGCGCAATTTCGTCAAGTGGGGAAACGTATTCGTTTGAAGCAGCCTAAGTATTCTTTCCTGGGCTTTCATTAAGGATTCGTGGGCCGGGGGGTAAATCCTGCGCTCGAGCCTGTAATGTTGACTGATCTCGTGGTAGGTGAGCAATGGGCTCGGAGCCTCTATCCCTCGTGGTGCCCGGCGGGATAGCTCTCGGGCAGTATTATGGGCGGTGTTGTTGCCCTGGAGGATCGAATGGGCTGGAGTCCAGAGTATATTGACTCGTCGGTGAAGCGGACGTTGAAGAAGAATATTTAAGGCACATTTGGATATTCTTCCATGCAGGCAATTTCGGCATGCCTGTTGGGAATCTGTGACAACTGTATCTGCGGTGGTCTGAGAGATGGCCAGTGCAATGGCAGCCTCTTCTGCTTGGTCAGTGGTCGTGCAGGGTAGGGTAATGCTGGTAATATGCGACGTTGCGGTTGTCACAACAGCGGTCATCGATCCCCTTCTGGCGTAGTCAGCCACATCTGTATAGACCGTGCTGGCCCTGTTGTCATTGACCCTTCCGATTGCACGAGCTCTTGCCTCTCTTCTGCCTGCATGATGTACTGGATGCATGTTGCGCGGTATTGGCGCTACTGCAATCTTCTCTCGCAGTTCGATTGGCATATCCCGATACTGTACCTCTTCAGGGGACGTCATTCCTAGTCTGCCTAGGAGGCTTCTCCCAGTAATACTTGACCCCAATCTTTGTCGCTGGTTTGATAGATGAGCCTCGATGATTTCAGCCACTGTGTTGTGAATACCCAGTTTTAAAAGTTTTTCATTCGAGGTGCTTACTGGGAGGCCCAGAGCCTGCTTATATGCCTTTCTGATTAATGCGTCCAATTTAGCACGGTATGATATCAGGCCATTTCTTTGGGTATGCTGAGCTTGCCGCACTTAATTTCACACAAAGAGAAAAAACATTTGAAATAACATTTATTACACACTTGACGTTGTGACATTAATAAAGGGAAATAAAAATGAAGCAAATAAAAACAATGAACACGAAAGGGAGACAGTTTTTAAAAGGTACCAGAAGCCACATTTAAAAGCATATAGTCAGCCACAGCTCTAAAACAGCAGCTCTTAATTTCAGTACACGGCTGCTGAGCAAAAACAATTCAGAGGGAAAACAGCTAAAAACAGAAGAGGTAGAAAAAGTGCACAACGTACAGTTCACAATACTTAGTTCAAACTCTCGGTAGAGCCCACCATACTTAGTACAAACTCGGTATGAAAAATATTTTCAGCAGCAGCCCTGTCTGTCTGAATAGCACAGAAAAATCAGGCTTGCATAGCAGCTTATGCGGCTTGTGGTAAGCTATGCATTACAAGCATAAGTGCAGATTTAAATTGGTGTATTTCTAGACGTTGGTACAGAAATAAAAACTGCGAATGCCATACCGCAACACACTGTAAGCAAGCAAAAAAGATTTATGTATGTCCAGTGGGCATAACACTAATGGAACCCATGAGACAAGCAACCTTTTGGGGTTCGTTATATACGTGTGCTTATCGGATATCTTAAGATGTATAAAAAATAAACTAATAAACCTAAGTATGTGACAGTAGATGGAAGGGCAACTGGTGCACATGTGCGCTTCACAATAGTATCGATTGGAATGCAAGAGGTCTGGCCACATAGCCACGGATAGAGAAAAAACATGGCAGCCAGTAAAAAAATATTCTGACATTTTTGCTCCGACAATAAATGCTGTGTAGTCATTATGATGCAGCTGTACATTAACGTGATCAAGAAAGGAAACAAGTTTGTCTAACAGAAGATCAGTGCGAGTGGAAAGATTAATCGAGGCTTCGACACCAAATGTGTTTGTGTTGCTTTACAATGTGTGTGTTACTTTGCCGCTAAATGGGCTGACCAAAGTTAGTCGGTACTAGCATGTAATCATTTTACGTTGGTGTTCTTGCAGCTGCAGTTCAAAATTAAGTCTACAGAATTGGTTTTAAAAGGTTGCTTCTTCTGAAACCTATTTCGCACTATTGTTATTTCGTTTTACCAGGAGGTGTGCAGAGAATGTCATTGACATCACGGCAGCCAGGTGGCGCATTCTGCTGAGAACAATCCCACTCCTACCCAACAATGTGGATTTTGTGGGGAAAGCGGCATGCGTTCTCCACAATTTCTTGTCCGTCCTGAACGAATAATCCCAGCAGTTCCGGGACCACTTAGAAAAATTGGGGAATGTGGTCGCAGGAGAATGCAGGCAAGGCAATCAGCAGGCGTCGGGGCGGCAGCACGTGGACCCCTGCTGTTTCCCGCATCAAGGGATGCAGTCAAGAAACTTCGGTTCAGATGCTGCAGATGCCAGGGCCCTCTTCTCTGCCTACTTTTGCAGCAGCGCTGGAGAGGTGCCTTGGCAGTGGCACCAGCCAAGGGTCTCCAAAGAAGGGGCTCTCACGCGCCTGCAAGAGCAGGGGCTGCACCCACTTTTCTGAAGGTAAACTCCTTTATTCGCAAATACACTTTGAATCATGTTTACCCATCTATAATTGGCCCACTCGTGTAGCACCACGCAAGTCAACATGCCTCGTTCTGTTTTCCCACGTTTTGTCAGCTCTAAATAAACAAGAGGTACCACACTTCAGCTACTTTAAATTGTTTGATCACTTCAATAATCTTCATGCGCATGTCCAAGTGGTGTTCCTCTTTTACTTCTCTCATTTCCCTCACGAGTGACAACGCAAAATGATGATGGTCGTCCTGTTCCTCTAGACAGTTTGGTAGTTTTCCAAGATGCTCTATCAGCAAACTTTCATCGCCGTCTTTCCTTTTTCTTATTTTAGGTGGTTGCATCGCAGACACGCTGACAAGGCGGGACCCCTGGCTTTGCAGTGACGTTCCCGCCAACCCAAGCGATGACACAGTTCCCAGCGCTGATGGTGCCGAATCACTTGATGACTGTGTTGACTCAAGCGATGGCGATGCTGGTTTAGGTAGCAACGGGGCACACTCAATCGACCCCACCGGCACTGGGTACAGATCAGCGTGGTCGTCCGTCTAATCAAATTCGATGCTCTCAAATTGGCTATGAGACATTTCTCTAAATAGGATTTCTGCCGTCCTCTGACGTCCCACTTGCCGGGCATCCTGCTTTTTCTGCTTATTCTGTGGCTCGAAGTTGCCAGAAGTCCTGCACAGCAAAAATGAAGGTGTATGCATTGTTGTATAGGTGTGTAAAAAGGTGTCAATGTTTGCCCTGAAACATGGCAAAATATTCTAGTAACAGCAAGAAAATATTCCCACTGCTAAGAAATGTATGCTTTTTACACTACCATAGTGTATGTGTACTAGCACACTCGTTGCTGCACTGTGTTATACAGAAAGCCTCATGGATCGCGCATGCCATTCTGAGTTCCTTTTTTAACTTCCGGCTGCCGGCAGACCCTTGGAGCAAGTTAGTGTGTTTACGCAGGCGATCGTTATGCAACGTCAAACATGCCAACATTGCCATTGTTAACAAATGCATGCTTGTTACACTACAGCATAGTGCGTGCGAAAACAATTATAATTGTGTTGTTTTTTATTAAAAGGGGGAGAGGGAAAGAACATTTTTTTGTCCAGTTTAGGAGGGCTAGCCTTCCATCCTAGATGTCAGCCAGGTGCCTTTGGGTCCTAGCAGCGTCTTCGGCTAACTGAATGTCCCAGAGCTGATCCGCGGGATCTGAGCTGGGGAGCAGTCTCCCACTGCTCTTCACTAATAATTATGTGGTTCTAAGAGATAGCTCGAAGCCATTCCCATAATATACAGGGTGTTCCAGCGAACACTTTCAAAAATTCTTAAAAATAGGATCTTCGAGAAAAAAAGAAACCCTCTTCAGAATGAGACTGCTAGCTGCGGCGGACGCCAGGTAGTAGAAGGGCGTGCCCATTATTTAGGTGGGTAATTAAACTCTCCTAATTAACTTCTTAATTAGCGGATTTTGGTGGCTATTGTGAACGGTAATTTTGTAGTCCCGGAGAAGACGATTTCACATCATATTTTAAAACAACGAAAAAGTCGGTGTTTAAAGCCCTGTGCGCGAGGAAACCTGCCGTTGTTTTTTGCTCGAAAACGAAACTCGGCGCTCGAGGAGCGCTGGAAGTCTTGAGCGAACGCAACGTCCACTGGTGACGTGCTTCAATGAATGTGGCGGCCAATTCGAAATGTAAGGGCAATTTACCCTAGCTAGGAAGCCTCAGCATGCGGCCACAGCCACGAAAACCTTCCTCACCCAGCAACCAAACCTTTCCTTTGTCTGACGCGCTTTCTAACACGCAGCGATTATAAACGAACAGCAGATAAACCTAACAAAAAAAAATGAACGGATGGTGACGTTTCACATTTTTCACGTCTGGTAGCCACTTCAGATATGGTCAAGACAATAAAAAAAAAGAAAAGCAAAACTGTCGCCAACGCCCACTTGGGCTCCTGAAACTGGCGACGGCGCCGTGGGCGACGGCTAGCCTTTTTCTCTCGCCTACCAACGAAAGAAAAGATAACGCTAGACGTGGTATAAGGTGACCGTTGATCATTGAAAAAATACAGGAGGCGATGGCGTTTATATCAGCTGATTCCCTAGCGTGGGGAATCACCAGAGCCTTCTTGAATTGGGCGACACAGTCACTGCAACACGTCATCAGCGGATGTTGCATTTTCACTAGACTTCTGGCGCACCATGTGCCCTGCGTTTCGGTTTCATGCTGGAAAAATACTTGATTTTTGCGGGTTGCAGGGCTCTACAGAGTGTGTTTTTTGTTGATCTAAAAATTGATCGGTTATCGTCGTCTCTGTGGCTAGAAACTCGCAATTGGCAATAACCGCCAAACTTCGCTAATTCAAAAGTTCCATAGACAATTTTATTAATTAACTATGTAAATCACATTTTATAACTGCTGACGTCCTCCGAACCTGACAGCTTGTTTCTTAAGAGAATTCCTATTTTTCTTGAAAAGCCCACTGTAAGCCCGCTGCGTAATTCTCGTTTTGTTTACCGGCGAGACGCGAAGTTGGAAGCCGCGAGCGCATGCCTCGCGTTCCTTCCTTTTGTGCGGCGAGAGGAGGGGGTGCTTATCCCGAAAACCTTCGTTGCGCTGGTATGCGGTCAGCTCTTCCCGCGGGTCGGGCGGCGGCCGTCCTTGGCCTCGGGAGGGGATTAGCCCCGACTTCCTCATTGTGCCGGCGAGCGCCCGTGAACAAAGGCGAAGCGGCGAGACGTTAAGACGTTGCTGTAAGGCGTTAGTCTAGACCGTTCTAAGCCGTCCGCCTTTCGCCTTGGAGCAGTTACCGCCCGTTCAACCTAGTGGGGTGACTACTACTCACGGTATGCGACTTTGTGTAGCCGAGGCCTTGCCTTGGCTTAGCGGTGGCAATAACGTTCGCGGAAAGCTGACTAGGAGTTGCATGAGAGAGATTATCGGGTCATGTGAACGCGGGGGTGACATGTTTACGATTGGTTAGTTCTTTTTGTGTGTGTGTGTTTTATTTGTTTGTAGTGGACCAATCGGGGCTTTGAGAGCTGATGTCAGTCACCCTGATGTCAGCCCGGATATCCGCCTGACATCATGTGCACTCTCGCACCAGCAGGGGCGCTGCCCAAATCCTATAAATGCTAGGAACCCCATTACCGGGGTTCGGATTTTACTTCTTACAGGCGCTTCGCGCCATCGGCTATGCCGAGCGTTCTTCTAAGATCCACCACTTGGGTCCATTCTCGTTTGTAGGTACCCTGTACCTTCGGCTATGCCGAGAGTTGTAACGAGTTACCCATTTTATGTAAATATTGTAAATTTCTCTTGTAAATAGTACTGCCTATAAACTCCAAGTTATATCGTACCCAAGCCTGCGTATAATGACTACCGGAATCCAGCAACCACCGAACCCATCGACTCCTCGACGGCCGCCTCCGGCGGCTTAACAGATCGTCGGCCGCACTGGCGAACATCTCGCTGCTGGTCCTCATCGGCTGACGGCGGTACCAGCGGAGCCACTTGTGGGGGAGGAGTGCGAAGGAAAACTTTACTCCCACCCTCAGGAATTTTTGAAAGTGTTCACTGAAACAACCTGTATGTGCAAGATCAGACCCCTGTTTGCATCTTCTACATGTGTCTGAAAGGTGTCCAGGATGACTGTATGCAACAGGATTTGGGCACTTTTGGCATCACTTGTACATCTGAGTAGTGTAGACGTCCTATGTGGTTCCAAGAACTGCAAGGGAATCACTTCTGCATCTTGACAAAACTGCTGCTCCAATGAAGTTCTCCAATGAGCGGCCCCACCAATCACTGAAAGCAATAAAATGCTCAATTTTGTTGGCTTCAGCTTGACATAATTTTTATTTACTATAGGTTTCCACTTTTAGAGCACCCCTAGTTTAAACCTTACATTACACCGCACATTACAGATGCGGTTTTGGTACTGTTACAAGCAATTTTTAGCTTTTAATCAAGACTCCATCCTGGTGCGGGAACGCGGATCACGGCGCAAAAGTATGCACATTGGGTGTGTACAGGAAAGAAATACACATACGCAATAAGCACTTTTTCTGCGTTTTTACCTTGACTCGTCGCGTTTCGTGTAAAATTCTGTGGCGTATTAGCGACTTTCGCCAACATTCCCGCAAGGATCACAATCACAAGCTTCTTTATTCGACGCGAAAAATACGCGAGCTTTTCTCTTTCGCTATTTCGTAATGCTAATAAAAGCGTCAATAAACTTACTTTCGGGTGGTCATGGTGTCGCGCAGGAACAGCAGCTGTTCGTAGAACGGCCACGAAGCCGGCTACACTGCACTGCTGGCTGGCGGGTTCCCGTCATCGTCGTCGTCATCTTGGGTGTCGAAGTCGTCGGCGTCTTCGGTGCCCATGTCGCTTTTTTTTATTTTTCTGGGCTAGGACGAATGGCCTTCGAACCTTGTTTTTCGACAATTTACACCGCTTTTCTAGCGCAGTGATGCACTCTGCGTAGATGAAATGAAATATCAGCCGCTGCTATCAACACAACCTGTCAAGCCGGCGGAGACGCGCCGTACGTACCTTTGCTGACCTTTCCCGGTAACATTATTTCGCACACTTCTTTCCACAAGGCATCTTTCACTTGTCGGTTCTTGTGGTCCCTCTGCGTGGCCAGCCACAAAGACGTCCAGCTGGCCACACAAGAGATCATTTTTCGGTTGTTTACCGCCATCGCCGACAACTTGCTGAATGCGGCCATTGCGGCTGAGAGACAGAAGGAGCGTAAGCCCACGGCAGCGTCGTTTGATTGGCTGCTGCCGAGGAAGCAACTTCCGGCGTGTGTAAAAATATCTGACATAGCCAGAGCTTGCCGAACGCGTCATGCTTCGCCAGGCGCGCCGTCTCCGACACGCGCCTGGGGACGCGTGAACGCGCCAGCGCGTAAAATCTATTTACCGCTTTAGGTTTTACAGCGTTTCAAGGCGCTCTAATTTTATTGTTTTTTATTACTCTGGACACCAAAAGCGCGCTTAGCGAGCCGCACGGTTGCTGAGCAGCCGGCGACCATGGCCGCGAAGTGGTACAGGCGGCGCAGTTAGCTCGAGCGATAACTTGTTACCTACGCGCGAAGTTGAACGCAAGTTCCAAATAACGCAGCACGTGTGAGAAAAGGATTGATGATGCGATGGCGGGTTGCATTAAAAATTGTCATCTTCGCCGCTGCAATCGAAGAGTGGCAATCGTGTATCCGCCGCAGTACTAACGAACACTTCTGTATGCGGACCTGGAGGCAGACCGGTCAGCTGCTCTCAGCGCGCGTCTCTAAATTAACCGTCTCAAGGCATTCTCTAGCAGCTGCAGCAATGTGCAGTCGCAGCCCCTGCGTCACGTCAACGGTCGCTTTTTAATCAAGCGGCTGACGAAATTATAAGGTAGGCGCATTCGCAGAAACTACCGGCGACGCGGATTTGACAGTGCAACGGCAGCTCTGCTCTGTGATATCCGGCGGTCACGTGGACAGCTTTGCGTACACAAAATTTCACGTTTCACGGCACCCGCTAAAACCGAAACTGCGGCTGGCCGCATTAAAACGTCTCTAATACAACCGTCGCACGCTGAAGAAAATGAGTTTTCCACTCATGATGAGTAGGTGATTAGCTACTTACCGCAACAAAAAACCAAGATGCAAAATTTTTCGTCAGTGCCCCTTTACCATGGAACTTTTTCTACACCCAGCCGACTTTTCTGCCACCCCCAACCTTCAGAACGCTTTATATGGTGTCAATTTTAGGTTCTGGACAAACACTGGATCCCCTGGACACCGCACTCGTTCTTCGATCCCGCACCCGAGGCTTTCCCGAAACCCCACCCCGGACCTGTCTTTTACGATCGATTCCTCACCCGTTCACTAAGTGGCCTCACTCGGTATTATTGGCATGATAGTGCACGTAAACGGCTCTGGGGCGTTGATTCTTTCACACGTAACAGCCAGTGAGCTTCCATAGAAGAATCTGCACCCGGCACCATGGCTTAAAAGAACCAGACACCAGCCGTCTTGTCTAAGCCCTACTGGCCAGTCGCATTACATATGGTACTCTCTACATCAACCTTATGGTGAAGGAAGATGTCAAACTAGGCGCTCTTATCGGGATATTGTGCAAGATGACCCTAGGCCTCCCCCCGCCCTCACGCCTACTGCCAGTCTTCTGCGATTATATATACACAAACCCCTTTCTCAGCTGCTAAACCCCAGTAGGTTCAGCAAGTCACGCGCTTTGCCCTGACGCCTACGGGACCCGCGGTACCCCATAAACTAGGCTATACGCCACTCCTCCGCCTTTCGAGGGATCCGTGCGTATCCGTCCCTCACTCCAGCCTTATGACTTTGTGCGTCATATCCTCGAGTACATGCACCATTTAATCATTCAGGGCAGAGGACAGGCCCGCGTCACCCGCCTCCGAGTCGAATACTACAGGAAACCGGACACCCGATAAACAGAAATCGCTCCGTACACATCTCGCCTCGCTCATACAGTGGTTGTCGTCTACTCCAAATCTGTAATATTACCTCCCTCAGCCTTCTCCACGCACGCACCACGACGGCAGAAGAGACAGCCATCACCCTGGCAGCAACGACGGCTTCCTCCAACTACGTGGCAATCCTCACAGACTCGCAGCAGGCTTGCTGAACTACTGTGCAGGCCACATCTTGCAAACAGGCCAGATATTGTGCAGGCCACATCTGCCTTCAGCTCTCAAGACTTTATCCTCAAGAAGGATCCCCCACACCAAGATTTTGTGGACACCAGGCCATTCTTCCCTTCTAGTGAAACGAGGTGGCACACACCGGTGCCCGCGCTCTTACCATTGTCAGTTTGTTATGTGCACCGACAGAATAGGTTTTAAAATTAGAGTCCAAAAATCCTACCGGGGTTTTTCTCCTCCACCTCCGGTTCCGGTGTTGTTGTAGTTTTCCATTCTGGTGGTATCGTTATCCATTTTGGATTTATACCGTATGGACGGAGTACACCCCCTTCTATAAGTATACCGTCTTCGTCCGTAATGGGCCCATGGCCTCCACTGGGGAAGCCATCACTGCCACCGCCGCCTCCACCGCCGCCAAAATTCCCAAGGCTGTTATCCGCGGACTCAGTGTCGTCACCACCTGCACAATAGAAAGAGCGAAGAGCAGTGTTGAAGTACACCGGCGGCACATCTGGGCGGATTTGTTGCGAATGGCGTTGAAAATATCACGACTTTTTTATTGCCGCTGCCAGGTAACACACCTCCAGTTTCTTCATCCCTTCGCCTCATCATCTCTCCGGATACTCTCCGCTCCTACCACAAGCCATTGGCATTAAGTTCCTCCCCCCATCTTTCGCCGCTCATCGCCCTGATCATTTTCCCATCTCTCTCCCTTCTGCCTCCTTATCGACCCCCACCGTATCTTTCACCTCCCTCCTTGCACTCCACATCCACTTCCTCCACCTCATGTCTGCTTCCGAGCTCTTTCTCCCCATCTGCGAAAAAACTGCGTGTAATCTGGAGTTACCCTACCTCCCGCCCCCAACATTTCTCTTGTCCCCATCCACCATTTCTCTGACATTCGTCTTCAATTCCTTCTACCCCTTCCTTCTTTCCTAACATTCATCCTATTTTTTCTATTAGGCTTCCTTTCTTGAGTCACGAGACCTAATGCTGCCTCACGGGTGACTTGGAAAGGTCTCTTCGAGTAACGCATGCGTAACTAAAAATTACTGTGTCATGGTGGGTGAAGCGATTCTGTAGAAACACTTCTTAAGAGTGGTTACCCACACGAAAAGTAGTAATTTGTGGGCCAAGGCTGGTTACATAACCGTTGGAGACTCACGGCCTTTTCACATGTGACTGCTGGTAACTAAAAAGTTACCTCTAAGTCACTATTTAAAGGGTACGTAGCTAGGGGTAATATTGGCGATCGTACACGCATTTCTCTTGTGCGGGTTGCAGAAACAGAAACCAAATTAACTGAGTTGAGGTGGCCCAACCAAGGCGACTGTCTTTAAAACGGCCCTAAATAGGCCTCCACACGTTCGTATATTGTGATCACGCATAATAAGAAAAGCGAAAACGCCCGAGTGTACGACATTTTGGCGCACGTTAAAGATCCCCAGGAGGTCAAAATGAATACGGAACCCTTCACGATGGCGCGCCTCATCGCCTGTGTGACGTCGGCGCGTTAAACCACACAATCAATCAATCAATCAATCAATCAATCAATCAATCAATCAATCAATCAATCAATCAATCAATCAATCAATCAATCAATCAATCAATCAATCAATCAATCAATCAATCAATCAATCAATCAATCAATCAATCAATCAATCAATCAATCAATCAATTAATCAATCAATCAATCAATCAATTATTCAATAAATCAATGAATCAATGAATCAAGGAACGAATGAACGAATGAATGAATGAATCAATAAATCACTAAATCAACTATAATAGATCAGCTATACCTAGACGGCAGGTGGCGAAGTATCAAGCAGAGGCAACTTTCACGATACACTGTGCGCACAGACCATGCATTCACTCGTGATACCTTGGATTAGAAGTATGAAACCTGGGCCATCATTATTTCCGCTGCCGCGTAACGCTCCTCCACTTTCTTCCTACCCTTCCTCAACACCTGCTCCTGTACTACCCCCTCATCCCGCAAGCCACTCACGATACACTCGAGTTCCTTTCTTTCGCCACTCATAGCATCACCAGTTTTACCAATCTTTCCCGTCAGCCTCCTCTACACCCTCCAATCAACACTCACGCTATCTCTCGCTTCCCTCCCACCCTTCCACACCAACTTCTCCCTCCCCATCTTATCCTTCCCCTAACCGACAATATGCTGACTCCCTCAGAGAGTGGCCACAGGAACCGACCATGGATATAGATGCACCGCTCTCAGTTGTTTTGTTGCTGATGGTCCTACCTGGCGTTATACTACTCAAACTGCCTTTTTATGAACATGTGCTCTCTTTTCACCCGAGCCAACCAATGTCAATACGATGTACATCAAAAAACTTTAGTTTAGACAGATGGTCTCCCACATCCGCGAAACAGACAGAGCGAAGTTGAAAGGGCCACAAAAATGCCATAGGTGCGAAAGATTGAGATGAGAAGCAAGTTTCTTAGTTCAACAGAAACAAGTCGAGCACAATGAATTCAACAACATTTGCATAATTACGTTTCCGACGGAAACACAAAGAATACTAAATGTGCCCGCAGGCGTGGGACAATTGATATACGAATAGTAAAGCATGCAACACCCACACAAACACGCTATCCACACACATACGCCGCTGTTACGGGTTTAAGCAGTACAGTTTATGTCCAGAACATGCTTTGTGTAGGAATAGTCGTTAAGACTACTACATCAGAGCTATGTTTTATCTATAGTAACAGCGCAAACACGGGACGAAAATAAGAAGGCACGAACACAGGCTGCGCTTGTTCAGCAGCTTTTGATTGACATTGCTACTGCAAACAGTGCTTTCCTGGAAATGAAATTCATAATATGCATAGCGGCGCTGACAACAAGCAAGCACCGCTTTATTCTCAGAAAAGTGTCACGCCAAACGTCCCAGATATTGCCCTCGACCATATCCGGTGATGCTATAAAAAGCATGGTCGATACCTTTATTACAACATTTCTTCTCGCGACCACTTCTCGGCGGAAAAAAACATTTTCTCTCTCACAACAACTTGAATATCGTGGATGTTAACAAAAACTAGGTTTCGAAAAAAATCTTCACAAATAAAATATTATACAGAGCTGCGTAAAAAAATTGCCACCAACTTTGAGAGCAGTTCGTGTTAGTCGAAATAAGCTTTTGCGGGGAAGCAATGCTGCGTTTATGGCCCATAGTTAGACATTCTTCAGCTGTTACAATTTTCGGAGACAACACAGCTGCATAGTTTGCTTGTATTGCTGATGGAAAGTGCAGTGACGAAAATTTAGGAATTGGGAAGCCTATAGTTTGCTAGCGCTAGCACACTAACTTTGAAAATTCTTAAATATTGCTCGCGTTCCAGCGCTTATCATAGCGTGTGGCCTTCTATGTCAGAATACAGGCTCGGCAACACTTGAAAAGATTTGTGAAGGACATTGCATCTGAAAGTGTGGGCTTTTTTGAAAAGGTGCACCAAGGACATTGATTTCTGAAAGATTGGGCTTACTTGAAAAGGTGCACCAAGGACACTGATTTCTGAAAGTTTAATCGGGTAACTTTTTGTTTTAGCGAAAAAAAATATTTTTCATACTGAGCTACCGCCTTGGCCTCCGTAGGTTGGGCCATAAGTTCCCTCCACTTCGCCGACAGTTCACCCTGGCAGGTCAGAATTCCTGCGGTCGTGCAGTTCGAGAGACCGCTTGTTTCGTTTAGTTCCAAAGATTTCGTTTCCTTCGTAAAAGGGATTCGACATGCATCTCCCTGCCTTCCGCGATACCGCAGACGAAGTGAATGAGTAAAACGTGAAGCGATAAAGACTGAAACACGACGCCACACGTAAATTAGTGGAGATAGGGTGTGGTGCATTGTAAAAGCGATGGAACAGGCTTAGTCGCTGGACCGCAGGTGTTCGCTGACAAAGAGAAGGAGTAAAAAGTTTTGAAGTTGTGCCGCTTTTCCGGGAAGGTTTGTAGGCGAAACCGTCCCGGAAAATTAAAAGTTCAAGCTGCACCACTTCATAGGAGCAGCAAGCAACGTACCCAAGAGATATGAAAAGCAGTCTCCAGGATGATGAGAGGATTCCTCTTTGACACTTCGCAGAAAATTTTATTATTCTGCAGTGAGATGCTCCCTCATTCTACCACTCGGTACCGACTCAAGCCAGGGTACAATTGTTTTTGCCATACTGTTGTTGAAAAGAAACGGGTCCCTTTGTATAAAAATGCCTGCCGTGAATTCGGTTGTTATTGACCACCTAAAGCCCCCGTGATCACTCTTCGATGTTAGGCGTAGCAGACTCGTGACCATGGTTTTTCTACTGTCCTTAAAATTTATTATTCTTCGGTGAGGGCATCACCACAATACAAGAACACAATTTTTTTGTAAATTTGAAAAAACTGGAAAATGACCTCAACCTATCAGCCTCGTGGAACTTTTTGTTGGAACGTAAAATCGAAAGAGTGCTTGGGGCAGGGTTGGAAATGAAACGCGCCATGCTGAAGAGATTTGCAGTCTCGGCCAGTCTTCCAAGAGCTTAGCAGGAACACATACGCCCACCAGCGTTTTACAAGGGCCGAAAAGAAAATCAATGGTATATCTCAGCAACCAATAGTTGCCACGGGGAAAAGAAAAAAGGTTGGCTACCTGAGTGGAAACTGCAGCCTCCTAAATTCACCAAGGAAGGCCTGGAGACCTATGATTTACGACATCTATCTGCATGTAAGCAGCATTCTGGGAGTGATTTGAGACCTCCTGAACCGCACTTCAAAAAACCAGCTAATCAAGTGAGAACCAAAAACCGCATGCGGCCACCCCATCTACCGCTTCGTACAGTGAAGCGAACTCGTGGCCCACCAACTCAGGCCGTGGTGGCCGCTCAATACTAAAAAATATATTCTCCCCTAAAAAAAGTACTCTGATTCCCCTTTCTGAAAATTGCCTTCTGTACATCCTTTCAAATGAGCTCAACTGTACTTCGATATGGAACGCCTCACACTGCAATAGATTATGATTTGACTATGACGTGTGGCGCGCGGACGCTGCAGTGGGGATACGTCGCGCCGTATTGCAAGGCACCGGATTAATTTCAACCACCCGAGGATATTTAATGTGCGCCGAAATCTCGAACACACGGGCGCTTTAACTTTTCACCTCCATCCGAGAAGCGGCCGCCGCGTCCGGGAATCTAACCCGCCCACACTGCTAAAAAAACTGAAGATGAGCAACATTGTAAATTTTCCGAAGCGTATGTGTTTAGCGCTCCGAAGCCACTCGACTCCCATTATTTCCCCAACCTATGCTGCATAGTATCCAAGAATTGTAACACCTATAAAAATCTCTAAATATGGCCGAGAAACACCGCATTGCTTCCCCGTTAACCTTTTGACGCACGTATAAGCTTTAAGTGCGCTGTGGCAAGGAAGCACGGTTCTTTTTCCACCAGCTGAAATTTTAAACCGCGCTCGGTGTGATGTTTTATTTATATTAATTTTTCGCAACCTAAGTTTTGGTCACACCACAATATTCAAATAGTTCCGAAAAATAGATATAAACTTTCCGCTAAGAATTTGTTACGCGAAAGAATGGTGTAGTGAAGGTATTAATCATGAGTTTTTATAATGTGATCGGAGGTGGTACCATGCACTTACTTGCACGTTCGGCGTGGATTAACCCTCATGGAAATGAACAACGGCATAGCACCAAGCATTAGCAGCAAAGCCTTGATGCACGCGGCGTCCTGTTGGAGATTCTCAGCGCACTCACCTGCCCCTGATGATTCTACCAAGGCGTAGATCACGGTACCGGTAAGTAGCATGAACATGATGGCCAATATGCAGAAGCCCAGATAGGTGACCGAGCTTGAATCACTGCGAGCACAGTACAGGTATGCATGAGGTCCTTCAACCTTGGACGCCAAAATTTGAACTCAACTGCAGCAATGCTTTCCATTCTTAACACCACGACGTCTTCCAGATTAAGAGGGGAAAATATCTTTCCAACGAGAAAATAGGGCTACGAAAGACGAAGACCGACCGAGTGGGACGCACATGGGCTGCAATCTGTTCCGCCAACCGTATTTGAAAAATAGACTCCTCTTACCTAGGAATACGGTTTGACAGGACCACATCTCCACCGATGTGGTCCTGGTGCATTTATCCTTGGCATTTACCATTTGGACTTCGACTGCGTGGATGGTCGGGGGAACTTCGCCTCTTGCGACTTTCGTTGACGACTTTCTGGAATGGCGTCAGTGATATCAGCGGTGGGGAAACCAAAACATATACAGCTTCGCTGCAAATTGTGCATTTGCTGCATAGAGGAGGACAGATACATGTGCTACAGTGAAGTGGCGGTCATTCGCGAGTTTATTGTGGGAAAGCTGTAAACGTGTCGGTTTCCCCATCGCTTATATGGCTGACGCCATTAACTTCAACTCACCACCAACAAATTTATTATTGATTATGACAACTCCTGTCTGTAGTAATCGAAGGGCGTCGACGGAAGTGTGGGGACATAATCGCAGTTGCTCGCTCCAGCACCAGTGCCTACGCCGACATTTGCTTACTCGTCATCATTAGTTCACAGTGACGCTGTAAACATTACATAAATCTCGTCTGATGTCCATACACTGTCATCCGCTGCAGTCAGGTTAGAGAAAACGAATGTACCTCTTGTTTTGTTAGCACTATAACTAAAAACATTGTATGCAAACGGCCGCTAAGGAGACTTCACCATAACGCCGAATTTTCCTTAACCTGACTAACACGAAGACGTTACAGGATTACGGTGTGCTGTCGGTACACGGCCGCCTACGGAACGGTATGGTTACAGGAAAAGGTTGAGACTCTTGTTTTGCCCACGGTCCCGAAAACCATATGTACCAAAATTAGCCGCAATTGCGTCTCTCGCTTGCACAGACTATCTTCCTTTTTCCTCAATTTCATTGATCACAGTGACGTTGTAAAGATCGTAATAATCTCCTCTACGGGCGTCAGCAGGGTTTTTTCTTGTGGGTGCAAATTCGTTGCTGGAGGGGGACACTCAGGCGGGGGGGGGGGGGGGGGCGTAACATAGTAAGAACTAAATTCCGCCGCATCCAAGCAATAACATTTAAAAAATTGAAATGTTTTAGAGCTGTTCATGAATACAAGTGTCAAAATATGTATTAACTAGCATACATGACAACACGAAACTACTGGGTTATGTAATATCAACATGGTGAAAACAGCGCATCCAAGACGAAGACAGAGAAGGGAACACAAATGCGGCGCCATGAAAATTCACCAACTTTCCCAGTTCGCCGCAGTCGTACTCTCAACATTTATGAAGCAGAATGTTCAAAGACACATTTCTCCCGCAATCGAGCAATTATGTAAAAATAAATGAAGTTGCAAGGCAAGGTTTCAACAATTAGTGTTGTTTTTCAAACCTATTGTTTCACTCACTCATCTGCAAAAGACCCATGCGACGCCCGCATTCAAAAGTGGTTATATCTGCAAAAACTCTTGGCCCTTCCTTTACAGTTTCTTCGCAACGCGGGACGGCACGTGCTCATTTGGCACGGTGATTATGTCCCTCGCATGGGCTCCGCAGATTTCCCTTTAGAGACGCGGAATTCCCAACGTGTAGACGTTTTCAACAAACCCATCGTCTCCATGAAGCTACCGTGCGTGCAAAGATACTAACTGTTTATCCTTAAGTGAATATTTCACTAATTCACCGTCAAGTTTCCTCAGTGGCGAGCTGGGCCTACTTCCACTGGGGGAGGCGTAGTGACGAGTTCGCACAATGTCGAGCTCGAGCCGCCTGCTCGGCGCTTCCGTCGAGCCACACCCGAACGAAAGCTCAAGCGATGCCGAGTACATCATGGTCTAGAGATATCATGAAGGGGATTACGCTGCAGATAGCTCGTCTGCGCGTAATGCAAGCTTGAAATGGATCGACGTTGTGAGTCGGGCCCAAGGACGCCGCATGAAGCCAACCGCTGAGTAGCCAGACCTAACCTCGACCAAGCCGGCACTCAAGCCTACAGCTCAACCCACCTGGAAGCCAAATCAACGTCCCCTCTCTTTAACGACTTCGAGCTCGTAATTGGACAACATGGAGGCCTGAATCTCACAGACGTTAGCCTGACGGAGCTCCCGGAAGTCCTACTTCACGCAACGAAGCTCACGTGGTGCAAGGCAGAGTTCCGTCTTCGCATCTACGGTGTTCAAAATACGTCAACGGTGAGCACATCTCCCTGCTTGGCAGCGGAAGCCCTCCACTACCCGAGACAAGTTATGTTTGGAGGGAACATCTACCCAGTTCAACTTTATGGTCTCGTGCCGGACGATTTAGTCAAGGGGGTCATCCACGACAACGTTCTGCACTATTCTTGCCAAGAAATGTTTGAAAACATCTTCCTTCCCGGATTTGAGTTCATCGCCTGTAGAAGGCTCCGAAATTCACCTTTAGTAATCGTAACAATCCTGGGCAAACACGCGCCGTTCTACGTGTATCACCTGGGAGCTGAACACCGTAACTACTTGTATGGGAAGGCGGTTCCTTCTTCCACCATCTGCCAACAAATGGGCCATCGATCCAGAGCTATCCACGTGCCCTACCTGCGGAACCAAGGACCCGGCCGATGGCCACAAGTAAAAGCCCTGCTCCGGCTGCTAAGGGCTGCCCGCAGCGTTTCTGCGAACAGTACGTCAAACAACAGAAGGCGCTGGCGCGACAAAGTGCAGCAAAGTGCAACGCTGCTCATCAGCTGTGGGGCTATTGCTACAGCAATTAAATAGGTTCGGTGCATGTGAAAACCTTAGAAGGCCAAGAAAGTACAATCCTCGACGACCTCAATACACCCACAAAGAATAGCAGCAGTCAATCAGCTGTCATTCACTCGCAGCCTCCAGGAAGCCACTAGGATAAAAAACAATCATTGGGGTCAGATCGTGACATTATTGAAATACGAGTAAAAGGTATCGACAACAACGCCGTGTTGGTACGGTGCATATTACTCACTGGGACATATTCCGCAAAAAACGGAGGGAGCGCGATATTCCCATCGCCGAACCTCATATGAGCAGTGGTCCGGTGAACTCATTTAAGACCTGAGGACCTCCACAAAGACTATAACCACTTCTTACCAATTCCCGTGCATCGACTCCAAATTGCTGCGTATTTGGGAAGTTAGACGGAGCCTTACGCGGAAGTTGAAAAAGCAGCGACATAACAGAGAACTCAAGCTGTGTATAGCAGAACTTAACAAGCAAGCGGCGGAATACGAAAATTCGCTATGCAAAGAAAACTGGTTGACAATGTGTGACGGTTTTCGGGGCACACTATTTACCTGGAAGAAATGGTGGTTCCTTCGACGCCTAACTGACCTGTTTAAAAGCAAGAGTAAATGCAGCCGCACCTTAAATATAACACAACATTTCTTCCAAACACCTCATACGAGATCTTAGAACCAAATACCTCAAGGCCGGGAAAGGAGCTCCACCTTAACATACACAAGGACCCCCAATTCCTTACTCGACTGGGACATCCAGCTACACGAGGTTGGAGCATCCATCGCCGAAAGCAAGCGATCCTGAATTCCTGTTCAAGATAAAATCACCTACAAACTTCTGGCAAACATCGATGACAGAGCCGTGCAAAGCCTCGCAGACCACTATAACTCCTGCTGGTGCTCTGGCAAACTCCATGACAGCGGAAGTTCAGATGATCCCCAATCCGGGAAAATCTCCCCACATCGAAAAACTGGGGCCGATATCTATCGCTTCGTGTGTGGGCAAAATTTTACAACTAATCATACTCGTGAGGCTTCAACAATAAATAGACAATACAGGAAAGATGCCAGACATCATGTCCAGATTCCGTAAGCACTTTGGAACACAAGACGTGCTGATCCAGGAGTGACTGTATCCCTCCTTCTTTTCAACCAAGCACTACTCGATTTTACAAGGCGACTCAACGGGGTTCCCAATATAAAACACGGCTTGTACGCAGATCACAATTTGCACTGGCTCTGGTTCGCTGGGTGGCCTTCAGAACAGCTTTCAACAAGCAGCTTTTATAGTTAACCAATATGCCCAGGAATGCGGCCTTTGCTGCGCCCCGCAAATATCAGAGCTGCTACTAGTCAGGAAAAAAAGGCAACGCGAACGACTCGAGTGACATTAAGATCAAACTAGACGGCCACGCTATACACCCTTGCAAACACCTCAAAATTCGTGGGCTTGTACTCCAAGCAGATACCAAGAAAACTATCCTCAACCATCTGAAGAACTCAGCCGAACAAGTAACAGACATGATTCGCAGAATCTTTAAAGGAGCCATGAAGAGAAAACACAAGTTTGGTTCATTCAAAAGATTACCTCGTTAGAATCATACTGACACCACTTTTAACGTAAACTTCGCTCAAATAAGCTACATAATTAGGAAAAAAGGGAATGGCCATGCGACCCACCAGCTCATTTCCCGCAACAGAATCTATGATGTCATTCGAGCCAGCTCTGCGATTGGCGGAGGCCGGCAGAAGCAGACGCAAATTAGGTAGAGCTTACAAACTAGCCGAACGAGCGATTTGCGCTTAAATTTAGGGCACATTCTTTACACAGCAATAAGAATGATGGGACAAACAGTGGAAGTTACGAAAGCACATGTAAACATAGAAGTACTGATGCGTACTGCTATTCGTACTGCGCACAGCATGCTTGGTTTAGCTGCACAGCACTACGGGGCTTGGGGTTGTCTCAGACGACACTGGCCGATTGACGCAAGCAACGGTGTCTTACGTGACCACATTTGTCGAGCGAGCACTGTTTCAGGGAACCAATATTTTCTCCCAGAACAAAAACAAGCCAGGTTTAAATACGGGCAAAAACAAACCAAACGCTTGATGATGATGATGATGATGTAGTGGCTTGACCCTTTGTAACGGGTGGACACCAAAGAGGTGTCCCAGCCGGTATTACAAAAAAAAAAGAACCGTACACACACACAGGGGGGCATGAAAACACAAGAAAGTTATCGGAAAGTTGTTTCATGGCGAGCGTACGGTGCTCCACGTGATTGCACACGCACACGTCAGTTGGCGGGGGGAGCACAGAAACAGAAGAAAGTCATCGACAGAAGAGGTTACACAGTGAACGCACGGTGATCCACACTCGAATACACTCACACACACACTGTTGTCGAAGAGTTTTTTCACGGTGAACGCATAGTGATGCGAATGCGAACTAGCACACGCACTCAGGTGACGGTCCTATGTGAGCATGTCGAGCCACCTGCCCAACACAGACTGCTGGCCTGAATCAGGCCTGGCGCACAATGGTCCACCACTGAGTCAGTCGCTGTTTGGTGGCCGTAGCCGCAGAGTTCTGTGTCGGGATGTGTCCGGCCTCCCCACCACTCTCACTCGCGTCCAGCTCGTCACCACTTCCATCGGGCGTTTGGGGGAAACCGAGTGCCCGTGGTAGTGTGGCGCCATCCACCGGGGCGGGCCGTAGAGTCGCGCACTGGAGGACAAGGTGTTCTCCAGTCTCCTCTTCCGCTCCGCAGAGCCGGCACATGGTGCCCCCAATGGTGTTGTCGAAGCGGCTGCGGTAGACGAGGGTGCGAAGAGCTCCTGCCCTCGCTTCGAACAGGAGGCTGCTGCCCACGCTGTTGTCATAGAGGTCGACAGTGGAGATTTCTTGTTTGTGGCGACGGTAGAAGTCGAGGGTGGACTTATGCTCCATACCCCTGCACCACAGAGTGTTCTCCACCTCCATGACTCGCCGGTGGACCTCACGCGACCACTTGGCTGCATTGTCAGCGGTGATGGGCTCTGTGAGGAAGCCGTACTTCCCCTCCAACTTATGCACTCGTCGCGTCCAATCTGTCCTCATGCAGGTTGCCAAGAGGTACTCGAAGACTCTGCGTGCCCAGCGCGTGCGGGGTAGGAACAGGAGACGGCCACGGTATGCGATCTTGCTGGAGGCTTCACGGGCTTCAAAACTCGACCAGCCCATGTCTCCCTGTACCGCCTCATTGGCGACCCGGCCATGACAGCCGAGGGCGGCCCTTCCGACTTCCCGTTGCTGTCTCTCTAGCCACTCTCGCGTTCCGGGCGAGAGACAGACTACTGCGTTAGCGAATGTGAGGCCTGGTACGTGGACCAGCTTCCAAAGATCGCGGATCATTAGGAAGCGGTTACAACCCCACATGCACCGCCGGCGAAGGATCCGCTGGGATCGGAGAGCCGCCTGCCGAAGCGCGCTTTCGTGCCTGTTGTACTTTGCTTCCTCGGAGCAGAGGGTAACGCCCAGGTACCTGTACTCATCACAGGAAGCCAGGGGCTCTCCACCCAAAGTCAGCACAGTAGAATCAGCCTCATCCCCGGCGAGACGCACTATCGCCGATTTGCGCGCATTAAAGCGCAGGCCGAGGCACGATATTTCCACCTGGCAGATGACGAGAAGCGTCTGAAGGTCTTGGCTGTTCTCCGCCATTACCACCAGGTCGTCTGCAAGCGCCAAGGCGGGCACACGGTGATTCTCATTGGCACTGGTTGTACTGTACCGCAGACTGAATCCAAGGTTGGACTTCAGCAGTGCCCGCTCCAGTCTCGACGCATACAAAATGTACAGCAGAGGCGAGAGCGGGCAACCCTGTCTGAGGCCTTTGGTGACCACAATGGGGTCAGACACTGTGGTGCCTAGCTGCACAGTGACTATGTTCCGACTGTATAGCCGCTGAATGGTCGACAGGAGCGGCGATGGCAGGCCGAGAGCAGACAGGCAGGAGAAGAGGGGCGCATGAGGAACACTGTCATACGCCTTCTCTACATCGAGAAAGCCGCACAGTAGCGTCCGTCCTTCCTTCTTCGCAATTTCGGCGCATTGTGTAACGACGAACAGGTTGTCATCTAGGCGCCTACCTGGTCGAAAACCGTTTTGAAGGTCTGTCAGCAGACCTTTGGCCTCAGCCCACGCGCTGATCCACTCCTTGATTACTGCCGCAAACAGGCGGTACATCACGCTGGTGACGGTGATAGGCCGATAGTCCTGTATCTTTCTTGAATCTCCCCCCCGCTTCAAAACCAAAGACACTCTGCCCAGATGCCAGTCATCGGGAACAGGTGCACCCTCAATAATGGCTGTGAGCAGGTCGGCAAGTTGCTCCCTCGAATCGGCACCCAAGCACTTGAGTAGTCGAGCGGGCAAGTCGTCGGGACCAGGGGCCGTGCGAGAACTTATCCGAGCCAGAGCCCTATCAACCGTGCGTCTCGACAGGGCCCAACGTATACCATCCTGGCCTTGTGGTCCTTCGGATGAGGGCGGAGCATTGGGGTTGTCCGTCTTGACGGCCAGAGGGGTGTGGCCAGTAGGGGTTGGGGACCCGAAGACCAGACAAAAATACTCTGTCAGGTATTCGCGGAGCTCAGTGACCTCCCGCCCCGTTGTCGCATCCATGAGAGGAGGGGGCTGGGGAGCAGCTCTGTCCAAGGACCGGACGTATGTCCAGAACTTTTGGGTCCCGGATTTGCCTTCACTCCTTATTGATTGCATAATCCGAAGATTGTGATCCGCAATCTTGCCCTGCACGAGTGCCTGCACCTTGTGCTTCTCTTCCAGATATAGTGCCCATGCAGCCGCACTGGCCTCAACGTCTAGACTTCTCACAGCTCTGCGGTGTTCGCGGTTGGCCTGGTGACGCGCTCTCCATGCCGCTTTAAACTCTTTGTCCCACCATGGGTTCCATGATTTGTGTGCTGCTTGTCTATCCAGCACCATGTGGGTGTGCATGGCTGACCGCAGAGTGTGCACAAATTGACAATACGTCTGCGCCTTCCTCCTCTGGGGGCACTCCTCAAACTCCTGGGCAGCTCGTTCTATTGAACGGATTGGCAGGCGCAAGTGGGGTCGCCGCTGGGGTTGCATCCGGTTAGGCTTGTGGGCGCAGGCCGAGAACGATAGACGCAGGCGATTGTGGTCACTTCCTAGGCTGAAGTGCCCGTCTTCGTCAATGTGCATCTGGGTGAGTCGGGCGGCCAGTCTTGGGGACACAAGCGCGTAGTCTATAGTAGACTGAGAGTTGCGGGCGCACCAAGTTGATTCACCCTCACAGTCTGGGCGGAGGTTGACAATTTCAAGGGATAGTTCCTGTGCACACCTAAGCAGCAGTTCCCCATTACGATCTTGGTATCCGTCGGTAGGGTAGATATGCCCATTGAAATCCCCTACTAGTACCACCTCCCGGTCTGTTGCCCAGCGTTGCACATCCTCAATGATGCACTGTATAGTTCTGTCATTCCCATCGTGCTGCCCTCGGGCAACTGTCAGGTAGACCACACCAACCAGCACACTGTCACCCAGAATGTTTCCGGAAACCCATAGGTGTTCAGTGCAACTTGTGGACAGATTCAACCATGACGTGTTTTTGTGCCACAACACACCCACTCCGCCGCCTTTTCTGGTCCCGTCCTCCCGGTTGCAGCCGGCCCAGTGCCAATCTGGGTGTGTAGGGGGCTCTTCCAAGTTGCGAAGGTGAGTCTCTGCCACGGCGTAGAGTGTCATTGATTCACTCTCCAGTGACGCATACAACTCTGACCACTTGGCAGCCCCCCTAGCACCGTTCATATTCAAGAACCCCACATTAACTATGGGTGTGCACCGGCGGCCTCCCCGCCGGCGCCGCTTACGCCCTACTGGGGCAGTCGAGTGGCTAACATGAGGTGCTGTCGCACCATGTCTCCTACGGTGTTGTGCACAGCTGGGGGAAGCTGTTGCAGTTCCCGTGTCCAAGGAAGGGGGGGCAGTGGTGGGGGAAGGGTGACTGGCAACCTCCCGTTCATAGCGCCCACGGCGCTGTACACCTCTGGCATGCCAGGCTGCGGGTTCCATATCGGTGGAGGAATTGGTCCCCACGTTGGCACGGCGGCTGCCGAGTGCGGCACTCGGGGGTGCATCGACGGTACTGTCGAAGAGACCTGACTGGCGGGCATTTGGTGATGTCCAGAAGACACTGGGGGAGGCATCAGGTGACTCACTGGCAGAGGTGGAGCCTGAAGAGTTTGCACCGGCTCCTGCAGCGTCTCCATGGCTGGTGTCCATGGTACTCCTTCTTGCGGTTGGATAGTGGGCTGAGGAAACTGCAGCAGCGGCGTCCTCTGTGCCAGTGAACGAGGCGGAGCAGGGTGCAGTGTGGTGGCGGATGCGTTCATTGGCCCCACGCTCCTGTTGTCGGGTGCCTGTTGGACCAGTGGCGTCTCTGCCCTCGGTGCATCTGGCTTTCGCTGATTTTTCCACCTCTTGCCTAAAAAAGGGAGTGTTGCCTGCGCAATCTTGGCTGCCACAAAGCTAGCGCCCTCGAGGCTGTAGAGACCATCCTTTTCCAGCATCGTGTCCTGCCAACCCCTACTGAGGTCGATGAACCTGTGATGGGTTCGCCGGCACCACTTTTTGATTCTCGCGTTGGCAAGCTGTATTGCCGCTCTTACCTCCGCGCCCTTCGTCGCCACATCCGGTATTGAGCAGACAGCGAAACCATCCACACTGTCCGCACTGCTGGCGTTCAAAGTGTCAATAATCTCCTCTGGTGTTCTACGTAGTATTTCCACCAGGCCGACGTGCAGCACATAGCGCCTGTGGATCGGTCGAGCCCTGCGCTCGTACGATGCGATGTATTTCAACGCTGTAGCAGTTGTAGCTCTCTTCCCATAGAGCAGGCCTACTGCCCCTGGCGAGTCCATGGCATGTAGGACCGCTGCAGACATTTTGCCCACATTGGCGTCTCCCACTATAAGAACTTCTTTGCGCGCACTGCGTGCTGGGAAAACCCAGTTTCCCCCACTTCGGATCGGCACTCGGCCGTGCTCAGTGGGCTGACCGACAAGTTGTTGCAAGTGGAGATCCTTTTGGGCGGCTTCAAGCTGAGCGTGAGCACTTTGAGGGGTGTTGCCAGATGAATTTTCCCGCTGGGTAGAACCACGCTTAACCTTCACCTCTCCTTTCTGGCTTGGCAGTTCCCTACGTTCCTTGCCCAGCAGCGTCGGCGCTGCACCCGTTTCGACGGAGGATCCGAGGCAGCCGTTTTGTGTAGATTGCTCGCCGTCATTTCTCGCTTCACCTTCCGCGCCTGCTTGCGGAAGGCGGGCCACCATACCGTGGCCCGCCTGCTTGCCACGGTATGGTGGCGCCATCTAGGATGGGGTTACGTAAATAAACGCGGGGACAACCAACACCACTGTACAGGGTGGAAACAACCTTTGAATGGTCCCGTGGCGCCGCAATTGGGCCAACGTGCTCAACGCGTTGTTCTTTTCGTTTCCCACGAGACCTAGCAACGCGAAACAGACAATATGATTCAAACTTCTTCAGTAAACCGCGCTGCGGCGATACTTTTAGCGCGGTTTTGACACAATGACTTGCTTCGGCGGCGAGCGAGCGACCCAAAATGGCGGCGCCAGCGTATACGTGTCTCTAACCTGTACGGCGGATGCGTGAATGAAGGTATTCTAGGCTGCAGAGCGGTCGGTTCCTGTGATGTCATTGCACACCCCGAAAACAAAAGATTTAGCGGGAAAATCAATATTTTAACCTAAATTGTTTAATTTCTCAGTGAATAAAGCATCCTTTGTATCCGGACAAGCGCTGGGGGCACTATAAAACACGAAATCTTTCGAATAAAACCAACTTGCATTTTCTCTTCATGGCTCCTTTAAGAGACAACACGGCATAAATGATCAGGACACAATACGACTGGTACAAGCACCTGTTATCTCCCGGATAACGTACATAACATCTTACACAGTCGTCTCCCAGACAGAACGTAAAAACGTCAACCTAGTTATCCGAAAAGCCCACAAGTGGCATTCGGATTACTCATGAGTACCTCCACGGCCCGCCTGCTCGGTCTCGGCCTTCACAACACGGCCAAAGAATTTATTGAGGCCCACCTCGCAATCCACAAACTGCGATTAGGCTTGTCCCCTCCGGGGCCAATTAATGCAGGGCTCAGGGTTGAAAGCAAAAACAGACGCTTCCACCGGAAATTATACAAAACATTACGTTCCGAACATCCAGAAAAATATGCTCCCAGATCATTATGAGGGGAGGAGGAAAGCCAGAGAGGCGGCACTCGACAAGTGGTATCACAAAGACTTCACGTCAGTGTACACAGAAGCCGCCCATGCCAGATCTTGAATTCGATACACCACACACCCTAGCGGCCTCCAAATGAATTTTAAATCTTTGTGTCTCACCGTGACTATGTCACGATTGCGCCCAGGATGTTTTTCTTATTTGTACAACGCTATTTCCTTAAATCGAAACCTTCTATTTGAGACCCCACATGCCTAAGGGTCATTATAAACTTCAACCCTTATTAGGACTCTCCATAACTGAGTCATGAGTATGACTATATTGCAATATTTGTTTGTGCCACGTAATTTCCCTCCTCGAGACCTCCAATTTCACACCCCACATGCGCTAGCGGCACATAAAATTGAATTTTAACCCAGTCTGTGACTACCCGTTACTCCCGCGTGACACGGTTCGCCAATTTTGTAATTTTTTCATTTCTTACTTTTTAGTTTTTTTATATTTTGTTTCATCCATTATATGTATTTACGGTTTTATAATGAATTCAGGTTGACCTACAACGATATCTGCATATTTGTGGAAATGCAAGGCGTAAGACGGTCCTGGCTGGGAGGGGGAGCTCAGCAAACACTATTGCGCAATTAGAAAGCAAAGGCATATATACATGAACGCCTCGCGCTTCATAACTTCGGGGGGACAGTTCTCGTTGACAGAAGGCGTTTTTAAGGATGCAGCGGAAGAATGCACCCGACCGTAACCCTAAACAGATTCGATGTAAATGAGTTCAGCAGTGAGCGAACGTCGCCTCGCCAAATGTTGTTTGTTTCTACCCAGGGCCCCAGCACACCATCGAGTCTGGACCCACTTTGTCATAAACAGGATAACCAAGCCTGTGTCAAGAGTTTGGTATCAAATATATACGTACTATTTCTTGCAAGCAGCGCTAACCACCATAGCCAGGAGGTATAGCTGTATAAAATCTGCAGGGAAAATTGTTTTCGACCTCACAAGAGTTACGGTATCATGTCGTACCGAATGCAAGAGTTTAAGCTCACGCATTTGCAAGCGTAATATTTTTACCACGCATGGATTTTATAATTTTGAATGCTAATTAGACGGTGTCATTCTGAGCACGAGTAAATTCTGAGCACGAGGGAGTTCCAAGTCTATTTGAGTTCTGAAATCATTTTGAGGTTTCAGCCCATTTTGAGTTCTGAGGTCACTTTGAGTTTCGAGTCAATTTTGATTTCTGAGTTCGTTTTGAGTGGTGAGTAAGAGTTTTGAGTACATTTTGAGTTCTGACTAAAATTTGAGTTTTGCGTCCGAATGAGATTGAGTTTTGCGCTCACTGTGAGTTTCAGTTTGAGTGAGCGCATATGTGGTGCTCAGCAATGAGTCCAAGTTTCAGGGAGTGGTGATTGGAAAGTAAATTTGTGAGTGAGTGAGCAGCGCCAACTTTGCCGAAGTTTGCGGAAACACATCATGCCCATTAAGGGCCTCACTCGTGTATAAAACTGGTGCCGGCAATGAGCGACTTCAGTAACGGTCGGTAGTTGCTTCGGCACTCATGAGAGACATGAAGTGCGGATATCGGGGTACAGCAAAGAAAATTATTCACGTGTGTGCGCGTGCGCACGTACTGGTCTGTGTGCAGTTTATTAGTGATACAAACTTGTATTTTATCTCCATTTAGCATTTCTTATTACACTGCATCGTGAATCATCGCAATTGCGAAGCCTAATACAAGGAAGGAAGACCCTGAAATGTTTGCATGGTGAACGTGAATACGCCGAAACAGACGTTTTAGGAGAGTACTATCGTTCTGTTGGAGAGACACTTTCCTGTCTTAATTCGCCATTATGCCGAATAATAGTAGTGATACCTGGTTATGTGGACAAATTGCGCATTTCATAGAACCTAAGAGAAAAGGATACTTACTCAGCCGAAGCGTTTGAAACTGCAGATGAAAGAGATGTATATTTGTTTTGACAAAGCCCGTAGTCATATTTCGTGAGTCTTGACTGACAAAAGGATTTCATGAAAATCCACAAAACTTTTCCTTGAGTAGGGTTCTTAACAGCGATTGTTTATCCGAGCAAATGAATTGCGTGATTCGCTGAGTACCGTAATTACCCTATTCTAACGCGCCCCCGATTCTAAGGCGCACCCGATTTTCATGGAAAAAAAAACAAAAAAGCTTGTACCTCCGATTGTAACGCGCACGGAACTTTGTGAGCAAGAAAAACGAATGCGAGAGAAACGGGCAATTTATTTTTCGAAGTAATCTCACTCATCTCACTCCTCGTCGCTTTTAGCTGACCACATCTCGTCCTTGGTGCCGTCAAGCGCGTTCGCGATGCAAACTTTTGAACGAACGTTCAATAATGGTCGAACGTTCAACCATAGTCGAAGGCGTGCGAGGCCCATGCCTCGCACGCCCATTGAGCGAGCATCTCCAGAGGCGGACGCTTCAGCCGACCGCTCGTTTTGAACGCGTGAGAGCCGCCGCTGCCATTGCTGTTATCAAGCGCGCAAGTCGTATTTCGTGAGTCTTGACTGAAAAAAGGATTTCGTTACAATGCATAAAACTCTTCGTTGCGTAGGCTTCTTAACAACTATAGTTTTATCCCTGCAATTGAATCGCGCGATTCACGGCGTAGCAAAATCGGAGTTCCCCACAAATATCAGTACTGCTAATTAGCGGCGATTCAGCACCGGTTCGCAGAAAAGTTTGAATGTACAGACTTTCTATTAATGAACGCAACTCCATCGTGTTTTTCTTCTGTCGGTAAATTCTAACAAATACCCATACTAATTATCACGATATAGTACTTATATCTGAGAGAATTTTCGGTTTTCGCGTGAAAACGAATAATTTAAGCGCTTCTTGAATTGTATGATTTGCTGAAATACCTGTGATGCACTGAGTGTACGACCGCACGAAATAGGGGCATGGGGCGCGCTATGGGTAATTTCTGAGGTAGAAATATAGTTTTAATGCTTGATTTTGCACAAGGGGTACAAATGTTGAGTGTGTGTTGGGGTGACAATCAAAAACCCTTTAAAGCGCGTTCGAGGCTTTCTTAGTGTCTTGAAATGGGTTGTAGTGGACAACTTGAAATTAGCCGGGAAGATGACACATACTCTGAATGAAATACGGTAAAGTGTTTAGTTTATCAAATGAATAAAATTTTTTTACGAAGAACACAATGCAGTATCTGCAATGCACAATCAATGGAGGTGTTACAAAGCACGCTGATTGGTTGCCCGTTGTGACAGAAGAAGTGCGGGCTTCATCGAGAAACACCGTCTCTAGAACCCACAGGGTGCACTGCCTTCTCTGTTACCTTCAACTGCCTGTCAACTTTAGTCTTTTTTCGAACAGTGAGAATTCATTCGACGTACTTCGTACAGTGTATCGAAGTTCCACAGACACAAGCATTTTTATTATTGCCCTAGTAACCCTGGTAAAATAAGATTAGAACTTACAGTACACAAGCCTTAGCACTCCCCTCATCGCGACCAAAGCTACAGTGCCATTGTAATGCCTTCAGAGCATGGGAAAGAATATCCTCTAGAAACTATAAACGAAGATCTTCATGGTACGAAAAATGAGGGAAGCTCGAGCTAATGAGTAAGACTTGAAGGTAGCGAATCTGTACACAACAGTGATGATTCTAACGAGGCAATATTTTGAACAAACCAAACTTGTGTTTTCCCTTCATGGCTCCTTGAAACTATCAAAAAGTAAAAGTAAAATAAAAAAACTCATTCAGCCTAGCTAATAGCTGACTGTGATATAATTATAACGCTAGCCTCGGTTTTTGATCATCGGCAATGCATCCGGTCAAGGCAAACGAGAATATTGCTGAATGAGAGCTATACATTTTTAATATATTTACCAACTTTATTATATATTCTGACCCATGCCATATTGATAAGTGTGTTATTGCTCTAGCAGGCCTGGAATTTTGCATGGCTGGTTTGTTGCAGAAGCAGCTGCCATTAAAACATGCTGCTCAAGATATTTAGTCGGATGTGTTTGACGTAACCCAAAGTAAAAAACTGAAGTTATGTCTGGATGGAATCTTATCCATCTGATGTCCATGATGTCCCCTGATGTCTGATGTCGCCTGAAATTTAAGTTAAATTGATGTCTGGTGTAATCCACAGTAACAAATTACTCCCGTCTGACAGAACCCAAAATTGAATTTATTTGTTCTTCAGTCATATGCACTACGGAATATTTAAAATTTGGTTTCTTGTACCGTCAACTGTGCATTGAAATTCTCTGTCTCCCGAGGTGTTTGCAAGATGTCAATCCTCTGAAAACTTTGAAGGACAGCTAGATTTGTTGTTTATGTGAGCATTGTGTATTGTTCACCTTTTACCCCTGCTGCAACCTGGAAGGGCTAGCAGTTTTGTAAACAAATATATAAATAAGCAAATGGAAATGAAAGTTACGTTCAAAGAAAGGTCAAGAAGAAACGTTTACGTCTGATGGAACCAAACTAAAGTTACGCTTTATGTAATCTATGCTACTCTATTGAAAAACAACACTGTTGCTGCATTACGCAAGACTCACTGCGACATGATACTGGGGTTTAACGAGCCAACGCTACACAGGTGATGAGGCGCACCGAGGTGTAGGGCTCCGGGTTAATTTTCACCACCTGGGGATCTTTAACAGGCACTAAAATGTCAACACATGGACATTGGCGCTTTTAGCCGTCATTAGAAAAGCGACCGCCGCGTCCAGGAATCTTACACCCGTACTTGGGCTCAGCAGCACAACGCCTTAGCCAACCACTGCGACCTAGTGTTTACATGAAATGCCACAGTTCCCGGTTTTTTTACCGTACTCGCTGTCATATGGTGCAGATAACTTGCCACTTGTGCACGACAACCGCGTCGCCGAGGCTAAGGATATTGAGAAAAATGTCCTATTTTTGAGGCCATCTGGAGTTCTATGTCACTCAGTAAAAGCTACAAGTAAGCTACCTTTACCCTTGCCTTTATCGGTCTCTCATTTTCCTTAAGTGTCAACACACTAATGGTTTTTAATATTCTCTCAATTATGTCAATGCTGACATCGTGTAATGCAAAATATTGAAGTTTTGAAACATTTCTTGGTGGTCTTCGCTATTGACAGTACATCAGCATATAGGATTGGCATGAAGTACGCCTTGGAAGTCTTTTTTATGTTTAACAGTTCAGTGCCGTGCTGAGGCATTTTATCCTGTTTCAAACACACCACTTACTCCTAATGTTTTGGCCGCATGGATACAGCGTGGGAGCCAAAATGTTAATCTTTTAAATGTAGTAACTTCGTGGTTGGGGCCATGGCCCTTTATTTTTTAACATTCAACCTGACGAGACAAGCGTCCTTCACACACTTGATTTCAATAAAAATTTTGTTAAACGGGAAACATTTCTGCTGTGGCTGCAAAGTTACCTGGTTACTTTGGGATAAATGACATGGTTACAAACATGCAGCACACTTGGTGGAGCAGCCAAGAGATGGCTGTCAGTGCAACGAAATGGCGTCGTGAACACGCTGAAAGTTTGGCATAGTCGAAAAACCTTGCAGGAAGTTTCCGTGTCTTACATCCTGTGTTCTTTTTTTGTGCATGACTATTTCAACTATTTAGAAGTTGTTCTAGCTTTTGGCGATAAAAGTACAACTTTAGCTCACATTAAGTTTCACTTGCTGGTGATAAAACACTGGCCGGAAACGTTCGTGCCATTTTTTGAACTTTAAGAGCCACCGCACCTCGACGAGGGCCACTTAAAATATGGCACAGCATTTAACTCGTAAAGTCGCTGATCGCATTTGCCTCGAATTAATTTCGTTTTATAATATCATTGGTAAGGTTTAAAGCTGTCCTGTCGCCACCCTATTTCCGTTTGCTTCTTTGACGAAATTTTGTGCTGAAAGTGGCAAAACTTATTGTGGCGAGGCAATTTTTCGTGTAGAAGGAAGTTGTATGTTGTCTTCATCGTCGCTTTATTTAAATGTGAACATGCTTATACTAAGATGATTATGGTAAGGCAGAAAAGGTGCCAGAAGCCTCGAAACAAGACCGTCGCCTAAGCTAGCAGAATGGACGTACCAGTGATGAAAACCCCTATCTAAGTCCAAAATAATAAATAAATGCATTTACATTGCAGAGCTACAAATGTGCATGGCTTCTGGTAATCCTCGTCTTCCCTGCGTTCATCCTTGAGATGACTGTGGCTTCCCCTTGTCATCCTCGTTATCTGGGCTATTTGTGTGTATCCGTAGAGTTAAAATGCGATATCCTCCATGCCCCACACATAAATACAGTTGACTAGTCACCCTTGAACATCAACCTCAAGGTTCTATGAGCATCTACCCGTGAGACAATTGAACCGACTGGTTCTAAACCAGTTCCAATTGGCCCTGGTGTACTGCCAATACTCTGCCTATCTGTGTCCTCTTTTGGAAAAAGTGGTTGTGTCTTCGCGGCTCCAACTTAATGCCCAGAAAAACAACTGCGTTTCACAAATTCTTTTGGTCGCTTGTAGTTCGTTGAACAGCAATCAGTCTCAATGCCATGACATTATGCTCTAAGACGTGGGTATTCTGACTCAATGATGTAGGTCCTTTCCAGCTCTTCTGGTTGCTTTTACTCCTTTTGTAAGATGCATCACTTGGCTCCACATGAACATTGGCTTCAGTAGTGCGAGAAGAAAATCGTTGTTGCGACAAACCCCGATTCATATTTATCTGGCCTTTCGTGTGTTTGTGTGAGGCAGGTACGTCTGCATTTGACCTATACCGTATACAAATCGAATGAAACTCTTTCCGAGGTCTTTTCATGCCATTTCTTGCCGCAGACTGGACATGTATTTGCGGAGATGGTTCATGGCTTCAATATGGGCTTACCCTCAACCCGGTAACATTTAGTGCGATTGTGAGTTGAGAGGGAGTTGAGAGTGACCATGCTGTTGTTTTCGGGGTGATGGCGCAACTTTCTTGCCATGACCTTCCAGAGGTGGTAAACTCCTATCAGCAGGTTAATCCCCGGTACAGCAGCCATTTCTGGGTAAAAGCTTGTCCGCAATAGGTTAACCGCTGTCTTTGATCGATGAAACAAAGTCACTCTCCATGGGTACTTGCACGATTTTCGTGCAAAGAAAGGAACTTACATCGCTTCCAGAGAAAGAAATGCATCACTTTACTGACTGCGTATAAACATTTCCACAAAGAGGCATTCCCTTTTTCATAAGTTATTCTACCCGAACGTGTGAAGATTACAGTTTGTCCTCTCAATCTCCCGCAGTCAAATGGTATGAGAGACATCTTCGCGGAGGAAAGATCGCCGACCCCCCTTTCCATGATGCCACGGACGTATGTACACCTCTGACGTCCTTGAATCCTGAACGTACAAGTTTGTTGCAGTGTTTGTGTGTCGAGAAAAAGCCTATTGCTGTAGCGCAGGCTCCTGGCATCCAGCTCGCTGACGTTATCTGTTTTACCAGTTCCTCTGACCTGCTAGGTAGGATCGCAAACCGATGTTACATGCTACTCCTTGCAGTTTTCACATTTCACATTGCAGCGGCACCCTTCAAAAAATATACTACAACGAAAGCATCGTCTATCAGCGGCAACTTCTTTATTCTATCCTAATAATTATATTCCCACTTCATAGCTTCACAGAGTGTTGGCCTGAGTCGCAGAACGGACACGTGCATTCTCCCGAGGCACTAAAACTCAGCACTGCCGCGGTTGGAGGCATGCGCAAGCCTTTCTTGCCATCTTTCAATTTCGGGTGAGCTGGTTCCCTTCTGCTGTCCATCCCACTCCGTTCTTTGCGCTCTACATCGATCATCAGATGGGACAAAAGCGCTTCAAGCTCACCATCCAGGGATTCCAGAGTCACAGCAGTTCAGCCGACGAATGACCCCCCCGCCTGAAAGGTCTCACCTTTGCAAACTCTGTGGTGTCTGTCGGTGGTAAGCAACTACGATGTCTGATGGCGATGCACTCAGAAGCCCACTTGTCGCGAATTAAAATTCCAATTGCATGTTCCCCCCTTCCCGTCAGAAGAAAAAAGAAAGAAAATGTGGGGAACGAGACCTGCTCCAGCTAGGCTAGGGCAGGTTTAAAGCCAACATAAAACAAACAAATAGGGCAGAAAAGCCAACCAAACATTTTTAAGAAAAACCAATTTCATGATTTAAAAAAAGTCCGCGATGTACGTAACAGCAAGACGTCCAAGCAAAGTTTAAAAGAATACCTAAGCGCGAGGGAACATACAACGAAGCATAAGGAAGAACGTTCTCAAGTCAGTTCGGCACAAAAGATCAGACAAGGCAGCAGTTCCACTCTCAAGTGTGTGTAGCAACTTCAATGGAAGCCCAAGTTAGAGCTGAGGCGGCATTATCCACTCGTGAAGACACTAGGTCCCCCGCTGTAGCACGAGGGCCTTTGGCACACAATATCGCGGAGGTGCAGCCCATGTGTGACACTTATCTAGGTGTTAACCAGTTCAACTAAAAATTAGGCAAGTGTTGGTGAAGTTATAAAAGAAACACAGAAAAAAGAAGTCACTGAACACACGTAGGCGTCACACCTCGGGCATAGATAGAGAAATAAAATCGGCGAGGTCCATGAGAATCTTCATGGCTGTTGAAATGTCCAAAAGGCGACGAAGCTGTGGTGGCTGTAACGGTGAACTCAACAGCCGACGAAATCTCTGAATGTAGCTGGATTTTTTCAGGCATTGTGTTAAATAGTGCGCTACGAAGTGGTAGGCGCACCGCAGAAGCACTGACAGTTTGGCGTGAGTTGTAGACGGTGAAAGTAATGAGGAAATCGACCGTGTCCGGTTAACAGTTGAGCTAGCTTCTTGGAAGGCGGGAAATAGGAAGGATGGTCCAATACACTGGGGGTCCATCGATATAATTCAGTGTCGCAGTTGTTTGTACTCCACGTGTCCTGCCACACCAAGCGACCGACCTTCATCAGCAAAGAGCGCGCCCTGGTCTTCGACCACCTTCCAAGAACCTCCTCTCCTCTTGTGACAGCAATGCGGGAGTATCCGCAAGCTCATTCCGACACACAACAGAGTGAGCTGGCACGTGGTATATAGATACAGGCAGTACACTTGAGAGTAGGGAAATATTCTCTTTTAGGCGAAGAATGGTCGCGGACTGAATAAATGGGTTATTGAGAGTCAATAAAAGCGAAAGACTGTCTGAATAGATACTGACGGGGTAGAAAGGTCTGTCGTCCAAGAGAAACAGTAAAAGTTGTTGAATGGCAATCACCTCGGCATCAAACGACGTGGTTGGACACGCCAGGCGGAACCACTTCACCGGATAAACATGGTCTGTCCCTTTAAAAATAACAAAGGCTGCTCCTGATGCAGCCGACGAGTGTGATTCGTCTGTGAAGGCATGCAGAGTGGAGAAGTGGAGCCTGCGGTTTGCTTCCGTTCTGGTGAGACGGTCGTAACAGACACGACGGCGTCGCGCAAGGTGTGTGTCTACCTTGATGGGAAGGTCCACATCAGAAGGATCGAACGATGCCGTGTTGAAGGCCACTGGCTGCTGGGGATGAAACAAGAGAAACATGCGCACTGTGATGTGTAGGTGGATGTGAAGCGGAAGCACATCGGCAAGGACTTCGAGGGCGGCGGTCCGTGTGGTAGTATACGCCCCGGGGACGGCGAATAATGAAGATCTTAGCAGCGAGTGTACCCGGGCTTTCAGTAGATGGTGTTGGTTGATGTGCCACCATGCAGGCGCTGCGTATGATACTGCGGAAAGGACCACAAGGTGATGTAGCTGACGGAGATGACATCGACTGACTATGGTACGCATGCGGTCAAATCTTGTGAAAGAAACTGCCATCTTCTCAACTATGAATTTCAAATGGTTTGTGTGCGCCCCGAATTTGAGGTGACTGTAGAAAATCACTCCGAGGAGTTTCATTTTCGCACCTGCTTGATAAATGCGCCGTTGATCTTAATGGTTGGTTTCCTAATAGTCCCGCAGTCAGCCTTGGAGACAAGGAGGCAAGAGCATTTAGCGGGGTCCAACTGTAATTGTGCGGCGCCAGCCCCAGCAGTTATCCTAGAGAGGGCTACGTCAGCAGTCGCCTCCAATTGTCGACGCGTACGACCATGAATAATGATCACGGTGTCATCCGCATACGCTTGGATGTATGCATCTTGAGGCATGGGCAGGCAAAGCATATCATACACTTATGTGTTCCACAAAAGTGGGCTGATAGGAAAGGCCTGAGGAGAGCCTTTTGAAGTGGCATGGGTAGTGATTCCTGAAAATGTGTCAAAGCAGACGGTGCACCCCTTTAGAAACGATTCGAGGAGCTGGTAGATGTTGCGGGGACAATGATGAGATCGGAAAAATATAACAATCGCGATGGCAGATGCCATCAAATGCGCCTGTAAAGTCTAGTGAGATTACGATTGAAAGTCCCCCACTGTCTTTATGCTGCTGCAGTCGATTGCGTAAAGCAAATAAGGCAGACGTTGTGCTTTGACCGGTAGTGAAACAATATTGCAGTGGGTGAAGGACGCGAGATCGTTGTAGGAAATAATATAAGCGGCAGTTTAACATTTTTTTCCAAAAGCTTGCCGATCATACATGTCTTGCATATTGTCGGGTACGAAGAAGGTGCAGTGGGTGAACGTCCTGGTTTTAATAGAAAGGTGGCACGTGCTTGTTTCCAGTGGGGTGGTGGGTGAAGTGGCCAATCGCGAGACAAGAGTTGAAAAGACACAGTAAAAAATTAGGAATATGATGAACGAAAAGACGAACCGTGGGAGTTGTAATACCGTCGAGACCTGGCGCTGCATTAGCATTTAAATTTCGAGATGCCAATTGCGGTTCTTCTAGCGTGACTGTATCATCTTGTTCTTGCGTGGGGTATGTAGTTGAAGCCACTATTTTTGACATTACCATGTGTGCCAGGGTATCATCAGGTTCATCAACAGGCAAGTGAGTCTGCATAAGCAGATCCGCCGACTGTATTGTGGATGCTGTCGAAGTGTTGTCTGTAGCATGTAGTGAAGGTAAAACAGAGGGTACCTAAGCTGGTGAAACGCCACATTAAAAGGTGGTCCAAAAAGGTTCTTGCCGGACGCTCTAGAACACGCCTGTCGCACAGCCTTGTCTTTTGTTTTCCCTGTACGCGGCAAGTTGCCGATAGTAAAAAAAATTACAATCCGCTCGCCAAAACGGGTCCCGACATTGCTGGTACCGGCGGCTCAACACTCGCACGGCTGATCTCTCTCTCGCAATGGCGTCACTCCAAGACGCTCAAACATTATTTTGAGACAGTCCAGCTTAGCGTAAAATCTGTCCAATGACGAGTTGAGGGAGCTTGGTGTAGCAATATCTTGATGAGTGAAACCTTCAATCCAGTCATCACTTGCTCATTGGGTTGCCATCCCAGATTGTTCCGGAAACGAGGATAAGATCAATCTAAGACTGAATATGCATTCTGAAATGTGGGTATGGACATGGGGTAGTTTAATATTCGGAGTTGCGCCCCACAAATGAAATGAGCAAGTTGAGAGTTGAGAAGGGTGCCACCCCAAAGAGGATTCCTGGCATTACACTCACCCGCCAGCAGCAAGTTCGGCACTCGGTGGCGCTGAAGGACGTCTTCAATACCGGACAACGTAATGTAAAGCGGTACCCATGAAGCCGCGTAAACGGCTATTAGGAGCAAGGTTAACGCCTGGTGCTGAAGTAGGAGAGCCACGATATATGGAGACATTGCCAACGGGTATACGTCGAATCTGCGCTTAGGTATGGGAACCATACAAGGCGCGGTGGCTGCGTTAAGGAAACAGTCAATTGGGTGGCACTCCGGGCACTTTTGTTCCACCAGCGTAAGGGGCAGACACAATAGTCACATCAATGTGCTCCGCTTCGATGAAATCAACAAGGTGAGAAGTAGCTGCACGAATGTGAACCAAATTTGCCTGAATAAATTTTAAGAAAGTCATTCGATATATTTTTTTGACAGTGAGCCGGAAACGAAAAGTTATTTTATGCAGACACAATGGAAGAAGAGCAAGGTGCCTGGGTGCATTCATAAATAGTTTTTTTGACGCATGCGTGAGACCCTTGATTCCACATTGTAGCAGCAAGGCGCATTGAAGACGTGATCTGAACGACGCCACGCTGCGCGACACTCCCTGCAAACAACCCTTTCCTTGTTAGCCAAAGTGCAGTCTGCAGCGGCATGCTCTTCGGAGCCGTATGTGCAGCATACACTTTCGCAATTGCATCGTACCGCTACGTGACCGTAAGTGCAGCAGCGGCTACACGCTGCCACGTAAAAAATTTGCTTTATGGGACTTGACGCCCATACATCCAATAGCCGGTCCTTCTTTTTAAAGATGTTGCACACGGAAGTCGAAACTTCCGCGATATGTACGTTGTTGCCCGTGCGGTCTTTGAAATAAGTCCTGTGTTTGAAGTCTTCGTCTGGGATCTCTAATTCACTTTGAGCACTGATGTTTGTGAAGAGTAGGCCGGGAACAACGCTTGGGTCCACTCCACTGATCTTAAACTGGGGAAGGCGGCGTGGAGGGCGGGTGACTTTGATTGCAGCTTTCAATTGTACATTTCCTTCCATGGCTTTTTGCAAATTATCAATGGATGCGCGGTCTGCAGATGTCACTGTGAGCCCTGAACGGTTGGGGATACGTTTCACCTGTTTGACGCCAATTCCTGATGGATCATTTCGGAAAGTGTCTTTTAACAATGTGTAATTTCGGGGCCGGAATGAACAGAAGGAACCAATGAAGTAATTTGCAGTACATGATTCGGATCCGAGGCGATGCTCACGGCGTTATCGGGACGTCGTTGCGTGGGCTCAGGGGAACAAGCGGTGGTGCGGGACCCTGAGAGCCACGCATGGTGGTTTCTAACAATGTGCACATATGACCACCGCGGCGTAGAAGGTTGTTGGGCGGCTTCACACCATAGGCACTCAGCTAGTTGCGAACGAAGTTTGTCAATTGTTGCCGGAACCTTCAGTGCTGCCAGTCTGAGCATGTCACACTGCACGTGGTCTAGCAGTCGCTGAAGCCCGCAGACATCATTCGATTACACCACTGAAGGGAGCGATCGAAGCTGGACCAGATGTTCCTGTACAATCCGGCGTGACACCAAAACGTCTGCCAAAGCGTGTCACTAAAGCAAGAATTTCCACGGCGTCTGGATAACGTCGGTTGCAGACTGGCAAAGGATGCAGCAGCTGATGCATCCAGCAGCGACCAAAGGTAATAACACAACTCTCTATTGTTCAGGCTTGGATTTTCGTGGATGGCTGCCTTAAACTGCGTTCAAAAGCGGCGCCACTGGCACAACTCGCCATTTAATGTTTTGAGCTGCATCGTTGGAAGCTTCATGGGGAATCAACCACAGAAGGTGCTGGGGCTGTCGATCCCGGCAGGGGCTGACCATTCCGTAGAAATCTCTTTTTAGCCTTTAGCTGGCCCACCATGTCTTCGTTGGCATCATCGTACCTGATAATTGCGTCGAACTCCGCCCCGAACTCGTCCTCAGGTAAAAATTTTTCACTTCCGCACTCAGCTTGCTGAACTCATCGTTGTTTGGCTGCAGCCGCTCTATGAGTGAGCCCGAAGTTTCAAAATCAGGAGCATTCAACGCCGCCTTCGCTTCATTCATAAGCCTTGTGGTTTGCTGCCGACGAGCTGTTTTCTTTATTTTCAGCTTGTTCCAGCATTCTTTGGCAAGTATAACCACAAAGGCTGCTCATAAAACAAGGGCAATACCTAATACATGCTAAATAAACACATATTCAGAGAAATCAACATGCGTAATTATGATAGACTCGTATCTTCAGACTCGATAAGAAAAAACGTGACGTATTGCTTTAATTGGGTATTTAAAAAGGCCCTGGAACCCTACAGTTTGTTGTCACAGTGCTTATATTTTCCATCATTAGATGTCTTTCTACCAAGCCTACGTGCTTAGTGAAGGCGGCTTTACAGGGCTGGATTTAAATCCCTCCACTGGGATGTGGTTCCTAACCCATGAACCAAATAGAGAGAAACTTAGTGGGTTAGCCTAGATACAGGAAGAGCCAACAAATATTATAGTCAATACATCTCCCCTGTCGACATGAAGACCTTTTTGGTACTGGGTACTGTTGTGCCAGAGCGCCTGGCCCCAAATTCGTTGCACAGGGCAACGCGCCAACAGCGGGTCCGATTCACGCATCGTCCAAACCGGACCAAACTGCCCGCATCCGACACGCCCAGACTAGCAGCGCCGCAAAGTCGCCTCTCCTTTTGCGTCAGGGCGGCTCGACGGAATCGTTCGTCAGGGGAGCGACTTGCGGCCGACATGCCGCCACACGCCTGGAGGCGGGATCGAGGAGCTGGCGGGGCATCACCCTCCCTTTCCCAATCGTGGCGCCTCGGCTAGCGCAACCGCTTCGCTTCCATTCATCGGATTTAAAACTTCAGCCAGCGAGAGTTCTGAGTGGCGTGATTCAAACTTCTCGGGGCTCCGACGGACTTCCGGGGGTGTAAGATCCGCAAGGAGGAATTCCTCGGCGGCCTTCCCCAGCGACATTTTCCGGCGGCATTCTTCGGCGGCACTTTTTGGAGGCACCGAGTGGAGAAGTGCTGTGGCCTTGGTGCGAACCATGTAACGTTTTCATACCGTTGTACATAGTGTATACAAATGCTGCTTCAACTTTTAGTCGGCTCGAGAACTTCATTGCTTAGCTCTGCGGCGCGTAGATAGCGGACGGAGCAAGGCAACGCCGCTACACCGGTGACTGCGCTCGGATGGCCAGTCGCAACAGTGGTGACAGCGTGGGGAAGGCTGGTTCATCACATTGGTGACAAGCTGGATGCGAGCCACAACCTTGGTGACTGCGGTGGTATGTCCAGGTAAAACATTGGATGGCAGCTGCGGGATCGACCGGCAACGCTACTACTTAGTATGGTGAGCGCTCAACGTTTTTTCTCAGTTCACCAGACTTCTCTAGTACAGGCTATGGTAGTTTAAAGAAGGGCTTTGTAAAGCACTGTGAAAGCTTTTGTCAGGGGCTACGAAGAATTCGCTGGGGGCCGACGAACGAAAGAAAATAGAAGAACGAACGGAAAGCGGAGAAGACGGCCCTGCAGCGTATACGACACCGCCACAGCTTACGCCGCCAACGCCTCCCCGAGTCGCCGCCAGTGTTTATACGTATCATCACGCGGCCCCGAGCGGCGCCCGCGTTTATACGTGCTGTGTGCGTGTGGTTCGGATTTCGGACCCTCGCTTGCGAGGGTAAACTGAAATTCATGCGCAGGGAGTCGCCCCACGCCTGTGCACCGCGTCAGACGTTTTCTCCCCGTGCTCCTCTGTCTTGATCCAGTGTAACCTCGGTTTTTCTCAATAATTAAACCTTTAAATTCTAAAACCCTAGTTTCTCCCATTAGATCTTCATTCGAGTTACGACCCAGCTGACATGGCGCAGCCGACAGGATCAGGATTTGAGGCCACGGAACGAACGCACGAGGAGACGAACGACGCGGACGAACTGCACCACGACTACGAGAGTGCACGCAGACGAGGGGCAACGACGGACTCCACGTCAACGGTGATCGACTGGCTGCTGATTTCAACGGAACGCGACGTCCTGTGTTCAACGAAGAAGCAGCAGTTGGTGAACGAACTACGATCACGAGGGCTCCCTTGCTCTGGCCGTAAGGACGACATCGTCTCGCGTCTCCTCGAAGACAACGAAAAACGTCGCCAGCTCTCAAAACGAACGAATGTGCCAACGATACTTCAGGCTGCCTACGACGACGAACGGCAGACGAACCTGCAAGCGGCGCTATTCGAGAACGGGAGGCTGCGCGAAGAACGAGATCGTCTTCGGAGACAACTGGCGAGAGTCGGCCACACGCTTCCCACCGTGCCGGAGCCAGCTGCAAGCCTTCAACGATACGACGCACAACTTGGTCCGGAGACGCGCGGCACGCACAACGGCACGCACACGGACGAAACGACGCATGCAAAACGGTGCACCGCCCGCTCATCGGACCTCTCCCAGGTGATCGCCACGGTCACGGAAACTCAAGCGAAGATAAGTGAATTCCTGGCGAGATCACGAACACCCGTTGCTCTGACACCGAGCCAACCGACAAACTACACCACCAACGCGCAGGTCCTTTCGGCAACGAGCAACGAGACGCGCCACGTACGCAGCGCGCACGAGCCAGAACGCAGCACGCACCTGGCATCCGCTCCCCCGGTCCAGACCTCGCCTACGAACGGTACCGTACCCGAATCGGTGGAGCTCACGAAACAAACGCCCAGAGCACCGAACGCAACCAAGCCAGTGCATACGAAATTTTCCGCACATGCTGTCCCGGCCCAAGTCCACGCAACCAACGACAACGCACCTGGATTGGTGGACATGGCCCTGACAATCGAGACGCAAAGTGCACAAAACGCACCAGTGGCGACGACCTACATCGAACCCGGACTCGTGGAGCTGACCACTACTGCCGAAACGAACAGCGCACGGAACGCACCCGAGTTGGTACGCACGACAACTCTCGCACGCGCTGTTCCAGTCCAGGTACCGCCCAAGAACGACATCGTACCCATACAAGAGACGCTGGCCACGACCAACGAAACGCACGGCGCACGGATCACGACCAAGCCAGCACGCACGGAGGAAACGCTATTCATGACATCCTCCGATCCCGCTGCTGCCTTCCGGACTTGGCCAGCGAACGTAACAACCACAGGAACCAACCTTGCCACGAGAAACGAAACGCCAAGCGCACGTGGTTCAACCCAGCCGGAACATACGAGCTCTCCGGCACCCGCTGCTCCAGCCCGAGTTCACCCAACGAACGACACCGCACTCGCGCAGGTGAACCCGTCTACGAGCAACTACGCACCCAGCGCACGCGGCACGTTCGAGCCGGAACGAACAAGTTACCCCGCGCCCGCTGCTGCGATCGAGACCCATCCGACAAATTCCACCATGGTACAGGAGGATGCAGCCGCGAGCATATGGGCACCAGGCAAACGAGACGGCATCGAGCCTGCTTGCACGAGAGGAATGCTGACCGCACCACTTTCGAACCAACCGGCAAGTGACGAGAGCTTTAGCGACGACACGGACACGGCGAGAACGACAACGAACGAGGCCGATCCACACGAAGGCATCGAATGCCCTACCGAGGCAGCCAAGCCTACGACAACAAAAATTGCGGGACCGAACGAGCGAGACGAACTACGCCCACTTTCCCACCACTTCACTTCCGAGGGCAACCACGGTGAAGGCGAGCAAGGAGTCGCAACGAATTTGTCCGATCAGCCGCGCCACTTCACGACAACGCCGTGCTACCGCTGGCTGAACGAAAGGACAAACGGCTCCCGAACCGTACGAAACGCACACCTCGAGCAAAACAACGCCCTCAACGCACCGAAATCCGCGACTTACACGGAACGCATCTCGCCACCAGACGAAACGCACGCCAACGTTCCCACGCGCATCAAACCCGCAAGAAGCTACACAGACTCAACGCCGACGGAAGCGACGTGACCAACGCAACGCCGTAAATGCTCTCAAGTTCACGACCGACGAAACGAATCCCACGGTACGCAAAAATCAAGTCAGTTTGAAATTCGCCGACCTCTTCGAAACGAACGCCCACTAAACGAAGTTTATCCGGAGCAACGAAAAAAAAACCGCCAGCATCGAGCAACTGCGCAAACGTTCGTGCACAGTGTTGCGTCTCTGGATACGAACGGACGTCAAACAACGCGGACACCCACAGAGCTCGCGGATAGCTCCATCGGGCGCCAACTCGGTGAAGGACCTGGGGACAGATCCTTCTAAAGGGAGGTCGTGTCAGGGGCTACGAAGAATTCGCTGGGGGCCGACGAACGAAAGAAAATAGAAGAACGAACGGAAAGCGGAGAAGACGGCCCTGCAGCGTATACGACACCGCCACAGCTTACGCCGCCAACGCCTCCCCGAGTCGCCGCCAGTGTTTATACGTACCATCACGCGGCCCCGAGCGGCGCCCGCGTTTATACGTGCTGTGTGCGTGTGGTTCGGATTTCGGACCCTCGCTTGCGAGGGGAAACTGAACTTCGTGCGCGGAGAGTCGCCCCACCGCCGCTCATCGCGACGGACGTTCTCAGTGCTGTTTCCGCGATCCTATAACACAATGTAATCAGTTTTCCTGACATTAACCAGTTTAATCTCTTTCCAAGACAAGTCCTTACTAAAACCGGCCACTCTGACACTTCGATTGTTTGAAGCCTAGAGAAAGTGTGTTGAAACCAGAACTAGTGTCGAGGGTGTAAACAAAGGAGCGTAGAGAACTACTTCCGCGTGCCTTACTAGTAGCTTGATAGTATCGGAGCGGCGAGATAATTCTCACTTGGGCAAGCAGCAAGAGGCTAGTGCAAACGATCGAGGACCTAAAAGTGAAGGAACTAGGCCTCGACTTAGGCCGTGCGAAACGGAAGCATGCGATCCTTGAGATCATGCGGAAGGAGAACGTAACTGCTGAGGAAGATGAGGCGGCCGAAGAAAAAGAGCGCCGTGACCGAGAAGAGGCGGAACGGGAGAAGCGGAGGCAGGAAGCCGAAAGGCAGGAACTGAGAGAGCAAGCCCAAAGGTAGAAGCGGAGGGAGGAAGCGGAAAGGCTGGAACGAAGAGAGCTAGCCGAAATGGAGCCCGAGTTGATGAAGCGTGATATGAAGCTTCGGCAGTGGTCGCCAGCATCTAGCGTCACTTCTCCAACGGTTCCGGCGAGCGGTCGCAGAAGTCAGGACCAACGGTTGCCGTCCATTTTTGAGAGGTCAGGGCCTTAAGACAGACCATTGCAAACGCGAAGCAACCGCACTCGTAATCTCGGACACAGAAGAGAGCCAGGAAAACGAGAACGGTGCAGACGCAGCGAAGCTGCTTCGAAATGAGGATTTCGAAACGCGCGCACAGTCTGCGACTAGCGGCTAGTGCTTGACACTCGCGAGTTCGCATGCGGGGAGGCTGTCGCAGAAACGTGACTCTTTACCACCGAGCGAGACGCGAAAGAAAGCTGAGAAGCGTAGCCCGAACAGCGAGACGACCGAAAACTCTCGCGGTAGTTTAGTGGAACCGGCAGCAGCAGAACTGGGTTGCGTGAAACTCTCGGTGGAGAAACGCAGCCGGGCGAGACGAACAGTGCGTTGTCACCGGTTTCCGATCAGCTGTTGCGTGAAAACAATTTCAAGGTCGTAGCGCTTCCGAGAAACAAATCCAGTGAGCTGTACAGCAAACGACTCTAACAGAGAGAGTACCGGCGTTTCGGAGAGGGAAGGGGTACTTAGGCGAGATAACGGACTTGCTGAGGCGTCCAATAGTGGGCCGCAGCAAGCGCTGATCGCGTTCATGTGGCGGTATTAGGTTCAAAGATCTCGGGAGAACGCTGAGAAGCGGGGGAGGCCTTGGAGACGGCTTCCAACTGGCGGGCGCACTGTGCTCGAAATAGCGAGGTTTCGCGAAGGAGTGTGAACTGCGAGGCTAGCCAGACGAAGCCGCACGAGGCCCCCGGTAACACGTGTTCCTTCGGGTACGAGCTCTAACTCGGGCGATGTTATGGCAAAGCCTGCGAGCGGGACACGAATTCGCGCGCGAAACGAAGCCTGAAGGGCAAGCGGAGCGAAAGCTATGGTACTAGATTAGTGGAGCCGCCGACTGCCCAAGCGTGTTGCGTCATCCCCATCGGCGGGGAAAATCAGCTGGTCGCGCGTTGCGAGGCGAACTCGATGCTGCCCCCAGTTCTCGGCGACTTGCGTGAAATCAAGGTTTGTCACTTTCACACGCATTCCAAACCAGCGGAGCGAAGGTACTCAGTGCGAAAGCGGAAGTTGAGAACTCTCTGCTTTGAGCGAAAGCGCTATTCGGAGGCATGCGTGCTGGCCGCTATGTTGGCTTTGAAGTCAGCTCAGCACAAGATTACGGGCGTCAGCTTTGCAAGGCTTGTATATGACCGGGGAAAGAGAACGCTTTCCAATGACGAAACAAGCGTTTGGGGAAGCGCTATACTCGGTGACATCTTAAGAACGGCACCGGTAGGCGTATTCCCAAACCATATCCCGTAGGGGCCCAAGCCGACCACAACCCCTAAGCAGGGGCGCAGCCAATGAGGTTAAAAAAATTGCATTTTTTAACTTCCTTGCACGCAGCACCATGACGTCTCTACCTATGTGTGCGCGACTTCATGCGAGGTGGATTTTTTTCTTTTTTCCCGCTCCCCTCGTTTCAGCTGCTTCGCAGGCGGCCGACGGTTTCGCTCCGTGGGCGGGGCTGGCCTGCGGCGCTGGGGAAGCTGACGCACATGTGGCAGAAGCTAACCTTTTGTACCTGAGCCCCTGATCTCTCCGCGCTCTTCTTGCGCACCTGCAAATTGATGCTGACCTCCGATCGTGTTCCTAGATAAGCGCTCGACTGGGTGCTCGAAGTGCGCGCGCGCGTATGGACGGTTTCACGCTGATGTGGCAATTATACACGTTCCGGAAAGCAAACACCCTCATTGAAAGCTCATCCTACAGCACACAGAAGGGTATACAATTGAGTTGGGTGCTCTTTCACTATATACACACCTCAAAACACGATTCGGTACTGCACGTAAGGATTACAGGAAAGGCAGCCAATTACCCATCACTACATTTACAAACTGTCCTACTCTTGCGAAATATTACAGCTGCATGAGCTGCTACATTTTGGCACTTTCATAAGCACTATTACATTGAATTTTGTTAACATTTAACTTCATTGCATTATTCTTTATCAGGAACAGTGCCACTAAGGAAAACATTGTCATTTTGTTAACAGCAATGGAAGGTGTGAATAGTTCTTGCAAGGGTGATATGTTGATAAAAAAGACACCAGCTCAAATGTACACGTTTTACACTCCGGTCATAAATTGTGCATAATTTGCACTGCTGGTCATAACAATTTAGGAAACAATATCGAAAATATATACCAACCTAAGTAATAGTTGGATTGTACAGCTACTGAAATACTCGAGGAGTTTGATATATGTCTTCTGTACAGGGCTATTGACCACGGTCTCTTCACTGAAGACATCAGGCCGAGTTTGATATCAGTAATCATGCGTGCTACCACTCACACTGTTGCCAATATCGATTAGTTATTTTTAGCACTTTGTGCTTCATGCACGCAGAGATTTTGCTGCATAAGATACGTTATTTATAAATAGACAGCTCCAGCAGGATCCGAATGGCGCTGATGCCCCCCCCCCCACCTGTAATCGGGAAGGCACACCAAATCGTTACCACCTAATTCGGCTCTGTTCATTATTCGACCGTAATCGCCACCAGGTTTTAACTCTAGGTCCCGCCCCTGCGACTGAACAGGAACATGTTAGTCGGGTCCGTGACGATCACACCGCACTAAAAGCAATTTCCGAGTACGCCGTTTAAAACAGACTACAAATTGGTGTAGCAGCCTGGCCAACTTCCCCGTTCGGTCTACAATGTGAACTGTCTGTAGCGTGCACTGTTTTCAAGGGGTCCTGAAATACCTTCCGCCGATGCATGGATGTACATACACCCAAATAAAGCAATGTATTTGCAATCTCCTCCCGCAAGAATTTTGTTAAAGCGATGAGTATTAGCTGAGAAATCGTAAATCAAAAACCGCGCATTATCGTCGTTCCGAATTTCCTCCTCCTTTCGACTTACTCTCCGCTGTTGACGGCGCGTGAGCCTTGCCTCCCATGATGCTGCGCTCCGCAGCGGTGACGTACTTCCGCTATTGCGCTGCTCAGAGTGTCGTCTGCTACGGCAAGCTTTGTTGACACCATGAATCCCGCACGCACTCCGCTCAAGGCTGGAAAAGCGAACGAAAAATCTGGCCGCATGTATGCGGCGGCCTGGCCTTGCCCTTTCGCGGTGTACGTTGCTGGCGGCACATGACTTTTTATCGGCGGCGAACTCGCAGCCGCACGGGGAGGGTCGTGCACTCGTTCCCTTGATGCACCGCGCACTGTTTATCCAAAAAGCGCCGTATCAGATGTGGCCCCGCTGGTGCCGGGTCTTATTTTGCGGCGGTGGTAATTCCTGCCGGCGGCATGTGAAAAAGACATTTTGAACCCGTGCACAAAACGCTTCAATCATGTGACCAGTTCAGTTTGGGACGACGCGTGGTGGAGAGCGGCAACGTTGGCAAAACATTCTCCGCCGCGGCTCTGAGCTTTCTAGCGCTGGAGCGAGCGCCATTTCTTTGACAATCTCACACATCGGTTGCCTTGGCAACAAGGCACAAACCGCTCCAGAAGTCAGTTACGGTTCCGTGATCCCGGTTCAGCTTGGGGCCCCATCTCGCGACATGTGGGCACTACAGGCGTACCACCCACTCCTATCGGGAAGTGCGAGATGCGTTTGGCATTACAGGAGGCGATGGTGTGTGTGTTGTGGACGCCTTTGTTTCGCGATGAAATGCGACGTTGTGCTTCTGCGGATGGATAGTTCTTCCCATGGTCTGGATAATCTTTCTCGAGCGACGTACGACTCAACCTCGCATGGGGTATGTGCGGTGTGCGTGGCTAAAAGCCATCGGCTTGTGCGCCAGAGTTAAGTGACTTGCTGTTCGTCCCCGCAAACCGCGCGCGAGGTGAGTACCGAATTTACGACGGGCAGGAGGCAACCCATCCTCTGTCAATCGTGGTTCAGACTTTCAACGCATGTTGTGACGTTGTATTCGTTAGAAACGCATCTCTGGATTGTTTTGAAGCTGAATAAAATCTATGCGTCAAACCCGGGCATTCGGGTCAGGGCGTTCTCTGCGATTGCACGAAAGAAGTGCCACGGGGCTTGAACGCTTTCTTTATTGAACGTACTCAGGTAAGAGAATATCCATGTCGTGTTATGGCCGTGTTGCATTCAATACAAACGGTTAAGCGTTTGTTTTACACTTGTTTCGTTTGTCGTAAAATGCCCAAGCACTCCGGCACTCCGCTGGCAGAGCAGCCGGCGAGCCGACGCTGAGCAGACGACTCATCTCTTTGCCGGAAGTGCGTGAAAAAGCCGCCCAATAGCAGGATGTCTAGCTCATGACGAACATCTGGGAATCCATGATGTAGACATGTGAAGATGGCGGCGTCCAAAAACACGAAGGAAAGGGTGAGAAAAAAAAGACAAACTTTGCAACAAAAGTGTGAGCTTTCTGCTGCGCGTAAAAGAGTAATACTTGGCACAGAGGACGTTGACGACCCAATCTAACGGTTGCGCTAGTTCATTTAGTGTGCTCAAAATGCCTTTCAGGGCCCCTTTCAGTGTGAACCACATTGTCTACAGTGTGAACTGTGCGTTTTGCTGCCACTGACTGACTTTAATGAGTTCATTTTGCGATTAGGACCCCAAGACTGCAACTCTGTTCATTGTGCGAGTTGTGACCTTCCCCTTTTCTCCTCATCCTTGCTCCCCCAGGGCCCCATGGCCTCTCATTTAATACAGTGTTACACTCACTCAGATACGTATATTCTTTTCGCTGGGACTAATGAGTAGCTGCCCGTGAGCTTGAAGTCACGGTAGTCGCAGCAGAGATAAAACTAAGTAAAAAAGTTATCTCCTTGGCGCACTATTTTTGCGATAGTGATCTCGCCGTCCAAATAGCGGCAAAAAATTGTCACTTTTAGAGATCCACTGATGGGTATAGATGAGCAGTTTGTGTCTGTTTTCTGCGACACATTTTTAGCTACCACATATATAGATTTCTGTAGTGTCTGGCCTTTTAATTCGCCAGCATTGTGTCAGAGCTCGCGCCTCAACTGTAAGCCACACACACGCAAAAAAGTATAGAAATGTCTAAACAAGAAATAGCAGGAATAAAAATATAAATAGTACAACACAAGTTGCAATACGCCGCCTCGCCTACTACAACGCTTCGTATCGAAAAACATACCTTTCGCCCCGTTTCTGGACCTTTTGGACAATCCAGGTTGTGTTGGTGCACCCGCTCTACGTGTCCATGAAGACGTTGACTGCTACTTTGTCAGACAGGTTCGCGCGGAACACAGACTCATGATTTGTTGACGCGACGTCGTCTCTGACGACCTCGAGCGGCTGCTCGTGCTTATTCATGAAGCAGAAGTTATAAGCTTCGCGACCATCGCGTGAATGCGCGGGCGACGGGCGTGGCGCACACAATTATGAGAACGGACCCTGTGATGGGCAGTTCTGCGCGAGTGCGAGGCACAGACGAGTAGGGCGAATAACACGCTGGCTGATGTTCGCAGCAGACGAGCGACCGACGTACGCGTGTGCTTTCGACCGAATGAGAGCAAACGTTCTGCGCTTCGGTAGGGAGTCCAAAGGACCACCAAAGACCAAAAGAAAAACATTTTTGGCCTTCAATTTATTGGGAGTGCTTGCTTTCCGGAACGTAAACAATAACTACATATGTACGTGCAAAAGCATCCATCCGCGCGCGCACTTTGAGCGACGCGCGGAGCGCTAGCTTAACTAGGAACAGCATGGGAGACGAGCGACTGACGGCGCACAAGAGAGCGCGGAGAGCGAGCTTCATCTTTCCAGCGCGTACGCCAGGCTTGTGCTACGAGCGAAACCATCGGCCGCCGCGAAGCAGCGTGATCACAAAAGATCAAAACAAATTTTTGTCTTCATTTTTATGAGAGTGTTTACTTTGCGGGACTTCTATAATTGCGACATGTACGTGAAAGCGTCCATCCGCGCTCGCGCACTTCGAGCACCGAGCCGAGCGCTTACCTAGGAACACGATCAGAGGTCAGCGTCAACTTGCAGGCGCGCAAGAAGAGCGCGGAGAGATCAGGGGCTCAGGTACAAATGGTTAACTCTTATCACATGTGCGTCAGCTTCCCCAGCGCCGCAGGCCAGCCCCGCCCACGGAGCGAAACGATCGGCCGCTCGCAAAGCAGCCGAAACGAGGGGAGGGGAAAAAAAGAAAAAAACCCGCATCGCATGAAGTCCCGCAGATATAGGTAGAGACGTCACGGTGCTGCGTCCAAGGAGGCTAAAAAATTGCAATTTTTTTAACCTCGTTGGCTGCGCACCTGCTTAGGGTGCGTGGTCGGCCTGGGCCCCTACGGGATATCCCAGTTACGACAAACAAACTGCGTGAGTCAAGGCAGACGATATCACGCATTCATACCAAACCCCCTTTCAAAACGCGCGCGCACTGACGTCACGGGTCCGGCGCTTTGGCGGAGTGATACACTACATGAAGTGGTGCCGTTCTTGAGTTGTTACCGGGTATAGTTGAAACGCAGCGTTCGTTTCCCGTTTGGCACATTCCGTCCCCTCATGTTGAGTTTCAGTCTCAAAAGCGTGCCGTATCGCCTCTCGAAACTAATGGATCGGGTGTTTCGTGGCCTGTCTGAGTTAGCGCTCCTTTACCTCGACGATGTCGCCAGCTCTTCTAGCTTATGGGAGGAGCACGAGAGCACTTAGAGTCGTGCTGAGCCGGCTCAAAGAAGCAGGCCTATCACTCAAACAGTCGAGTTTCCAATAGGTTGCATGTCGCAACCTTTTCTAGCACATAGGAGGAGCACTAGGGCATTTAGAGTCCTGCTGAGCCGCCGGCTCAAAGAAGCAGGCCTATCAGTCAAACAGTCGAGTTTCACATAGGTTGCGCCGAAGTGACATAACTAAGGCATGTGGTTGTACTAGCGCGACCGAAGAAGATAGTCAGTAATCGAAGTAGTCGCAGTCGTAAACTATCGTCTACCAACGACTACTTCCGAGATAAGGGCTTTTTTGGGTTTGACGGGATATTATAAAACTCGTCGGAGAGATTAATCCACACTCTTAGAAAGACAGAGCCATTTACAGTGGAATGGGACTCAAAAAATGAGGACGCTTTCAACGCTGAAACGAGCCTTGAGCGAGTAGCCAGTTCTTATGGCCCCCGACTTTTCAAAGGGTTCCGTGATTCAGTGCGATGCGAGCGATCGTGGCATGGGAGCTGTACTGTGCCAACAGGATGTGAACGGCCGGGAACGCCACCTGTCCTGTCCGGATCACAGGTACAGCCATGATTTGCTGCCTCAGTTGATTATTTCCGCCCCTGGTGATTTCAAGTAGTCAATCTTAGTTGGCATTTCTTGTCGTGTGTAATGTCGTGTGTAATCATCATAATCATCACCAGCCTATCTCCGCCCACTGCAGGGCAAAGTCCTTTCACACCTAATCACGTGGTTTGCCTGCGTTGAAGCGCACGCACCGATGGCCAAGCTGCCGCTGGGTGATAAGAAACAGGCGAAGCAGCCGTTTCCCCCTTGTTTAGTCACGCGGTATTACAGCGGCGAAGCTCAGACATAGCAAAGCGATATGAAAGGCGCAGGTTGCGCGCCGGCTCCTGAATGTCACTGCGACGCGATGATTGACCTTGAAAGACGCAGCGTCGTAGAGCTTTCGCTTTAAAATTAACGCAAATCGCTGATCGATAAAGCGTTTAGAGGTGTTTTCCGAAAATGGAATTCCTAAGGTGGATAATTAAACAGCATTGTTCTTTACTTACGTCCACTTTTGTTCAAGGATTCGGCTAAAGGGGGAAACGAGAGAAAAAAATCAAGGATTACGAATTTTTTGGCGGAAACCTATTTGCGGAACGTCGCTTTTTGTCACCTGGAGCGAATAAGTGGCAGCTCCAGTGGTACAGGTTGCGAAGACTGTTAAATCAATTCGGGTCACTCTATAGGACAAGCCCTACCAAAGTAATCGTCTGCAAATTGTTTCCGACCTCACATTGCGGTGAGGTTGAAGTCGAACAACGTAGATTGCGCGGTTCCATCAGAGGTGTGCCTACTTCATACATATACGCTGGGTGAAATATAATTCAGAATAAATTTTGTTAATGTTTCCAACTTGCATGACCAACTAAATAAATCTTGTGCTCGATGTGACATCACCTTGCTGATATCCGTAGCACACTTAAAACTAGCAGCTAACCCAGAGTATTCAATAGAACTTGCGTATGTACTGTACCCCATATTTTTTCTGGAATGATGCATTACTTTTCTATCAAAGCACGTATCCTTCCCAGTAGAATTTTTCTTGACATTAACCAAAGCTGTGGAATTGTACAGAACGCGGCTCGTGACCAGAATTTATGGATGACGCGTCTGTGTTTCAGCCTCAGGGCATTCGTTTGAAACCAGAACTGCTACACCACAGCCCGCTATTGTGGCGGCCACTCAATTGGCCGTGCCTACGCCTGCATCATAAGTGAGTCACAAAGCAGTCGAAAACAATGGCTAGTGGAATATCGTTTTCGGAAGTGTCTTTTATGCATAAAGTAATATCCTTGCCTCAGTAGCCGTGCAGTAGAAACGATGCGGTATTTGCTACAGATGTGACGCAAACGCCTATTTGTAGCTATACCATAATGTCATAACCTACTCAACTCACCATGCTAACAGAACGTTTCTTGCAGTGAGCTCTAGATGACCTTTCCCTACGGTCTCCTGCCGATTTTTTCTCGATGCCACACCTCGCAGTTGTTAACAGGCCTGTTACTATCCACAATCCATACAATTTTCATGTGCCGTGGTAATCGTTTCGCCTCGCTTGAAATGGAAAGAAGTATTAGCAACACTTCTTGTTTTTTTTTTGGGGGGGGGGGGGTGGGGGAGATGTACCGCGTAGTTTACTCAAAAAGACAGTATATGCCAGCAAGCAAAATTTTCACGTTGATTAAAACTTGACAGTTCAACAGAAAGCTAAGTTCCTCTAATCAAACACGCGCTTTGAGTGTTGCCCCACTAATAAAGTTAGGGTGAGATATTTGAAGCTTGTTCTGATTTGACTATGTGTTGGTATACAGGTACATTTTGTGCGAGGCTGAACTCGGGGGATTCTTACAAGCACATTTCAAGTATTAAAATGCAGAACAGACATTCTGGAGGAACAAATTTCTATGCATACTCACGGGACAGCTCCGATGGTTCAGGCACGTCTGAAAAGAAAATGCATAAAACTTGGTGACTACGGGGATTAGTGTCATAACTCATGCATTGTGTGTAAAACCTGGTTGAAGCTTAAAACGAGGGGCTTCCTTTTTTCTTCACTGCCCTTTCTATGAATACTGTCTGTTTATCTGCTACATGCTAAATTTTTCAGCTTCCGGCAAGCCGCTTATCGAAGACCGTTGTGTAACTACGTCAACTTTCGAAGAATACTGAGCATCAGATGTACAGTAATATTGCTTAACACATTACAGGTGAATTTCTAGAAATGCTTCAATGGCGTACAACATTTTTTCGGATATCCCAAAACAGAGGTGTACGAAGGGTGTACAGATGGTGACGATTCTTGATCGCGGGAAAGGGCACGTCCGCGGGCACTTGGGAGGAGATGAGAAAGAAGTGCGCGGTGTTGGGCGTGCGCTCGTGATTGATCGTCAGAAGAAATAAAAGTTTAACGTATTCCGAACTGTAGCGCAGCGTCAGGTCTTCTCGAATTAAGGCCCAATAACATGAATGCGTAAAACTGACGTACTCGCGCAACGACGTAAACCGGCGTAAGCACGTAAGGAACCGGCGTACTCCAGCGTAGGCGGAATGTATTGCTACGTGCTTGTTACGCCCAAATCAGACCGCGCCAGACATCGACGCAAACTTTCGGGCGCATGGTGTTGACGTAGACCTCTAGGTGTGATGTTATCTGGTGGTGATGTTATCATAACAAGACAGCAAATTTATAAATAAGCTAACTTTATTGTTAATTATACGTAACTAGTAAAATACGGGGAGCAAAAAACCGGACAAAACAAGCGAAGCAACGAGCAACTATGGGAGCAAGGCAGTTTATGTCAAATGTAGCGGAGGGTTTTGTGCCTGGCAGGTATGCATACTAATCCTCAACGTTTTTAATGTCCCAAGAACTGTTTTAGTTGATTCTGTATTAAATATACGTACTTTTGTAAGAATAGGCATTATTTGCTTTATCTGAGTTAAAATGTAGTTGAACTGGTCGCCACAAAGCTGAGTCGAGCCACACTGCGCGGCACATAGGTTTACACGCGCGTTGCGGCGATATGTTGTTACTCACCCTCTCCGACGTCTACGGTATGCGTAAAGGCAGCGGCTTATGTCGCCGCCGGCGTACGTCGTTGCGCGAGTACGTCGATTTTACGCGTGCATGCGGTTGGGCCTTTAATATTTCTGGTGCCGAAACCCTGGAGAAGACCGGCATCGTGTCCTGACCGATGGACAACCTCCGCCGTCAGCGAGGCGCTCCCCGTGGAGCCGTCACGAGGCTCCACCTAATCAATGTGGATTTGTACACAGCTGAAAACTCCCGCCTGGTGCAAGTACATGGTCCTCTACTGGAGGAGTATGGTTTAGAAAACGGTTTTTACTTGGATTTTGTGGGAACACTTCCTAAATAACTTGTACCAAAGTGGAGAACTCAAACAATTACTAACGCATTGGAACTTATCTCAGTAGGGTTTATGTTTAACTATGAGTAACAGTGTGGAAAGAAATCACATGGCCTCTTACACGCGAGCTATAGGAATGCGGGAAAATTAAGTCCAACTAAGGAAGGATGTATATTACAAGACCGAGCTTATACTTTCATGTGTTGGTTAGAAAGAAACACTGAAATTGGTTAAGACATGTATTGGTAGCGTTTGTAAGCAAAAGTGAATTGGATTTTTGAACATGCGAAATAGGTACTGAATAATCCCTCCAAAGATATAATTTGCCCAAAATATTGATTCGTCTGATTAGGTAACTGTTAGGAGAAAACCGTATACAAATGTTTAAGAAGTTCGTACGGTTTAGCAGCATCAAGAAAAACACGTTTGATATCTGAATAGGCGTGCGATAAACAATATATTACTGAAAACAATTATTTATCGCTTTATGCTCTTTCACCAGTCTAATCTGGTATATATTTCAGGAATACTGAGCTCGTATAGATGACAGAAATATACTCCCAAAACTGATATATGCTAGGTTTTATCACTGTTAGAGATGTAATTTCAAGAATCCATCGTCTTTTTCCCGTGTCTTGGGGCAAAATCTTTAACATTTTGCTCATTCGGGTACATTGAAATTTTTCAGCTAAAACCAATTAAGCATATGAATTGGTCTAAATATCGAAGACGATATACTGCGGAATCTTCAATATCCCGCAATGTATTTTAAAATGCAGATTCCCACCCTAGATGTTCCTTAAGGTGGAACCCTGGAACAAATTTTTTGATATTTTTACAAACCCTGTATACCGGCGAAAACCATTTTGATATCTCAAGAGATGAGCGGTATACTCAGAAAAAGGTGAAACACTATAATGAAAGCAATAAATATTACTATATATAATAATAAATCCTATAAAATATTAACATATCAGCAAAAATGTTATTCAAAAACTAAACACTATAATAACGATATAAAATAACGTTAACAGGAAGCACTGGCCAAGCCAAACAATTTGTTTTTAGAAGAAGTTTAGTGTCCCGAAACCACCCTTGAACAGCGAAAAGCAGAGATCGATAAACCTTGTTTTATCAGCGGGGACCCCACGCAATTATTTACTTTTACGTCGCCACATACACGAGAAAGAAGGAACGACTTCTTTTTCTTGAGTTTGCATGAGCCGCAATTAACACCCGTGCACGCGCGGTGTGCATATATGGATCGCGATAAACACCCAAGTATGCGCAGGGAAGTGTTCTAGAGCCGGCCTCGTGGGACCGGAGGGTGAAAATATATAGCCGAGGGGCTAGTTAAAGCACAACATGACAGCGCACGAAAAAAAACGGTGTATATACCAACATGAACGCAATTAAAGCGGCTGACAGCGCCCAACAGCCTCTAGCCTTTCACGAGTGCTTAGCTGCTCGCTATTCGGTTGAATCGAGTGTCAGACTCGTCTCTTCGCTCGTCTTTTTTTATTGTACGGTGTCAATGATGAAGAAGAAGAAGATGATGATGATGATGATGATAGTCGCTTTGACTCGGTGCGTCGGTTGTAAGCAACCGACTTTCCCTGTTTTATTAGACTTACTTGTCCTACTCCTAGCTAACCTAATAGATTTGCTTCCTTCCCCCCCCCCATTTACCCCTCATCCGGTTTAAACTCTCATCGCTTCCTCCCCTTTTTAAATGCAGAGCATTTCTTAGCCTCGCCTCTTCCTGCGTCGGACGGCGTCCACAGCTCCGCGTCCGCAGCAGGTGCGCCTCTCCTCCTTTCCTCCTCTCTCTCAACAGCAGCTGGCGTGCGCATGCGTCGTAGTCAGCCCGTTCGCTCCGTCGCGGTCTCGGCGTAACAGGTGCGTGATAGCAGCGCGGTGGGGCGTGGAAGGGCACGCGCTGCTTGCGCATGCGCGCTCTCCCTCTAGTGCGCGCGCTGCAAATATAAAGCGGCTAGCGGTCGCTCGTGCTTCAGTCACTGCGTTGCTCCTTCCTTCCTTGGTTGACGCTCGCTCCACCCTAACGCGACTTTACTCTCCCCTCTCTACCCCAAACCAACACCAACGCAACTACGACCCAACTACCCACCCTAACGTGACTTTACGCGGCGTTAACGACCCCCAATGCTCTGCATTTACTCGTGTTCCCCTCGCGGGAAGGCGCGGGAATTTTTTTCTCCACAAGCTGTTCTATGTTCTCATCCGCATGATTACTCCGCTTGCGTACCCATCCCTTCCCTACTTTTCTTCCACTACCACTTCACTCGCCTCTGAGTTAGCCCTATGGCCTTGAAGTTGAGGTTACCCCTCGCCCCAAATCCCAATGCCTGCCCCAACGTTGTTTCTCCCTCACTCCGTGGTTTTCGTATCTCTCTACATGCCCTGACAATATGGTCTAGTTTCCCGATCACTGACGCAGCGCGCGCATGTTTCATTCTGCTGCCTGTAGATACCCCAGTATGCCCGGGTTTTCAGGCACCCCGCTTGTGCTTCGAAGAGCAGTGCACTGCCCCTCGTATTGCCATAGAATCTTGCGTTCTTAATTAACACACTTTCTCTGTCCTATAAGTCTCCGGGTTTTTTTTTCGCTTCCATTCTCTGTGACCACTTGTCGTCTCTGCTTCCTTTACCTGCTTTTTAACTGTTTTTAAAACACCGCTTTCCCCTAGCGACTTTCCGTACCACTTGGTCTGCTATCTGGCTCTCCGTCTCCACCGCGTGTCCAGGCTGCTCATATACAGGTACTGCAACAACCTCGTGGCCCATTTTTTGTCCTCCATGTCATGAAGTCGCTGCTCAAACTTTATCTTGCTCTGCGCCTTCCTTGCCCCGAAAGACGACCAGCCCATATCCCCCTGTACCGCTTCATTTTTAGTTTTGCTCTATGCCCCTAGAGCCAATCTGCCTACCACCCTCTGATGTACATTCAGGCCCACTTGGGTCTCTGGTTTCATGCACACCACCAAATTTCCGAACGTTATTCTCTCTACCATGACCCCTTCATACTCCCCTCACCAACTCGTATTTCCCGTATCCTTAGAGCGCTGTATGCTTCATTATAGCCGCGTTTCGTCTTCCTTTAGTCCTAAGGTGAGCCTCATGCGCGTGTGTGTAATCTTCACTGTCGTTCAGCCATAGTCATAAATATTTGTACTCTTTCACCAATGGCATTTTAAATTGTGGTATTGATACTGTTTTCTGCTCCGCGGCGTGGTCAAGACCGTCATCGCTGATTTTTCTCAGCTAAAGGATAGCCCTAGACGGGCCGCTTCTCCACTGCATATATCCATCAAGCCCTGCATATTTAACCGGTTGTTCGCCATCCACAATATGTCGTCTGCATACATTAGTCATGGAACCCGTTGTTCCACCACCTGCCCTTTTTGTATGTATGATAAGTCGAACCTCAGCGTACTGACTTCTAACTTACTTTCTAACCCTGCCATGTACAGAATGAACAACAGTAGAGAGAGAAGGCAACTTTGGTAAAAGCCCTTGAGGGTATATACAGGCATATTGTATGTTATCCGGTCCCACAGTATTTGCCCTTGGTTCTTTCCCTATAGCTCCTAGAGAAAGCTAATGAATTCTGCCCCTACTACCTCAACCTCCAGGATACATTGTCATGATACCTTTTCAAGATACCCCACTCCCTCGTCCTGCAGATACCTTGTCATACCTGGTAGATTATGCCACCTAGCGACCTCGAGTTCCGGCGCGTCTTGCAGGTAGAATTCAAGAATTAGTTTTGGATAAAAATACCTTAAGCATTTGCTTACTTATATATTTTTTAGTCAGTTACATGCAATGCTGACCAAAACGCATTGCAGCTATTACACACGTTAATTAGGTTACTTGAAAATAAAATACTTACTTGTGTGAGGTGTTCCTTTAAAAGCAACCCCACCAAAACGTTACGCGTTGCCAAAGAGAAGAACCTATGCACAATCTATGTAATTAGCGCACTCTCAGGAGTACAGTAGTGTTGCGAAGCAGTGAATGAAAGCGTGCTGCCGATTCAAGACAACCGCCAAAGAGCACCACGTACAGAAAGCAACACAAAAAATGCGTTCCCCCCCCGAACCGCAGATAATACCGGAACTATAATCTGAACCACACCAACAAGTACTATGCTACGCGAAGAAACCAAGCTGTGGGGAGGCTAAAGTGTTTCAGAAAGCCACGGACCTCAATGCCACATGTCAATGCAACGACCTTAGTAGCCAGATATTCTTGCCGCAACGCTAAAAAAAGCTTTAGTACCGTAATCGAGACTGCTGAGCTATAGAGGCAGCGACGCTGCTAAGCGAGAAAGACGTAACCATGGAAAGATTCAAAAACTGCAGAAAGGGAAAAAAATGTTGAAAATGATAGCTATGTTAAGTCTTATGATGTACGACGTTATAGTGTTAGTTCTAGATTCAGGCAGTGATCATGAACGGAGTTGCTTCATTTACCATTTATACGTTCCGAGCACTGAAGGTGAGTGCAGGGAGATAGGCTAGTTGCAATAATTTTACAGCAATGCTACATATCTGTACCCTCGAGCGGTGTAATCACCGTAGGCAAAAACGCGAAGCTCGAAGACGCCGAGCACATGCGTCAGGCTAATCAAGCAAACTTCACAGCATTATGAATGATAAGGCTCCAGTGGACAATGTGACACCCCCCTTTACGTTCCTGGTAAAGTTATTGTCGGCAGAATAGCATTAAAGGCTAGGCAGGACTAGTGTGACTAAATAGAACAGTTCACACAGAGTGATTAGGAGGAGAAGGAGGTGATCTGACCAGCAAATGGGAGCCTGACACGATAGAATGCGAGGCGAAGAGGAGGACGACGAAGTTGGAGTGGACAGAGTGCAACGAGATTTTGGGAGGAACGGTGGCAAGTTCGGGCCGTGCCCCACAACGCACCAGCGGCATCGCACCGTTTGGCAGCGAGCAGCTCTGATTCACCTATTACCAGCGGCTTCGCTCTGCTGGCCTCCTGCTGACCGGCGGCATCGCACCGCCGGCGACCCGTCGGGCTGTGCCCCACAACGCACCAGCGGCATCGCACCGTCTGGCAGCGGGCAGCTCGGGACCACTTGTTACCAGCAGCTTCGCACTGCTGGCCTCTTGCTGAGCCGCGCTGCTCAGTGAAGCCGGGGCATCTGCACCACGGTAATCCGGACCACCGACGACCAGCACGGGCCATCGCGACGTGCTGCGACGTTCAGCAACGCGGAAGCCTACCCCCCGGGCCACGCCATCGGCATCGCGGCGGCTTCGACGTGCTACAGGGTAGGACTTGTTTGACTTCGGCGTAGACAGTTCAGGTATTATAGTGACGTGGTGGCTAGATTTCTGGAGTGTGTGGTCGTGCCGGTTTTTTCTGTTTAGTGTGATATATGTGTGTTCAGTCGCTATGATTCCGTTCGTTTGAGCTGCTTTTGTTTTGTAAATATATTGCGTGGAAATCCAATGCTTCAAACCGAGCCTCATTTTTTCTGCCGCGTGAGAGGCGTGACAGGCATCGGTACAAGTGAGGGGGAAAATAGTTGTGAAAGAGGTGTAAGCGCACTGAGGACGAGCCCCGGAGCGGCGGTGAGTAAATCAATAACACCGGAATGAAAACGAGGGAGGGGTTAGACATATACTGCTTTGCAGTAAATAAGAAAAAGGCCTCTGACACAGCATAACCATTATTAAAATAGCACGACAAATGCAAAAAAGACAATACTTGCCCAGCCTTGAACACAGATGTGCGCGAAATCCTAACTTTAGTTATATTGGTCAATGACCTAGATTGTTCCATTAGCTCTATAAACCCGTGTTTTGAGGCGGCACCCTTTGCTGCGCTCCATCATTGACTGCATTACCTTCGGTTCTGCCGACCCCGTGCTCCGTTTCTACGTGATACAAGGCGGAGTCTGATATCGTCGCAAATTTCGCACAGCCCCTCACAACCTGCACTTGTTCCGGTGATTTGCATCCGTCTGTGCATAATGCACCTGTGCCAGGCCATTTCGCAGTCACCCGCACTTGTGACCGCATGAGACATTGTTTTTTTTTCTCTACGGGTCTCTGGCACTAACTCCAGTGTCACTTGCGTGAATGTTACCCGAGTCAACATCGTAAACCACACATAAAGCTACCAGGAAGCTAGCTATAACCAAATGACATTGCTGCAGAACGTATCTTTCGAAAAGTGCTCGATTTTCGCGGCCATTTCCATGTGTATACGCCCCGGAACAAACGGATTGCAGTCGCTACAGAGTGCGCTGCCCGTTTTTCCATCAACCATGCTTTTCGAGCCATGCAGCTGACTGTTTACGATGTCATTGTAAACACGGTGCTCTATACCAGCTCCTCACAGACGGCGGTCGGTGTTTCCTGTCCCAAGTTGTTGCCTATATACTTCGCTCATGCTCCATTCACCCCAAGATGACTACAGCTTACTTCCCACAAACAGTATTAATGACTGTTTTAATAGGGGGCTTACGGGCATGCTTGCGATGTGTGTCTCTGGTGGCAACCGCGACAAAGACCTTGCACAGATTTCCTCCGCTTTTCGCATAATTCACCGCGTAAAGACGCTGCAGGCTTACCTTATTTACGATAGGGAACCGGCCATGCCTCTAGATACCTTTCTGCCATCCGGCAAACAGCTGTGCATCTAATATGCCCGAAAAGGCATCGCCCGGGCTCATTAAGCACGACAGATTGCCCGTTCCAACATTCGCAAGTCAGGCAGAAGAACCGGTATGATGAACTTCACCGTGTCGTTCCTTTTAGACGGGCGTCCCTCGTCCTGCTGTGGCGCCCACTCGTCGCGAGGAACTCACAGAGAAGCTTATTTCTTGATGTGCTGGGTGTTATCCTCTGCTCCGTCATGTCACGGACGTTACGTATGAGATCGTATCAACTTGAATCGAATTCATCACCATTATCACACAGCATGTTCTCACTGCGGGGTAGCTATGCCACAGAGCCCCACGAGAAAAATGAACCAATCACTTCGTGTCGAGAGACCCCGATGCGAAGAATGCCATTAATCTCCCTAAATAGGCATGTGCCGTTGTGTGGGACTGCACCAGCGCTACCCAGACGTCGAAGAAGGTGGAGACAGTCTGGTGGCATAGCGTGTGCATGAGCAGAAGAACCTAGCTACCCTTGTCTGGAACTTCCATCTAAATTATTTGTAAAAAGATTTCTGTCTGCACATGCCTTGTCCATTGTAATTCTGCCTGCTCCGGAACATTATTATGGTGTGTTTGCATCGGGAATCTCGACTCCAGCCTCATATTTTAGCCTGGTAACACACCTGACACACCGATAATAAGGGAACCTGAATCCCGAATGCCAAGGAACGAAATATCAGAGGTTTTATTACTAGGGGCGAACTCTCAGGTGCTCGGGCGATTGGTGTATCATATCGTTGTAACCGACATTTCATGTAGTCACGGTAATGAAACACCGGACACTCGTGTACGCCTTGAGCTAGAACGTAATGCACGTACTAAACAAACTCTGGGACACTCGTTTTTTGTTTCGCGCTAGAACGTAACGCGCGAACAAAAAAACTCCAGGACCACCGTTCACGCTTTTCGCTAGAACGTTAGGCCTACAAAAAACACCAGGACACTCGCTTAGGCCTCGTGATGGAACACTTCGCATCGTGTACTACGAAGACACTGGGAACTCGTTTACGCCTCGCGCTAGAACGCTTCATGCTTCGAAGACACGATACTTTTACCGCTAACTGTACAACTCTGCCCCACAATGCTTTCGTCTCCGTTGAAAAAAAAAAAACGCCAAGGTGACAAGAATGCCCCTGTATACTCCATTCTTCGCCCCTCCCCAGGTTTCACATTAGTGGAGACGGCTCGGGACTTCATCGAAGATCCGCAGCTAAAATACTGAGGTAATGACAGAGGCGCGAGCAAAAGAGCCCTGTTGCGGATACGAAACCTATTCTACTTCTGAATTTTTGCTTAGTTTCGCGACGCGACACCTGAACAGCAGAAATTAGTGACCCATAAAGGACGTGAACGCAAATATTGCTGCTGACAGTATCCGTCTTCTGTCAGTCTCTACCTACTGCTCCACTGCGCGGTATTAAATGTAACCGAGTGTCATCTATGTTTCTATTACAGCTTTCTGGGGTGTGACGTATTCCAAAATAAATTATGCCACCTCAAACTGGAGGCTTTTTATTCCGCGTATCACGCACCGAAAGTAAAGAAATATATTTTCATTAGGAGAACTTGAACGGTAGTGTGAAGCAATGATGGAAAGAAGACAAAAAAAAAATGACGGAAAAGAGAAAACTGAAATACTCAGCAACATCTTTTTGCACAAAGGTGCTCAAATTAGGTCTCATCAAAATACCCACAATTGGGCCGATACTGCGAATACGCGTGTGTGCCCAATGTAGAAAACCCGAGCGTATTCATTTTGCTTACTTTACGCTTCGGACTATAATCTACAAAAAAACTTTAAGTACACAAGGTTTCTGCAGAATAAAACGAAAGTTCGCTGAAAATTTATGAATGCCGTGGTGTTAAAGTGTCCCTGCAACACTTTCGATAAGCGTTTTCACTGTCACTTCGTGTCTGAAACCGGCAAGAAAGCTAGTTATCGCAACCACGGAGCGGCTCGGTGTGATTTGTTCGAAACAGATACGCCTTCCATTTCTGCCTTGTTTTGTGGCTATTTTTCTAGAGCTGCTATCAAAAAGCGTTCTTTGCTGCAACTGAAGGAAAACCGACCAAAAGCCGCTACATGACCTTGGTGGCGTCGTTCGAGCCGCCGTAGAACGTCAAGACTAAGAAGAGAGAAGAATTTTTGGGCGAGTTTACAAGTTGACTGATGGGTATAGAGCAGTAATTTATGGCTGAGGTACTTTGGGACCCCATGATCTTAGTACTGGTTATTTGTGGGTGATTATGTTCTGTGCGCATTTTCTAGTTTACAAAAAAACCTGAAAAAATGTTGCAGGGTCTTCTTCAAAGCTTAGTAAGGTAAAATGCAGAAATAGTTGTAGTGGTTGTCGCGTGCTACACGCGAGCGCACTCAGGTGTGTCCTCTCTGTCGCATGCGCATTTGTGTCTCATAGGTCACCACGACAAGGCTCAACATTACTTATCATAAATGAATTCTATAACACGTTTTGCTATGTGTGCTTGGGATTGAAACGATTAGATGTCTAGCAGTGCCAGCCCGCTATATCAGAAGCGAGAATATGACTTTGCCGTGTGCAGTGACGCAATGGCTAAGGCCTTCTGAGGGTGAGCTGCACGTTGGTGCGGACAAAATATTGGCCGCGGATTTTTCCTGGATGTATGTGAAAAACGAGATACACGTGTCTCAAGATTAACCTATACCCACGTGATCAAAAAATGTCTCCTCAAAGGACCCTCGGTACTTTAGACTCTTCCGGCTGTTTCGCTGATGGCTATTCGACTCAACCTAATTGTAACCTGCACCTCTTTGCATACGGCTTTCTATTGTACGGCTCCATTATGTGTGCATCCTGCCTAACAGGCTGTATATTAGGGTTGGTTAGTATTCAAATGTGCATTTCATTTGCGTAAAAAAGACGAAGACTTGAGAAGAGACGACACGAACCTTAGAGGCGTGCTGTGTCATCTCTCCTCACTCTTCGTCTATTTGAGCATGTACTGCACCCTGCCACTTCATCTGGCGTCCACATTTTCCCGCGGGTCACCGTAGTGTGGAGTCTAGAATTTGTTTTCGATAAAAATGGCAGAAACGTAACATTTCCCAGCGGAATATGCATCTTTAAAAGAGAAACACGGCACTAAAAGAACAAATAATTTGTGTGCAGTCTTTTAGCGGTTAGGGGTGTAAAGTACCCAAACATAAGAGGAATCAACCACTGCGCCCCTCTCAAGTCCCTGTAAAACTATGGTTACCCTTCCGGCAGGTTGTGAAGAATTGCTGCGCAGGTGCACGTACTACTATTTATGGCCAGAGCACAGACAAATGTGAAAAAACTGGGTTTTCGTCAGAAGGGCACAAAACATGGCTACCTCAAGGTGGTTGGAACCACACTAACATGTATAAATTGGTATCGGCCACGTCCAAGCCGACATTCTGCATCCCCTTGTAAGCTCAATATTGTCACGAAGACAAGGACGATGCAGTTGTCTTGAATGAGAACACCTTTATTGGAGCGAACTTGTGCTCCCCTAACAACTCAAAAGAGTACAGAGGCGGCGAAGCAGCGGTCAACAAAGTGACTTGCGCAGGCGAGTGTCGTCGAATCGAATGCCTCGGCGTCCGCACTGCAGGCTTTTTATCTTTTGGCGCGCGTGGTTCTCGAAACGTCGATTCGCATCGAGAACATAGTAGATCCAGGAAGATTATTCTGGGCTGTTCACGTTAGATCGGAATGCTCTCCCTATCACAACAGATAACACATGCGGCACAGAAAGAAGGAATGAAACACGCGCTTCCCTTGGCGCAGAGATAACACAGACCGGCGCAGCCGGGCGGTAAAAGCAAAACACAAATAAACAAACCCAATGTATGGTTCGCGGCATTACACCCCCTCTAAAAGTGCATCGACCCGATGCTAACATAAGCGACAGTCCGAACAAATGAAAATAAAAGTTCGTCATCGTCCGTAGAAAGGTTTTAAGCGAACCACGTGGACGACTTCAGGCCGCGTGCGTTGTCGTGATGTGCCGGAGTCACCATCGGGGATCACTTCGTAGGTAAGTTGGCCAACACGTCGCAGAATCTGGTAGGGTCCGAAATACCGTCGCAGGAGCTTCTCACTGAGGCCGCTTCGTCGGATGGGAGTCCAAACCCACACAGGATCCCCTGGTTGGTACTCGGCGTCTCGGCGTCGGAGGTTGTAGCGGCCCGCATCCACCAGCTGCTGGTCCGTTATACGAACTCGAGCGAGCTGGCGGGCCTCCTCCGCACGTTGAAGACATCCGTGGACGTCGGCGTTGAGGTCGTCGTCTTCTACGTGCGGAAGCATGGCGTCGAGCATCGTAGTCGGCCTTCTACCGCAGACAAGCTCGAACGGCGGCAGCTGCGTCGTCTCCTGGATAGCCGTGTTGTACGCAAACGTGACGTACGGGAGCACTTCGTCCCAAGTCTTATGTTCAACGTCAACGTACATTGACAGCATATCTGCGATTGTCTTGTTCAGACGTTCTGTTAGTCCGTTCGTTTGGGGGTGGTACGCCGTCGTTCTTCGGTGATCCGTGTTGCTGTAGCGTAATACTCCTTGCATCAGCTCCGCAGTAAATGCCGTTCCGCGGTCTGTGATTAGGACTTCCGGGGCTCCATGTCGCAGCACAACTTGGCTTATAAAGGACTTCGCCACTTCTTGTGCAGTCCCCCTCGGAAGAGCGGCGGTCTCTGCGTAGCGCGTCATGTAGTCTGTCGCTACGACAATCCACTTGTTCTATGATCGTGACGTAGGGAACGGGCCTAAAAGGTCCATTCCAATCTGTTGAAATGGTCTCGATGGGACGGCGATCGGTTGCAGATGTCCGGCGGGTCTTGTCGGCGGCGTTTTTCGTCGCTGGCAGTCACGGCAGCTCCGGACGTAGTGGGTGACGTCAGAGGTAAGGCCGGGCCAGTAGTACCTCGCCTTGATTTATCCAATAGTGCGGGCTGTGCCCAGATGTCCGGAAGACGGGTCGTCGTGGCATGCTTCCAAATTTCGTCACGAAGGTCCGCGGGGATGACGAGAAGGTAATTCGCTCTTGTTCCGGGGCTGAAATTCTTCTTCACAAGGACGGAGTTTCTCAGGCTGAATGCTGGTAAGCTGCGTTTGAAGGTCCTAGGAACGGCAACGTTGCATCCCTCGAGGTACTCGATTATGATGCGTAAGTCGGGGTCGGCACGCTGCTGGGCGGCTAGGTCGCTCTCCGTCACGATCCCGAAGAACGCGCTGTCTTCATCAGAGTCTTGTGGTGGTGGGTCGACGGGGGCGCGGGGCAGGCAGTCGGCGTCGGAGTGTTTCCTGCCAGATTTATAAACGACTGTAACGTCGAACTCCTGCAGGCGCAAGCTCCACCGCCCAAGACGGCGAGAGGGGTCCTTCAAATTGGCGAGCCAACACAGCGCATGGTGGTCTGTTACAACCTTGAATGGCCTTCCATACACGTATGGGCGAAATTTTGAAATCGCCCATACAATAGCCAGGCACTCTTTCTCAGAGGCAGAATAGTTTTTCTCCTCCTTCGACAGACCACGGCTGCCATAGGCGATTACCCTTTCGCAGCCGCTTTGCTTTTGGACAAGGACGGCACCCAAGCCTATATCACTGGCGTCCGTGTGCATTTCCGTTTCGGCATTTTCGTCGAAATGAGCGAGCACGGGCGGTCTTTGCAGGCGTTTTTGCAGCTCGCCGAATGCTTTTTCTCGGTCGTTTTCCCAGCTGAAATGGGTGCTATCTTTCGTCAAGCGCGTGAGTGGCTCTGCAATGCGTGCGAAGTTTGCGACGAAGCGCCGGTAGTATGCGCACAGCCCGAGAAATCTTCGCACGCCCTTCTTGTCATTCGGCCTTGGGAAGTTCGCAATGGCTGAAGTTTTGGCCGGGTCAGGTAGGACTCGCGCGGCGTTGACGACGTGGCCCAAGAACTTGAGTTCCCCGTATGCGAAACGGCACTTTTCAGGCTTTAGCGTCAACCCCGACGTACGAACGGCCTCGAGTACAGACTCCAACCTTGCAAGGTGTTCGTCGAAAGTCCGGGCGAATACCACTACGTCGTCGAGGTATACGAGGCAGGTGTGCCACTTAAGGCCAGCTAGCACAGTGTCCATGACTCTTTGAAACGTCGCTGGTCCTGTGCACAGCCCAAACGGCATCACCTTCAAATCGTATAGGCCGTCTGGGGTTATAAATGCAGTCTTCTCTCGGTATCTCTCGTCCACTTCAATTTGCCAGTAGCCGGTCTTCAGGTCCATCGATGAGAAGTACTTCGCGTGGCAGAGGTGGTCGAGGGCGTCGTCGATTCGGCGGAGGGGGTACACGTCCTTTTTCGTGATTTTGTTCAGTCGCCGGTAGTCAACGCAAGACCTTATTGTGCCGTCTTTTTTCTTTACGAGTACGACGGGCGCAGCCCAGGGGCTTTTCGATGGCTGTATTATGTCGTCGCTGAGCATGTCGTCGACTTGAGTCCGGATGGCTTCCCGTTCGAGTGAAGAGACGCGGTACGGTGACTGTCGGGTAGGTCGGGCTCCATCTTCGGTTATTATTCGGTGCTTCGCTAGAGGGGTCTGACGTAGTTTTGCGCTCGACGAAAAACATTCGCTATAGCGACGCAGCAAAGCCAATAATTTGTTCCGTTGTAATTGCGGTAGCGCCAGATTCACGTCGAATGGCTGCGGGAGCTTAAAGGTTTCTACGGGTGTGTGTTCAAAGTCGGCGACCGCGATCACATCACTTGCTTCTTGCGTTTCTTCGAGGAACGCAATTGCAGCTCCCTTGTTTAAATGCTGGTACTCTTCGGTGAAATTAGTGACCAAAACGTGAGATTGGCGTTGCTTAAAGTGCGCAATGCCTCTTGCGACGGAGACACCGCGGTCGAGAAGCAACCTTCGATCACTCTCTACGATAGCGTCGATGTCAGAAGCAGCATCCTCACAGTAGACGGCGATCATCAAGCTTGCGTGGGGTGGCAGGGAGATGTGATCGTCGGCGATCCTGACAGCAGCACGGTGATCGGGGTTCGGCTGCGGAGTCGTGGAGTGATCGGAGGAAAATGTTATCGACTTGGTCTGCAGATAAATTATTGCGCCGTTGTCCGTCAAAAAGTCCATTCCGAGAATCACGTCGCGGGAGCAGTTAGGCAGAACGACGAACGCCGCAGGGTACGTTGTGCCGTCTATGGTGACGCGCAATGTGCACGTTCCACTTGGCGTCACGAGGTGGCCTCCTGCTGTGCGTATGTGCGGACCGTCCCATCTGGTCATAACTTTCTTCAGTTTAGACGCAAATGGTCCGCTCATTACCGAATAGTCAGCTCCCGTGTCTACGAGGGCGACTACGTCAAAGCCGTCAATGGACACCTTGACGTCAGATGCAGTCTTCCTCGAGTTCCGGGTTCGTCGGGGCGTCGTGTCTCTGCTTGTACGTGTTGTTGGTCGGGCACTGTGCATCGTCGTTGTCGTCGTCTTCTCAACGGACGTCTCGGTCAGGTCGGGTACGCGTCGCGCCGTGTAGCTGTCGTCGTGTTCGGGAGTCTCGTCAGGGTTAGGTCGGGTCGTCGGGATGAGCGCATGTCGTGAATCACTGTCTTCAGCGCGTCCTTGCGTCGTTGGAGGGTTTGCAGTTTTTCGCCGTAGAGCAACTTCACCTCCAGAAGTTGCCGCCTTTAGTTTCCCCCGCGTGGGCTGGGAGACCTTCCACGTGCGAAGTCAGCACTGCTACGGCGGTCCGGTGACTTGTACGGGTAGGGCGACGGCGAACGGTTGAAACGGGCTGGTCCACGGCTGGTGTTCGACAGGTATTCTTCAATCTCAGATGGGTGCTGGCCGGGTCGGGGGCGTGGTGCGTCGACGGAGAAACCACGTAGTCCGAGTCTCTTGTATGGGCAGCGACGGTAGATGTGGTCGGCCTCTCTCTCCACAGTGGTAGCACAGAGGACGATTATCCGGCGTTCGCCATACGTCAGTCTTCCTCGGCGTCTGGGTTTGTGCTACCGGGGTTCGGGCGGGCGACAGTGGGTGGCGGTAGGGCGGGGCCTCTTGACGACGTGCCTCTTGACGACGTGCCTCTTGACGACGTGTTGGAGCAGGGCGGGGTCGCTGAACAGCCGCGGAGTACGTCATAGCTTGGGGCTCGCAGTGTAGTTCGGATGCCACAGAAGTTCCCAAAGCGTTTTGAACTTCTTCACGGATCACGTCAGTTAGGCAAGCGACTTGGGGTTGCGGCGTCGTCGGGAAAAGTTTCCGCAGCTCCTCCCTCACTACTGCGCGGATGGTCTCGCGTAGGCTATCAGCCGGAATCCGCATGTTGTCGATGTAGTTCGCACTGGCCGCGTCAACAAAGTTCCGGTCATACTGCTTAGCACGCATTTCGAGAGCCTTCTCAATCGTGCTGGCTTCGGTCACGAATTCAGCGATGGTTTTGGGCGGGTTGCGGACAAGTCCAGCAAACAACTCCTCCTTCACACCGCGCATCAAGAAGCGTAACTTCTTTTCTTCCGTCATTTCGGGGTCCGCGCGGCGAAATAGTTGCTTCATCTCCTCAACGAAGATCAGGACCCCTTCGTTGGGGTGTTGTGCCCGAGTTTCAAGCAAAAGCGCAGCTCGCTCTTTTCTCACAACGGTAGTGAATGTCTTCAGGAACTCCCTTTTGAAGTGAGTCCAGTCGGTCAAAGAACTCTCATGGTTCTCGAACCAAGTTCGAGCAGCATCTTCTAAGTAAAAGAAGACATGCCGAAAAGTTTCTTCGTCGTCCCACTTGTTGAAGATGCGGACGCGCTCCAGCTTCTCCAACCATTTATCGGGGTCTTCAGCGGGGGCTCCCCGGAACGACGGCGGTTCCCGAGGCTGCTGCAGGACGATTGGCGACGTTGTTTCTTGCACCATGGTGTTGGTTGCAGCGTTCCTTTTCTTGGGCCCTTCTGGCATCAAACCGAACTCGGGTGGTAAATCTTGCAGGCGGGGGCTGGCTCTTGTTGGACTGGCTTGGCGGCTTCCCGAGGTTGTAGTGGGCATGAAGGGTGCGTACCCCGCACCTCCACCAGATGTCACGAAGACAAGGACGATGCAGTTGTCTTGAATGAGAAACACGATTATTGGAGCGAACTTGTGCTCCCCTAACAACTCAAAAGAATACAGAGGCGGCGAAACAGCGGTCAACAAAGTGACTTGCACAGACGAGTGTCGTCGAATCGAATGCCCCGGCGTCCGCACTGCAGGCTTTTTATCTTTTGGCGCGCGTGGTTCTCGAAACGTCGATTCGCATCGAGAACATAGTAGATCCAGGAAGATTATTCTGGGCTGTTCACGTTAGATCGGAATGCTCTCCCTATCACAACAGATAACACATGCGGCACAGAAAGAAGAAATGGAACACGCGCTTCCCTTGGCGCAGAGATAACACAGACCGGCGCAGCCGGGCGGTAAAAGCAAAACACAAATAAACAAACCCAATGTATTGTTCACGGCAATATTATGAATAAAAGCATTTGGAGAATCACTTAACCTGGGGATACGTATTGTAAGTGACAAAAAACTCTTACTGTAGGCCAGGACTGTCCCCAAGAAACTCGAAAAACAGTGATAAAGGTGCTGAGGGTATAACCTCATCACAGGTAAATCTATTATCATTGGTCTTCTTCACTGGAAGGTGTTTTCGGGCAATATAGGTGACAGGTTTGTTAGTCACCAGTATATGCAATTGCACCAGCACAAGTTATCACAAATACGTGTATTAGCAGGTTTTATAATGCGCACCGGGGTGTAAGGTAGGTGTGAGTCCGCAAAATTTTGTCCGAGCCACTTTATAAAAATCTGGAACGTGACATGGCCAGCTGAAGTAGAAACGGGAGTGAAACCTGTTGTGAATGCGTGTTATGTGCATGTAGTCGCGGAAACGGGATATTTTACGATGATTGCGCAAAGAGAAAAGGTTGTCTATCAAAATTTTGGGACAAATTAAAAACCACGAGGTAGCCTAAATCAACCTGCAGGTGGCCAAAGTACGGTATCAATACCTGTTTCAATATTGTAGTGTGGTGCGTTCTAATTATAGCATTTTTCGGGAATTGATTTATTTATTCATAAAAAGCATATAGGCCCCATGACAGGCCATTCAGTGAGGGGGCATTCGAAAATGTACGGACTGATGAAGTACAAGTATCAAGCAGGAGCAGTGCAAGAACAAAAAAATATAGATTTAAAACAGATATTTAGAGATGCAAAGCGAGCAACATTTGAAACTATAGAACACTTCTTGAGATTTAACACGGCGAAATGTGAATATGTTTTTTTCTTTATTTTCGGTCTCCGACATGAAACAAGTTATACTAAAATCTTTGGTGACTCGTGAGCTTTTTGCGCTTTATGGAGCTTATTTTAAAGGAAAAACAAAGTGACAGCTATATGGAAGATGCTATTTTGTCCCACGCGTATACGGTACCTTCTTCTTGTGGCACTTACGTACATTGATATCAAAGACTTTCTTAGTGCTACATCGCATTTGTAATCACTTTCTTCACTTTCATTTATTTCCATTTTGGCAGAAATTACTTCAACCAAGGTTTTTGTAACAATGTGTACGCGCCTTTTCTTTCGCTATTGTTTCTTTGTCATACGGCCCGAAGCACGTCAGCAAGCAGTCTGTGACCCGTTCTGCTCATGCAGCGTCACGTTCAGGTGCCAGGTGGCACGCACTGTTCTACATTTGCGTTTCCAATTCATTCTTTTTCGAACTATGTGAAGCGGGCACACTGCTCCTAAAAGCTCTATTCTTGACCAATCTCCAACGTGTGCATGTCCAACGACGAAAGGAACAACAACCTGTGCTCTACGCTAGGAAGCCGCGGAGATATCAGTTCGCAGACACCCGGGTTTTGCTACTGTGCATCATACCCAGGGAGGATTCCCATTGGCTCACATACCTACATATATTTCCTTTTTGTGCAGCGGTGAACATGTTATCGACCGCGCGGCAACAACAACGGTGGTTTTTGCCGAATAAGGCACCTAAGACATTCCAAGGACTCCAAAAATCATCACGACTATACAATACGCTAAAAATATTAAAAATTCCAATTTTCCTAGATATCCAGTTTCATAAAGTGACCCCTGAGCGGCAAAAAGCGCGGGCTTATGCCGAAATCAGCCATTATAGCTGCTCATAGTAACCAGTTTCCTTCTTTCCCTTCCGACTGATTAGCTGGTCGCTTCAAAGTTCATGTGCGTCTTTCCGCAGAAACCCTGCAATACCAATGGAGTCTTACACTTAGTCTGACAGTTTTATGTTTCTGTGAATGTCCCTTCAAGTATCATTTTTACATTGTAAATGCGTAAAGCTACTGTGAAGAAGAATAAATACTTACCAACGTACTGTTGAGCTTTAGAAAACAAGCGTGTGAGAAAAACCTATAACACAATGCCATCTCTTTTCACGCAAATGTAGTCATGTTAAAGATTACTGAATCGCCAATCAAGCTTCCCAAACCTAATTAGCTGAGAAGGAACTTATCGAGCGCAGAGACTACCTCGATTTTTTGCCAATAGACAGTGCAAAAACCAACAACAAACAAAGAACAAAACACACACACGCTCAATTCCACGTGGGAGGCCAGTCTACAGTCTTGGTAGGTGGAATACATTCCTATTTTGACTACCCTAAATGCATGCACGGGGGGCAAATCCTACTGGCTAGCGGAAACCTCTCGGCGCAGTCGATCACGTGTGCGGTCTCAGGTGATTCTCGGTCGGGTAGTTTTTCCTGGCGTTCGGGGGCACGCAGCCAGCGGAAGATTTCCGGCACCCAGAAGGATTTGCTCCCAACTGAGCTACTGGTACTTCCTAAGGGTGTAACAAAACATGATGCATCGTACACCTACAGCTATCCAAATATACACTGGTGGTGGTGCCCAGGTTCATTTCTCTATTCAAGATCCAATTCCCGTTCTAAGTAGTATCTGTTATCTGGTGCATACTGTTTGGTTACGCCGTTTTGTCGAATTGTTTTTTTTGTTTGTTGTATATGACTTGTAATTCTTGTTACGCCTCATTTGGAGGTGCAACTGCTGATTGGAAAGAGGTCGACACCGATGGGAGGTATAAATGTGTGTAGCTATTTTACGCAAAACAAAGTTGAAAGTTGCGCTCGTCTCCTCTATTCTCTTCGTCGTCGTCGTTTGAGGAATTATACTCCTTGGTATGTCATGAACCAACTAGCCAGCAATAAAGTTCGACTATGTCCTTTAATCTTCACAGCAAAACACCCGCAGAAAAAGGCATGAGGAAAGTCCTTTCACCGGACGTTTTGTGTAAGATGAAGTATCTAGAAAGATTTTTTTGGAAAATGTTTGAAATACTTACCAACATAGCGTGGGTCTTGAAAGAGAAACACGGAAGGGAGAGAAAACGGAAAGACATCAATATACATTTGGCACAATCTTAGTGAAGTTACATATTACTCAAACGAGCAGAATTCTACCCAAACCTAACGCGCTAACAGTGACTGCTATTGCAATTAGCTTACATCAATTTCCCCCCGGGAAGCCTGTTTGATAAGTGTTATATTAAAGCGACGAACAGCAACCACACAACCCGCGACATCATTGAGAACAAAAAAAAGCACGTGCTTGGGACTGTTGCTCAACAACTCCTTCCCTCGCACTTACAAAAAAGGAGATAAACTTCCTAGGTCAAGACAACGGTTTATCGAGAAACCGCAATCGGAGTGGCACGTGCCATATGAGTGTTTTAAGGAATAGAGGTGAGAATCTGTTTCTTTCTTGTGTTTTGGATGAATGTGTATGAGAGGTATTGGCCAGTGTAAATCGGTGATTCTTTCTTAAAAGGTTTGTTGAAAGTGCGCTCTGTGTCGTGTTGTCTCTCTGCATTGTTTGTTCTTTTTTGCGCAATTGAAGTATAGCAGTACACGTCCTTTGGAGCTTTGCCGCCGTGGGCGTAGCTAGGAGATGTTTGGGAGTCACAACACCACCCAAATTATTTCACGCACAAAACTGACATATTGTTCGGCCGTCAGGTTCAGTCGATGCTTCTTTATTTTCTATTTTCTATGTGGCCGTATAACATTCCACAAAATCTATCTCGGGCTACTTCACTGTTTGAAGACGGGACAAGTCATCACAATACTATTTTGAACACCATACATATCCAGACCCCACAAAAATGTCCGAAGCGAGTACTGATTACCCAATGAGTTTTCCTCAGAAACACACTAAACCTGGCTGCTTCGAATACCTCGAACTACCGAACACAAACTTAACGGTAAGGGTTGGCGTCAGCACGGTAAATTTTGGTCTGTCGTATGTCTGTCTGTCTGTCTGTCTGTTTGTCGGTGTGTCCTTCAGCCAGTCAGCCAAAGTAAACCGGAGATTGCGCCATAGTCTCATATACTCACAGCCAAATCTAAACAAATACATCCGGTGTTAATAGTCTTACTTATCAACATCGTTGCACAAAAAACAGCGCATTACTCTTTTATACAGTAGAAACTATGAGTGATATTTGCAGTGTTGCCTAATTAAGATTTACGGAGGCTTGCTTTTTGGGATAGCTTTAAAATACTATATGAACTGCTGAAAACTGTCGCCTGCTGTTTTCCGCGCTGCCTGGCAGAATTAAAAAAAACAAACGGCAACAGCAACGAAAGGTTCCTCTAGAAAGGTTCGGCGTTCGGCTTGGAACGCTCATGGAAAAGGGCGATGTGGTGCGATAAACGTAGTAGTCGGGTGCCTCAATTCACGCGCGTCTCCACCATACGACAGCGCTGGTATATAGGCCTCCTACTTGGAGCAGGGGAACGTGGTTATTTTAAATTGACTTGAGCTAACGTCTGGCTTGTAAACTCGAAAGCAACGAGACGAGATTGGAACACCATGAGCGCTAAGCGACAAAGAAGGTTGTGCATTTACTTCCCAGGGGCGAAAGTAGACCATCGTCTTTCGTCGACATTTGCAACGAAAGCAGCACATATGCAGCCATTTTTTAGCGGAGCTGTTAAAGCTTGAGCTTGGTCTGTTGGCGTTCGCCTAAAATTACCAAGCAGAAATACGGAGCGCACGTGGTCGTGCGACTCGTGAGAACCACCCGGCATTTTCGAAGCTTGTGCCACGAGAGAAGCTCCCAAAAACAAACACACAAAAAAAATACCAAGCGCATGTGAGCCTGCGCATAGTGATGAGCGTCTGGCGTGGTCCAGCTTGATCTTCGAGAACAGTCTGCCCAGGGTTCGTGGCGGGATCTCTCATATACTGTTCTCGCCAGTGCACGTGCGTTCACGCCGGTAGTGGGGCGCACATACTGGGTTTGCGTTACAGACGCAGAGTTCACGAAACTGTTTGCCGCCGTATCTAGCTCGCGCTCACGCAGTCCGCTTTGGAAGATGTGCGAAAGCGTGCGAACGAACCGTTCAGGGGCTGCCATCTATAGAGAGGTTTCAGCTGCAAGCTCTGAAATTCGTGTGTAGGGCAACAGCCGCGTCTCCGGAGAAGGGAGACCGGCTGCAAGCTCTGATGTTTCCCCAGCCTTGCACCACTATTGCAAGATGCACCAAAGTTTTTCTGTTGCAAATTTTTAGGGATTTTTAGAACGCAGCTCCTAAAGGGGCCATGCAGATAAAATACAAGTCTGTTTTATGTGAAAAATAAGGCGCCTAATATGGCCTGCAGCGCATGTCCGGTTGCGAACGATGCTTTATTTAGTGAGAAATGATTAACTTCTTTTGAAATCTTGATTTTCCCGCCAAACACCATGTGTTCTACCAAGTTCGATCACGTAACAAGGACAGCCTTCCCGCAAACGTTATTGCACTGTTTTCTCTGCAGCTTAATGCGGAACGGCCTGTTTACCGTTCGTAGATAAGCCGCTATACTCCGCAGAACCGCTATCTGGCTTTGCTTTGATTCAGACCGCATTTGAACCTGACTCGTTTTCTTATGGTAGGTAGTAATCGTTTCGCAAAACTAACAAACAAAAGGCACATTCTTCCTGGCACAAACAGTCCTTGGCTTAGTTTCAACTGAGTGAACGATTTACGAGGACCCGCAAGGCTGACAGCCAAAACCGACTGTAGGCTGGGCCGACTGATTCTGTCGAAGGGACGGCAAGTTGTGCAGTAGCCCAGTCAGCCAAGCTATCTTTTTGTGACGTCATACAAAATGCGAAAGAAAATCGGCAAGGATACACAGAGGAGGACACCATTTTCGAAAGCATTTTTAAAGTGATCTGTCTACTGAATAAACTTACGTAAACCCAGCGAAAGTGGTCGATAGATGACCTAGAGACTCCAGCATATAGTTTGGGCTAGGAATTCCGCAATATTTACATATCGCTTCAGCGTTCCTTTAGTACGAAGGAATAAGTTTGCGCGAACAATGACGACGAAGATGGGAGAGGACAAGACGAGCGCACCTTCCAACTTTATTTTGCGTAAAATATCAACACACATATATACCTCCCATCGGTGTCACCCTCTTCCCTATCACCAGTTGCACCACCAAAGAAGGCGTAACAAGAATCACGAGTCATATACAACCAACAAAACAAAGCAATTCGACAAAACGGCGTAACCAAACCATGTGCTCGAGATAACTGATACTACTTAGTCTGTGTACGTCATCCACAATAAACACGTGTGGCACTTGAAATCAAGGATGAGCGAATAAAATCAGAGCCAAACTGGCAAAAACACACCAAGAATAAAATGATAAAAAGACAACAAGGGTGGAAAAATCGAAGTGGAGAACAACACACCTCTCCTTTCCGAGACATTTTAGAAGCTGAAACGAATCAAACTTCGATAGTACATAAGTGTTTAGAGCAAACACAACCCTAAAACCTAGGATGACAAAATAAAAGCATAAAAGGTTAGCGAAATGGCAAAAAATGCTAAAAATAATATTTTAACATGGCTAAAATGGGAGAATAGGAGTGGTGACCAACATAGAATGTGTGTCCTAGTATTTAACAAAAGCCTAAAAGCGCCTACGAACATCGAAGTTCGTAGAACCATTACCTCTAAGAAGGGAAGCTCAGTGGGTAGGAGGCTTGCCAAGGGCGTGCTGATGCAATCTTCCCCAAAGTCTCTAATTCTGTAGGCTTCAATAATTTTACATGCGAAGCATCTCATGCTCGGGACTGTGTCCGTCCCTCCCTCGTTGTCGTTGTCCGCCGTCCGCACTATACTGCGCATGCGGGTCTCTTCAGCCCCGCCAGCGTTTTGGGTGACGTCAGCGCAGTCCACTATAAAAAGAAATATTTTGGCGGCTCCTGGTTTCGATCACACGACTCTCTCGTCGCAACGGGAAGTACTTGGCGCTCTTCGCACTGCGCAAAAAACTGAGACGGGTGTGGTGCTTCGAACGCGCCTTATGTCCTTCACTCATTCAAACTACGTCAAGAAGCTACTGATGCAACGAAGGCACGCGAAGCTGAACGTCAACGGAAACGACGCAGTGAAAACTAATGGGAACTTCAGTCAACCCCATGGCTGCTTCGCATACTACTCAGGGTTCCCCTACGGGAATATGGTGTACTTTTTTTCTCTATTTGATCTTTAACTCATTCAAGGAATTGGGTACCTTCAAGCTTGGGAACCCAGTCGCAGGTTTCACCATGCATAGCCCAATTCCCCTAGTTTTATTTTTATTTTTCGCAGAAAGATTCTGCTCCCGAGCTCTGTCATTAAAACAGCGCCCAGTTTGACCAATGTATACCCTTTTCAAGGTCAGAGGAATTTTGTAGACTACGTTCGAAACGCATTTTGTTGCGAACGTTGTCTACAAAGTTCATCTAACTTGCAAAAGCTCATACTTCGGTAAAACCGGGCGCTGTTTTAATGAGAGAGCGTGGTAGCACAATCTTGTTTTTAAAATTAATCTGTGGGGCATCTGGCTCCGCATTGCAACCTGCGGCTACGTTCCGAAGCTTGAAAATACCGTATTCCTTGCACGAGCTAAAGAGCAGAGAGAGAGAGGCAAAAATTTTGGAAGCCTGGAGATTTAGAAATTTCGGGGAAGATTGCTGTGACAAGTGTGTGGCGCCCCCCATCCCTGATATTCGTGGGCCGCTAAGTTCAGTGGCCCCACCAGGCTCGGTGGGCAACATTGTGTGTGGCCGGGCAATAAACACCGCCGAGCACGGCTGCTCGGGGGTCAGTCACCTTCACCACCAGCACGCTGCATGTCGTCTCTCGGCTGGAGGGTATCCCTACCCTCCCAGGTTCACGAACGCGGGTCTAAATCGTGACACTGGCGACGAGGGAAGAAGCCCGCGGAGTGGCCGAAGCCGCCGTGAACGCCGCCACCGAGAACCCCGAGACACCGCCCCATCAAGCCAGCCGCCATTACGCCATGCCGCTGTAGGGGAGGCTCGAGCCGTTCGAGGGTGAAGGGTCCGCCTTGCCGGTCTACGAGGAACAAGTCGGCCTGTTTTTCCGGGCTAACGACACACCCGAGGTAAAACAGCGTGACATCTTCCTGGGACCCGCTGCGGGACCCGCGTCTTCGCTCTCCTGCTCGACCTGCTCAAGCCGGCCGCGCCGCACGAGAAGTCACTGGGTGAGTTGCTCGCGACGCTACGCTCGCACTACAGCCCGGCTCCGTCAACGCTACTGGAGCGTTTTCGCTTCAACAACCGGAGCCGCCGAGACGGAGAGACGCTCGGGCAGTTCGTCGCACCGCTGCGAGCGTTGGTGAGCGGCTGCGCCTTCGGGGAGCAGCTCGACTCGTTGCTCCGGGACCGTTTCGTCTGCGGCATCAACGACCCCGCCATGCAGACGCTACTCCTGGAGCTTTCCGACCCTTCGCTGGACGACGCCGTGAAGGCAGCGCTGGCGATGGAGGCTGCGGCCAAGGACGCGGGCGAGATAGCGCGTGCGGCCCGCTCACCGTCGGCGGAGGCGGCGGTGAACAAGATGGCGGCACGGCATGGCAGGTGCGTTCGGTGCGGTGGTGACCACCCCCCTTCACAGTGCCAGTTCGCGCAAGCGGAGTGCTTTGCGTGTGGAAGAACTGGGCACATTGCTCGGGCGTGCCGAGTGGGGACGACGGCGGACGGACGGAAGCAGCAGCCGGCGTCGAGCACAGGTTCCGAGCCAGCCCACGGCCGAGGGAGTCGGTGCGAGGGTAGGTGGCGGGGGCGTGCGGCAGCAGCTTCGGGTGCAACGGCTAGGCTTCACTTCGTGGCCGAAGACCCGCAGATTTTCGACATGTGGCACGCGGCCACAGTGCAGCCGCCGGTACCACCATACTGGCTGACCGTCGAAGTCTGCGGGCGCCCCATCTCCATGAAGCTGGACACAGGGGCCAGTGTGTCGGTCATGGCCGGGAAAGCCTTCAAGCGCACCTTCCCTTGCGTGGCCGTCGAGGCGTCGGGCGTCATGCTGCGCAGCTACTCCGGACAGCTCGCCCAAGTCGAGGGTCAAGCCCAGGTCAGCGTCCGCCTTGGCGACAGGGAGGCCACCCTTCCCCGGTACCTGACCAAGGGGCCGTCACCGACGCTGCTGGGCCGGAACTGGATCCAGGCTTTGGGCTTGCGGCTGCCTGAGTACCAGGAAGCAGTGCGTGCGGTGGAAGACGTGCCGAGCCTCCTGACCAAGTTCGAGGCCCTGTTCCAGCTTGGGGTGGGCACATTCACCGGCACGGCGGCAAGCATTCAGGTGCCAGAGGGAGCACTGCCCCGCCCAGCCCGACTGCATGGACGGCGTCATCGAGCAGCTGCTGCACCGGCGAGAGGCCGGCACCAACGGCGGCGGGGTGCTGGGCACCATCGGCCACCTGCTGCACCTGGTAATGCTGGACACCAGGGCCAGCGCCCAGCAAGTGGCGCAGGCTATGCGGCAGGTGCACCCGCAGGGCTTCCGGCTCGAGAACAAGGCCCAGTACGCGCCGGACTTCAGGATCATCGACGGCGACGTGGGCCTGCCGCACAACTCGTTCCACACGGAGCCCCTGCCCCACAGCTGCCTGTGTGTGTACGCCAGCCAGCCGGGGCTGGAGTACATCCGCGAGAGCCTCGAGAAGACCCTGCTGGCCAACCTGGAGCAGGAGGACCGGCTGCCCTCCACGGCCTGCCCCTGGTCATGGTGTTTGCGGGCCAGGGGGACTTCCTGCGCGAGGAGGGCATCAACCGGGCCAAGAGCCTGCAGTGCCCCTTCGTGGACGACAGCGGCGGCCTGGACCCCGTGCGACTGGAGCAGGCGCTGTGCGCGCTGGTGGAGAGCATCGAGCAGCGGGCGGGCCGGCTTCACATCTACCAGGCGGACCTGCGGCTGATGCTGTGCATGGTGTGCGGGGACCCGTACGCGCCCGAGCAGGTGCTGGCGCAGCCGGGCTGCCTGGCCACGGCCCCGCTGCACTGCATCAGCCTGCAGTCCTTCAAGGGGAACCAGCTTCACCGACCGCTGCCAGCACAGCACCAGGGGCTGGTGCTACTCGCGCCACTGTGGCGCCACGCGCAAGTCCTTCGACACCGGGAAGACTGACAGCTGGTGCGAGAGTGACACAGGTGGCACACAATGCTGCCACACCTGCATCGACACCTGTGCCGAGGCGGAGTGCGAGTCTACGGAGGCCGCCAGACCGTGACTCGCCGGGGGGAAAAGTGTTGCTTCGTGTTTGTGTAGGACAAACAAACTTGGGGGTGAGGGGTGTGACAAGTGTGTGGCGCCCCCCATCCCTGATATTCGTGGGCCGCTAAGTTCAGTGGCACCACCAGGCTCGGTGGGCAACATTGTGTGTGGCCGGGCAATCAACACCGCCGAGCACGGCTGCTCGTGGGTCAGTCACCGTCACCACCAGCACGCTGCATGTCGTCTCTGGGCTGGAGGGTATCCCTGCCCTCCCAGGTTCACGAACGCGGGTCTAAATCGTGACAATTGCGTCAGCAGGCCCTCGTTAAGCCTCCTACATATTGAGTTATCCTTCTTAGAAGGTAATGTTTAAACAAACTTCGATAATTTTAGGTATTTTTAGTTATTTGGTAAATATTGGTAAGCTCACTCTGTGTTGGTCACCACTTCCATTCTCCCATGTTATTATTCTATTTGTGTCGTTGTTATGCCTTTTTGCTCAGCTTTTATGCTATTCTTCTCTCATCCTTGGTTTACTGGTTGACACGTGTTAATGCTAAAAAGCTAGCGTAGTATTGAAGTATGATTACTTTTAGCTTCTCATATGTCTCGGAAACCGGAGCTGTGTTATTCTTCACTTGAATTCTTCCACCCATGTTGCCATGTTATCAGTTTATTCTTAGTGGTTTTATGCACTTTTGGCTGTTATTTTATTCCTTCATCTTTGATTTCAGGTGCACCCGCCGCGGTGGCTCAGTGGCTAAGGCATTGCGCTACTGAGCAGGAGGTCGCGGGTTCGGTTCCCGGCCGCGGCGGCCGCTTTTCTGATGGAGACGAAAAGCAAAAACGCCCACGTGTTCGAGATTTCGGCGCACGATAAAGATCTCCAGGTGGTCAAAATTAATCCGGAGCCCTCCACTACGGCGCGCCTCATCGCCTGCGTTGCGTCGGCGCGTTAAACCCCACAATCAACCAATCAATTGATTCCAAGTGCGACACGTGTTTATTGTAGACGACGTACACAGTGTAAGATGTATCTGTTATATGGTGCACCCTGCTTGGTTACGCCGTTTTATCGAATTTTATTGTTTTGTTTGTTGTATTTGACTTGTGATTGTTTTTTATGCCTTATTGGGCGGTGCAACTGGTGGTAGCAAAGAGGGTAACACCAATGGGAGGTATATATGTGTGCTGCTATTTCAGGCAAAATAAAGTATGTAGTTGCGCTCATCTTGTCTGTTATCTTCGTCGTTGTCGTTTGCGCAAACGTACTCCTTCGTACGTAATGAACCAACTAGCCAGCAATCAAGTCCAGCAATGTCCCTTTAGTCTTCACACCGAAACACATTAGTAGAAAAAGGCGCGAGGAAAGTTCTTTCACCGGCCTTTTTGTGCAAGATGAAGCATCTACAAATTTTTATATTGAAAAATGTTTGAAGTACTTACCAACATAGCGTGGGTCTTGAAAGAGAAACACGGAAGGGAGAGACAACCGGAAGACAAACTTTACTGTTGGCACGATGTTATTGAAGTTAAAGATTGCTCAAAAGGGAAGAATTCTACCCGAACTTAACCCGCCAACAGTGACTGCTCTTGCAGTGAGCGCACCTCAATTTCCCCATAGGAAGCCTGTTTATAAGTGTTATATAATAGCGACGAACAGGGAGCAGACAACCCGCGAGATCATTGAGGACAATGAAATAGCACGTGCTGTGGACTGCTTAGCAAGAACTACGTCCGTCGCACTTACGGAAAAGGAGATACATTTCCATGGGCAAGACAACCTTTTATCGTTAAACACAATCGCGTGGCACGTGCCTTAGTAGCGCAAGAGGGAATTCCGCGTCCGGGTCCACATCGGTGGCAAAGGCACGCAAGTACTCTTGTGTTACGGTGAGTAGGTGGTGGTGCTCGAGGCGACAAAACTCGTCCATCATGTTCTTCTCGATGTTGTCGTCTCTGTAGTAGAATCGGTAGTCTCCGTCAGTGTTGGTGAGGAGGGAAGGATGTGTTTTTTTTCTTGTGTTTTGGTTCAGATGTATGAAAGATAGTGGGCAGTGTAAATCGGTGATTCCTTCTTAATAACGTTTGTTGAAAGTGCACTCTGTCTCGTGTCGTCTCTCTTCAGTCTTCGTTTTCTTTTTTGCGCAATTGAAGCATAGCCGTAAACCTCCTTTGGAGTTTGGCCGCCTGGTGAGTAACTAGGGGGTGTTTGAGTGCCAGAACACCACCCAAAATTTATTAAAGCACAAAACGGACATATTGTTCGGCCGTCCTGTTCAGTCGATGCTTCTTGATTTTCTGTTTTCTCGGTGGGCGCATAACATTCCACGAAATATATATCGCGCTACTTCACTGTTCGAAGGCGTAACAAGTCACCACACTACTATTTTTAACACCATAGATATCCAGATCGCACAAAAATGTCCAAAGCTAGTACGGATTACCCACACGAGTCTTCCACAGAAACACACTAAACCTGGCTGCCTCGAATACCTCGAACTACCGAACACACTCTTAACTCTAACGGTTGGCGTCAGCAAGGTCCGAACCGAATTTCCAGATCAGATTGTGGGCTCAGTGTAAACAATACGAGCGTTTGGATAACCACTTCCGACAGGCTGTGGAATACAATCTCAATTACAGACTTTGTTCAGGCGCATCCCCCCCCCCTTTTTCATGAGCAATGCCGCTGGCTTTGTGGCACATACTTCGAGTTATCTGTGGTGTAGCTTACTCGCAATCGAATTAGTGGGATTTTATTGCAAAATATTCAGTAGATCTAGACAGTATAAATTTTGTTGAGTTGGAATTAACCCTAAATATATTATACCATTCAGGATTACGAGCTTTTATTATACTATAATCGTGGGTGATCTAGGATTAGCGTTTTAGCGGGAATCACTGTGGACATTTTCTGGGCAGGCACGTATAGTGAAGTGAGACATTCAAATATTGGCTGACAATATTGGTTGGCAGACAAAGTACCAAAGACTGCGAATCAAAGTTTGACATAGAGCTCAATGCAGCCATACGGCTACAAAGAAAAGATAAGCTTTCTCAGAAACATCGCAGATGAAGAAACTTTCTTCCTGCAGGTTCAGGATTGGTCCAGGTCCAGGAAATTCCCCAAGACAGTTGAGGATTTCCCCTAAATCTGGTCGATCTACCAAGGATGCTTCAGGCGCCCAACACACTCAAAAGCTCTTAGAGCAAGAAAGAGCCAAGGAGCATAAAAGACGTTCAAATAATGACGTCATTTCACCTCTCAGCCAACCGACCTGCGTGACATGTCATTTTTACTGCAAAGCAGCATATGCCTAATCTCTCCATTTTTATTTCCAGTGTCATCGGTTTACTCGGCGGCGCTCCGGAGCTCCTCCTCACCATCGCTTACACCTCTTTCACCACTATTTTTCCCTCGCCTCCACCGATGCCCCTTGGGCAAGTTGCGCAGTCGGCAGCTAGGAGCGGTATGCCGGTATCAGATGGTTGCAAAAACTCACAGAAGCATACATGGGCGTAAAAAGTACACAAACAATTACTACACCCCCTAATATAAAATTTGTCCGCAGCGCGAGCTGCAGTCTTCCCATTCACGGCGCATTTCTGCTGCGTCTCAGGAAGTGTTCGCGTGATAAGCGAACGCACAGCGGAGTGCGCTCCTCTGTTGCTACCTTACATTGCGCTGCCGCCGCAGACCAGCATGTTGCAAATCGTGTTTGAACCTCCCCCGCAAATGTCACGTGGTTTGGATTACCCTCCACAAGGGTACAGCAAGCATGTTGTTGCAAATCGTGTTTGAACTTTCCGCACAATTGTCACGTCATTTTGGTATTAGCGGAGACTGGAACAGCTTCTACTGAAAGTGTCAGGAGGTGGCGCTGCTTGGTGGCGACGCATCAGACATGTGTGAGAAAAAGGCAGTGAGAGAGCTGACGCCGGACCCGCACGTGTCGTACTCCGCCTCGCCCTTCCATAAACGCTCGTCTCTATTTTCTTTGTGTCGTCGCTGCTGCGTTGGCTCACTCGGTTACGCGGACATAAACAAATCCCCTCCCGTAAAGCTCAGGTAACGGCTGCCTACGAGCGGCCCTCTAAAACGCAGTAAAACCCTCAGCCTCCGTTTTCGCTCCAATTCCATTTCACCAAGTAGCTGAGAATCCCTCCAGGTTGAAGAGGAACTTGCTCAGTTGGAACACTGATGTGAATATTACTTTTCAGCTTGGAAAGCCTTCCAAGCGACATTTTCGCCATTGTCTTTCCCGCCTAAGCTTGCGCCATCCCCGGTTGCCGGATTATGCGCACATTTTTTGCTTGTGAAAAAGGGGAGGGGGCGTGCATGCACTGCTGACCTTCATGCCATTGCCGATGAAATTCCGGTTGTGCTTGTGAGAGATTTAGATGTCAAAATACATGGCTCCATGAGCTTAGTCGGCGGTGCTCCTTAATCGATGGGTTCGGGTGAGGATTAATGTGTTACAGAGACTCTTAAACAGACAGTAAGATAGTACAAAGGGGAAGAGAAAAGACAGCCGCACGTTTGTACGCAAGAATAGAGCTCAAAGGCTTCCAGGTTTTTAATCGTAATGGGACGGATTCGTGCGGTTCGCTTGAAGGAAGAAGAGCAAGAATTGCAGCGTACGTCCGAAATCAAGCGCGAACGGGCGCACAAACAAACGAAAGCTGCTAGCGTCGCGTTACCTCCTCGAATTTAGTTAGTCGAGTAGCGGCGAAGCCTTCCTGGATGAACCGCAACTTTCCCGCTTGGAACGCTGGCTGGAACCAATACCAATTCTTCAGAGGGCTCTCAGCGGATATTTTCGACTGCGTCTGCCCCTTCTGAGCACGCGCACACGACCGGTAGCAGGTTTATGCATCCGCAGGTTTGTAACGGGAAATAGTGGGAGATTGAGAGGGGCATGCACAAGCAGCTCTAGGTTTCATGCCCGTACTGATGGATGGCATGTCCGTTGTGCTGCTGCAATATGTAAACGCAGACGTTAAGCCACCCAATGCGACCTGTCCGGAGTCCTTAGTGGTAGAGCGGATTGGGTTTGTGTCTTACCCAAACAGTAAGATGCTCGCGACGGGAAGGGATACAAGAAGCTGCATGTTTGTCTGGAATACAAAGCTGCTATCCTTCAGACTCAGCTAAAGGCTAGGAAGTATGCTCCATCGGAAATTACAACAATCGTCTTTTGTTTCATGCACTCCGTTTTGCGTCCAGTTTTGAAGGTCATCCTGCGTCACAGAGTAGAAGGGCACTCATTGTTTACCTCCCCAGATCACGATCTGGCTTTTGCGTCGGTAATCTGAACAAACAAATCCTTACAAACAAATCTAATCTGCTCTACCACTACGGACTCCGGACAAGTCCCAATGGGCCGTTTAACGTCCGCGTTTAAATCTCGCACCAGCACAACAGATATGCCATCCATCAGTATAAACAATTAATGTATAGCTGTGCATGCTCGCCTCTTCGCCTCCCTCTCACTATTCTCCACTACAGACCTGCGCACGCATAAACCGGCAGCCGGTCATGTGCACGTTTTTACAATGAAAGACACCAGCGAAAATGTTGCTCGGAAGGCCTTCAAAGCTGAAAAAGAAATATGGGCTCAAGCCGGCGTCCCAACTGGGGAAGTTTCTCTTCTACCTGGAGAAATTCCCAGCTACTTGGTGACGTGAATTTGAGTGAAACGGCGACGGCCGGTTTCGGTCGCTTTAAGGAGCCGCCCTATGGCAGCCGTTACCTGGGCTTCGCAGGAGCGGCGTCTGTTTATGTACATGTAACCGAGTGAGCGAAAGCAGCAGCGACGAAAGAAAGAAAATATAGAAGAGCGTCTAGTGAAGGGTGCAGTGGAGTACGACCCGTGCGGCTACTGCCTCATCTCTCTCACTGCCTTTCCCTCACACATGCTTCATGTGTCGGCGACAAGGAGCGCTCTCCGCCTGACACCTTCCCCAGACGCTGTTCTATTCTCCACTAATCAAAACCACGTGACCTTTGCGCGGGAGGTTCAAACACAATACAAAACCACAAATTCGGTGCTACCTTGTACGGTTGTAATTTGAACCACGTGACGTTAGCGCGGGATTTTAAAACACGACCTGCAACATGCTGGCCGGTGGCGGCGGCGCACTGCGAGGTAGTGGCAGAGTAGCGGAGGCCCCTGACCGTTCGATGATCATTTGAGCACTTACTGAGACGCAGCAGAAATGCACATTGACAAAAGAGACTGCAGCTCGCGCTGCGTACAAATTTCATATTCATGGGTGTAGTAATCTTTAGTTAATTTTTACGTAATCTGTCCTGTTTATTTTTCGCAATCAATTGATAGCGGCATACCGCCCTTAGCTCTAGAAAACGACATTCCGCCCTCGCATCTCCCGGTTCCAAAGGGGCATCGGGAGAGACGAGGGGGAAAATAGTTGTGAGACAGGTGTAAGCGGTGGTGAGGAGGAGAGCCCAGGAGCGGCGGTGAGTAAATCGATAACTCCGGAATGAAAACTGGCGGGAGGGGTTAGAGATATACTGCTTTGGAGAAAACATGAAAAATGCCACTGCGCAGCGTAAGCATCATAGAAATAGCACGAAAAATGCACACAAAGACAACACTTGCCCAGCCTTGAAGACAGATGGGGGGATATCCGAACTGTAGTTATATTGGTAAACCACCTAGATTGTTCTATTAGCTCAAGAAAACCCATATCTTCAGGCGGAACCCTTTGCTGCGGTGTATCATTGACGGCATTACCTTCTGTTCTGCCGGCCCCGTCCTCTGTTTTTACGTGATACAAGGCGGAGTGGTATATCGTTGCAACTTTCCCACAGCCGATTCTTACAACCTACTCGCGTTCCGGTGATTTGTGTCCGACTGTGCATAATGCACCCGTGTCCGGCCATTTCGATGTCACCCGCACTTATGACAGCATGTGACATTGTTTTTGTTCTGTCCGGGACTTTCCCGCTAACTGCAGTGTTGCGAAAATGTTACCTGAGTCTATATAGCAAACCTCATATCAAGCTACCAGGAGGCGAGTTATAACCAAATGACATTCTACTAGAATGTATCTATCGAATAGGGCTCGATTTACTCGGCCTTTTCCCTTTGTATACGTCCCGAAACAAACAGATGTCCGTCGCTACAGAGTGCGTATCCCGTTTTGTCATCATGTATGCTTTCCGAGCCGTGCTGCTGGCGCAGCTGACTTTTTACGATGTCATTTTAAACGCTCTGCTCTACTACAGCTCTACCCAGACGGTGTTGGTATTTCCTGTCCAAGTCATGGCCGAGATACTTTCCTCTTGCTCGATTCGCCCCAAGTTGACAGCAGCTTACTTCTCACAAACAATTTTACGGAGCGCTTTAATAGTGCCCTTACGGGCATAATAGTGCCCTTACGGGCGACCACCGCGACTTGGACCTTGCACGGTTTTTGTCACCTTCCGGCATAATTTATGGCTTCACAATACTGCAGGCTTACCTTCCTTACGAGAGGGAACCGACCAGGCCTCTAAATACCCTTCTGCCTTCCGACACACACCTGTGCACCTAATATGTCCACGAAGACATCGCAGTGGCACAATAGGCGTGTCAGATTGCCCGTTGCAACGTTCGCAAGTCAGCCAGAAGAACCGCTATGATGAACGTAACCGCGTCGTTCCCTTTGAACCGGCGTCCCTCGTCCTGCTGTGGTGCCCACTCGTCGCGTGGGACTCACCGAGAAGCTTATTTCTTGATGTGCTGGGTCTTATCCTCTGCTCTGTCATTTAAAGAACGTTACGTATGAGATAATATCAAGTTGACTAGGCTTCATCGCCATTACCGTACAGCATGCTCTTACTGCGGGGTAGCTAAGCCACAGGGCCCCACAAGAAAAATAAATGAGCGTGTGCCGTAGTTGTTTCGGACTGGACCAGCGCTACCCAGACGTCGAAAACGGTGAGATACTCTGGTGGCAGAGCGTGTGCATGAGCAGGAGAACCTAGCTACCATTGCCTGGCACTTCCTTCTAAATTTTTTGTAAAAAGATTTTCGTCTGCACATACCTTGTCAATTCGTATTCTGCCTGCTCGGCAACAATATTATGGTGTGTTTGCATCGTGAGGCTCGACTCTAGCCTCAAATCGCGGCCTGGTAAGACGCCTGACAAACAGATAATAGGTGAACCTGGATCCCGAATGCCAAGGAATGAAATATCAGAGGTTTTATTACTGGGGCGAAGTCTCTCAAGGCCTCGGGCGATTGGCGCATCATATCGTCGTTACCGCCATCTCATGTTGTCAGAGTAGCAAAACACCGGGACACTCGTTTACGCCATGCGCTAGAACGTAATGCGCTTTCTAACTAAACCCCGGGACAATCGATTACACCTCGTAATAAAACGTAACGCGCAAACTAAAAAAACACCAGGACACCGGTTAACGCCTCACGCTAGAACGTCACGCGTAGTAAAAAATACCAGGACACTCGTTTTGGCGTAGCGCTGGAACGCTTCGCAACGTTTACTACGAAAATACTGGGAACTCCTTCACGCCTCGCGCTACAACGCTTCATGCTTCGAAGACACGACACTCCTACAGCAAAGCTGTACACCTTTACCGTACCCACAGTGCTTTCGTCTCCGTTGAAAAAAAACGCCAAGGCGACAAGAATGCCCCTGTAAACTGCATGCATCGCCCCTCCCCAGGTTTCGCATTAGTGGTTAGATGGCCGGGACTTAATCGAAGATTCGCAGCTAAAAAACTGAGGTAATGACAGAGGCGCCAATAAAAGAGCCCTGGTGCGGAGACGAAACATATTTAACCTCTGAGTTTTTGATGCAGAGCATCTTATGGTCTCGGCAGGTCCCGCGTCGGCGTCCGCACTCACACTGCGCATGCGCAACTCTCCTCCTTACACCCACAGCTGCGCGATACTACACTATACAAAAAAGAAATAGATAGCGGCGCCCGGTTTCGATCCCATGATTCTCTTGCCGCAACGGGAGATACGCGGTGCTCTTCCCACTATGCTACAAATCCCTTTTTAAAAAAAAAACACTATGCTACAAATCCGGGACAGGAGCAAGTGCTGCGAACGTGCCTTACGTCCTTCACTCATTCAAACTACGTCAAGAAGCTACTGATACAACGAAGGAACGCAAAGCTGAACGTCAACAGAAACGACGTACTGAAACCTCTAGAGGAGGATGTTGAATTTCCCGTGGGAAAGCTGTGGCGGGAACCGCCACGCGCCTTTCAGCTCAACCAGCCCCATCCGCAGCGCCTGTGATGGTGATTGTTTCAGGATACCCCTAGGCATTGGCCAACCAAAGAATCCATCACGAGATACTTCGCGCCATTTTATCGACTGGACTACGTACCAACAACGCACCAACAACGGCGCGTTTTGCCAAATAGGGCACCTGAGACATTCCAAGGACTCGAAAAATCGTCACGACTTTACACTACGATTAAAATACTTCAATTCAATATTTCCTAGATATGCACTTTGATATAATGACCCCTGAGTTTCAAATAGCACAGCGTTATACCAATATCAGCCATTATAGCTGCTCATAGTAGCCAGTTTTCTTCTTTCCCTTCTGACTGATTAGCTGCTGGCCTCGAACGTCATGTGCGTCTCTAAGCACAAACCGTTCTCTAGTACGCTGCAATACCAATAAAGTCTTATGCTTAACTGGCAGCTTCATGTTTCTGCGAGTGTCCCTTCAGGAATCATTTTTAATTTAAAAATGTAAAGTTAGTGTGAAGTAGCATAAATACTTACCCACGTATTGTTGAGCTTTTAAAAAACAAGCATGTGAGAAAAACCAATAACACATCGCCATTTCTTTTCGCGCAAACGTAGTCAAGTTAAATATTACTGAAGCGCCAAGCAATCTTCCAAAAGCTAATACGCCGAGAACTTATCGAGCGCAGAGACTACCTCAAATTTTTACCCCTACACAGCCCAAAAGCAAGCAACAAACAAGGAACAAAAGACACATAAACGCTCAATTCATCGTAGGAGGCCCGTGAACACTCATGGTAGGTGAAAAACGATTGCCGAACAAGTGAATACACTCCCATTTCGAGTACCATACATGCATGCCTGGGGGGCAAATCCTACTGGCTATCGGAAACCCCCCGGTGCAGACGATTTCGATTGCGGTCTCAGGTGATCTTCGGTCGGGTGGTTTTTCCTGGTGCTTGGGGGCACGAAGCCACCGGAAGATTTCCGGGAACCAGTATGATTTGCTCCCAGCTGAGCTACTGGCACTTCCTAAGGGCGTAACAAAACATGCTGCATCGTACACCTACAGCTATCCAAAGGTATACCGCTTGCGGTGCCGAGGTTCTTTACTCTATTCAAGATCCACTTCCCGCACCGATGAGGACAATCCGATCTTTCCCAATTGCTTCCCTCAGGCTTCGGAAACTAACGTACAAAAACCACCGTTTTCGGCCAGGTCTATGTGAAAAAAGCGGAGCTTGAAAAAAAGTGGTAAGGGGTCCTGTGTTAGAGGCTGAGTAAAGCTAAATCTAGATGAAAGCAGTTGTGGCGGACGTCTCGTGCTACTCCAGTGCCTATATGAATGCGTCCCTTAGTGTGCATGCGCTTGTGTGTCATGTTAGCCGCCAGAATACACTACAGCAGCCACACAAGTTGCTTGGTGGTGAAACACGAGGGAACACAGCAGTCCAACCATGCTAAGTAAAAGTCATCATTTTATGCCTTTGGCTAAGATTTTATGCTTTTAATCTATCATCCTTGGTTTCAGGGTTGACACGTGTTAATGTAAAAATCTTGTGTTTTATTGAAGTTTGATTCGTTTTATCTTCTCATATGTCTCGGAAACACGAGCTGTGTTGTTCTTCACTTGAATTTTTCCGCCCATGTTGTCATGTTATCAGTTTATTCTTAGTGGTTTTATGCCATCTTGGCTCTGATTTATTGGTTCATCGATGATTTCAAGTGCGACACGTGTTTATTGTGGACGACGTACACAGTCTATGTAGTATCTGTTATCTGCTGCATACTGCTTTGTTACACCGTTTTATCGAATTGTTTGGTTTTGTTTGTTGTATTTGTCTTGTGATTCTTGCTACGGCTTATTGGGTGGTGCAACTGGTGTAGGAAACCGGGTAACACCAATGGGGGGTATATATGTGTGTTGGTGTTTCACGCAAAATAAAGTTGGAAGTTGCGCTTGTCTCCTGTGTTCTCTTCGTCGTCGTCGTTTGAGCAAATTTCCTTCTTGGTTTGACATGAACCTACTAGCCAGCAATCAAGTTCTATGTGCTTTTAGTCTTCATGGCAAAACATCCGCAGAAAAAGGCATGAACAAAGTCCTTTCACCGGACTTTTTGTGTAAGATGAAGTATCTACAAAGATTTTTTTGAGAAAGGTTTCAAGTACTTACCAACATAGTGGGGGTCTTGAAAGAGAAACACGGAATAGAGAGAAAACGGAAAGACATCAACATTATATTTGGCACGATCTTAGTGAAGGAAAAGATATTGTTCGGCCGTCCGGGTCAGTATATGCTTCTTTATTTTCTATTTTCGCTGTGGGCGTATGACATTCAACGAAATCTATTTCGGGCTACTTCACTGTTCGAGGGCGTAACAAGTCACTACACTACTATTTTAACACCATATATATTCCGACCCCACAAAAATGTCCCAAGCGAGTGCCGATTACCCAGTGCGTTTTCCTCAGAAACACACTAAACCTGGCTGCCTCGAATACCTCGAACTACAGATCACATACTTAACTGTAAGGTTTGGCGTCAGCAGGGTCCAAACCGAACTTCCAGATACGATTGTGCGTGCAGTGTAAACAATTAGAGCCTTTGGATGACCGCTTCCCTCAAGCTGTGGAATACAAACTCAATTGAAGACTTTGTTCTGAGGCGTCCCACGCCCTTTTTTATGCGCAAAGCCGCCGGCTGTGTGGCACATACTTCGTGTTATCTTTGGTGTAGCTTACTCGCAATCGAATTATCGGGCTTTTTTGCAAAATATTTAGTAGATTTGGACAGTAAAACGTTTTTGTGTTCAAATTAACAGTAACTTTACACATACTTCATAATTAACAGGCTTTTACTCTACTATCATGGTGGGTGACCAAGGATTGGTGATTTAGCGGGAATCACTCAGGACCTTTTTTGACCAGGCACGCATAGTGAAGTTGGACCATTGAATATTGGCTGACAATACTGTTTGACAGACAAAGTTCCAAAGACTACGAATGGAACTTTGACATCCATCTCAATGCAGCCATACGGCTACAAAAGAAAGCTATACAGCTTTCTCAGAGACTTCGCAGCTGAAGGAGACTTCTTCGTGGTCCAGGATTGGTCCAGGTCCACGGAAGTCCCCAAGACACTTGAGTATTTTCCCTAACTCTGTTCACTCTAAAAAAAATTGTTTCAGGCACCCAACACACTCGAAAGATAATAGAGCACAATAGAGCTACAGATGAAATACGTTTAAGCAATGACGACATCTCTTTTTGCAGCCAACCGAACTGCGTTACACGGCATTTTTATATCGAAGCAGTATATGCCTAATCCCCCCAATTTTCATTCCGGTGTCATCGATTTACATGGCGGCGCTCCGGCGCTACTCCTCACCATCGCTTACACCTCTTTCACAACAATTTTCCCCCTCGCCTTCTCTGATGCCCCGTTGGCAAGTTGCGCAGTCTGCAGCTAAGAGCGGTATGCCATTAATAGATGATTAGCGAAAAATAAAGAGAAGCACACATGGGCGTAAAAATGCACTAACTATTACTACACTCCCAAATATGAAATTTGTGCGCAGTGCTAGCTGCAGTGTTCCCGGTCACGGCGCATTTCTGCTGCGTCTCAGGAAGTGCTCGCGTGATCAGCGAACGCACACCGACGTGCACTCCTCGGCTGCTACCTCGCAGCGCGCTGCCGCCGCAGTGCAGCATGTTGAAAAGTGTGTTTGAACCTCCCCGCAAATGCCACATGGTTCGGTTTACCCTCCACAAGGGAACAGCAAGTATGTTGTTGCAAATCGTGTTTGCCCCTTCCGCGCAATTGTCACGTGATTTTGGGATTAGCGTGGAATGAAACAGCATCTAGGTCACGGAGCAAGAATCAAATTCTTGCTCCGTGATCTAAGGAAAGTGTCAGGAGATGGCGCTCCTTGTTGGCGACGCCTGAGGCATGTGTAAGGGAATGGCAGTGAGAGAGATAACGCTGTAGCCGCACTTTCGTACTCCACCTCACCCTTCAATACACGCTCATCTCCGTTTTCTCTCTTACGTCGCTTCTGCGTTCACTCAATCGGTTACACGGACAAACAAATGCCATTACCGCAAACCCCAGGTAATGGCTGCCAAACATGGGCCTTCTAAAAGGCATCCCATAGAAAAATGCCTTATGGGCGTCTATTGAAAAATGTATGGTGAGCTATGGCCGCCTATGGGTCTCTTCGGTCACCCATAAAAAGGCATGAATTAGGCTATTGCCAGCTATTGAAGTTATTATTGATCCTGCACAAGACACTGTAAACCATAAAATTCTCTTTAGACGATTATAGAACATCCGAGTGTGTTTAGTCTATAGAGTCACAGCTATGCAGGTTACTGTAGCCAGCTAAAGAAATAGGTATGGCTTTAGTTCTATAGATCAGCCGTGACAAAGAAAGCTCTTTTGGCTGGCTATACACCATTGTTTAGCTTTAAGTCTACAGACTTGAAACCATTCAGCTGTCTTTTGCCAGCTATTGGAAAAAGATGCCCTCAAGCTAAAGCGAGACAGCCACAAGAGCTCTTTTGGCTGGCTATAGGCTGTTGTTTAGCTGTAACTCTACAGACTCAAAACCATTCAGCTGTCTTTTGCTAGCTATTGAAAAGAGTTCGTCCTAAAGCTATAGAGAGAAAGCCATAAAAGCTCATTCGGCTGGCTATGGGCCGTTGTTTCGCTCTAAGTCTGTATACGTGAAAACATTCAGCAGTGTTTCGGCAGCTATTGCAAGAAGTTCGTCCTAAAGCTATAGAGAAAAAACCATGAAAGCTCACTTGGCTGGCTTGGGCCGTTGTTTAGCTCTAAGGCTACAAACTTGGAACCATGCGGCTGTCTTCTGGCAGTTATTGGGGAGAATTGTTTTTAAAGCTAAAGAAAGGCAGCCATAAAAGCTTCTGCGGCTGGGAACAGTACAATATATAACTGTAAACCTTTAGACGTGTGATAATTAAGCAACATTTTGCTGGCATTAAGAAAGCGTTTGGCGCAGAACTTACAAGCCTGCATCCATACAGGCTTCTTTAGCTGACTACATAGTAACATAAGGCTCCAAGTCTCCAGCCGCTAATCGAAAAGTGTTAGCCTATAAAGGTATAATTAGAGCAACCATTAAATCCTATTCTGCTGGTTTCAATATGACCTATGACGCGAAATTCATGTACTCATGATTTACATAGCTGCATCTACAACACAGATTAAATAACGATGTGGAGGTTGACTGGCCGGTTATATGAGCCATAAAAGTGTGTCCTCGGGAGAGCTCGTTTGCTCCTTCATGGCCCCTGAAGGCCTCTGGAAAAGATGACAAAGCCTGCGGACAAAATGACCCGAGCCTGCTAATCATGGAGAATTTTTAGCCGCAATTTCGGAAATCCATGTGAGTTGCAATACCCGAGTATCCAACGAAGGCAAAGTTGGCGCCACAGAAGAAGAGCGTCACAATTGAAGTGCGGCGCAAAATTCGTCGCGCCGGGTCTTGAGAACAAATGCGACGACTTCACTCATATCTTGAATATCGCGCCGGTGAAGGGTTGGCGAAATGACAGCGGTTCGCAGATCTGCAGTTACGAGCTCAGCTACATTGTACATACTTTATTCACCGAGTGTTCATTGGCCTTTCGGGACTCATGACGGCACCACGCAGAAACCTTCACCGAGTCCACGGCATAACCACTCAGAATGCTTGGCTGAGTCTACAAGCATAACAACGCATGACTATAGAACCAATAATAAGCTCGGTGCGGCCTGCAGCCTTGCTGTTTGCCTTGTCTTTGACCTAAGTCCGCAGCTGGGCAAATTTATTTTAGTGCGGAGAGCCCTATCGGAAAGATATTTTAGGAAATGGTTTGAGGTAACGCCAGAAAGATTCATAGTAGCCTACGATCAACTTCAGAGTAGCCGAAACAGCTGTCATTCTAAGGGGACGCAGCAAGACAAGAATTCATAGGTACACTTTTTGTCAGTGCTCTTCTTATATTGTGCAGAAAGGCTTCAGCGCCGTGAGTTCACCACACGGAGTGCCTCTAACCCTGCAACTTAACAGCCACCAATGCTTTTGCCGTTTTAAAGACGATAGTCTTTCTCGGGCGGTTCGAACGGGAAAATTTTGGTCTCTCTGTATATCTGTCAGTCTGTCTGTCTGTGTGTCATTCAGCCAGCCAGACAAAGTATACCGCAGTCAGCGCAATAGTGTTATATAGTCAAAGCCAGATATAAACGTAAAATGCGGTTTATACGTTCATACTTGTCAACATCGTTGAAGAAGAACGCATTACGCAATGATACGGCAGAAACTCACTGCATGAGTGCTATTTCCAGTGTCGCCTAATTAAAAATTTACGGTGGCTTGCTTTTATTTTTTTTTGATCCCCGCACGGGGCACCTTGAGTAATCTTGGTGACGGTGAGTGGCGACACCGCCTACCCCAAGCCCCCCATGCTTAAGCTGTCACCTACCGTGGCTAGAAGTTGAAAGGTGAAGGGTTAGAAGCCGTGAACGGTGGCCGTCGGAGCCTTGGTCAAGCTCCGGCCGATGGGCTCCCTGCCTGTATACCAGGCAGGGAGCTCCGGGACCTCTTTGACTACCAGGGTAAGGTCAAAGGAGAAATTACCGCCGTCTCCCTGATTTCCAATGTATCATATGGCATTTTCCGACCCCCCCCCCCCCAGACGTGATCGGCCCCCGAAAAGGGGCCGCACCGAAGTTTCCTTTCCACCACTTCCTGACTTGAGTCCTCCGAAACCGAACAACTACCCTCCCTTCATCGTGATGGAATCTGTAGACCAATTAAAACTTCTCGCTTCACAGTCGGTATTTCTCATTTCAAATTTTCTTTACGGTATTGTTGGAGGGTCGTATAAGGCCAAAAAACATCGAACCGGTGAAATTCTTGTCGAGGTCAGTAGCCAGGATCAGGCCAAAAAACTTCTTGCTCAAACCAGCATCGCCGATCTGCCAATCTGAGTCACGCCCCACTTCAGCCTGAACAGCTCCCATGGCGTGATTTCGGACTATGACGTACTGAATGAAACTGAAGCCGACTTGCTGGAGGGCCTTCGTGGCCAGGGCGTAACAGCGGTCAGGCGAATAACTATACGAAGAAATGTTAACACATACTAACAAAGCACCTCAACCTAACCTTTCACAGGTCGAGCCTTCCGGAATATATCAATGCGTGTTTCGGGCGATGTCCAGTCCGGCCTTATATCCCGAACGCGCGGCGTTGTTTCAAGTGCCAACGGTTCGGGCACGGCACGAACTCCTGTCGCGGCCGACTTAACTTCGCGAAATGCGCCCAGCACGACCACGCGTCCAAAAATTGTAACGTGCAACAGTCTTTTTGCATAAACTGCCAGGGTCCACAGGCGGCCTACTCCAGGAAATGTGAAAAATTTCAACTTCAAAAGAAAATCGTAAACATCAAGGCAACCGAAAACATCACCTTCTCAGAGGCGCGGAAGAGGTTCGCCTCCTTCCCTCTGGGCAGGTACGCGACGCAGCTCGCCGGGGGGCGGAGTGGCGTCTTGTTTCGGCGGGGACACAGTACCGAAAGTCGGAGTTGGTCCCGTCCCCGCCCCCCCCCTGGGTTGCCTCTTGCAGCCCAACCCGCCTCCGCACCGCCCGCTGGGCCAGCAGCGGCTGTGGTGGCGTCCACGTCCGGTGGGAGTGATGCTGCATCCTCCACTTCCACTCCACCGTACCAAACCACACGCGAGGGCACGGAGATGGAGACGGAGGCAGTCGTAGCGACCCCCTGCGCCGCCTCACTGCCTGTGCCATCTGTGGTGCTCCCCACGCCTTCGGCACTGGCAGCGCAGGCAAAGAACACCCGAAAGGGTACCACGTCAAGGGTGCCCAGTCCGCTGGGCACCCCCTTGCCATCAGATGATGACATGGACGTCGAGCCCTTCCGGCTTTCATCGCAGCGGAAGGAACCGGCTGCGACGTCCAGGTCAGTAGAGAAGGCCAGAAAGCCCCTCCCAAGAGTCCAAGCCCCGAAAGACCCTACATAAATAATCACACTCCAGTAGCTCTAACACATCATAATGGGAAGAGAAAACATAGTTCAATGAAACTGCAGAAGCCTGCTGAATAATCTTGACGACGTGCATGAGATTCTGCATGCCAACCAGCCAAGTTTAATGTGTGTCCAGGAAACAATTCTGAATTCCAAACACACAAATTTCTTGAATAGTTACCTGGTATACAGGAAAGACAGGGATGGCTGCACGCACTCTTCTGGTGGTGTTGCCATGATCGCCCGGAAATCCTTAGCATGCCACCCTTTCACCTTGAACACCGTCTTTGAGGCTGTAGCCATCCGCACGATAATTTTTAATAGGTTGATAACGGTTCAGGAAGCTGGTCGACCAGCTTCCCGAACCATACATCTTAGCAGGCGACTTCAATGCACACAATTCTCTTTGAGGCTCTTCTCGCACGGATGCCCGAGGTCGCCTGATAGAGAAGTTTGTAACATCCTCTGGAGCCAGCTTTCTCAACAAGAAACAGCCTACATACCATAACATAGGACACAATACATACTCAAATCTTGACTTGGCTATTGGTTAGGCAATTCTCTTTCCATGTCTTGAGTGGGGAGTGGGCACTGACCCATATGGCAGTGACCACTTCCCCACTTCACTAACATATATAGGTAAAGGCCCAAGCAGTTCATCTTCCCATAATAGGTTCAATGAAGCACGAGCTAACTGGAACACGTTTACAGAGACATCGAAACTACACCACACATCTATAGGATACCTACACGTTGAAGAAGCAACCCAACTCCTCACGGCGCACATCCTCGACGCCGCCGAAAAGTCCATTCCCCACGGCTCTGGTGTCCCGCGCAACCAGGTGAGGCCGTGGTGGAATGAGGACTGTAGGCGGACGCGAGAGGCCCAGAACAAGGCGTGGGGTATCCTTCGACGGTACCCCACGTCAGGCAACCTTATTTTGTTCAAACGGGCCAAGCCGTTTGGAAAACGTGTGCGCCGTGAGGCAAAACGAGAAAGTTGGCGCACCTTCCTTACATCTATTAACCCATACACAGACACACACAAAGTCTGGGCACGAATACGAAAACTAAAAGGACAACAGACACACAGCCTGCCCCTGGTTAGTACAACAGGGGACACACTGGAAGACCAGGCTAACACACTTGCACAACACTTTCAACACGTTTCCAGCTCTGTACACTACACAAACACTTTCCTGAGACATTAAACCACTTGTGAAAAGAAGTCCTTACATGATAAGAACAGGTCAAAATCTGGTTACAACTCTGAATGTACTCTCTATGAGCTGAAGGCTGCCCTGAGCAGATGTAAACCTTCAGCTCCAGGCGCAGATCAAATTACATACACAATGATACAACACCTACAACCAGATACTCTTGAAACACTCCTACACTTATACAACAACATATGGCTTTCGGGGCACATTCCGAAATCTTGGAGGGAGGCTATTGTAGTGGCGTTCCTGAAGGAGGGTAAGGACCCGTCTTCTCCCGCCAGTTACCGACCCATCGCCCTCACAAGCTGCCTGTGCAAGCTTCTCGAGAAGGTGATTAACAGGAGACTCGTGTACTTCTTAGAATACAATGGTCTTCTCGAGAGCTGCCAGGCCGTCTTCAGGGTGGGGTGATCCACAAACGACCGACTCGTCGCCCTTCAGTCGTATATAAAGGATGCCTTTGTCGACAAACAGTTTTGTGCTACGGTCTTTTTTTGATCTTGAGAAAGCCTACGACACTGCTTGGGGATACGGGATACTTAGCGACCTGAAATAATTCGGTGTTTCGGGCAATCTGTTTAACACTCTTTATAGCTACCTGGAAGAACGAACCTTTCGTGTAAGAGTTGGTACTGCCCTTTTAAATGTTTTTGTGCAGGAAGATGGTGTGCCTCAAGGTGGCGTTTCGAGTTGTACGTTGTTCATAGTCAAGATGAACTCACTTCGAAAGGCGTTGCCACGAACCATTTCCTGTAAAATGTATGTAGATGATGTCCAAATATCTTTTAAGTCGTGTAATATGTCAACTTGCGAACGTCAAGTCCAGCTTGGTGTTAATAAGCTAACGGGCTGGGCTGATCAGTACGGTTTTAAGCTAAACCCAGTTTCGAGCACTTGTGTTGTGTTCTCCAAAAGGCGTGGGATCTGGCAAGATCCAGACATCAAACTGAATGGTGTCTCGATTCCGGTCAAAAAAGAACACAAGTTCGTAGGTATAGTCCTTGATGAAAAACTTTCCTTTATCCCTTATGTCGAACTACTAAAACAAAAATGTATTAAAACACTGAATATTCTAAAGGTCTTGTCGCTTCACTCGTACGGTGCTGACAAACAACTTCTGCTGCGAGTGTCTACCAGCCTGGTGGGCTCGAGGTTAGACTAGGGGAGTGTTTTGTATGGTTCAGGAAGGGAAACTGCTTTGAAAATGCTTGACCCAGTGCAGCACTTGGGCCTTCGACGTGCGTCTGGTGCTTTCCGGACTAGCCCCGTGCAAAGTCTGTACGTCGAGTGTTACAGATGGTGCCTAGGGTACCAGCGCGAGTATGTCGATTTGATATATGCTTTTAAAGTTTCATCAATGTATCACCATCCTATTAGGTCTATAATAAACGATACATCTACATCCCAACTGTTTTTAAATCGTCCATCTATTCCTGCGCCTTTCTCGCTCAGGGCGAGGGAGAAAGCCTCTGAACTTTCTGTCTCGTTTTTAGACACTTTTAGAACATCTCTCATCGATTCTATAGCACCATGGCATCTTCGCCCTGTATTGTGTGATTTGTCGTTTACGCAATTTAAGAAAAACACGGTGCCCACAACTGCCGTATTGCAGCATTTCATGTATCTCTAGGCAAAATATGGGGCAACATAATTTTTTACTGATGCTTCAAAAACATCCATTGCGGTGTCTTGTGCTGCACACGGACCCAATTTCAGTGCTTGTAAAACCATGAATGTGAATTCTAGCATTTTGACAGCGGAGGCATATGGTATACTCCTTGTTTTAAATCACATGAATGAACATAATATCGCAAACTCCATCGTTTTCACGGATTCACTAAGCGTCGTGCGTACAATATCATCCCAAAGGTCTTCCAAAAATTATATTGTCAATCCGGTTTTTAAATCTTTGATGTCGGCGTATGCGTCAGGTCTGAATGTTACCATCTCCTGGGTTCCAGGCCACGCTGGCATCGCGGGCAATGAGTTTGCTGATGAAATGGCCGCTGCTGCTGCACTGAGAAACACTCTAGACGTAGCAACAGCACCGCACACTGACATGAAGCCAGTCATCAGACAACAGCGACGTAAAACATGGCAAACACACTGGAGTGAACAGTCAGACAACAAGCTACATGTAATAAGGCCACACTTGGAACGATACACAACTGACTCACACAACAGACACACCGAAGTGACCCTAGCAGGGTCACGGATAGGCCACACACATGCAACACACTCGCACTTGCTCACTGGATCTCCAAGACCCATGTGCAGCAGGTGTGGAGAGGGCCTATCCGTAATCCTCGTACTCATCCAATGCAAGGCACTTGACACAACATGACGCAAACACTTCCCACAACTATACAGACAACACGTTCCGTTTCACCCATTGTACTTTCTAGGAGACGAGCCCATGTTTTCCACCAAGCTTGTTTTTAAGTTTCTTACCGATGTCAATTTTTTGCATCTCATCTCTTATCATGCATCATGACATCCTGGCCCTTTACACCAGTCATCTTCATTAGCTTGATTTAGTTTGTGTATGTTCACTGAAACCCTCTACTTTTACTTTCACATCGCTGTCATGAAATCACTTTTGTTTGGCGCTCTTTGTTCTTAGCTGGCCTTGCGCCATTAAAATCCAGATATCATCATCATCATTGCTTTTTGATAGCAATAAAATGCTACATAAATTTCAAAACACTGTTGCTTGCTGTTCCCCGCGCTACCTGGCGGAATTAAAAAAAAATCAATGGGCAAAATAAACGAAAGTTTTCACTAGATAGTTTCGGCGTTCTGCTTGGAACGCTCATGGAATAGGGCAACATGGTTCTGTAAACGTTGAAGCCGGGTGCATCGATTCACGCGCGTACCCGCCGTATGGCAGCTCTGGCATCGAGACGCCCAACTTCGAGCAGTGGAATGCGAGAAATTTAAATTTACTGGAGCAAGTATTTCAGTAGTTCAAGTATTGCAATTTATCGCCAAGGCTGTGTGTTACCAGTCAAGTTTCCTGAATGCACTCTCCAGACATGCTGTGATCAGTTTTGGTGAGATGGCATCACCCCGCCTTACGCCGTTTCGAATCGGTAATTTATAGCGTTGCTTGTGAAGTGTTATCCTGCCTTTACAGGTGCCATCATGAGTAATTTGAGGAAGAATTTGTGAATATCACAAAATATTTGTATTAATGATTTTAGGAGAGCATTAACTTTTTACAGAAATCTTTCCTATTATTACAAGGAGGACTTTAAACGCAAACCAATGCAGCGGGGAAGTTTCAGGAAGAAGAGAGTCCTGTAAATTTATGGCAGCTGGTTGGAGGGCGTGAGTAATGGCGTAGCACGTAGCGTAATCCTTAGCAACAGCGACTCACCTGTTCCCCGATGACGACGTGCCTAATGACCACGTAAATCAAAACCCCCTTGAAAAAAAACGGCTCATCTGGAATGTCAATGAATTGAAGTTCTACTGGAGGAATCACGGCGGGCTTTTTTCGACGCTGGCAGTTGTCACACAATTCAGCGTAGGGCCGTACTGATCGGTAAAGGCGTGGCCAAAAGAACCGACGCCGCACTCGATGACAAGTTCCGCTTATCCCGAGGTGGCCTTCGGGAGGCAACTCTTCTAGTTGGTGCCGGACGCTCCAAAGTAGGTGGCGGGAACAACGAAGAGGAGGTCAGGACTGTCAGAAAACGCCATTTCTTTTTAGTTGCGCACGGAAGGGTCTGGTGACGCAGAGCTGAGACGCTGAATGAGTGAACGGGGTGACGGGTCACGGCGCTGCTCGTCACCGACGTTGAGAAAGTCAGTATTGCGAAGACTCAACCGACATGAGCAAGTGGGGTTGTCTCAGGGGGGCCAACAGGGTGACGTGAGAGACAGCGTCCAATGTCGTGACTCGAATCCCCGCTTGTCACCGATGTTGGGAATCAGCCATCCCGTCGCTGTCAACGCTCTTGGGACTGGGCATTCTTCCTGCAGCCAACACTGTTGCGACTAGCCATCGGAGCCCAACGAGCCATCCGGTGTAGCAACGCTGTCCAGAGCAAAGCGATGAAATTGTCGAGCCGACGAAAAGTTGAAGCAAGACCTATATACCGTATGTACACGGGTAACTAAATGTTACGTGGCTCCCACAAAGGCCACAGCAAGTCTCCACTCGGTGCCTCCGAAAAGTGCCGATCATAACTGTCTTAGGTCGGGTTTTCGTAGCCCCAGAAGTCCGTTGCGGCCCCGAGAAGTTTGAATCGCTCCAATCAGGACTCTCGCTGGCCGGAGTTTGAAATCCGACGAATGGAGGCGAAGTGGTTACGTCAGCCGAGCCGCCGAGACGGTGAAAGGGAAGGCGACGCCGCCGCTGTCTGAGAGAAGCCGCCTCCAAGCAAGCTGCAGCCTGTCGGGTGCCGGTCTTTCACCCGATGCACAATTCGGCCGAGCCACCGCGGTGGAAAATGAGAGGCGACTCTGGAGCGGTGCGCGTTGGGGCCTGTCAGCCGTGGGTGGTGTGGTCTGGTTTGGACGAGGCTTGAATCGGCCCCGCTGATGGCGCTTCACCCCATGGAACAAATTTGGGCACGGCGCTCTGGAACAACAAGACGCAATTCTCAAAGACGAAGCCGGCCGGTTGAGTCTTTCCGCTTGGTAATCCAGCACAGCGCATGTTGATCGGTGAGGAATGTAAAATACCTCTTTTACAAATATCGTCCAAAATTTGGGAGGGCCCATACAAGCGCGAGTAACGTGAGTCTAATTGAGTAATTGCGCTCCTAGTTCGACAGCCAGCGGCTGGCATACGAACTCGCAAAGTTTTGACCCCCTTGCAGTTGGGCCAGTACGGCGCCAATCCCGTGGCCACTTGTGTCGGTATTCACTTTTGTGGGAGCGGAAGCGTGGAATGACATAAAATTGGTGATGAAAGTATGAGGGAAGTCAGAGTGCCGAATACTTGAGCTTGATCGGGAGCCCACGTAAAGATGGCACTGCTCTTCAAAAGGTCTGAGAGAGGACGAGCTACGTGGGCAAATGTTCCTCTAAATTGGCGGAAATATGAGAAAAGTCGCGTAAAGCTGCGGCCATCGTCCGTTGAGCGTGCCGGGTAAATTGGTGACGGCCCGAACGTTTTAGGGGCCAGGATGAACTCCAGGGGCGTTAACAAGGCGCCCAAGTATAGTTATCCGGCGGCGGCCTAAGTTACGCGAGGCCAGCGCCTCAGCAACTAAGATGCTTCATTCAATCCTTTTATAGCGAGAACTACGTCAATAGCCATCTGAGGAGAGGTAGTAAACACCTTTATTGAAAAAAAAACTTAATGAAGTCGGCAGAATGACTCTTCAGTCCCAAACCGTATAGGCCATGCCAGCAGTACAGACAGCCCCACCAGCCGAGGTTAGTCGGATGGGCTGGACGAAGCGCGCCTGCAGATCTCAGAGAGTTGAAAGGATTCGCTTCTGAGGCTGTGTGCAACGTTTCGGCCGGCGTGCTTCCTTATGCTTCCCGTGCCAGAGGAGCTTTTTATGCCACTTTCGCTATCTGTCGGTCCAATCCGTGGCCTTTCGGAAGGCCGCTTGTGCATATGCGCGGGCGTTCCTCTTTCGGAGGGCCATATGAGGGTACCGTAGCTTAGTAGCGCATTTATTCGGCAGTTGCAGCAGTTCTCTGTATGCGAGCAATGAGCGATACATTATTAGAAAGCATTTAGGCACTCAAAGCCTAAAGAATAAAAGCCTGAGGGCATATGGTGTTCTGCAATGCAAACCCCCCAGAACCATTTTAAGGATGAGGACATATTTTGAAAAAAAGGTTCCTTGTGATGAAACGTCACAACGTCCTTTTCTTTAATACCAAATTTTCAGAGGGAGTGCGACAGGATGGGTTAGTTTTGCCAAAGAGCCTGAAGTTCGCTTTCAAGCGTGAACGGTTTTGTTCAACGAGTATACCTTGCAAGGAAACAACACTCAGGTAAATTTTCATCATGGAACTTCAGGTGTGGCTAAAGGCAACCAATAGGTGAACTATATTATTGCCCCGTATTAATTGAAGGAGTTTTGCGGACATACAGTGTCGCTGGTCACCCGTTGATAGTAGTCCGCCACTCTTAATAAAGTCCATTGCTCACTCACAATATAAATGACTTGATGAAAGTGGGGTGAGGTGAGTGTCATTTTTAACTAATGCGTTATATGTTAAGACGTCTGGCTTATTAGGAAGTGCGATGTTAACGTTACCGCTGTGAAAGAACACGTCTAGACTACTAGAGAATTTTACGAACGGCAACTCTGCCAGCGAAAGTCTCTTTGGTGATAATTGACTTTGTCACACACTCCGTCACTCATTTAAGGTTGAAAACCAACTAATCGTTATCTATCAGATGTCGACTCTACCCACGCGTTTACATATACTTTTTCAAAACATGCCAAAGATAATTCTGCCCGCGAAAGTCTCTTTCGTGAAAAGTGTTTCTCACACATTCCGATACTTATTTTGGTTTGAAGACAAACATTACTTTCGGATTCAAATTTCATTCAGGCGTTTCCGCAGCCTTCTTCAAAGCATGCCAAAGATAATAAAAAGCGCTCAGCCAAAACACTACTTTAAAAATATTAAAAAATTTTTCACGAGTTCTTAGTTTCTCGAAATGACCACCTGTCGTTATCTATTCATGCAGGGACATAGGTAGGGACTGAAGGATCTACTTTACACTAATTCTTAATTGTTTGCTTCATTATTCCTTTTTTACCCTCCCCCCTTTGCAATTCCCTTGGCCTTGCGGGTAAGATAACAAATGAAACGAAATAAAAAAAGTATTTTTGTCTGGACTCTGCCGTATTCTTGGCTTCTGGGTTTTTGTTGCAAACGAGCGCTGCCTTGGTTTCTTCTTACTCGCCCTCCTAATATGGACTCATAGAAAGTAGGTCCTGCCACCTTATCTAGGCGCATATTATTGCCGCTGCACCCTCTATGTAAAAAATCTATCGATAAAAAGAAGTAAAGGTTACTGTAAACTAAAAAACTTACACATGGTTGGTAGTTTATCTTACGTGGCGATTACGCACAGACGAAGAAGAAATGCCACGCTCGTGCCGGTGGTCTCGATCTGTAGAACAAATAATGTTACCGGGATTTAGTAAGCTTTTTGTATTTAATCCATAACTGCGTGAGGAGGAGGGCGACACAGAAATTTTCACAGTGGAGGGCATTCCCCACGGTTGGTATTTTTAATGCGGGGAAAGCGAAGTGGGGGAAAACGTAACCAGTCTAAGAAAATTTAAAAGAAATCGCGAAGCGAATTCCCGTAATTTCCACCAACCAACAAAAAGTGAAACATGGTTAATTAGCGCAGCATAGACGAGAGAAAAATAATGAGACCACACAAGACAAGCGCAGGTCCTTCATGCACCGCGTTCTTAACTATATTTTACTGTTCGAACCAACTAGTCCACATTAATGCCTTGACAACATGCACAACCACAAAACCCACCTACAGCACTTAAGACAGGGATATTAGGGTTTCCGAGAACCTCCACTTCAGAACCAAGATTGACACCAAGTAGGCACCCTCCCCCCTATGCTGGGGTTAATGAGTCAGTGAACACAGAGTGAGTGAGTGTGTAAAGACTTCATTGAATCGCCTGCTGTGGTGTCCCTAATGGAGCATCATGACGCGGCTACGTCATCCCGTCAAAGACCCTCTATTCGGCAGCCGCCTCTGAATGGGGGCCGAGCCCTCTCGGCTTTCGACTGGCTTCTGCCTTTCAAGGGCAGCCAGGATCAGCTGGATGGCCTGGAGTTGGTCGTTCTTGTCGTTGCTCCGCCCCGCAGGCTCGAACCCCGGCGGGATCGTGATCACTGTTGCCGCTTCGCTGGGCCTTGCCGTACAGTCACACAGCAGGTGGCCCACAGTGGCTCGCGCCCTGTGACACAACTTGCACGTGTGATCCTCGTACTGTTCGGGGCACACGTGCTTTATGATGACCTGGGTCAGTAGAGAACCCGTCTGCATCTGTCTGAACACCACCGCCTGTTTCCGAGTCAGACTCGGGTTGGGCGGCGCCATTCTCCTCCTGCTTAGCATGTAGTGCTTCGTTATTTCGTTATACGTGTCCAGCCTATCCTTGGTCTCCCCCCACCATTTCGAAGACGGGTTCGCTACGGCCACGCGGCCTGTTAGCTCTACCGCGGACGAGTTCACCGTCTCGTTGGGGTTTTGGTAACGTTCCGAGACTTCGTTACCGGCGTGGGCCGGAAACTATTTAACTGTCACTTCTCTACCCTTGATGTCCAGCACGGCGAGCTCCCGCACTGCCCCACAACATACTCTGTTCTATGTATAGTTTCGCACTGCAAGTGACACAGCACGGTCTTGGAGTCCGGATCCGAGATGGCTAAAGCAATCGCCACCTCCTCCGCGCACCGCGCCTCTTTCGTGCGTACGGTCGCAGCGGTGATCGTACCGGTGGTCTTGGCGTCGATGACCATCGCCATGAATGCCCCGCGTTCTCGATACTCCGCGGTGCGATGTATTTCGTCCCCGGCAGCTCCGCGTGCAATTCCACCATTGCCTTGGCACTCGCCGCTCTCCGTTCCCGGTTGTGTTTGGGGCTCATGTTCTTTGGAATGGGATAGACTCTCATTCTCCTTCGTACCTGGTCCAGAATCTCTGCCGTGCGGCCGTAGCCGTCCTTGCTCGAGTCGGGGTCTACGCCCAGTCTCTTCAGGGTGGATCTTCCGGTTTTGGTGGCCGCGAGCCACTCGAGCTGTGCGCCTGTCTGTGCCTCTCCTATCTCCTCAAGCGTGTTGTGCACGCCGAGGTTCAGGGTCCAGCAGCTTCTCTGTGCTCGTAAAGTCGAGAAGTCCGAGTGCCATCTTGTTGGCCTTGCGGATCATCGCATTGATCTAATTGCATTCGTGTAGCCGCCAGTTGTGAAAGGCAGTGACGTACGCCACGTGGCTCATGGCAAACGAGTGAACGAGCCGTAACAGGCTGTCTGCCCGCATGCCGGCGTTTCTGCAGGAAACACCACAGCCAGTTAATCCCAGTCAGGTGTTACCCGCTAAGTCGTGCATATACTACTAGGTAACGCGTGATTGGATTCTGAACTCGAGTGGTACAAATAAAGGCTACAACCTACATCGTGAAGGTGGTTCGAAAGCAAAGCTGTAAACGACACCGACAACAATTACCTTGGAACGTCTCTTGAATCCACACACTTAACTCTACAAAGAGTTAAACCAGAGATTCTACCAGCCCTTATTGGGGATTCGAAGAAGTGGCGTTCCGGGAGCAGTAGTTTTGGCCACGACTGCGCTAGAGCGGCGAACACAGCCGCTGTAGCCGCTCTGTGCGTAGGCGGAAAAAAACGCATGGGGGCGTCTTTTCAAGGGTGATACAGCAGAACCTAGCCATGCTGAAGTTTTTGCACGGGGCTACACCACAATTCGGCATGTGAGCTTAGGAATTCCCATTTACACCGATATAAACTAGTTAGTTCAGTAAGTTTGGGAATTGCGAGAAAGCTAAGGGAACTTTTACAATCGCGATTTATCAGAACCAGTTGCTCCTTTCGGCTTTTGTAATTCCTGCTAAAACACAACCGGTTTGTAATTCACGAATTTAAAAAAAAACATCCCCCTCGCGAGGGGCACGATCAAATGCACAGCATTTCCGAGGGGGTGCGCCGGCAAGTCGTATGGATTACGTATTGGTTGTTGGTTTTCTTGTTACACGCTGCACGTCATCAAATTTGCGGTGGGCTACAGCGGGGCGTCCCGGCAGCACGAGACGCGACCAGCGCTGCTGGTCTCTCGATCATAGTCTCGATCGCGGGACCTGTGTCGCCATCTTGCGGAGGCGCGTGACAACTTATGGCGGGTCTCTCGATCATAGTCTCGATCGCGGAACCTGTGTCGCCATCTTGCGGAGGCGCGTGACAACTTATGGCGCTTTCGAAACAAACCATAAATGAGTGAAGGATATAAGGCGCTATCGGTGCATCGAAATCCGTGTTGGTTGCGTGGCTCAATCGGTAGTGCGCCCGGCACTTGCCGTTCCGCCCGCGGCGTCATGGGTTCGAATCCGGGCGCCGGAAACTGTTGTTTCTTTTATAGTGTAGTGGCCTGGCTGCGGACTAGGCCGAACGCCGCGTGACATTGTGAGTTACTAAAATGCTATGCATTTAAAACGGAGACTCGTTTGTGATAAGCTGTGCGCATAATGTAATGTTTCTCTAGCTGCCAGATGTGTGTATGTGGTCTCAACATTTTGTTTTCCCGGCCGGCAAATCAATCAATCTTTAACGTATCCTTGGCGTACGACCACCTAATTCCGTTGGGTCCGGGGTAGCCAGGTGGTGCTATTGAACAAGTTAAGCTGTGAGAACGAAGCACACAATGGACGCGAAGCTGCGCCAAAACAGGCCCAATACAGTCCTGGCTAAAGCAGGCAACAAAGCCTACAGAACGATTCCTGCCGCCGCGGCCGCCGGGACGAGCAGGCTCCAGCGAGCGCGGAAGGCTTGGTAGTAGCGCCTATTGCCCGAGCCGTATACACTATGCTCCGTGAGTGAGGCGCAATAAAGGCCTTCCAGAGAGAGCTAAGACGGCGCTCCCCTTTATCTTACTCCTTGGTCGCCTCCAAAAACCGCCCTCCTTCAACGCAACTGATCAACCGGAAGTTAAACACGTACAGGTATTACTCTTTCGTTTACCTGCGATCTGCAAAGATGGTAGGACACGCCGCCACATGTACTACGCGAAAAAACGCAAAACCTTAATTTACCAAACATTCTTTCATGTTTTTTTACCGTTATCCTTCTATACGTCAATCCAAAGACCTGCCCCATTATTAGCGTATGTGCCGTCTCGGGTTCTCCAATCAAGAAATATTGTACAAGCATCTACCTTGCAGTAGCGGCATCCAGCGACGTAAGGGAGTCTAAAGTTAATTTTTCAAGCTGCCGTTTTTGCTTGCACTGCGAGGCTGGCTCAAATGAACACGCTTTTCATCGTTTATATGAGCGATAAGGCGGTATTTATTTTATAAATCCTGAAAGAAGAAAGACTACTATTAAGGATTTGCGGTGGTTGCACCAACCAACCACATTGACGTCAGGTAAAGGTGCTACATAATGGACGATGTCCAATATGAACATTCAAACAAGTTTCGGTTTCGGTTCTGTGAAACAACATGCTTCGTATCCGACGTTATTGTGGAATGGGCATTCCGGATATTTCAATAATTGCCATACAGCGCTTATGTCATGTTGTCGGCTGTAAAATGCCTACGCAAAGCCTCCCAGGACGGCTTGGAATCGTATTAATCAATGGCCGAGGCCTGCGCAGTGGATGAATGCCCTCCGCGTCTCTTCAGACGCTCAAATGCCATGCGCTTTCTCCCCCTCTTTTGAGCTTCCCTCATTCATGCCTGTATCGTAAAAAGCGTGTTCGTGCCAGGCCAAGGGTGTGCTTATTCTGGCCTGTGCCGAGTGCCTGAAAGCAGTCCCCACTTATGGCACCAGCACGCCAACCAGAACGTGCTAGCGCGTCAGTGTTAGTCTGCGCGCGTTCTGGAACTCGCTCGTTGAGCAATGAGCGTTACGGCCCAAAAATGGTGAATCAAGAAGAGAAAAGCTCGGCCGAAATCGAAGAAATCACGTTGAATGAAGAACGTGGTCCCCTCGGATATTTCAACTTGCGACTTGCAGAATAACATTCCTAGCGCGTTACAATACTCGGCCACGAGCTTTTTTTATCTGTATTACCGTTCTTCTCAAAAGAATAATTAGGTTACAGTCATTTCATAACAGTCACAACCTTTGCTATAATACTAGCTTAAAATCTCTTCAGTTGAACAAGGTCATCTAGCATTGGTAACCGTTCAGGTGGTTCGCTTAGCGCTGTGTATACCTCGCGTATGTTGACCATACTCTCAATAAAATATGCTCTGGTGGGCCGCGCATATGGATCGGTATATCTGTCAGCCATCCTTGTTCCCCGCAAGCAGTGCATGTTGATCAACATAAACATGTCCAATGGCACGCCTCCTTTATAACCTACGGATAGAAAATGGAACCCGAAACGTTTATGGGCAGGTGCTTTTTTAAACAGTACGCTGCAGGGTGACCCAGTGAAATCTCGCGTCTGAGCAGTCCAGAAAAATGTGGTAAATAGTTTTCGACTTTAGGCACGTGCGACAATGCAAGTTCCCAGGTGTATCCAATACTTTGTCTTGGAGCTATGGCTTTACATTAAGCGTGTTACGGCGGAGCTGAAAAAAAAACTTTTAATGGAGGCGCGCCCAGGCATTCTCTTTACCCTCTCAAGAGATCACCTTCCCTTCCTACTGCATAGATAGACCTCTATAGGGGAATGCGTAACACAACATCAATAAGGTCAATATACACATTTTTGCAAGTCACATTGCTCACTCTATCGAAAAGTGTACTCAATTTTTCAATGCCCATACAAGTTCCCGCATGAAACCACACAGACCCACTTGTCGATACCCAAAAGAGGACTCAAGTTCAGATATGTAATCACGAAGGCGCACTTGAATGACAGTACATAGATTCTGATCCCTCAAAAAACAAAAACTAGACACAATCTGCTTACAGAAGCAGGTTCAGAGCCCCAAGCCTCCTTTTGGAACCACGCGGAACAGGTTCGAGTGGCTGGTCCGCTCCCAAGTTGATCCCCAGAAAAACTCTCGTCATTGACAGCACCTAAAGGACATAGAAGACTCGGCCACGAGGTATAAGGTATATATTGTATATAAGGTATAAAATGTATAACCAATTTACATTTTTATTTATTTTCAGCATTTCAAGCAGCTTAAATGGCTATTTGTTGTTAAGCGCTCGTGCAGTAAGCATGTCCCAAATTTCCACATTATCTCATGTCTAGCAATTGCATTTGTTAGACGGATGAACAAGCGTTCGCCGATGTGTGGTCGTGCTGCTGACCGCTCTGCTTGTTCACGAACCCCTAAAGAGGGCTTCTCTACCCTAGTTCTACTCTTTACGGTAAACGTTTCAGTTGATTTGATTCCTTTAGTACCAATATTAACTCCGCTGACTGTTCTCCCGCCTTCAATTGGCCTTAAATTTTCCTACTAGCGAAACAGTCAGCAAAGCGTGGCCTATGGTCTTCTGCAGCGGCAGTGTGCAGTGACCTGGACTTGTAGCTTGATACAGTGTACAAACTAACAAACTAAAGAAAGGCACCTTCTTTCATTCACAAACGTGTTGCAGTTTCAACTGAGCGAACAAAATGTGCCGAATCATCGACGGCCAGCGGACTAAACCCTGGGCTGTCTGACTCTGTCGCAAGGTCGGCGAGCCATGCAGTAGCACAGTCATTTTTTCTGGACATCACACGAAAGCGCCCCATAAAATGAGCGAGGATGCAGAGAGAAGACCGCATTTTTGTCTCGATTTTTCTACTAAATAAATTCGCAGAAACGCACCCAGAGGGGTCGGAACATGGCCTAGGGACTCGGAACTACAATTTGCTTTAGTAATCCCCCCATATGTTCAAATGACTTCAGTGACCCTTTAATCAAGCCCTTCAGCTGCGCAAGAACCACTATCTAGCTATTTTTCTGCACACTACCACTCCATCACTGTGTATGACCTCTCGATACACAAAGGCCGTTTATGACAATTCTTCGTTGTTGTTTTAACGTCGTTAAGCCTTCGTTCGTGTCATCCACTTAGCAAACACTTTTCGAGAAGGTTCAGTTGTTACCAATTGCTTTCCAGATGCGCCTAGTAGACTTGGGAGCCTCTGTGTGTATCTGCCTGCGCCCGAATGCGCGTGCGTGTGCGTGCGTCCTTGTATGTGCGTGACAGCCGCCGCATGCGTGAGTGTGCGTGCGTGTGCCAGTGTGCGCGTTCCTAAGCGCACGTGCATGTGTGTCAATGTACCTCTGGGTGTGTATGTTCATACGTCTGCACCTGCATTCGTGTGTCTGTGCGCGCGTGCGCTTCTGTGTTGGTGTGCAAGTGGGTGTGTGCAACCCGCCGTGGTGGCTCAGTGGATAAGGCGTTGCGCTTCTGAGCACAAGGTCGCGGGTTGGATTCCCGGCCGCGGCGGCCGCTGTTCTGATGGAGGCGAAAAGCAAAAACTCCCGTGTGTACGAGATTTCGGCACACGTTAAAGATCCCCAGGTGGTGAAAATTAATCCGGAGACCTCCACTACGGTGCGCCTCATCGCCTGCGTCGCGTCGGCGCGTTAAACCCTAAAATCCATCCATCCATCAAGTGGATGTGTGCGTGCATCTGCGGCTGCGTGAGTGTGTCTCCACTCCCGCTTGTGCCTTTCTGTACGAGTGAGGCTGTGTTCGTGTGCTTGCATATGCGTGTATGTGCGTGAACCTGTGCCTGTGCGTGCACGGGCATGTTTACGTTTGTGAACGTACATGCGACTGTGCCTACGTGCGTGTACGTGTGTGCGAGCGCGTACATGTACATATGGGCGGACGTAAATGCGGGTGGCTGTGCGTATGTACGTGTTTGGGCATGTGCATATGTGCTTCCATATGTGCGCATGCGTTGACCTGTGTGTACCTCGTGCATGTGGGTTTGCGAATATTCGTGTGCGTTAGCGCCTCCGTGTATGTGTGCGCGCGTGCGCGGGCAGGTGCACGCGTGTTCGTGCGTGTGTGTGAGCGTGCGTCTGCACCTGCATGCACATGTATGGGCCTGTTCGTGTGCCTGTGTATGCGAGTAAATGTGTTTACGCATGCATGTGTGTGCGTGTGTGTGCGTGCATCTATGCCTTCGTGCGGCTGTGTGCGTGCGTGCATGGGCCTGTGCATACGCGTGCATGTGTTTCTGTGTGTTCCTTTGTGTGTGCGTGCATGTGTGTGTGAGTCCGGATGTGTTTGTATTTGCGTGCTTCTGTACATGTGTGCGTGTGTGCCCGCGTGTTTTTGCATGTATTGCGTGTGCGTGAGTGTGCCTGTCTGTGCGTGTGCATGTGTGTGTGTGCGTGCATGCGTGTGTGCATGTATCTGCCACTACCTGCGTGTGTGTGGATGCGTGCGCGTGTGCCTTTTTGTCGACTTACATGTGTGTGTGTGCCTTTGTGTATGTACTTGCTCCTGATCAGCGTGTGTTTGCGCGTGTGGGTTCCTGTGTGTGCTTGCAATGTGTGCGTGCGCGTGTGTATGTGCGTGCGTCTGTGTCTAGGCGGGAATGCCTGTGTGTGCACGTGCATGTGTGCGTGTGCGTGTGAGGATGAACGTGCATGCATCTGTGGTGTGTGCGCACGTGTGCGTGTCCGTGTGCGTGTTTATACGTGTGTGTGCGTGAGTGCACGTGAGTGGATCTGCGCCTGCGTGCGTGCACCTACGTGTGCGTGCGTGCATGTTCGTGCGGCTACCCCTGCTTACATGTGTGCGTGCACGCACGTGCGTGTGTCTCTGTCTGCTCTTGCTTAAATGTGCATGCGTGAAAATCATTGTATCTGCACCAGCATGTGTGTATGTGCTTTGGTTGGTCTGGGTGCGCATGTTTGCAAGTGCGTGCGCGTATGTACGTGCGTGTGTCGCCGCCTACGTTGGTGTTCCTGCGTGTGGCCTTGGATGTGTGCGTGGGCGTGTGAGGTGAATGAGAGTGCGCCTGCACTAGCGTGCGCGTGTGTCCACGTGTGTGCGTGCGTATGCGTATGCGTGTGCGTGTGTCTGTGTGCGTTTGTGTGCGCGCATGTGTTTGGCTTTGTGTGTTCGTGTGAGAGCAGGCGTGTGTACATGAATATGAGCCTGCATCCGTGTTAGTGAGTGTGCGTTTTCATGTGTCTGTACCTGCATTCGAGTGTGTGTATGAGCAAGCCTGTGTGCATGTGGGTCCGTCTGCATATGCGTTGGTATGTGTGTCGGTGCATGAGTGGGAATGTGCCTACTTGCTTTTTCCTCGGCCGGCGAGCGTATGTGTACAGGCGTGCGCGTGCCTGCGCGAGCGTGTGTCGGTGTGTGCGCTCACATGTGTGTCTGCACGCATGTGTGTGCGCATGAATGTGTGCGTGTGCGCGTGCTTATTGGCGCCCATGCGTGTATCTGTTTGTTCGCGTACCTGCGTGCCCTGGTCCGTTTGTCTGTGTATGGGCGTGAATGGGTATACGTGGGTGGGCGGGTGTGTATAGCGTGCGTCTAGACATGCATGCGTATGTGTCTGGGCATGCTTATGCCTGTGCGTGCGCTTGTATATGTGCGAGGGCGGGCATGTGTGTATGTGCATGCTAGTGTGTTCGGCTTTGTGCGTGGGTCTGCCCTGCATGCGTGTCTGTGAGCGCGGGTGTGTGGTTATGTCTGCGTGAACATGATTGTGCGTGTCCGCCTATGCATCTATCCGCCTATGTGTGTGCGGTGCATGCGCCTGTGTGGGAATGCATGTGTGTGCGTTTTTATGGGTGTGTGTACGTGCGCGCGTCTCCACTTGTATGCGTGTGTGTACGCGCGTGCGTGTGCATGTGTGTACGTGTGCGGGCTTGGATTTGCGTGAGTGTGTGTGTGTGTGTGTGTGCGGGAGAGTATGCATGTGTGCACGCGTGCAAGTATGCGTGTCCATGCGTGTTCTCGTGTGTGCGTCTGCGTGTGCCAGTGCACGTATGTGCTTGTGTGTGCATGTGTGCATCTTCACTGTGTGTGTGTGCGTGCGTGTGTGTATTTGCGTGCGTCTGAACCGCATTGCTTCACTGTGTGTGCGTACATGTGCGTGTGCGAGTGCCTGTACGTGCGGGTGCGCATATATGAGTGCGCGTGGGTCTGCGTATGTGAGCGAGTGTTTGTGTGTAAACCTGTGTGTGTGTGTACGTGTGTGCACACAGACACACAAGGCATAGGTATCGCTAGTCGAGTGCCAACCCTTAAAAGGTGAGCTCACGCCTGGAATGCTCTCTTTACACTAGCGAGGGTCTCAAACATTGTCCACCTAGCCGGGGTCCCGCCCATTCCGACATTGCCGCATTGGCAGGGGTGAAACAGCCTAGCAGCATGTCCTGCCAAAGATGGTCACTGACTTGAGGGTCCACTGTGACTGCGAGAGGCAGCGTGTGCATTTGTGTCTCTTAGTGACGCCAGGCACCTACCACCATCAAAATAACTACAAGCGGCTCCACGGCCTGGCGCTTGCCTCTTGTGTGGGTCTACAATGCTTGGGAAGTTCACCCGGCTTGTGCGGGAATCGCCCCTATAAACTGGAGCGCCTCAAAAAAAGCCGAACTCTTGTGTGTGTGCGCAAGTGCGTCTGACTGTGTGTGCGCGTGCCTGTGTGCGCGTGTGCACACGTATGCCTCAGCATGCGATTGTTTTTGCATGCGCCTGCTCCTTCCACCATATGTCTGCGCATGCGTGTGCACCTGTGTGTGCTTGCATGTGTGTGCGTGTGTCTATGTTGATGCAACTGCACATGCGTGCGTGTGCCTGTGTGCGTGTGTCCATGTGAGTGCGTGCATGTCTGTGTGTGTGCGTACGCGTGTGCATGCGCGTGCGTTTGTATCTGCGTGGTTTGGTGCGCGCATGCATATGCCTCTGTGCGCGTTCATGTGCCCGTGTTGTCGCGTGCATGTTGGCGTGCATATACGTGAATGTATCCGCGTGAGCGTGGGTGTATGTGTGTTGGTGTGTGGCTCTCTCTGCGCGTGCAAGTGTGTGGGTGTGCATGCGCATGCGTGCGTCTGTGTTGTGTGCCTGAGTTCGCGTGCAGTGTGTACGCCTCCATGAATGCGTTTATGTTCGTGCGTCTGCACCTGTGCACAAATAGATGTGCGCGTGAGTGTGTGTCCGCGTGAATGTGTGTGCGTGCGCGAGCTTGTGTGTATTTGCGTGGCTCTGACCCTTCTTACATCTGTGCGTGCGTGCGTGTGACTATAAGTGTGTGTTCATGTGTGCATGGCGGGTGTGTGTGCATTTGCCTGCTTCTGCACCTGCATGTGTGCGCACGGGCATGTGTGTGCGCGCGTGCGTGTGCGCGTATGTGCGTGTGCATGCGTGTGTTTATGTGCGTGAGTGCGTCTACACCAACGTGCGTGTGCCTCTATGCACGCATGAATGTGTGCGCGTGCCCATGGGCTTGCGCCCGCATCCTCTGTTAGCATGGTGTGTGTATGTGCGTGTGACTGCGCCTCCCGGCGTATATGTGTGCATGCGTGGGTCTGCGTCGTCTCCGCATGTGTGTGCGTGTGTATCTGCTTGCGTCTGCACCTCCATCTGTGGGCGCGTCGTGTGCTTGTGTGCGCCTGCACCTACGTGGGTGGTGCAGTGTGCACGTCCATGTGTGAGCGTGCGTGCTTGTGTACACGTGCGTGCCTCAGCGCTTGCATTCGTGTCGGTGTGTGCGTGCCTGTGCGGTGTATGTGCGTGTCTCTGCACCTGCTTGCTTGTGAATGGGCGCGTCCGTGTGCCTGTTCAATCGTGTGCATGTCTGTGCGTGTCTATACGTGAGTGCGTCTGCGCGTGCGTGCGTGTGCGTGCAGGTATGTGCGGGCTTGTATGTTCGGACTTTTCCATACGCAAGCGTGTGCGCGTGGGCGTATGCCTTCGTGCGTGTGTTGTTGGGCGTGCGTCTGCCCGTGTGTGCGCGTGAACGTTTTTTGTGTGTGTGCATGTGGGTAATGCTAGCGCCTGTGCCTGCGTGATTGTCTGTGTGCATCCATGTATGTGCGTGTGGGAACGTGTGTAGGTGCGTGTGTGCTCGTTTGCGTGTGCCTTTTTGTGCGGTTGCATGTATGTGTGTGTGCGTGTGCATGGTGTATGTGCATACGTATGTGGCTGAAAATTTTGCCTTTGTGAGCGTGTTCCTTGGTGTGCGCGTGGATGTGTATGCATGTGCAGGCATGTCTGTATATTCGTGTATGTGCCCCTGCTTGAAGTTGCGTGCAGATGTACGTGCATGCACGTTAATGTGTGCGTGAGTGTGCGTATGTGTTTGTATGCACCTGCACCTCCGTGCGTGTTGGGTGTGCGCATGGGTGTACCGGTGTGCGCGTGTCAATGTGTGTGCGTGCATATGTACATGTTCGTGCGTCTGCAGCCACGTGCGTACGTGTGATTGCGTGTATGTGTGTGCGTGTGTGGATGTGTGTGCATGTCCGAGCATGTGCGTCTCCTTGCGTTGGTGTCACGAGGGCGTGTGCCCATGTGTGCGCGTGCATGTGTGCGTGTGCGTGTGGATGTGCGTGCACGAGCATGTGTGCGTGCGTGGGTGTGTGTGTTATTGTGCTTCTGCCCCTACGAGCATGTGCGAGTGTGTGTGTGTGTGTGTGCGCATGCGTGTGGCTGTGCGTGCGCATGTATGTGTGTGTGACTGTGTGCGCGGGCGTGTGCCTGTGTGTGCACCCACATGTGTGCGCGTGTGCGTTTGTCTGTCTGTGTGCGTCCATTGTTGTGTATGTGCGGGCATGAGTGCATGTGTGGGCTTCTCCACCAGGTTGCGTGCGTGTGTGCAGTCATCTGCCTCCGTGAGGGCGTGCATTGGTGTACGTGAGCGTGTGTACGTGCGTCTGCACCTGCGTGTGTGTGTGTGCAGGTTTCTGCTGCTACGCCCGTGTGCCTGTGTTTGCGTATTTCTTTCCTGCCCAACAAAAAGATTTTAGACAAAATGGCCAGAGGTAATGAAATTTTGTGTATTTACCCCTTCCTAATGATGCTTCGACAACCGAAAATGGAAAGCTCTGAGTATTTCACAAAAAAAACGAGCCCACAGAAGTGTGTGGGCTGGGATTCTATTCACATGATCTGCAGGTAGTAAGAATACCTTAAAAACGACATCAGGTGGAGACAAGCAGCAGTTTTACGTATTATTTATGTTTTATATTGTTTGCAGGAGTACTTATATTATAAAGCGGATTTCATGAAAATATATCGAAAAAAAATTAACAGTTATAATTAATGTTTTTATCACAGGTAATTACGAAACAACTTTAAAGTTAAGGCGCAAGATAACATTACCAACGAGCAATCACAAAACTGTGAACAAGTAAGACAACAATAAAGCAAGAACAAATTATTTATCGCTAGCGCTGCAGTGCACGAGCCTGCCACCTTATACCGCCCAGCAAAATTTTCGTGACGACAAACGACCGGCCCACACATATGTGAAGGTGCATTTTTCAAGCGTGATGACGAACCGCACACGAAGGCAACGGACGTATGTTTCAGCCGATCGTGCTTTTACAAGTCCTGCAAGTGGTGTCTTTTGTTTGCTATTCAGAACATACTAGAATAGCAAGAAGAAATATCAGTTTTCATCTGGAAGGCGGCTGGCGTGGTCGCTCAGGCTGGGGCGCAGTTTTTAATGTGCGATTTCTTCCTGCTAGTGGCGAAATGAGCGAACTCCCAAAAACAATAAAATCTCAGAATCGTTCGCAGCGACTACTCAGGGCAGTGAAACCGAAACCGAAACAAGTGCCACTTAGTAAACGAATTTGTTGACCCACACGTTTGTGTGGGGTGAGCCGTTAAGTGGTATCCCTGTGTGCGCGCAAGCGGGTGTGTTCGCGGGCGTGCATCTGTCCCTGCGTTCGTGCGCGTTTTCGCATGTGAGTGCATGTGTCTGCGCGCACCTTTGTCTGCGTGTGGGTATGTACGTGCGCCTGCGCCTGCGAGTGTGTGTGTGCCCATGCGTGCGCGTGCGTGTGTTTGCGTTGGTGTGCATGTGTGTATGCGCGTGCTTAGCGCCAGCATGCGTGTGTGCGTGCGTCCGTGTGTCTGTGTGTGTTTTCATGTGTGTGCGTGTGGGTGCGTGTGCTTACGGGAGTGTGTGCCTGTGTGCGGGTGCGCATGTACGTATGTGTGCGTGCGTCAGTTTTCAAACGTGCATTTGCTCTCCATTCTAGCCATCAACCATGACGACAACGACAAAACCTGCTTAAGTACAGAGCGTAGTCAAAATGCTCGTTGTGTTCACAGGGAGCCGAATCGTGGTTGCGGCGGGGCCATCTGTTGCTGCAATAATTAGCCTCTTGTGTTCGGTGACGTCCAAAGTCATTTGCGGGATGCTTCGCATATAGGTTGCAAACAGTGCCAATTTTATTACAGCACAACAAAGTTTTAGCATCACGCTTTATTGCCAAAATGATATCTTGGCACACCTCTTGTAATCCTCGCCTCACGGGGAAGTTATATGTCTCGGTTTAACATCTATCTCGGGCAAAGAGTCGATCAAAAGCAGCGTCGCAAGTACAAAAAGGTTTTATTCAATCCTCCCTAAAATATTCTGGCTTGCTGCCATCAATACCTAGAAAGCGTACGCCTGAATAGTTTTGATACATACGTGTACCTGCGACCTGGACGTGTATATTCGTGCATTTCAACTCGTGCACGAAGGTTTGTAAACGTAAATTTTAATAATCTGCTTTCTGGTAATCAGCGTTTTGCTGCACGTCGCTATTCATGACAGCGGATGTTTCTACTGGTCGCACAGAAAAACGAATCCAGAACAGCTTTCTTCCCGACCGTACGCCGTCGTCCTGGTGAATGCCCTCTGCCGGGAAAGAACTCAGGGGCGAACCCTTTGAACCAGATGGGCGGAGGGGTGCAGCCTCCACTTCTGAGACTATGAGCTCAGGTGTGGCAGTGGCCACGCACTCGTGCTTTTCTTCTGCAAGAACTGTATGTGTGAACCACTTTGTTTATTCTCATTCAGAGAGCCATTGACGGACTCTGGGAAAAATTTAGGTTTAAACTCATCTGTTCGGCACATTGAATACCATTGTGTGAATCGTGTTTGGTGTAAGTCGAGCGTTCCCTGTGGGGTCTGCACAAGCCTTGACAAAATTGTAAAAAGTCCCATGCATGGTTTTTCATTGTCGCTTCTCAAAGGGGACTGATCTAAACTATCAAAACTCTTTGGCCTTTTCCTATTCAAGGATTTTGAGGTGCCAGTGTTCTAGACCGAATATTTGAGTCGCTAGCGGTCATTTGAGTACCGTAAATGAAACAGATGGCGCGACTGCAGGGAGCACGGCAAAGGTCCCCATGTGGTCAAAATTATTGCGGAGGGCTACACAACTGCGCGCCTCATCGCCTGCGTTCCATCGTCTAGCTTACATTACAATAAATCTATCAACTTCTGCAGGGACCCGGTCAACAAATTGTTATATTCTTTTCGTGCAGTAGTTGTAGTACGTACAAGTAAAATAAACGAAAAACGCTGTCTCTGGAGTGCCATCCGATTGTACTATAAGCGAGCCACTAGAGTGACGTCCAGTCACGTTTTTGTTTCGGAAAGCAGACCTGGAGCTGTTTCGCTCTGCGTAACGTACCGTAACCTAAACTAACGGATAGAAACCGAACATGTAAAACACCGAATACCAATCTCTGCTGCCAAAAATGAAACTGAAAGCAACAGAAGAGAAAAATATCCGGCACCACCACTTAACATCCCCCTCGCGAGGGGCACGATCAAATGCAGAGCATTTCCGGGGGCGCACGACGTTAAGTAGTTTGCGTTACGTTATTGTTGTTGCATTTGTGGCAACTGCTGACGAGAGAGCGCTCGTCAGCAGTAATTTGAATGAGTCAACGATATAAGGTGCGTTCGTAGCGTCCCATTCTGTGTCGGCTTTGTGGCGCAGTGGGTAGAGCACCATGTACATTGCGTTCCGCCCGCAGGGTCGAGGGATCGAAACCTGGCGCCGGATAGTATTTTTTATATAATGTAGGGGGAGCGAGGCGGACTACGACTACGGACGTCAACGCGGGTGACATCGTGAGTTACTGAAATGCTCTGCATTTCAAAAAAGTTGCGAACCCAGAAATCCAACCACCACCCATTCCGTCCGTGAGATGAGGCGTTACCCTTACACCGTTTAGCTAACGTTTTGATCCATGCCATCCTAGCCTGAAATTTCCACACCATGGGATGGCACAGTATAGCCAAGCATCAGCACTGAACTGGAGCGGCGTTAGAGGCACTCCAGACACCTCGCAAAAAAGGCGCCTCGTATTCTGTGCATAGAAATTTCCGACTAGAACTCGCCCACTTTAGAAAACTTGGCTTTCACAATAAATTCAAAACACGAATGTTCCACGTACTTTTGTCATTTTCGTGAATTCTACGAGCGAGTAGAAGAGCAATGTTCATGTCTTTTGATAATACAAAACAAGGCTGCGCCTAGTTTAGCAAACCCTGATATGCAAAAGGAGAGATCGGCATAGTTTAATTAGGTCTTTCTTTTACATGGTTTACCTTTGATTCAGCTGTAATTATTATACTATTTTGGAAAGCCTGCCTTTGACTACAGGTCTGGCTCTGCTTCTAGCGTTTTTCGAGCCGAGCGTCTCTCTGATGGCCAGTCTCTGATGCCAGGTTCGCGCGCTCGCTATAAAGCAGCTCAACGGGCGATATCCGCGGTGTGGTCAGACGCCGCTTGCCGGTGACGGCTCGAAGCGTTCCGCACCACCACACGCTCAGAGAAGATAGCCCGGGTGCGTATTTACAAGCGCTTCGCTACTCAGAGCACCCACGGGAGACGTCCACGCTCGTTGCAGAACAGTAATTAATGGTGCCAGTGGGCGCGCCCAAATCTTAAGCGAACTAAAACATTCGAAATCCCTATTACTAACAAAAACAACACTTAAATTTGTGTTCGAAAAAAAATTAAATTTAGAAAGAAAAGGTAACCAATAAACAAAAAAACTAAGAGATAAACCTACTTGGGATAGATCCCAAGCCGTTAGCACCAGTACTCAGTTGCCAAATCGAACCACCACCCTTCCCATCCGCATCAAGGCCACAGGGGCCGAATGGTGGGTTGCTTTTAGCAGGTGCTCAAAGGAATAGCGCATCCAGTCACTTCACACACGTCACGAGGGTGCTCTGTGCAGCGAAGCGATTGGAAACACGCGGCCCGGACTCTCTCTCATCCACAGCCAAGCTCGCATGCACGCGGCGAGTAATGTAGTCACGCGGAAACCCACCTACGCCATTTGCGAATTGCGCATGCGGCAAGCCCTAAGCGGTGACGGCGGCGGCTTGCGAATGCGGCCGTCGGCGGGGATCGGCATGGCTAGTCTAATGATGCGTTGGTAAGGTTACGGCACAGCTGTGGTCAAGTGAAGATCTAGTTACCCGCCACAGAGAAACGGCTCGACGGGGTTGTCAAAGTTTTGCTTGTAAAATGTTTGCCACGGTTGAACGCGGTGAACCCAAGTTGTAAATGGGGAGCTCAGTATTTGCGCTAAACGCACGCATAGAACGCACACACAATTTCATCGCAACACCGAACACCGATGCCGCTCGGGGCAGTCGGCGGTGTAGGCATGCGCGCGTGAGCAAACTTGGATGCAGCCAACGCGCCCTTGCCCTTTCCCCCACCTTCCATCCACACCCCTCCCCTTGAAACACACGAGCGATTACACACTTTAACTGCGGAACCGCATAAGGCGTGACATGACCTTGACTGAGTCAGAATGGCGGTTTGGGAAACGTGCATTTTTCTAGGTTCGTACCTGCAGCAATAACTAGCTTGCACTGACGGCACTATAACTACCTTGTTAGAGCACTGCTTGCACAATGGAAGGTTGTGAGCTTATCTGCCACTGTTATCTCGAGCAGCTGTGGGAAAGCTCAGATACCCACTCCAGTAAGCGATGTGTTGACGCGAAGAGAAAGGTCTATACAGAGCTTGGACTGTGAACTCCCACTCCGCAGCACCGAGCGCAGAGAAAAAAGCTGAGGCAGTAAACTCACCGTAATGCAGTCAGCACTGGCGATGAACTGCGCTGATTGGTGCCACGGCCGAACGAGAACTGATCCCGGTAGCAGTTGGACGTGCCGTAGGATATGCGATGATGCGACGGCGTTCCGGGAACACCGTTACCCCTTCTGAGATGATGCGGGGGACGAAAGCATCGAAGCCGTCGTAGAACCACGGGCGTTCAGAACTAGCTGCAGCTCCAGGAGCCACGTACGAGCGCTCAGGTAATAATCATCTTTACCACCTTACTGTATTGTCTCGAGTGAACAGAGGGGGATTGGCCAGGATTTGTGGATGGCTATTTATTTAGGTTATAAAAGGGTAAATATAGGAAAAAAAAAATTGAGAATTACGAGACTCACACCGTAAAGGGGGGGGTTGCGGTATTAAAAATTAGATTTAAGCAGGGTGTCTTCCGGTGGTCGAAATAAAGTGAAGTAAAAGGAACATTTCTCTTTTGTTTCCCGGTGACTGCTAGCACCGAAACAAAGGAGCGCTGCAGTTGCTAGCTCTACACCGGGTCCTTTAAATGGGATAGTGAGATACTTGTTTCTCAGCTAAGCGAAGCGGTGGCACTCGAAAAAGTAATGTTCAAATGATTCTGTTTGATGGCAAGTCACGCACGTGTTCGTTGATGCCCAGCCACACCTGCTTAAATACAATTTTAAGTTAAGAAATTGGTATCTCGGGGATGTGAAGGACGCTTCACATTGATGATGGTGATGGCTTCGAAGGGCGCGATAATAAAGCCCTGGAAAAGGACTGGATCTGTCTTTTTAGGCTACTGTATCTGTATTGGTGTACATAAATGCAATTTGATCAAGTGCGACTAGAATACGCACTTGAATACGCGAATACGCTGATATTGGTGTTCATCATCACTACATCTATCAGTACCTGCTGGTGCAGTTTCTGGAGCGCTTCCAGACAAGACTTGTCGTGGTAGTCGGTGGTTTTCCTGGACTTGGGTCTACCACGGTGGCGCCGACGTGGCTGACACTGGCGCCCGTCTGGGCATGGAGGAGGGTAATGTCCATGCCTCCCCTGTGACTACTACTACTACTAATCGCGAAGTCCCGAATTGCTTTTATAGTCTTCCTTCCCGTTTTCAAGTGTTTGGTGTGTGGGAGTGGGATTAACATATTTATGGAAAAAACCGCAAATAACTGGTCGAGGGTTTCTAGGTTCCAGCTTTCCAATGGGTTACTTAAAAAACTGGTTTGGTTCTTGGTTTCTGCAAGAATTATTCATTTTTAATGAGCTACAAAAAAGCGTTCTGTAATTTTGGAGCCACATCATTATCATCATTATCAATATTAACGTCGTCATCCTTGTTTTGAGTACCCACATCTATAGAGCTTTACACTATTATTAACTACAGAGAAATCTGGCGCCACTCTACATGGGAGCCCACGCTTCAGAGAGCGTTCCGTCAGGTACTGGGCAGGTATGTTCCACTTGTGGTTGGCGTGGCTCATGAACAGGATGAAAAGTTGGCTCCGGCTGCGAAAACGCCTCACTATAGTTGTAGAAGCTTCAATAAAATTGCTTTGTTTTTGTCAAATTGAACATCCAAATAGATTCATTCGTCAGTGATTATGCAGAAGGTTCATGCACGATGAATAAGAAAAAATGTTTACCTTTTTGGTTGATTTTGGCTTGAAGACAAAAAAATTCATATGGCTAGGTAAGCCAAGTAGGCGAGGAATATCCCTAATGGCAACGGCGCCGCCTAGGGGGGCCCGCGACTGCAGCGAAAGGTTTCCCACTAGTATAAATTAGTATGAAACTCTATGCCCACATCAGTTAGCACCCATTTACTGGCCAATCCCCCTGAGTGGATATTATCCATTCTCTTGGCAGCATCCAATCAAAATTCCAAACCCCTAGACAAACTGCGCAGGAATACGCTGATATTGGTGTTCATCATCACTACATCTATCAGTACCTGCTGGTGCAGTTTCTGGAGCGCTTCCAGACAAGACTTGTCGTGGTAGTCGGTGGTTTTCCTGGACTCGGGTCTACCACGGTGGAGCCGACGTGGCTGACCCTGGCGCCCGTCTGGGCATGGAGGAGGGTAATGTCCATGCCTCCCCTGTGACTGCATCGGGAGCCCTACTAATCCAACCTGCCCGTCTAATACCGGTGGCAACACAGATTGGTGAGCACTCTTACAGTTCTCCGTGCGATGATGAGCCTTTAAATAAAAAGCTAGCAATGGCCGAGACTGGCAAGGAGCTACTGGAGCGTGAAAACATTGAAATGGAGTCACCTAAGGAAAATGAAGACGGTTTTAAAACAGTGACATATCGCAAGAACAGGGCATCCCGAATCCCGGTCGTTTTCAAACCAACAACGGCGGAACTGTCTTTCTGGAAGGCGAATCCAAACAGAGTGGCAGCAGAGATAATCGCGGCTATAAATGAGAAGGTGCTATCTTCGAGAATCAACAAGGACGGAAGCTTCTGTTTCGGAGTGAACTCTCTGCTGTCTGCTCAAAAGCTGCTGGAACTCAAAACCCTCGCAGGTATACCGATAAACGCGCTCATTCCTGAGTCGTATATGAAGACTTTAGGTAATATCAAAGACGTACCCATTGAGTATTCCGATGAAGATCTACTGGAGTATCTCAAAGAGCGAGGTGTTATTGCTGTAAGAAGACAGAGGACTTGGAAGGTGAATGAGGATGGAAGAACATCAATGAGACCTTTGCCAAATGTGTTTCTGCAGTTTCGCCCGGACAAACCTATGCCACATCGTGTTCCGCTGGGCTTTACAATGTACCCGGTTGAAGAGTACATAGAGCCAGCAATCCGCTGCTACAAGTGCCAACATTATGGACACATAGCGAGGACTTGTCGTGGAACGCTGAGATGCAAGACTTGCTCTGGACCACATGACTACAAAGAGTGTTTAACAAAACGGCAACCGAAGTGTCCGAACTGTGGTGGACCGCACCCTGCCTCCTTCTCCAGGTGTCCGCGAAGCAAATGGGCGTCACACCTTCAGATAGAGAAAATCCTTTATGGCACACAAGACAGACAGCAACGCCCTCTCCCAAATTACGAGTGGGTTTCGAAAACGGCGCACAACCAAAGAGAACTTGACCAGAACGCCCGTCATGACCTCTATTCGTCAGTAATCAAGGGACAGAAGATCACCAGCGAGCGGAGGGGGAAAATCCCCACAAATGGGCCCTCTCCTTCTGCGCCTCCTTCTCCCCCTGATGCGACAAGCACAAAAAGAGGTACCCCGGCTCGAGAACGTGGTTCCTCCCCAAACTGTGCCACATACTGCAACGGATTCCATTCAAAGACGCCAAATGATGCCAACTCCACCATGTGACTTCAATCAGCTGCTTTTACGGATGTTGTTCATGCCCCTGAAAGCGATCCTACATGCTCTTCCACAGGCCAACAACCTACTTGAGGTCAAGACGCTACTGGAAATGGAGCAAGTTATCATGCATGGCGGGCATGGAATCCCACGTAATGGATAGCTGGTATAGAGGATCCATAATATTTTAGTAGAATTGTAATGGCCTCAGGGGAAAAATGGGAGATTTCCCTAAATTTGTAGCGCAATATAACTTCCCGGTGTTGTGAATATCAGAAGCCCGCACTGAACCAAACTTTCGTCTAGCAAATTATGTCGTGTACACATCAGACCGAGGTGTTGCTCCAAGTCGTGCAATGTTGTGTGTACGGCAAGATATGCCGTCTGTGCTAGTTGCATCATCGTCTACCCAAGCCCCAGAATTTGTGCGGTGCAAGGTTGTATTGGGGAACACAACTGTTACAATAGTCAGCGTGTATATCGAACCGCATACTGCAATAGCTTGGTCTGACCTCACTGATATGTGCCGGCCAGACGGAAGCTTGATTATCTGTTGCGGAGATTTCAACGCTCCACATGAGTTATGGAACAGCACCACCACTGACAACCGAGGACGACAGATAGCGAGACTCTTAGACCTCTTTGACTACGCAGTGCCTAATGACGGCTCCTCGACGTTTCTCCGTGGGCACTCTTATTCTAATGTATTGGACATATCATTTTGTTCGTCGGACCTGGCTTCTGGCGCAGACTGGACTATAGACGTGGATACCAGGGGAAGTGACCACTACTCTATTTACATCCACCATCAAGCTCTCGGATCTTCGCCACCCCGGCACAGCGACCGAATAGTAAATTGGGCTGCCTTCAGACATTTGAACACCCAACACGTCGGGAATCCTTGCGATGTGGAACAGTTTACATCTACCATCAAGCAGCACCCGGACCAGGCGACTCGACATGTGCCCGTTCCACCTGGATACAGGGGCATCGACGGAGAATACGAGCGTCTGCGTGCCATTAGGAGACGAGCTCAACGTCAATATCATAGATCTGGATTGATTGAACATTACAACGAAGCCAAGCGTATTTTCGCGACGATGTAAAAGCAAATTCAAAAGGTTTCCTTTAAAAGGTGGAATGAATTTTGTCAGTTGCTGTCGCCGTCCACCTCAGTGTCGACAGTCTGGAACGTTGTGCGCGCTTTTCGTTCACCAGTTGCCACTTGCGTCCTTTTCGCTCTTTAGCGGCACATCGTAACGTGACGGAAATCTCGATTACAGAAGGGTTTTGCGCAGCAATAACACGGGCTAGCCCAGCTGCCAGCACGGACCTGTACAAGGAATCGCTTGCCTCCGCATGTACCCTTATACAAGAAGCAATGAGTTCAGACACCCCTGAGTTGGATGCAGATTTCACATTGGGTGAGTTGTCAGCTGCTTTGACAAGCATTCGTCACCGAACTGCACCAGGACCTGACGGAGTACCGTATTGGGCTTTTGGCAATCTTGGTCCAATCAATACGACCTTACTGTTGGAATTATACAACAGAATTTGGAGATGTGGACGGGTGCCAATATCATGGAAACTTGCAAAAGTGGCACTTCTACTAAAACCCGGGAAAAGCCCCTTGGCATTAGACTCATTCAGACCAGTCAGCCTCACAAATTGTATATCCAAAGTCATGGAGAAAATGATCAACGAACGATTGATGTGTTGGTTCGAAAGTCAGCATGTGCTGCCACGAAAGATATCAGGCTTCCGCATAGGTCGATGTACCATGGACAGCATCATTGATTTGGTGACATTTGTGGAACACGAAAAGTGCAAAGGCAACAATACGGTAGCTATATTCCTAGACGTAATGCGTGCCTATGATACGGCTAGCCACGTCCACGTCTTAGAAGGATTGGCGCTATTAGGACTACGTGGGAGACGCTCCGCTTTATATCCGTCTTTCTTGAGGGCAGGCGAATTTTTGTCACGACGGAGAATGCGAAAACATCGGAACATGTGGTTACCCAAGGGGTTCCTCAAGGCAGCGTGTTAAGTCCCACTCTTTTCAGTGGAATAATGGCGCAGTTACCAACACGCCTCCCACATGGTATTCACTATTCCATTTACGCTGACGACATATGTGTTTGGACATCCGGACCGTCATTGGAAGTCATCCAAACCAAATTGCAAAGCGGAATTGATGAAGTTTCAATGTTTCTGACAGAACGAGGAATGACTTTGTCAGCCGGAAAAACAGCAGTACTTCCTTTTACTATGAAACAATTGAAGGGGTTTTATATATGCCTGGAGGGAAGACCCCTGGCGCTTGTGACAAACCATCGTTTCCTCGGCGTAATAGTAGATCGAAGGCTCTCCTGGTCACACCATCTTCACGTTCTGGAGACCAAGGTGAACAACATCGTCCGCGTTCTGCAACACCTGGCGGGAGCCCGTTGGAGAACCTCCACGGATGTTCTACTCAGACTTCACGGGGCTCTTGTGAGATCCGATATCGGATACTCATTGCCAGTTCTCATTGGCCTATCACCTTCTGGAGAGAAGAAACTCACTCTACTATTAGCGAGAAGTCTTCGAGTGTGCTTGGGGGTTCCTAAAGCCACGTCAAGTCCCCTTGTGCTGGCAGAAGCGCGAGAGTTTCCTATTATGGTCCTGCGGGTAGTAGAAATAACTCGGCACCAGTTCAGAATATTCACGCAACATGCTTACCATCCACTATTAGATGCAACATTGAAGCGAACTGGTTCGAGGATCTTTGCCATGCTGCAAGACTACCAGGCACTCCTTCCTGAATTTACACGGTGGCCTGATAACTGCCATCCCTGGCTTCTTTCACAGCCTAAAATCACTGCTAGAATACCAGGTATCGACAAGAAGGCAAATGTTCCTATACCGGCGTTGATCCAGTTAGTGTTGATGCATATGTATAACGCTCACTCGGACAAGCTAGATGTGTACGCGGATGGATCTTGCAATACACGTAGCTCCGCTTGCGCGTTCGCAGTGCCTGCACTAGGTGTGCAGCAGATGTTCCGATTGTCGCACAGAACATCCTCGACAACTGCTGAACTCTGTGCCATTGTGGAGGCTGTAAAGTTTATTGCCACAAGGCAGCAAAGTGCTAGGTGGGTTGTCTGCTCAGAGTCTAAGCCAGCACTTCTGCTCCTATCAAATGTTCAGGCCAGAAACGGGTACCGAATAATGACCCTTACGATTGCTGAACATCTTCAAGCAGCCCGTGATAAAGGGCATGTCGTAGACTTCCAATGGGTACCGAGCCACAGTGGCCTAAAAGGCAACGAGGCAGCCGAGAGACTCGCCAAACAGGGGCACGAAGACGGCAACGAGCTCACCGTTACGCTCCTCGCTGATGATATAAGGAGCATCACACGGAAACTAAGTGAGCAACGGTCTGCAGAGGCGTGGTTTGATAATTACACGAAGCCGTCATTGCTGTACGGAATAGACCCAGCCTTACAGTTCCGTGTGAATGTGGAGCTGTCACGAAATGTAGAAACTCTGCTTCACCGTTTGCGACTCGGGGTGGCTTATACAAAGTCGTTTTTGTACCGAAATCACTGTGCACCCTCACCATCCTGCGCATGCGGAGCGCCCGAGGAAGATGTTTCCCACGTGATGCTAGACTGCCCATTATACTCACGGCAAAGGCGTGAACTTTTACACAAACTCCCATTAGAGAACCGTCGTGTGGTGTGTTTAGAATCTTTACTAGGACCATGGCCTGATGCGGGGCTTTAAAATAAGGTTGTTTGTGCCCTGAATGTGTTTTTTACCTCAACAGGAATAGTGACAAAGAGTTAGGTGACATATTAGATTTTTGTCGTGACTCAGTGACCACCAACCCAGGAGGAAATTTTACAGACAACTTTTAGTACTCACGAAAGTGTGGTGCACAGTGGAATAGTATAGCCGGGTCTATGACCCTGTATTGGTGAAATGGAGTAGCCAGGAGCAGATCCGCTTCCAACCTCTCCACTCAATAAACCAGTTAAACCACCACATCCAAACCCCTAAGTATCCTCAGGCAACAACTGTAACCAGAAACAACAAAGAGACCAATCTCGAAAAGTGACCTTAAAAGTCAGCGAGTGCTATTTCGGAACATCATGCGCCGTATACGAGAAAGTGTAATTTCGATCCTAACGTCACAAAAGCGCCGTCAACAGCATTTGATGCGGGGCCGCGAAAGTCCTCGTCCCTCTCGCATAAACAGGTTAGTCTGCCGGCCGTAACTAGCGCATCAGCCACGTTGCACGTAATCAGCGATCGCCTCAATTTTCGTAGAATCTTTTGTTTCCCGGGCATATAGTGAACGTTCCAAAGGTGAAAAAAAGATGGTCACTTCGCTTCCGCACTTCATGCAGGACAACACCATAACATGCTGACGCGATGAGGAAGCGAAGCAGGAATTCTTTTAATGATAAAGAGAATTCAGCCTGGCAGCGAGCTTGTCTAGCTGCTCCACATGATAATGAGAGGTGCGAAAGTGAAAGTAAGCCATGTCACAAAAACTCATACAGACACTAAATACGCAAATAGCAAGACAGAAACTGAAAGACGCAGAATTACGCGAACAGAACACGCATAGAATTAAAGTTAAGGCAAACGTTCACAGGATTTCGATAAGCCCGGAGTCACAGAGAAATGGCAACAAGGCCCATGTACTCTGTGTGGCCAAGGTAGTTGAGCGCCATTGACCAATGGCGTCGCAAATCTTCAGTGGTGCATCAGCACGCAGTCTGAAAGTCGTCTTCAATCTTAGCCGCGGGGTGTCGTGATGGCGACCCACACAGTACATGTTCTATGTCTTCATAAACATTGCATACGTGACAGTGTATCGAGGCAACTTGGCGCGTCTGGCGCAAGTGGTGGCAACTAAAAGTGACGTTGAGGCGAATGCGGAGAACTGCTTCGTCACACTTCCATAGGCCACACGGCATTCGGAAAGTGCTGGCGGGATCAATTCTGTACAATGGGTGATAATTTTTCCATCCGTCCGTTCATAATGCGAGTTGTAACTGCCGCGTCACGGAGTACGCAAGTGTGGCTACGTCACGTCGAGAGAAAGGAATTGGAACGATTACACTAGATTGGGTGTGGGCCGGACTTTTTTGTCGGCCACCACATTGCCATTCACTCAACATTGTCCAGGTAGCCACTGTAACAATACCTCGTGAAGCAAGCTGACAACCTGTGTATGTAGGTTGTGTATTTTGTGGGCCAGTTTTTCGTGTGCCAGTTGTTGGAACGCCTCCCGTAAATCTGTGAAAATGATCCAAACGGAAGGTTTTTGTACAAAAATGTACTGCAAAGCGGAGCGCAATGAAGCAAGTTCTAAGGTCGTTCTGGTTGTTTTGTGGCATAATCTGCCCGCAATTGTGGTCTGCGTCGATGGATCCCAGAATCCAACCGCAGATGATGTGGCCTCCACCGATTCATCGGTGTAGATATGCTTGTGTTTAGGGTAACAATTCCCCATGTGCTCTTAAGTCAAGTACTTTAGGGCTGGAATTGGCAACCTTGATTGACTGCTGGTGCCCGGTATATTGGTGACAATTCGACAGAGGGACTGCCTCCAGGGTGGGGGATAAAGGGGCACAGGGCAATTGTGGCACAAAGGTGGGAAAGTTCGATTCTGTGGTGGAAGCAAACGTTCGATTCTATGGTGGAGGATAAGGTGTTGAACTGCGGCTTGCTGCTTGGCCACCCTTACACTTGGCTGTCTACCTCGGCACATTTATTAGCGGAAAGAGATTTTTCTTTGTTACTATGGCTGGTTTCTTGGCAAATTTGTGTGCAAAGGTATAGACGCAGAATGATTGTTCGTAAATCATTACCGCATTGCCAAACCTCTATGACGCTTTACTAGCCCGCTTTAATTATTCTACGTTTTGAACAATTTTAGAAAGAAAGAAATGAATTAAAGCTATAGGCTACAACAGTTGAGCACCGGCAATGCTTTGGACCTGAAACGTCTCCCCCCCCCCCCCAACGTGGGGACGTTTCAGACACTCCATGGGTTTATCATTATCATGGTACGACGAGATGGCGCTCAGAATGCATGGGACAGCGTGATTGGCCAATGCCCAAAAAATTTCTCTGGGTGCCTCTAAACTCCTAAATTGTATAAAGGCACTACAACCAAGTCAAAAATTCTGGTCCTGCGTTGTTCAACTAGTTGAAAACGCTCGATTCCCTTGTGGAAGATGTGATTTTGAGCTGATGTTTGCTCCGTGGCTACCCTTACTCTTGCCTATCTAGCTGGGCAAATTTAATATCTCAAATACAATATTCCTCCTTACTTTGGCTCATTTCTTGGTAAATTCGCGTGTGAAGGTATAGAGGCGGAATGATCATGCAGGAAATCATTACCGCATTTTTACACTTCTAACAATCCTAACTAGTCCGCTTTTATTATTTTGCATTTGTAAAAATTCTATGAAAAATAAATTAAACCTATAGGCTACAACAGCTGGGCACAGTGAACGCAGTGGCGGTGTTTACACCCTTTGTGGGGACGTTTGAAACACTGCAAGGGTATATCATCATCATCGCACGACGAGATGGCGCTCACAATGGGTGGGACAGCACGATGGTCTAAGGCCGGACAATATTTCTCTCGGTGTAGCTAAACTCCTGCTTGTGTAGAAAGGCCATGGTCATGTGTTGTTCAACTCCTAGCAAACTTTCATTCTCAGGTGGAAAATAAAATTTTGAACTGCTGCGTGATCCTTGGCCAGCTTTAAACTTGGCTATGGACCTGGGCACATTTGCTACTATGGCTCGTTTCTTGGATAATACTTTTGCTAAGGTATAGACGCTCGGGAAGTACAGATCGTTCGGGAAAACAGTACCGCATTGCCCCACCTCTATGACACTTGACTAGCTCACTTTGCTTTTTTTTCCTTGTAGCAATTGAATAACTTGAACCTATGGGATACAACTGCTGGGTACAGCCAACGCAGTCGCCCTGGTTTTCTCCCGAGGGGGACATTTCGAACACTACAAGGGTATATCATCATCGTACCGCGAGATGGGGCTCTAAAATCGGGGAATAGTGTGATGATCAAAATCCAGGCAATATGTTTCTTGCTGTAGCTTAACTCCTAATTGTGTAAATAGGCCCTACAACCAAAACAAAAAAGATGTTCATGTGTTGTTCAGCTCGTAGCAAACGTTAGATTCTTTTGTGGAACATATGATTTTGAACTGCTGCATGCTGCGTTGTCACGATTACACTGGACTATCTACCTGGGCACATTTATATGAAAAGAGATTATTCCTTGTAACTATAGCTTGTTTCTTGGCAAATTCATGTGAGTAGGTATCGACGTGGAATGATTGCTGGGTAAAATCATTACTGTATTGTCACACCTCTATGACGCTTTACTAGCCCATTTAATAATTTGGCGATTGTAGCAATTTTAGAACAAAAGAATAAAACCAAGATTTAGCCTACCACAGCTGGGCATAGTCGATGCTTTGCCCCTGCCTATCCCCCCATGGGGACGCTTCAAACTCTGCAAGGATATATCATCATCATCGTACGACGAGATAGCGCTCACAATGCATGGGACAGCGAATTGGCCAACGTCAGAAAAAATTTCTCTCGGTCTTGCTATTCCCCAAATTGTGTATAAAGGCCCTACAACCGAAACAAAAATGGTGTCAATGCGTTGTTCAACTCGTAGCAAACGTTCGATTCGGTGGTGGAAGAGGTGATTTTGAACGTCTGCTTCCTGGTTGGTCACCCTTAGACTTGGCTATCTACCTGGGCACATTTAAAAGATCAAAGAGAGTATTCTTCGTTACTTAGGCTCGTTCCTTAGCAAATTCATCTGCGAATGTATGCACGTGGAATGATCGTCCGGGAAATCGTTACCGCGATGCCGAACCTCTATGACGCTTTACTAGCCCGCTTTTATATTTTGTGCTTGTAACAATTTCAGAAAGGAAGAATAAAAATAAGCTGTACGCTATAACAGCTGAGCAGAGTCAATACTTTGGCCCTGGTTATTGCCACCTGTGTGGGGACGTTTAAAACACCGCAACGGTATGTCATTATCATCGTACGACGAGATGGCGCTCACAATGCGTGGGACAGCGTGATTGGACAATGCCAGAAAAAAATTCTTTCGGTGCAGCTAAAGTCCTATTTGTGTATAAACGCCCTACAACCAAAACAAAAACGGTGTCCATGGGTTGTTCTACTTGTAGCAAACGTTCGATTCTGTGGTGGAAGATATGGTTTTGAACCGCGGCTTGCTGCTGGGCCACCCTTACACTTGGCTATTTACCTAGGTACATTTATTAGCTCAGAATATTCCTCGTTGCTATTGCTGGTTTCTTGGCAAATTCGAGTGCGAAGGCATAGACGCGGAATGATTGTTTGGAAATTATTACCGCCTTGCCAAACCTCTATGACGCTTTACTGGCCCGCTTTTATTATTGTATGTTTGTAACCATTAAAAAAAAGAATAAATTTTAGCTAATGGCTACAATAGCATAGCACAGTCAATGCTTTGGCCCTGGTTATTGCCCCCCCCCCCCCCCGGAGAGACGTTTGAAACACTGCAAGGGTATATCATCATCATCGTACGACGAGATGGCGCTGACAATGCGTGGGACAGCGTAATTGGCCAATGCCCAAAAAAATTCTCTCGGTGCCACGAAACTCCTTTTTTTTGTATAAAGGCCCTACAACGAAAACAAAAATGGTGGTCATACGTTGTGGAACTAGTTGCAAACGTTCGATTCCCTTGTGGAAGATCTGATTTTTAACTGTTGCTTGCTCCGTGGCCCCCCTTTTACTTGCCTACCTACCTGGGCAAATTTAATATCTCAAAGATATTATTCCCCATTACTTTGGCTCGTTTCGGGCAAATTCGCGTGTGAAGGTATAGACGCAGACTGATCGTTCAGAAAATCAATACCGCAGTGCCCCACATCTATGATGCTTGACTACCTGGCTTTATATTTTTTCTTGTAGCAATTTTATGAAGGAAGAATAACTTAAACCTAGGGGATACAACAGCTGGGTATAGTAAACTCTTTTGCCTTGGGTATCGCCCCCTCAGAGAGAAATTTCAAACACTAGAATGGTATATCATCATCGTTCAGCGAGATGGGGCCCACAAAGCATGAAACAGTGTGGTGGGCCAAATCCGGACAAATGTTCTCGGTGTAAATTAACTCCTAATTGTGTATAAACGCCCTAAAACCAAAACAAAAATAGCGTTCATGTGTTGTTAAACTCGTAACAAACGTTAGGTTCTTTGGTGGAAGATAAGATTTTGAACTGCTGCTTGCTGCGTTGTCACCCTTACCGGGCTATCTACCCGGGCACAAATATAGCACAAAGAAATTATTCCCTGGTACTATAGCTCGTTTCTTGCCAAATTCGTGCGAGTAGGCAAATGCGTGGAATGATTGTTTCGTGAAATCATTACCTCATTGCCACACCTCTAGGACGCTTTACTAGCCAGTTTATTATATTTGCGCTTGTAACAATTTTAGAAAGGAAGAATAAAAACAAGGCTATGGGCTACCACAGCTGGGCACAGTCAACGCTTTGGCACTGGCTATCCCCCCCATGGGGCCTTTCAAAGACTGCACGGGTGTATGATCATCGTACGACGAGATAGCACTCAACTTATAAACTCGGGTGTGCATGCGAACCAACGTTCCGCTGGTTGAATACGCTGATATTGGTGTTCATCATCACTACATTTACCAGTACCTGCTGGTGCAGTTTCTGGAGAGCTTCCAGACAACACTTGTCGTGGTCGTCAGTGGTTTTCCTGGACTTGGGTCTACCACGGTGGAGCCGATGTGGCTGACTCTGGCGCCCGTCTGGGCATGGAGGAGGGTAACGCCCTTGCCTCCCCTGTGACTGCATCGGGAGCCCTACTAATCCAACCTGCCCGTCTAATACCGGTGGCAACACAGCTTGGTGAGCACTCTTACAGTTCTCCGTGCGATGATGAGCCTTTAAAAAAAAAGCTAGCAACGGCCGCGACTGGCAAGGAATTATTGCAGTGTGAAAACATTGAAATTGAGTCACCTAAGGAAGATGAAGACGGTTTTACAACAGTGACATATCGCAAGAAAAGGGAATCCGGAATCCCGGTCGTTTTCAAACCAACAACGGCGAACTGTCTTTCTGGAAAGCGAACCCAAACAGAGTGGCAGCAGAGATAGTCGCGGCTATAAATGAGAAGGTGCTATCCTCGAGAATCAACAAGGACGGAAGCTTCTGTGTTGGAGTGAACTCTCTGCTGTCTGCTCAAAAGCTGCTGGAACTCAAAACCCTCGCAGGTATACCGATAAACACGCTCATTTCTGAGTCATATATGAAGACTTCAGGTAAGATCAAAGACGTACCCATTGAGTATTCACATGAAGATCTACTGGAGTATCTCAAAGAGCGAGGTGTTATTGCTGTAAGAAGACAGAGGACTTGGAAGGTGAATGAGGATGGAAGCACATCAATGAGACCTTTGCCAAATGTGTTTCTGCAGTTTCGTCCGGACAAACCTATGCCACATCGTGCTCCTCTGAGCTTTACAATGTACCCGGTTGAAGAGTACATAGAGCCAGCGGTCCGCTGCTACAAGTGCCAACGTTATGGACACATAGCCAGGAGGGGTCGTGGAACGCTGAGATGCAAGACTTGCTCTGGACCACATGACTACAAAGAGTGTTTAACAAAACGGCAACCGAAGTGCCCGAACTGTGGTGGACCGCACCCTGCCTCCTTCTCCAGGTGTCCGCGAAGCAAATGGGCGTCACACCTTCAGAGAGAGAAAATCCTTAATGGCACACAAGACAGACAGCAACGCCCTCTCCCAAATTACGAGTGGGTTTCGAAGACGGCGCACAACCAAAGAGGACTTGACCAGAACGCCCGTCATGACCTCTATTCGTCAGTACTCAAGGGACAGAAGATCACCAGCGAGCGGAGGGGGAGAATCCCCACAAATGGGCCCTCTATTTCTGCGCCTCCTTCTCCCCCTGATGCCACAACCACAATAGAGGTACCCCGGCTCGAGAACGTGGTTCGTCCCCAAACTGTGCCACATACTGCAACGGATTCCATTCAAAGACGCCAAATGATGTAAATCCACCAAGTGACTTCAATCAGCTGCTTTTACGAATGTTGTTCATGGCCCTGAAAGCGATCCTACATGCTCTTGCACAGGCCAACAACCTACTTGAGGTCAAGACCCTACTAGAAATGGAGCAAGTTATCATGCATGGCGGGCATGGAATCGCACTTAATGGATAGCTGGTATAGACGATCCGTAATATCTCATTGGAATTGTAGTGGCCTCAGGGGAAAAATGGGTGATTTCCATAAATGTGTAGCGCAATATAACTTCCCGGTGTTGTGCATATTAGAAGCCCGCAGTGAACCAAACTTTCGTCTAGCAAATTATGTCGTGTACACATCAGACCGAGGTGTTGCTCCAAGTCGTGCAATGTTGTGTGTACGGCAAGATATACCGTCTGTACTAGTTGCATCATCGTCTACCCAAGCCCCAGAATTTGTGCGGTGCAAGGTTGTATTGGGGAACACAACGGTTACAATAGTGAGCGTTTATATCGAACCGCATACTGCAATAGCTTGGTCTGACCTTATCGATATGTGCCGGCCAGACGGAAGCTTGATTATCTGTTGCGGAGATTTCAACGCCCCACATGAGTTATGGAACAGCACCACCACTGACAACTGAGGACGACAGATAGCGAGACTCTTAGATCTCTTTGACTACGCAGTGCTTATTGACGGCTCCTCGGCGTTTCTCCGTGGGCACTCTTATTCTAATGTATTGGATATATCATTTTGTTCGTCGGACCTGGCTTCTGGCGCAGACTGGACTATAGACGTGGATACCAGGGGAAGTGACCACTACCCTATTTACATCCACCATCAAGCTCTTGGATCTTCGCCACCCCGGCACAGCGAACGAATAGTAAATTGCGCTGCCTTCAGACATTTGAACACCGAACACCTCGGGAAGCCTTGCGATGTGGACGGGTTTACATCTACCATCAAGCAGCACCTGGACCAGGCGACTCGACATGTGCCCGTTTCATCACCGGTCTGTTCATCACCGGTCGTTGATCCGCCAGATAACTTCTGAGTAACTTTCGCCGAGGGTAACCGTGTTGACGGTTAACGAGCGAAAGCTGACCAACTTAAGAACATTGGCTGCCGAAAACGCCCGCAAAGGATTGTGGTCGCATTTAAACCGTTTCTCTCATTTTTAACGCTGGTCAGTTTGTTGCCGATGGCCGAGCATTCCGGAGAACAGCCGTACGTTGGCCGGTCAAGAATCAGACTTGCTGTGCTGCCTGGGTTTCCAGCCTTATTTACCGTTTTCACTATGAGAATCAGAAACGAAAACAACCAACAGGACTAAAAAAACGTACAAAAAGGTTGAGCTGCCTACGCTCGTCGAATCTGTCAAAACCACGCGGGGCACTTTTGCAAAAATAAAAAGGAAACGCGGAGTCCCGCATTCGCGTGTCGCGTTTCAACAAAAAACGAAAAAAGAAAACGACACAGCGGATACGAAAGTGAGGCGCATAGCAGTCGTGTTGTGGACCTTACGCCGCGTTTTTCGGTTCATTTTGTTAAGTGAGGGTTTAAAAAGGCTGCAAAAGTTAAAAAAAAATGTTGATTAAAATCAATGCCTAATCATAACGTGTGCTTTCACCTCGGCCAGATTCATATATATGAGAACTTCTGATAATTCAAACTTCGGATAATTCAGACAAAATCCTTGGGTCCGTTGAAATATCCTATGTATGTGAATTGTGTGAGCCCGAAGTCTTTTCAGCCACATTTCTATGACCACAGTGACCCCAGAAACCTCCTTAGGCCCTGAAAGAGAAAGTGTGCGTTATTCTGCTATTTAGGATTGGTATGAGATAGGGTAAAGGCTGTAGTGGGCTCCACGATCGATGTTGCCTCTTCCAGTGTTGCCTCTTTACAAGGCCAGCATGGACGGCGAAAATCCCTCGGTACCGCCATGTAGAACTCATATGAGCCCGGTGGGTATACTTCCATGTAAAACCTGCATTATCCACGCGGTTTGGGGCATGTGGGATCCCGGCCAACTCCTCTATAAAACCTGTAACGATGCGACGGCCTTGTGCCTCGTGCGGTAACACAATCTGTGATAAAATGTACAATTCCTAGGACGTCCTTTAACTCTGAGAAAAAAGGGTAGAAAAAGGGAGAAAATCGGAGGTTTTCTCCCCCGGACCAGCGAGCTTCTCTCTGGAGCTAATTACAGGTAGCGCCCTCTGTACGGCCTCTACGAAACATCGAGACATGGAAGGAAATATTCTCCCCTGTCGTCTGCAATCTGCTGTCGGCGATGACGCCGAAAACGAAACCGTTCATCGTTGCACTGTGGCTTTCTCCGATCGGGCGGATACGACGATTATGAGCAACACGGTGTGGTGCTTGCGGTGTTCTGCTTGCGGCGAGCTGCTTGCTTGTTTTCTCGCTCTCTTTTTTTTATTATTACCATGTGCCCGCCACGCTAACGGACGGCTCCCCAGCAGTGTGTCTGAAGGACCTTCTGTGGGCACCGCTACATGCTTGCTGTGGGCGCCTCGCCTGCGCACTCTTGAGCGTTCCCACTGCATTTGTGTGCATTTTATACTGACGCTCAAGGGCAAAAGAAGTCATTGGTGATAGCAAACTGCCCCTTTTTTTCGTCAACGAGCACCGACCGCTGCATATTAACGCATCAGTTACCAACAACAAAAAGCCCCCATTCGGTAACATCTTGGCTGAACGGTCGCCAGACCAGTGGTGCGCTCTACACTAAAAGAGCGAAGTCGAGGCAATGAGTGTGATTACCCAAACATACCTGCCGTACTGTTTCGTGAAACGTTTTTTCTTTGTGCTATTTTACTGCTTCTTACAAAACCTCAATTAAAAGTTTGCAATTGCACGGGTTACATTTGATGAAATAACAAAACCCCCGTAAGGCTCAGCACTGCCGTGTGTTATCGAAACAAGCAACAAGCTCATTGTTCCTACCTGGATTCTTGGCGATCAGGGTTATAAATACTTTTTTACCGTTTGAATGTTTAGTTATGGCTTGTGATCATGCGGATATGTCAAATGTGTGCTATATGTTGTGGTGTATAAGTGTATTATGCATGCTATGTTGTGTGTTGCGTGTATTGTGCGTTAGCAGTGCCTTTATGAGGTGTATGTCGCTGTGTTGTGCTATGCTTCTTCCAAATATGTGCCCGCCCACATGCGGCCTCTGTGATTTTGGTATGATAATATACGTTATCCATAAAGGAAACCAAGGTAACACATTCAAGTTCCCACTGATGGTGATGCTTAGTAGCTGCCCCTCCGCACACCTACTTTTTTGCGTCATCTATCGGTCATTTTCAAACGTTTACGATTCCGTTACTTCGAGCACGCTAGAGGGCGAGCATTGTCATCTCCTCACTCGGACGGGTGCGACAGCGACGAACACGTTTTTGTGTAGCCTGTATTGCCTTTGCGCTGAGATTTACAATTGCAGACGATCCGCGTTTTCATGCATCCGCTGAATACTCAATAACTGCGCTCCGTGCAATCGCAGGTGAACTAATATAATGTGGGTCGCACACTCAGTTGCAGTCTTCATGGGTTTTTGCCGGATTTGACCACGCCGCACCGCTTTTACGGCTCGCACCCAGCCGAATACATGCGCTACCCGGCTAAGTTGCCAGGAAGCACCCCTCTTTTTCCAAAGTTTACGTCTGTTTACAGACAAACTATTGTAATGTTGGGTTCCGCGCAATAAATGCGGTTCTGCAGTGCTATCGTGTCCTCTCGGAGAGACGCGCTGGAGAGGTGTCCTTGCATGGCAACTGGCTTACTCGAACCAGTAGCGGGCATATTTTCGGCTGGAGCTGCAGAGCTGCCTACCACTATTAGGTTGCGAAGGCCCACAAACGTTGCCTGCTAGATATTTAATACCACACCAACAAAGTATATATCAATTATGAAAAGCTTTTGGTGTTGTATGCCCCATAAAGGTATTTTGTAGAATTTTAGCTGTGGTTGATTCAATTTCCACGCTCACGCGCATTAAGCCTCCAAGATTTTGTTCGTTTGATGTCTACCCTCGTGTATTCATGAATATGAAAATGAACTAAAGTGACAACTTTTTAATTCCACACGGGTGCTTGCTGAAGCTTTTACAGATATCGTTATCTTTCGAACGTCCCGTGACACTAGGTTTTCCCAACATTCTCAAGCAAGTGTAATTACGCATTTACCCGGGCCGAATTCTGCCTCAGCAAGTTGAAACTTTTTACACCGATCCTTAATAAATAACCACACTCTTGTGTGCTATCGACCTTCGTGGCTTTAAAGACACAAAAACAAGCCATTCTTGTAGTTGATTCTTGTTGTTTTTGTATTGTTAGTTCACAAATCGATTCGCACTAGCCACTACTGAAACATTATATCCTTTAATGAGACACTGATTTAGTAATTATGTAATAATCCTTTATTTTTCTCTGTTTGAAAGTAGAATATAGACATGCCCAATGAGCTAAGCGTGCCACAAGAAATCAATTACGTATCGATGTACAGGTGGCGATTATTTTATTGTTTCACAGCAACCAAAATGTTACAATGTCCATAGCACTACTGCTTCATTGGATAATCATGAAGGTGGCAATATCTTAACCTCAGGAGTAACGCGATGGAAAATTTATCGACGCTAATACGAAACGCATATGTGTTTAATATGAAACATCGAAAAGTCTAACCGCATACGAGAAAGACGGCGATAATACGATATACGTGAAGTTGGGGCAGCTAGGGGCTGGGATTCAACGACAGTGCGATGCGGCGTAAACTTACGGAATACAAGAAATAGAAATAGAATAAATGTAGATGCAGCGTATAAATAAAAACCTAATGAATAAATGTAAATGCAGCGAACTCATATATAGAAAAATATACTGATATGTGAAACGCTACAAACATGCAGTGTCAATGCGAGAAAAGACACGAATACGAAGGGCTGTGATGTTTTTATAATTACAATAAAACGCATTCACGACATTTGACTACAGCGGGAGATGAGTTGCGTTAAGTCTCGGTGGTACAGTTTTTATTAAAACAGCTTTTTCAGTTCTGAAACCCTGGCGTGCCCCGATTCTGTGCAGCGTCCCTCGATGTCTGTGAGGTGCACGTTGTACAGTAGCCATGCGAACCTTTTTCTCAGTCGAGAGTTCTTGAGGACCCTAACCTGCACGTAATGGTTTATGTTGGCGTTAACCGTGAGTTCAGCATGAAAAGTGCACATTGAAAACCAACAGGGACTCAGCGCTTCCAGTGGCTTTTACCAGGCGGCGGGCGCTCAATAGCTGGCGGGCACTGAAGCCTTAGGAGCCGTTTTTAAGGCGGTAGTCTTTTTTTTGCTGCTCAAATGCGTAAATCCTCCAATGTCTGTCTGTCTGTCAGTCGGTCTGTCCATCCAGCCTTCCCATCAAAAGTTGAAACAATTTGTCAAAAAAGTATCTAGGCAGAACCGCTACAATCAAGTAAAACTACTATCATAGGTTAAACACTTCCCCAATATTTAGCGTAAAGGAAACGCCAGGTGAATGTGAGGAAAAATGTCAGCTGATAACATTCGAATGGCACTTCGTAATTCGTAACCGGCTCCCTTAAAAAGTATAGTGTACTGATATGAAACGTTTTACAAATTAATAGGAATGTTCCTACAGCCTGGTTTGCTTGTTTTAGAAAGGTATGACCTGTTTACTGAGACAAAAAATAAACAAAAACGCATTTTGTTTGATGCAGTTTTTGCTAGATGGCGCTAGCTTCCTACCAAGGAAGATTTTTATTGATTTGTTTCAGTTCAGAAGTCACATAATTCAGCTGTGCCCGGGAACAAGTTAAGTACGGCAGTAGCTCATGTACGGTATCACTGCGCTTAAGCGACGGACGCGGGTATCAACGGGCGTGCGCGTTTTGAAAGGAGGCTGCTATGAATGCGTGGTATCGTCTGCCTTTCGTCACGTTGTTAGTTTGTCGTCGCTGCAGTGGTTTATAAGCATTATAGATAATAAAAAAATAACTAAAACGGCTCTTTCGCGGTTCAAGATATTCCCAGTAACGCACTACTTGTGCCGGGTGGAGTGACATCCCGCTGCGGTGACGACGGACAGTGGCAACTTACGTTGCCGTTCTTACGTTGTACCCAAGTATACAATCAAACTAGGCGGCCGTGAACAATGTTATGTATTTGGAAAGCTTTTTGTATTGATGAACGATGGTTCGCAGGTCCGTGAGTCATTAGGTTCCGTAGGAAAGTTAACATGGAAGTTCCCCTTCAAAGACGCCACTCGAATTCTTTCGTTTGAGAATATACGTTGGGATGTTTTTATGATAAAAATAAATTCCACTGAATTTGAATAGTACTGAAATTAATTTTAAATTGCACTAAAATTATCTTGCACTTCAACCACCTTCCATTCATGTTGGAGGCGTTTGGACAGAGGAGCGCGAATTTTTACATTATTTTCGTCAAAAAAATCTGCCTAATAATTTCTAGTCTTTTCGCACTCGTATTTAACCAAGTTCTGAGCACCTTTGTATCGAATGTGAACCTCGTAGCCCAATAGTTTTGCAGTTATAAACGTTTTTAAAACTCTCAACTAACAAACAAGCAAATAAATAAATAAATAGATAAATAAATAAATAAATTAATAAATTTACCAATTGCAATTCAAACTAGTGCGAGGTGGCGGACAAAAAGCCTGCGATACGCGGCTTGACAATGGTATGCGCCCCCTCAATGGTAACACATTGCTGCATCATATAGCAAAATAGAGAGAGAGATAGAAAAAAGAGTGATAGAAAAGAGAGAAAACAGAGGCGAAACAGAAAACAGAAAGAAAAAACATGAAAAGAAAGCAAATGGCAACAACAACTGTTACGGCATGGTTATTATACAATGTGTAGAACAAGCGAATGGGGCAATGCACTATTGGAGCATTGCAAAATTTTTCCGGGATATTTTGTGCATACTTTTAATCAGGTGAATAAAAAATTATAAGGCACTATTACCCATCGAAAAATTGCACGATCATAAATACAGGTCAAGGTTATACAGGTAATGCTTTAGTTTTAGGTTCAAAGTTATGGAGAATTTCGCAACGATGGTAACGAGTAGCTCAACATCTGGGTGCCAATATTAGTACGTGAGTGCGCTATGTACCGATTTCATCATTCTGCGTTTAGGAAAGATAGGAACCACTGTTCTTACTCCTCTGGTGGTGTATCTATAGTTATACAACAGTCTATTCCCTGCCAATTTCTTCCTTTGACCACCCACAACCATCTCGAAATGGTTGATGTATGTGTAGTATTCACTGACAGGTTAATAACGATAGCTTCAATATACATTACCCCTGACCTTCCCCTTTGTAGTCCAGAATTTTAATCCTGAATTAACCAGCTACCGGATCCATTCCTACTGTTGGGCTACTTTAATGCCCACAGTAAATTGTGGGGATCTGAACGCGAAGATAGCCAGGGCCATTCAATTGAAAGATTCTTACTGTCATCTCGTGCCTGTATATTTAATAAAAATAAACCTACATACTACAGCACAACACACAACACCTACTCACACATCGACTTAGCAATAGGGTCATCCATTCTCTTCCCTTCGTTTGAGTGGAATGTGGACTCCAGCCCTTATCAAAGTGACCACTTCCCTGTCCCACCTAAGTGTCTAGATACATTCTCTGACAGTTCCATTTACCATAAATGGTCCAAAGAAACCTGTGCAGACTGGGTTGCTTTTAGGCAAAGGTCACAGCTCTTCTACACACTTATAAAACACTTACAGATCGATGAAAGTTGTAGAATTGTTACCGCCCACATTATAGAGGCTGCAAGGAGTTCAATCACTAAAACTTCTACTACTACTCAAAATCCAAGGAGTCCCTGGTGAAATGAGTATTGTCGAAACGCACGCAAAGCCGAAAACAAGGCCTGGGATAATCTGCGAAGGTAGCCAACGACACGTAATCTTTTTTGATTGAACATTAATTCTTTACTCTAATGTCATAATCATCTGGCTTACTCCAGAGTTTGTTTTTTACACAAGGGGCTGTATACAACCCGCAGTAAACGATCACATTTCTATTTTACTTAACATTTTACACCAGAAACGACACAACCATTGTGTTGGTGCTCTTTGGCCTTCGTTGCATTTGCGCGGGAAAACAAACAAACATCATGAATTGGGGCCACTCCCGAACCAGTACACACCGGACTTCTGCGCAAGCACCCCACCGTCGTGATAAATTGCCAAAGAAATAAATAGCTCCACGAAGGACGGCAAGGTAATGCCACTCGCATTCTTCAAAGCCGTTTCATCATTCACTAAAGTATTACACTCTTTACCAGGTGGCAGAAGGTGAGCATGAGGAAGCGAGTAAAACAAATCATCTACGTCAATGATAACGGCAGTGGATATCTGAAAGGGTACGCGCATTACGATATCCCGCCAGAGGAAGGGATTTGGTGCAAGACAATAATCATCTACATGCAAAGCGGATAAACACTTCTGAAGAAAACCAGAAACACAAAATGACCACGTGTCTCGCTGTGCAATAACGACACGAAAAAGGAATGTTAGGTGTGTGCGTTTTAGCGGTGAAGAAAACATCAACGTAAAGCTTGTTGGTCTTCTTGGCTGCCTGAGTCAATTTGTTTAAATTTATATAGGTCAACAGACAGCAGCTTTCATTTTCTCTGCAAGCAAGTTAACATCAGTTCTCTTGAAAGTATTTCTTGACAGTGGCTAAGGCCTTTTCACCGAAAAGAACTTCCTGCATAACTACAAAGGAACCCTCCTGGTCACACTCCAGCACACGTAGCTCATTGGATACAAGGTGGTACAAGGTGTCGTTGTACCTAGTGCTAAACATATTAGACCATAAAATGTGACCTTCGTACGAAGGCTGAGCGGCAACGGAGCAGCGATACGCTCAGGAGTTTTTTCTAGTGTTTCATTTGTCGATGAAACAACCTGTGTGTCTTGGTGCTGAGTCTTTGCTGCTGAGGGCATGGGACAGAAGGCTAGCCAAATTTCTAGTGTTGCGAACGGATGATGAAAGGGAATCAATGAAATGAAGGCGGTTTTTGAAAAGTTTCCAGATCTGGAGTGTAAATACTCTGATCGTTCCAAGGTTTGAAATTGGTATTTCATCGTTTGTGTAAGTGGATGCGAAATTTAAACGAAATACCAGAAAGGAAGATATTCAAGTTCGACGTCTTATCTCAATAACTGATTAATATGTGAAACATTGGATGACAAATACACATCAAATGGCGCCTTGATGAGACCGCAGTGAGAATTACAACCCTCACCCGCATCGACCGCTTGTTACGGTTTTCGAGCAGTTGAGGGACACTCACTCGCGTACGCGGTGAGTGTCAGCCCTCATTAACACACCCTTTTTAACGCCTTCATGTCACCGTCACGTGCTCATCTTCCGTCATGGGCGACGGTTTCTCGGGAAATTTGTAGCCGGAAATGGTGCGATGGTGGCAGGAAGCCGAGCTCTATGTTTCCGTTCCCTCAACGCGACGGTACCACGCCCGTGGTAAACCAGCCAATCAGAAAACAACTTTTTACGACTAGCTTTCGCAATAAGGGAGCACACGTAAAAATCTAAGCAATTTTATTTACTTTTAAGATTAAGCACGCTCAATTCAAGGCTGAGCCGATCACTACAGAGACTACCCTGTACCAGCCTGTACTGTGACGGAGAGCTGCAGTACGAATGCTACTCCGTTTACATCTGTCGCGGTTTTCTGATCTGACACTGCCGGGACGGTGAAGGTAACGGCTGTTCAAATGATGGCTCAGGCGATTGTCGTAGCACACTTTTTTTAATGGAAGAGCACGTGACTGTTTGCGTGTTTATATAGCACTCACGTGGTTGCCATGTGCATGAAGCTCGGGAATATTATTTTTCGCTGATAAAATTGCACACCAAAACAAAAAACCCTTAAATGATAAAACAGGTCCTAATAAAAATCTGGACTCCTATTTGGTCTCTCCCAGCAACATACTCGCGACCAAGCTAGCTTTCGTCAATAGCGTTGTAAGCTGACTGAAATTTTACGACGGAAATCAGAGGTTCCAGGCGTACATTTTACTTGAAATTATCGTGTAAAATTTATTTCGCGGGAAAATGCAAAAGGTCCTACAACCATATTGCGGTAGAGGTCATTCAAGGTAACTTTAGAGTGCTCCGGACATTAATTTATAGTAAGAGTCTGAATGTACGAGACGAAAGATCAATCGAGACGAAAGGTCCAATCGATCCTCAATGTACAATAAGACGAAAGATCCAACGAGATGAAAGGTCCAGTCGAGCCTGAATGTCCAGCGAGACGAAATATCCGCCGAATCTGAAGGTTCAATCGAGCCTCCATGTCCAATGAGACGAAAGATCCAACGAGACGGAATATCCACTGTTGCACATTGCGTCTCATTGGACCTTTAAACGCCGAATCTTTTGGTTTCACCTGCCATACAAGGGGAATACGACACCCTCCAAAAGACGGTGCTGGACCGCCTCGAGGCGCCCGAAGAAAACAGACTGCAGCAGCTCTTATGTCGGGAAGTGCTGGGGGCGACCAACGACCTTCCCTTCTGCTGCACCGGATGCGGTAACAACTTGGTGTGCATGCGCGTTAGGACCGCCAACTACCACTTCTTCGGGAACGCTTTCTGCAACGGCTGCCCCAGTCGGTGCGCGTGGTTCTCGCGGTTTCAGATGAGACGTCCCTTGATCGACTGGAGCAACTTCCCGATCGCATCACGGAATACTCTACTCCAAATTTTGCGCCCATAGCTGCTGCAAGCACACGAACAACCAGATCGACTGTCGCGCCATGAGGAGAAAGTGCAACAACTTACCGAGACCATGCAGCAACGTCTGCTGTCTGGCGCTCCCCAACAGGGCGAGCAACAGCGCAACCAATACCTTTCAAGACAGGCAAGCTCTTCCCAGGGAAGCCAGTCACAAGATAGACAGGAGGGAGTTTGCTGGTACCACCGATGTTTCGGCACGGGTGCTAGCCGCTGCACTCAACCTTGTTCTTTTCCGGGAAACGCCCGGGCCACTTTTTAACGGCAGCTTACGACATCGGCCCTCCATGCAGCCGCCTGTTCTTCGCAGTCGACCGCGTAAGCAACTTGCGCCTGCTAGTCGACACGGGAGACGAAATCTCTATTGTCCCGGCAACCTTTGAGGATCGCTGACGTAGCAAGAACATATCCTCGCTGGAGGCGGTGAACAACATTGCGATCACTACGTAGGCCTTCGCTCGTTGACAATAGAAGTTAGACTCAGGCGCCTGTTTCGCTTGTCCTTCGTGGTGGCAGGCGTTAATTTCGCCATACTCGGGGCAGCCTTTGAGCCACTTCAACCCGGATGTGAGGGTACGTTACCATTGCCTCAAAGATAACAACACATCCCTCAAGGTACGTGGTTTTGAGTCAAACATCTGCTCATCTGGCATCTGCGCCTTCAAACCAGTATCTGCCTACCACCACGTCCTGGCTGAATTTTCTGCTCTCACTAAGCCCCACAACACGGAACAGCTGGTGAAACATAACGTGACTCACCACGTCCTCACCATCGGGCCGCCATTCCCCACCCGGCCATGACGGCTGTCCAGAAACAGGCTTCAAGCTGCACGCAGTGCGTTAAAGCATATGCTGCATCTCGGAATTATTCTCCCATAGTCTAGCAACCATCCATCACCACTGCACATGGTGCCTAAAGAAGACGGGGACGACTACAGAGCCTTGAACGCATTGCCAACTCCGGGCCAGTATCCTCTGCAACATATTCACGATTTTAGTGCGCGGCGGGCAGTTACAAAACTATACAGCAACTATAAATCCACGTCGAACCAGAGGACATACTAAAAACAGGCATAACAACTCCATTCAGCCTGTTTGAGTTTGTCCGTATGCCCTACGGCTTAAAAAATGCAGCACAGACCTTTCAAAGGTTAATGGATGAGGTCACCCGCGGTCTTCCTTTTGTCTTTGTCTTCCTGGATGACATTTTAGTGGCCAGCAGAACTCCTAGCGAGCACGAACAGCACCTCCGTCAGCTCTTTCAGCGTCTATATGATCACGGTCTTGTGGTGAAACCTGAAAAGTGCGTGTTTGGTGTCGATGCTCTCAACTTCCTCGGCCCCCACATCACCGCTGAAGGCATTACGCCATTGGAATCGAGGGCGGAATCCGTCAAGAAATTTTCTGCTCCAACAACCTTCCGCAAGCTGAGAGAGTTCCTCGGGCTCTTAACTTCCACCGGTGGTTCATTCCCTCTTGTGCTCAACTGCTCCAGTCATTGACCGACCTGCTGCGCCGAGACGAAAAGGCACTAGAATTTTGGTGGTCTGATGAACACCAGAACGCTTTCCAGAAAGTTAAGGACGAGCTGTCCGCGGCTACGCTTCTCATTCATCCTCTCCCTGACGCTCCTACACGCCTCATGGTGGACGCCTCCTCCACGTCGGTCGGAGCAGTGCTACAGCAGCAGGAGGGTGCACAGTGGGAGCCACTGGACTTCTTTTCGAAATGCCTGAAGCCTGCAGCAGTACGGTACAGGAATTTTGGAAGGAAAATGCTCGCAATCTATTGTTCTATTAAGCATTTCTGCTGCTTCCTCAAAGGTCGCGAGTTCTACTTCTTGACAGACCACAAGCCTCTCACCTACGCATTGAACAAAACAGTTCCTCCTACTTATCAGGGGAAATTCTTCAGCTCTCATTCATCTCTGAGTTTTCTAGAGACATCCGCCACGTTCCCGGGTTCAAAAGCGGAGCAGCCGACGCCTTGTCTCGCGTCAACGTGGTTAGCACACAGGTCCTGGACTTCGAGGCGATTGCCCGCGGCTCAGCGGAAGGACACTGAGTTGACGAGACTGAAAGGTGGGGGATCTTCACTCGTTCTTTCGGAAGTTGCACTTCTCTACGTCCAGGGCATGATAACCTGCGATACCTCCCAGGCAATCCCACAACCTTACATCCCACTGACTTTTCGCCGAGTGGTATTCAACACTTTCCACTCCAGCGGCCACGCACGTGTCCGAGCCACCCAGCGGCTGATAACAGAACGCTTCGTTTGGCCCGGCGTAAACGCGGACGCGTGACGTTGGGCTCGGACTTGTGAAACGTGTCAGCAAGTGAAGGTAACTCGGCACATTCAGGCTGCACTACAGGAATTTCGGACTCCTGAGTCGCGGTTTGACCACGTTCACCTCTACCTGGTGGGACCGCTACCGTGCTGCCAAGGTTTCGGGTACCTGCTCACATGCATCGACAGATACATCTGATGGCACAAAGCTATACCAATTGCGGACATATCAGCTGAGACCGTCGTGCACGCCTTCATTCAGGCATGGGTGTCCCGCTTTGGCTGCCTCGCCCGCATATCAACTGAACAGGGACGGCAGTTCCAGAGCAACCTCTTTTCTGCGCTTTCGACCCTCCTCGGCACGAGCTGCAGCATAAAACTACCTACCTCCCCGCCAGGACGGGAATAGTTGAACGCTTGCACAGGTAACTCAAAGCTGCATTTACAAGGAAACTCGAACGCCAGCACTGGGTGCAATAGCTTCCCCTCGTTCTTCTTGGCCTACGCTCAACGGTAAAGGAAGATCTCGGCTTCAGAGCAGCGGAAATGATGTACGGCTCAATAAGGAGCCTCCCGGGATAATTCTTCTGTGACCAGACTTTCCACTCCAGCAACCTCCGACCGCATTGAGAAACGCAGGCCAACTGCACCCCGCATCGCCCTCAACAGAAAAGCTTTTCCTTTTCCCGACATGGACTGAGCTACACATGTGCTCGTGCGAAACGACGCAACGAAGCCGCCCCTCACTCCACCGTACGATAGCCCTTTCAACGTTTTGGGACATAATAACAAGACCATTACAATCGACGTGCGGGGCAAACGAGAAGTCGTCGCCGTCGACCGCGCCAAGCCTAATCATATTGATGTTTATGTTCATGCAGCCTCTACCATACCTTTTCAGTGAAAACCAGTGGACTCTGACCTTTTTGCGATTCAGCCGGTAACTGCTCCTTTCTTCAAAAGCTCCCCAATCTAGGTAGGGAGTTTCTGGAGCGGAAGCCGCTCGGCACCGCCACCCATGGGGACTTTTCCTTCCTATCGGGTCTGCCGCCCTCATGTCGGCAGCGCGCCTTTGTGTCTTTTTCCACCCTCTTCACCGGTCGCCTTTGGGAGCTTAACTTGTTGTACGGGCGACTCCTGGCTTTATTCCTGGCGCCATTGCCGCCTGTTCGCTTGAGAACCCTTTTTCCTCTCTCTTTTGAAGGACGCGGTTCCCCTTCTTTACCTAGACGGGGGAAGCTCTCGTCGTACAACAGCAAACCAGCTCTACGTCTGCTTTCTCGCCTGCCTCAGCAGCCGCGCTGATATAATATATTCAGGCAACCAAACTTACTCAGTTTTTCTGGGCTGTTCAAAGGCTTGATCTAGTTCCTAATCCGCGCACAGTATCAATATTACACAGCTTCTAGATTCACAACACCCAGATAACGTGGATAAAAAAATTCCTAATGAATACATCTCCGTGTGTCACAATACCGTCTCGTCCCCTGTTTGAGTCGCATCTGGGGTGATGCAAGGTTCTATGGTGGGTCCGGCGTTATTTTTGGTGCACATCAATGACATTCCTGACTTCAGTTCACCTCAGATCCACCTTTATGCTCACGATTGTGTTCTGTACGGCGAAATTAACTGCATCAATGATTCTATACTCCTACAAAATGAGGTAAATGTCCTATCATCCTGGTGCCCCAAGTGGCTAATGGTAATAAACATTGAAAGTCTAAAGTCATGGCATTGACAAACGTAAGCTGATCTCTCACCTATGACTAATATTTGCATGACTCGAGCGTTTCTTGCGCACACCCTTACGAATAGCTACCCGTAATTCTCACACCCAGTCGCACATAGAACGCCCATATAGACTACATTACAAAGAAAGCAAGCAAGACCCTAGGACTTCTACGTAAATGACTTTACATGGCTACAACGGAAACAAAACTTACTGTATACACCTCGTTCGTAAGACCACAAAGCGAATAGGCGACTGTATACACCACAAAGCGAATAGGATTCGAAGCTGTCCAAAATCGTGCTATTCGCTACATTTTCTGTAACTGCAAGGGTTAAGGCTTGGGCGAGTTGGTGCATGATTATGAAAGGGGAACAGCGCAAACTCAGACAGGACACAAGAAGAAGGAGGTGACAAACAGCGCTCGTGTTTGTCACCTCCTTCTTCTTGTGTCCTGTCTGAGTTTGCGCTGTTCCCCTTTCATAATTCTGTAACTGCGGGCGTGACAGTATAATCCAGCTCCGAAAAAGCCTAAACATAGAAACGTTGTAACAATGTCGCCAAAACTTCAAGCTCAGTATTTTATAAGAAGTTATCATAGCGCATTGTCTTTGCGGAATTTACACGTACAGCCGGCATCGAACATCTCCCGCCGCACCCATCACCCGTTGCAAGTATTCATCCTATTTGTGCGCTCTAGCATGTACGAATATTCACCAGTGCAGTATTAGTGATAAAGCGATGGCGCCACTTGTCTTGCCACATTACCATCATCAGTAACTAGGAATGTTTGATATGTAAGCACTTTCGCGACCATACTGTTATATTTATCTGTTGCATTTAGTGTCACCTGTTTTGTTTATTTAACGTTACATTCGTTGATGCGGTTTCCCTGCATATGTACATTAGCTGAGAATATGTTGTACCACATTTACAGTGTGTTTTTGTATGTTTCTTACTGTTTTGTTGTAAATGGCCCCCCCTTTATGTGATGTAGCTTGCTTGGGCTTTCAAAGGTATATTTATTGAAAAATATTAAATTTTGTCGGACACGATAACCTGGCCCAAAAGTTAGTTTCAGTAGTAGTTGGGGACCCGCAAATGGAAGTGAAACTGGTACACTTCCCATTAGTTTCCTAAAGAGACTGTGTTAACTTTGCTGCAGCAAAATCAACCCGTTCCTGAAATTGCACACTTCCCACTGTTCCCCAAAAGCACGCAACTTACTTAATTACACCAGAGGGCTGCTGAGAGAAAGCGGAATCGTTATGACAAAAGTGTGCTATGGTGTGACGCTTGACTGTAACGTAAAGTTGCGATGTGGAGAGATTACGCCTCTGGGCTACATTTCTTGTTAAAATTTCGTTTACATCCAAAATTACCATCGAAAGCAAGGAAAAGAATGACGTCTTGTACAACTTACCTTCTTGGCTATTGTCTCAAATGACTCCGCAAAAAAAACATTTTTTTTGTCTGACCCAGTGATGTAGCCCGTAAGCCCCCAACTGTAATAATCGTTGTGAATCTTATAAATTTCGCTGCATATCTGAAAGAACAAGGGGGTCGGTCAACGTTTTGTACGAGTCACTCATACGTGCAAAATGTGCACGCTTTCGTGCTAGTCGAATAAATCAACAAATAAGGAGCCGATGTGACGTGAATTCATTCAAAATGTACAAGGAGGCAACATCTCGTTCATTTTCGCTGTGTGAGCATGAGTCAAAGTGATTCCTTATTGTCTTCCTTAAAGTGATGCCATCAGACTCACCTTACGGTGGTGCTTCTGAAGTACTGTTTATTAAACGCCTACGGCTACAAGCTGTGCTGTCGCCTGCTAGAGTGCGCGCGCAGGGAAAGTACGCGCGAGGACTTGAGAGTTCACGCACTACTTCAGGTGCAAAATTTGTTGATTGATTGATGGATGTATTATTGATTGATTAATTGATAGATTAATTTATCGCCATCATCAAACGCTATTTAGGTTCACTGAAGGGTGAAAGCCAATACAATTCGCCTCCTCCCGCTTCAGTTCTGCGCGGCACCCGTTCGTTCTTGCCTCCCAATTTTTTTATTCCTTTTCTTCATCGAGTTGATCACCTTCCGTTTCTTCTAGACCCATTTGAAACTATCCACTCTGCTACCCTCGTGGTCCACCTGTTGTCAATTCATAGCCCTACGTGGCCAGCCCGAGTCTGTTTCTTTTTCCTTTAGGGCACTATGATCATGTCACGGGTATATAAGGTCGAGAGCGGAATCTGTGTTCATGTAGTTACTCTGCGAGGATACTGATTAGCCAATTAAAGAAGAAGAAAAGGCTTAGAGCCGCCTCGAAGTCGAGAAAAATGACGTGAAGTTGAAGCTGATTTTTAGTAGCTCGCTTTGGGGCACAAGTTCCCCTTTAAAATAAACGTATTCATTTCACCTGCTCCAACCCTCAACGTGTGAGTTCATCATTACATAATCGTATAGTGTCAATTGTACATGATACCACAATCATCGAGGCCGATTTAGGTCGAGGTGTCGCCCGTTCACGGGCGGACCAGACGCCGCGTACTCAGAGTGCCGGCGAAGGGCAGCCTCCTAACTGATCGGGCAACCAAGATGACAGGACGCAACACCGTTCACTGTCACAATATTCGTTCCATGGCCAGTTGTGCGGAGGTAAGTTCGCTTTTTAGTCGTTCAGTAAGGCACCACGTTTGCGCTACGTATGTCTTCCCGGCTAGAACGGATTGATTGTATAATATTGTTTGCAATGATATGGTTGATCAATCCGTGTCACTGAATGTACTACTGAATTGATTAGGTGTTTGCAAAGCGTACCAGACGCCTCTGCGGGTATGCGCTAGCCTGTGGGTAACACTGCGCTGGGCTTCAGAGCACGCGCGCACATAGCTTGCAATTGAACCTTTTTATGCTTCCTCTCTAAATGTATTTGTCCGCACGGAGGTGTGATTCTGAATACTGCAGCAAATAAATTAAGAAAGGACAAACTGCCCATAAGTATTGGTATTGCTACAGAGAATTTTACTCAGTCACAGGTGTACGCAGGATCATTCACGGCGCAGGATTTCATAGTTAACACTGATGACGCTTTATTCATGAGGCGTAAGCGCATGCTAATCCACCCACTGATAAGGAACGGTTTAATCTTATTACGTCTCTTTGGTCATAACTAGGATATCTTCTCGGGCGGGATTGGCAGTTCTCGCCCGATATACAGATGCGAGCGATAGAACTTTGGACAGCGAAGATTGTATCGCCGACAGTTGCCGCACTCCTATTGTGCAAGAACTAGGTCATCGCCAGCCATCCAGACCACGTGCACACACTCGATGGTACGCTTAACCATGGCAGGCTGCAACTCTGGGGCAGTGGCTAGCACCCTCGGCTACACAGCGGCAGCACTGGCGAATATCTCTAATCTGTGCTTGTTCATTGAAAAAAATTGGCCGCGTATCCGCTCACTTTACTGATACTGTCGTCGAAACGCGATCGTCGTTTGGCGCCCTTGCCCCGTAAACACCCTCCTTCTCCCGACGCCGCCCCCCACCCCACCATTCATCTCTCACGCTCTTGCTCACAGTTTCTGCTCCTCCAACGATACGCGATGGAGGACCTTTGGTAGAGCCAATCCAATTTTTTCGCTTTAAACAGGTGGCGCGTTGTATGCTGGAACCTTCCATTACTGTTGAGCTGGGAACACCGCCACGTGGTCGACTGGTCGACTGCTGTCTTTGTATGTTTGGGTCAAAACACTGTTTACAGTGCGTTTTTTATATCTGTCATAAATAATACGCGGCCACGAAAAATTTACTCCAAGAACACTCCATTTACAGGCCATGTATTGGTGTCTTGGTTCAAACTGGCCTATATTGTTCTCATTTCATTCCACAAAATTGGCAAGTATGAAAATTGCCACGAGATTTAGCAGTTTGTAAATGTTTTTCCTACATAAACGTCTCGTTCAGAATTTATTTTAGCTTTTCGCCGGGCTGAACAGAGGGACTGAGAGAACAAAATTCCCACGGTTGTGTTCCCCAAGAAATACTATCATCATTAAAAATACAATCCAGTTCCACCCAGTTGAAAATTTTTAGCGGAACTGTTGATTCCTTGTGTCCGCTAGAACTTCAACAGGTCGCCACGGATATTCTACGGCTCCCTCAAGGGAATCAGCATCTGAAGGTCCCGCCTGTTCGGGACGTTTAGGCGCGAACGTTTAAGCGGGTTTAAGCGAGGCCACAGCGCCCTCCATCGGTGGCTCTGGGAACCGGTTTTTGGGAGGCCTCTGGCAGGTCTGGGGACCTTCTCTTACCCCCGTGTGACGTACAACCCACGTCAGGCGCACAAAAGGGCTTGATGTACAACAGTTCTGTTGTATGGAGACATCTCCAACTTGGGTGAGTACAGTGGAGAATAAATAGATGGGAACATAGGGGAGAGTAAATAGAAAAAATATGCAGCGGCACATGACGTATTTTTTTCTGTAATGTGCATTTTTCTTGGACCACTTATTAAACAGAATTTGTCTTCGAAATATAGTAAGCCAGCGAAGGTTTGTCTATAACAATGCATTTATTACATCCATTTGTTGGGCCACAATTTTTAAGAAATAAATGGGCTTTACCCCCGTTCTATGAGATTTTTTCATTTACCGCATGGTACAAAGTGGCACAAGTGATTAATTCATGCGGATACCAGACGAGAAAATGCAATACTTACAATGTTTGCGCTGGCCAATCCTGCAGACTCACACGGCGCGTACGGGATGAAGTTGGGGAGACCGGCAGAATCCTTTAGCACGTACGTCTTGACGCCCATCTCCATTGACAGACCAACGATTGCAGTCTCCTTCACGATCGGGAAACTATACATAACGAATGGCGTCGTAGCTTTCTGCGATATACGTACAACCATTCATGCTCAGAACACGTAGTATTTACGGTCTCGGACACCCTTAACGTTAATATAGCGTCGAATCTTTTGACTTGAACTGCGTACTCTCTGGAGTTTCTCGAAAGAAAAGCTCAAGTGATCGTTCTGAAATGGCAGACATGATTGAGCATCTATCCTCATTAGTGTCAATTCAAATTTCAGCAAAATCTAACGTAACCTAGAAGGTGTCGATGCACTGACAGCTTTTCAGGGATCTAGGGAAATGGTGTGCTTGTGGGGCCCTAATGCCCCCCCCCCCCTCGATATTTTCATGCACAACGACCCAAGTCACCACTTACATCAGATACCATCCTAGGATTATGTCTATAAACCCAGGAAGCCTGTCCGGAAAGCGCACCTACTCTCCCCATTGGTGGCCCGTATCCCTCTTGGCATGCCTAAGTCCAATTCAAGGCCTTTATCTACGGGGGTGCTCTGCGATCTCGTGCTCCGTGACGCGACAGAGAGTCGCTGCTCAGAACAAATTAGGGCAAATTCGCCGGCGAAACAGCAGCCCTTGCTGCTTCAGTAACCGGGGCGCTGTCTGAAACCTACGCGCTAACGCCTTCGGACTTCGTCTTACCGCACCCACTAGATTTTACGAATTGTTCGTATTTTTAAATAAAAAGAATACTCTGCAGCATAGCGGTACACGAGTTCACAGGTACACGAAAAGTTTGATTCGTGGATAGAGTTTAAATGTTGCCCATGATATGGTCCATAAACCCAGCGCTACACATCTGGAGGGCGGAATGGGCAGAGGGCGTCGTTTGCACGATGGGGCCGTAGTCTGATCTGATGAAGTCCGGTGCCGGGCCACACCAGGGTTTCCCATTCACATTCTCTACGAAGGAGTCACAGAATGAGCTGGCTGAGTCGTATGAGCCGCGGTACTGCGATGGCAAAGACGCAGTCATGGACGGCGTAAGCGAGATCCCAACGTGTAGTCGCCGCGGCGCAACTTCCTCTCGGCGTGTTAAGACACCAGCGAGGTTTGAACCCCACGGCGTTAAGAGGGCTCGCGTGGTGCGACGGAGAGTTTCTTTCTGCTGTGCCAGGTTTCCACAAAGATCTTCGCGCAAAGGTGATAGTGGTCGCATCAACGTGTACAGGCGAGTAGCCATGTCTGCCTCCTTGCTGCCGGGTAGAGCTGAAATTTGAACCCTATCTGCAGCAATTTGAACCCTATCTTCGTGAAGTAGTGAATGGTATGTGCGAACTTTGTGGCTTGTGCCACGTGACGAATGCCGTGGATTGCTTGTGTAGAGTGAGTTTGTAACATGGAAGAAAACCAAACCAGGCTAGAAAGCACAATTAACAATTTAGGTACACGACTCCAGCACTTAGACGGTCGACTGGAAGTACTAGAGAAAAAGAGGTATGTGGAGGAGAGACCCAAAAGACCACAAACGCAATGCGAACATGTGGCAACTCTGTATAATAGGTCAGACGACGTAGATAACAGGAGCCTTAGACTGAACCTTGTCTTTTGCGGCTCTAAGGATGACGACCCACAGGAAATTTGGAAATCATGTGAAAACAGAGTTAAATCTTGTTGCTAGAAAAAACTACAGGTGAATGTTGGAGCCATGCGCAAAGCGCAACGAATGGGAATACATGACCCCAACGGAAACCGTCCTATATTTGCGTGCTTTGCATCATTTAAGGACACTGAAACAAAAATGAGCAGCGGCAATAGGCTTAAGGCTACCGATTTTAGTATTTCAAGATACTACCCTCCCCGTTTCCGGGAAATTCGGCGAAAGCTATGACAGGTTAAAACCAAAAACGGCCTGGAAAACGTTTTTCTTATGCACAACAAGCTTATCATAAACAGCGATGCCTGTGTATGAAACAGTGGTAGAGAAACAGTGATTAAGCTAAGCAATAAATGACGCCCACCAATCATGAAAAACTCTTCCAAGACTAAATGCGTTGCTATTTTGTATTTTGTTCAACTACTAAAGCACTAAGAACAAAATAACCTCGTTTAGCGGTACACACGTAGACACACATACGCCGCCACTTCCAACCTAACTTTATTAGTGAAAATCCCTAGGTTAAATACACTGTTTTGATGTCATGAAAACATTACACCAACAACTTGTGCCAACCTAAACGTGTCCATCTGAGAACTCGAGTTCTTTGAGTGATAATGTGACCGACGGTCTACTGATGCACTTCTTTCCTGTCTTATAAAGTACGCCTTCACAATCTCTCTTTCTTACCTCTGAGCCATGTTTAAATATATAAATGAAAAATAAACCAACACAAAAGGAAGGTGACATTGAAAAGAAAACAGTAAAACACTGGTTGATTCCTCTGTCATAGAAATCAGTAAAACACGAAAGTGAAAGGTGCAGCGAAATCTGCTGCTGAGTAGGATTTGTGGGTCAGTGGCTGTCTTGTGGGGGTGCTTGGTGAGCGTCGTCCTGCTGGCGGGTCGCTTCGGCAATGGTGCACTGGCATCCTTTCCGTGAGGGATATGGCGTCTGTGAAATCTTGGTGTATCCCAGCATGAAACATTTTGTGATAAAATATAAAACACGAAAACGAACAACCAGAAGTATAACGTACTATTTATTTCTAAACGTTGCTTCCCCGCAAGAAGATCCGTTGTGCAGGGGTGCACCATTTACAGGTCGTTTGTGTCGTTGTACTGGCGTCACTTCCGTGACGAATATTGTCTAAGTGAAATCTTCCTGAATCCCTGAATAAAACACTTTCGCGTTTAAAAAAAGTTCATGTTATTCCGTGTTGGCACAGGATCCGCATAGCCTAAAGAAGTTGCTCAAAGGTACGATGCTGACGTCGTGTTCAGCGCGCCCTGTAAATTCGCGAATGTTTAGCCATTTACGACGCAAACGAAGGGGCAATCGTGCTCCAAGAAGCACGGACAATTATACACAAAATGCCCCATGCGAGTTGTGTATGAGATTCCCATGAATTGTAACCAGTCTCATACTGGCCAAAGAGGCAGATGTTTCAATGACAGAGCGCGCGAGCACTGTTGGGCAGTAAAGAACAACGATGGTGGCCACATGGCTGAGCCCTGTAAAAAACCACTCTGCAAGGTACAAACTGCACTCCGCTCTTCAAGCAGGCCACGTTTCCAAATCGCGTCAGACGTAAGCAAGAAAGAGCGATTGGGGAGGTGTCACGCGTCTCACGTGGGAGAGAAATGAGGCTCGGGTTGCGGCATTCGATGCCCACACAATATATTTAAAAATGAACAAGCATATCACCGTACAACAAAAAAGCAAGCACATCCTCACCCTACCAAAAATCTAGTCAGAAAGTCACTGCAATTCATTAACTATCTATGTCAAATTCAAACAAATCCTACCGCCGGTACCGCGACGAACCCGGTGCGATGCCAAAGGACGTGGCCCTGTGGGTCGGTTGGCTTACGCGTTGCCGAGGCTTGTAGCATGTGGCGATGGCCCGTGGTGGTCGTCAGGAGTCTCGATGACCGTGGTGCGCTGCCAGAGGTTCCTTGACGCGCACGCCTCAGTAGGAGGCCAGCAGTGTGAAGCTGCTGGTAATAGGTGATTACGAGATTCCCGCTGCCAAACGGTGCGATTCCGCTGGTGCGTTGTGGGGCACGGCCGGACGGGTCGCCGGCGTTGCGATGCTGCCGGTGAGCAGGAGGCCAGAAGTGCGAAGCCGCTGGTAATAGTTGGTTACGAACTTCCCGCTGCCAAACGATGCGATGGCGTTGGTGCGTTGTGGGGCACGGCCCGAACTTGCCACCATTCCTCCCAAGACCTCGTTCAACACTGTCTACTCCGACTTCATCGTACACCTCTTCATCTCGCATTCTATCGTGTGAGGCTGCCATTTGCTGGTCCAGCTAGCTTCCTCCTCCTCTTAATCACTCTGTGTATGTTCTTCATTGGTCCCTTCCAAATACTTCTCGCCATCCCGTACTGTGATTCTTATGTATATTCGTCTTTTCTTCCATCTTATTCTTCTTGGGCTAATCCCCCTTCGGGTATGGGCTCTTCTTACCACATGGCAATGATGATGATGATGGTTAGGCTTTATTGGCGCAAGGCCGACTATGGGCAAAGAGCGCCAAAGAAGAAGTTATTGAGTTTTGATCAGACCGTAAGTACTAAAACATGTGACTAAAAATAAAGGTGATGTAAAAAAAAAAGACAATGGTGATGGCTGGTGTATAGGGCCAGGGTGATTACACGTGATATGACAAGAGCTGCAGAAAGTTTACCTCAGCTAAAAACTTAAAAACACGTTGACTAGAAAACATTGGTTCGTCGGCTAAAAAGTATGATGGGTGCAAAGGAATGTGTCGTCTGTATAATTCAGGGAAATGTTTGTGTCGTGTTGTGTCAAGTGCCTTGCATGTGATTAGTATGTGGACTACGGATAGGCCCTTTCCACACCTGCTACACGTGGGTCCTGAAGTTCCAGTGAGCAGGTGGGAGTGCGTAACATGTGTGTGGCCTATCCGCAGCCTAGCCAGGGCGACTTCAGTGTATCTGTTGTGTGAGTCAGTTATATAGCGTCCCAGTTGTGGTTTATTACGTGTAGTTTGTTGTCTGTTTGTTGACTCCAGCGTAATTGCCATGTGTTACGAAGCTGTCGCCTGATGTGTGTTTTTAGGTCGGTGTAATGTACTGTTGTTATGTCAACTGTGGTCATGAGAGCAGCAGCACCAGCCATTTGATCAGAAGTCTCATTGCCAGGGATCCCACAGTGACCTTGTACCCAGCATATAGTTATTTGAAGATTTGAGGCATATGCAGTCATTAGTACCTTGAAAAGAGCATTGATCACATAGTTTTTAGATGTCTTTCCTGATGACAGTGCCTGTACAACGCTTAGAGAATCTGTGTAGACGATGGACTTTGGAATTTTATGTTCGAGGATGTGATTTGACACGAGTAAAATGCCATAGGCTTCTGCCGTGTAAATACTGCTATGAATATTCATTGTTTTAGTAACGGTAAAATTTGGTCCGTGCGCTGCACAAGATACAGTAAAACCAGTTTTCGACGCGTCGCTATAAAATTCTGCGCACCTGTACTTGTCCTGCAGGAAGAGGAAGTGCTGCAGAATTGCACTCCTGGGTACCCTATTTTTTTCTACTAATGTGAATGACCGGTCGCATGATATAGGATGTAGATGCCATGGTGGAATTAAATTATGGGTGGGTGTCTTGTGCGTGTCTGAAAGAGGGACCGTGAGTGCAGAAGCCTCCTCCTTAACTCTGAGAGAGAAAGGTAAGAAAATAGATGGCCTGTTTAAAAAGAGTTGCAAGTTTGATGTATTGTTCATGATGGGATTAAAAGGATGGTTGGTAAGGGACACAATCTTAGATGCACATAGAAGGTCAACATACTCCCGCTTATGCCCTAGACACCACTTGTCGCATTCGACATAAAGGCTTCCGACAGGGCTAGTGCGGAAAGCGCCGCATGAGAGCCGAAGGCCAAGATGCAGCACTGGGTCGAGCATTCTCAGTGCGGTCTTTGTCGCCGACCCATACACGACACTGCCGTAGTCGAGCCGAGACCCCACCAACGCCGTGTACAGGCGCAGCAGGAGTTGTTTGTCGGCCCCATAAGATTGATGTGAGAGAACCTAAAGGATATTCATTGTTTTTAGGCTTTTGATTTTTGAGCTGTTTTATATGAGGAATGAATGCAAGTTTTTCATCGAATAAAATGCCTAAAAACTTGTGCTCATTGTTCACAGGAATTGGCACATTCGCAAGAGGGATGTCTGGGTCCGGGTGGACCCCACGCTTCCTGGAGAATACAACACAAGAGCTCTTTCCGGGAATAATTTTAAAACCATTCTTGTCTGCCCAGCCGGCAAGCTTGTTGACGCCGAGCTGGACTTGACGTTCGCAGATGGACATGTTACATGATTTAAAGGATATCTGGACGTCGTCTACATAAATGGAATAAGAGATTGTGGGTGGCAGTGCCTTTCCAAGAGCGTTCATCTTAACTATGAAGAGCGTGCAGCTCAACACTCCACCTTGCGGCACGCCATTTTCTTGCACACGTACCTTTGACAGTGCAGAACCAACTCTGACGCGAGGGGCTCTCTCCGACAAATAACAAGCAAGAGTGTTAAACCTATTACCAGAAACGCCGAATGAATTGAGGTCAGTAAGGATTCCATAACGCCAAGCGGTATCATAGGCCTTTTCGAAGTCGAAAAACACAGTTACGCAATACTGTTTATGCACGAAGGCATCCTTAATATACGATTCAAGAGCTACGAGTTGATCATCCGTCGATCGCCCCGCCCTGAAGCCTGCCTGGCAGCTCTCGAGAAGATCATTGTACTCAAGAAAGTACACGAGCCTCCTGTTTATCATCTTCTTGAGGAGCTTGCAAAGGCAGCTTGTAAGGGCGATGGGCCGATAGCTAGCAGGAGAGGAAGGGTCCTTTTCTTCCTTCAGGAAAGCCACTACTATGGCCTCCCTCCAAGAGCGATGAATGTGCCCCGAAAGCCATATTTTATTGTATAGGTGTAAGAGTGTTTCAAGAGTGTCTGGGTGTAGGTGCGGTATCATGGTGTGTGTAATGTTATCTGCGCCTGGAGCTGAAGGTTTGCACGTGCTCAGGGCAGCCCTCTACTCATAGAGAGTGAATTCAGAGTTGTAAGAAGTTTTTGATTTGTCTTTGTCGAGTAAGGGCTTTTTTTCTGCAGTTGTTTTGTGGTTCATGAAAGTGTTTGTGTAGTGTGCTGAACTAGAGACGTGTTCGAAGTGTTGTGCAAGTGTGTTAGCCTGGTATTCCAGTGTGTCCCCTGTTGTACTAACCAGGGGCAGGCTGTGTGTCTGTTGTCCTTTGAGCTTGCGTATACGTGTCCAGACTTTGTGTGTGTCTGTGTATGAATTAATGGATGTCACGAAGGTGTGCCAACTCTCTCGTTTTGCCTCATGGCGCCCACGTTTTCCTAACGCCTTGGCCCGTTTGAACAAATTAAGGTTACACGACGTGGGGTAGCGACGCTAGATACCCCACGCCTTGTTCTGGGCTTCTCGCGCCCGCCTACAGTCCTCATTCCACCACGGCCTCCTCTGGTTGCGCGGGGTACCAGAGGCGTGGGGAACGGACTTTTAGGCGGCGTCGAAGATGTGCGCCGTGAACAGTTGGGTAGCTTCTTCAACGTGCAGGTGTCCTATGAATGTGTGGTGTAGTTTGGATGTCTCAGTAATTGTATTCCAGTTAGCTCTTGCTTCGTTGAACCTGTTGTGGGAAGATGGACTGCATAGGCCTTTACCTATATATGTTAGTGAGGTGGGGAAGTGGTCACTGCCATATGGGTCAGTGCCCACACTCCACTCAAGACATGGAAAGAGAATTGCCGAATCAGTAGCCAAGTCAAGATTTGTGGGGATCGCGACTTTGACGCGAACCCCTTTCTGGCTAGATTCCCATCGCGGCCGGCGTACAACGCGCCTCGCTTACGCGACGGGAACCATACGGGAGGGCGCCAGCGACCGGATGGTTTGGTGTCGCCCCTGGTGTAGGCGTTGACCCTTTTCCTCTCTGCCTTACCCGAGAACCAGTTCTTCCTCGATACTAGCGCCACCGTAAGGCGAAGTCTGGTGGTACGTAGCATGACGAGGGGACGGGCTCTTGTCTTGGGGATCCGGTAGCGCGCGGACGTTTCGGCGCGCTGGTGCTGACCGGGGGAACGCGGCACAAAGGACGCGTCCGGACGAGCTGGGAGACTGCAACCGCGCTCGCACTGCGCAGCGCTCCGCTGCTCCGGTATGCCATGGGTGAGTCGAACCATCTCGATCTCTAGCGTTGTTTAATGCCTCGCTCCCAGTGTTACCGTTATGGCCTACGATTAGTCTGTATGCAGTATATTTGATTTGCACTTTGCAATAAATGCTGTCATTGATGTTTTGCCCTCGCCGCCTCCTGCCTTTGTCTGTCTCCGCAAACAACGGACCCGTCCGCAGCCGGCGCTCGCAAGGCATGTTTGCTGAGCGCGGATGGCTGCGGTGTGGGAAATAACTAGTGTGTGAAATGTAGAATCCCACACTGGCGCCCCAACGTGAGGCCTTGTTTGCGGAGACGAGCAGGAGGCACGGCAGCATCCTTTGTTCTGGCGTCGGACGATCCGAGCACAGACAACAGACTTCAGGCCTAACTGATTGGAGCGAGTTATTAACAGAGGCCAACTTTCCTGAGAGTGAGGCGAATTATTTATTGCTGCGGCGTTTTTAATTTGTTAAGCGCCGAGTTTGCAGCAATCGTGTGTATGGCAGGACATCGCTGCCAATTAACACGTGGTCTCCGAATTTTTGTCGGGACGTTGTTGTTTATGGAAACGAGGGTTTCCGAGTTTGCATCCACGCGAGGCCGGGAGCCCGCGCCGTTGTGTCAGCCCGAAGTGAGTGTGTACGGAAGCTGCAATTTGGGTCCGAGTTTTTCTTTTTGTTTTGTCGACTCCGGGAGTCGAGGCTCTGGGAGCCGTGTGGCTGGGCCACGTGCGCCGCAAAAGGCTAGCTGGTATTGCAGCCTGGCATGGGCGCTCCGATACCGCGGAATGCGGTAGGCGCCGCTCGCTCATAAGCTGCTTGTGTTGCAGCGAGCGTGTAGGACCCTAAAAAGCAGATGTCTCCTCACGGCTGCACGTACGGGCACGTTCAGGGTTTCTTTCGTTTGGTCTGTTTTATTTTGTTGTGTTTTTGGATGCGGGTCGTTTGCCGAAGTGAGTGACCCGAAGGCTTTCACAGCCGGTCCTCCCGGAGAAGGCACGACCTTGGGAACAATGCGAGGGCGCATGGAGCGCTCCCCCTCTTTTGTTGATCGCCTCGCGCGAGAGAAAGGAATCTCTCCCGCCTCAGGAAAGACTTGCTTTGACCCATCGCTGCTTGAAAAACTGCTTTCCGCAGCGTAGTTGTTTTTGTTGTCGCGCCACGCGGGCGACGGGACTGAAGGGGGGCCTCATCCCTCTTCCACTGACGGGGAGAATTACGCGAGGCAAACTTTGCGCCCGCTGATTGTAACGTCGCAGGAGCCCTGTTGTTCGGCTCGAGAGACCAAGCTCTATTCACGTAAACTAAGCGCCACTGTGTTGAAACGTATTTCAGCATTTTTACGCAAGCGGCGTTCATGTGTGTGAACATAGGGCTGTCGTTGGGAGCAAGTACTGTTTCCGCGTTCATGTGTATGAACGAAGTGTTACTGATGCGAGCAAATACTGCTTTCGCATTTGTGTGGTTAAGCATCGCGCCGGGCGGTCGATGCGACCGTGTGTGTTCTTTGTGCCCTGTACCGTATAGGGTTAGAACAGGCTCTAGCTCTGTTGACATTTCCAGAGCGGTTGCATTGCTGAGAAACTTAGCAGCTGAACCATCGGATTGTCACGTTATCGATGCAATCGAGTTCGTATTTTCCCTACCCTGCACGCTGCAGGGTTAGGACAATTTGGCGTGCTTCGTTGACGCTAACAAGCTGGTAATTATGCCGAAGCCTTGGCAGTTGTGATATTCGACATCGAACCACATGATCGATGGGATCAAAGGGCTACTGCAGCCTGTTTTTTCCTGCCCTATACATTGTAGGGTTTGGACTATTTATTGGGCTTTGTTGACATTAACAGAGCGATGGCAATGCTGACAACTCGGCAGTTGTCGTTAGGATCGCGCCACAAAGGCGGTGCGATCGGAGAGCTATTTTTTCTGCCGTACACTGAAGGTGCGGGGAGTTTCTTTGTGCAGCTAAGCCACCCCGGCTTGGACCACATGACGGAGCGTGTTTATGCTGCTGTCTACTGTTCCGGGCGAGCTGCCGAACTTGCTGAAGGGGTGCGGTGCGGCATGCCGTCACCAGCCTGGCTGAGAGAGTCGGCAGTCTGGTCGCTCGGCGGCCACGGGCCATCACGGATGTGCCGCCACTTGAGCAACGCTTGCTTGGGTTGGCTGGTGCGATTCTTCCCGGAGCTACCTGCCTGCAGACATCAGCGGGCGACGACCGGGCCTGCTGGTACACTACCAGCGGTGGCATTGGACGAGTGGAAGCCGGCGTAGGCAACACGATGCAGTGACTAACGATTTAATCGACGAACGAACTTTCCGTCGCCTCTAGTCCTGTAGTCAGCTCTCACTGGCGTACGCAAGGAATTTAGGAGGGAGGGATGTGGGGATCGCGACTTTGACGCGAACCCCTTTCTGGCTAGATTCCCATCGCGGCCGGCGCACAACGCGCCTCGCTTACGCGACGGGAACCATACGGGAGGGCGCCAGCGACCGGATGGTTTGGTGTCGCCCCTGGTGTAGGCGTTGACCCTTTTCCTCTCTGCCTTACCCGAGAACCAGTTCTTCCTCGATACTAGCGCCACCGTAAGGCGAAGTCTGGTGGTACGTAGCATGACGAGGGGACGGGCTCTTGTCTTGGGGATCCGGTAGCGCGCGGACGTTTCGGCGCGCTGGTGCTGACCGGGGGAACGCGGCACAAAGGACGCGTCCGGACGAGCTGGGAGACTGCAACCGCGCTCGCACTGCGCAGCGCTCCGCTGCTCCGGTATGCCATGGGTGAGTCGAACCATCTCGATCTCTAGCGTTGTTTAATGCCTCGCTCCCAGTGTTACCGTTATGGCCTACGATTAGTCTGTATGCAGTATATTTGATTTGCACTTTGCAATAAATGCTGTCATTGATGTTTTGCCCTCGCCGCCTCCTGCCTTTGTCTGTCTCCGCAAACAACGGACCCGTCCGCAGCCGGCGCTCGCAAGGCATGTTTGCTGAGCGCGGATGGCTGCGGTGTGGGAAATAACTAGTGTGTGAAATGTAGAATCCCACAGATTTCAGTATGTATTGTGTCCTACGTTATGGTATGTAGGCTGTTTCTTGTTGAAAAGGCATGCTCCAGAGGATGTTAAAAACTTCTCTATCAGGCGACCTCGGGCATCCGTGCGAGAAGAACCCCAAAGAGAATTGTGTGCATTGAAGTCGCCTGTTAGGATGTAGGTTCAGGAAGCTGGTCGACCAGCGCCTCAAAGTCAGAGCTCAGAAGTGCAAGATCAGGAGATATGTAGATGGAGCATACCGTTATCAACCTATTAAATAATATTGTGCGGACGGTACAGCCTCAAGGACGATGTTCAAGGTGACAGGGTGGCATGCTAAGGATTTGCGGGCAATTATGGCCACACCGCCAGAAGAGTGTGTGCAGCCATCCCTGTCTTTCCTGTATACCAGGTAACTATTCAAGAAATTTGTGTGTTTGAATTCAGATGTGTTTCCTGGACACACATTAAACTTGGCTGGTTGGCATGCAGAATCTCATGCACGTCGTCAAGAATATTCAGAAGGCCTCTGCAGTTTCATTGAACTATGTTTTCTCTTTCCATTACGATGTGTTAGAGCTACTGGAGTGTGATTTTTTATGTAGGGTCTTTCGGGGCTTGCACTCTTGGAAGGGGTTTTCTGGCCTTCTCTACTGACCTGGACGTCACAGCTCGTTCCTTCCGCTGCGATGAAAGCCGGAAGTGCTCGACGTCCATGTCGTCATCTGATGGCAAGGGGGTGCCCAGCGGACTGGGCCCCCTTGAGGTGGTACCCTTTCGGGTGTTCTTTGCCTGCGCTGCCAGTGCCGAAGGCGTGGGGAGCACCACAGGTGGCACTGGCAGTGAGGTGGGGTAGGGGGTCGCTGCGACTGCCTCCGTCTCCATCTCTGTGCCCTTGCGTGTGCTTTAGGCCGGTGGAGAGGAAGCAGTGGATGCAGCGGCATCCCCAACAGACGTTGGTGCCACCACAGCCGCTGCTGCGTAAGCGAGCGGTGCGGAGGCGGGTTGGGCTGCCATAGTCAACCCAGGGGGGGGGGGGGGGGGGCGGGACCAAGTTCGACTCGCGGTACTGGGTCCCCGCCGAAACCAAACACCGCTCCGCCCCCCGGCGAGCTGCGTCGGCGTACCTGCCCAGAGGGAAGGAGGCGAACCTCTTTCGCTCCTCTGGGAAGGTGATGTTTTCGGTTATCTTAAGGTTAATGATTTTTTTTTCAAGATGAAACTTTTCACAAGCGCGAGAGTATGCTGCGTGTGGACCCTGGCAATTCGGGCAGGTGAAGTTTGTTGCAGTGCAGTTGTCGGAGAGATGATCGTGCTGGGCGCATTTGGCACATGTTGTTCTGCCTCGACAGGAGTTGGTACCATGCCCGAACCTCTGGCATTTGAAACAGCGCTGCGGGTTCGGGATGTACTGCCGGACAGAACAACGGATGAAACCTGCGTTGACATGCTCGGGCAGTGTGCAGTGGTCGAAAGTCAGGATCCGATGTTTGGTGGCTATTTCCTTGTTGTCTCTCCTGATGACGATGCGCCTTACTGCTGTCACGCCTTGGTCTTTTAGACCTTCGAGCAGATCAGTCTCTGTCTCGGTTAGTAGATCTGCCTCGGAGATCACACCTTGACAACTGTTGAGGCTGCGGTGGGGTGTGACCCTGATCTCCAGATATGCCATGCGGGTATGTTTCAGGAGGATTGTGGATTGCTGCTGAGTTTTAACTTCAACTAGCACTTCACCAGTTCTGAGCTTTTTGGTGCCATAGGTTTTGCCGATGATACCTTCAAGGTATTTAGAAACAAGAAATATATATTGAGAGGAAACCGGTTCGATTTGTCCACAGATTCAATGATAAAAAACGAGGGTAGTTATCTGGCTTTGGGAGCGAGATAGAAGGCAAAGAAGGAAAATATACTTTGGTGTGGCCCCTTTTCGGGGGCCGATCACGTCTGGGGGAGGGGGTTTGAAAATGCCATATAGCATAGTATAAAAGCAGGGAGACGGGGGTACTTTCTTCTTTGACCTTACCCTGGTAGCCAAAGAGGTCCCAGAGCTCCCTGCCTGGTAGACAGGCAGGGAGCCCATCGGCCGGAGCTTGACCAGGGCTCCGACGGCCACCGTTCACGGCTTCTAACCCTTCACCTTTCAACTTCTAGCCACGGTAGGTAACAACTTAGGTATGGGGGGCTCAGGGTACGCGGTGTCGCCACCTCACCGTCACCAAGATTACTCAAGGTGCCCCGTGCGGGGTTACCACATGACAAAAGGTGTACTTCATTCATAAGGCGGGAAACAAGGGCATCAGTACACTTTCGGTGGCATTATCACTCAAAGTGCTCGAGTTTTTGAATGAACACGATTACGTTTGCACACGTTGTTGCTGTTACGTTGTCATGAGATCAAAACAGTGTATTTACCCTAGGGTCTTTCACTAATAAAGTTTTGTTGGAAGTGGTGCCTTGTCTGTGTTTACGTGTTTCTTCTAGTCCCCGTCGTTTAGCGCCTCACATTATTCAGTAGGTACCCAAGAATTTCGTTAGTAGGTACCCAAGAGCAAAGACGCAAATTTGACATATATTGAGAATATTACAACACTTCCGAACGATTTTCACTTGAGCCATTTGACAAGCCCGAATGGATTTGCGATGTTCACTGAACCCAACCATATTTTCAAAGTAAAATTATCTTTGTTCTCTCGGGATTTCAAATATCCCCGTTCACCGAAGAAGCTCATGGTGCGGTTAAAACTCACCAGAGATGGGAACTTGCAAATCAGAGGTTTGTCATTGGTACGCGGTGTAGATCCCAACAGTGGTGGTACGGCGAAACAGTTCCGTTCGTGGTCCATGATGCTGTTGGAGCTGATGACAATCACCGTGTCTGCTAGTGTTTCCCTGCGCGAAAATACGTACTCGTCAGGCATATTGGTACCTTGCTGCAGCAAATGTTAGTTATGAAGTCACGCGTGCTTCAGCTCCTTCTTAAGTCTCCATTTTATTGGCTTTCAGGCGCTTCTAGATTCTTGTACATTTTTGAATCTCAAGCAAGGTATCACAAGGTTGGTCTGCAAGTGCACCTCCAAACATACAAAGCCCACTATGCGATCGTGTAGAAGGCGCAAAGTGGTGGTTTCAAATTTCATTTACGGGCTTATCACAACACTGATGACAACCATTTGTGTCGTTTTCAGCCGCAGCCCTATTACTGCGCCCTGTATACGCATCGCTTTGCGTTGCGCGGGAACAAAGGACGTCACCTCGCGCCAATTTCGGCCTCTGGGCATAGAACTAAGTGAACATCCGCGCAGTCAGCGTCTGAATTAAGGTCCCATTTTCGCCTGTTTGCCGGACCCATGCAGGTAGAGTGGAACCATACGTCGGTACACTTGCTCGGGTAGCGCGATTACGGCATCCGATGCCATCGAGGCTTACAAATTAGCCGTCCAGTCATTGTATACGAAGCGACAGTGCGAACGTAATCCATAGACACGTGGTCATTTTGTCATAACACTGCATCTTCCACAGACATCTCATTGCGCGTTATGAGGGCGCCTGAACGCCTGCTTATTTCAAATGGCGAGCATAAATCACCACCACCTTCTGCCACTACCCCCAGAGTGCTGGGGGACAGTACTTTTGCTGATGGCTTAGAACGGGGCAGGCAGCTTGCGTTAACCTGCTGAATTCTTGCTATCCTTTAGAATAAGCCATGACTACCACTATGCCAAAAATTCTTTTCAAAATTATTTCGCTTTTGCTTTTACCAGGCCACCTTTGCGAGTGGTATAAACAAGCCGTAAATACACACAGAAGCAGGTCACAAGAGTTGAACCAGCAATGTTACCCACACAGAGTTGAATTGAAGTCGCCCTTCTGCCCTCGTGCGTCTGAGGGAGCTCCTTGCATTTCCGCATACGCCAGGATTCAGCTGCCGGCTACAAACTAGCAAAATAAAACTGCAATTTACGCGATTCTGTTTATTTGCGAGGTTAGGTTGTTATAAATCGGGTGACGTGCGCAGGGTACCAATGATGCCAATGATGCCAAGGTGTAGTTTGTAATATTAGTTATTTTTGCACGCAACCTGAAGACGAACTATAGTGGACATACGATATCTGGCAAAATGCAGTTATATTCACGCCGAACAACTATTGTCGCCGTGGTGTTCCTACGGGTTCTGCCATGTGTACGAAACGCACCAGCTTCTTCACCATCAAGTGCAGACTCATACCAGAAAATCTGTTCCATAATATGTTCAGCATCCGCTAGAACACCTCCTCGGCATTTATGGAGGAGGGGCCGAAGAAGAGAATGGCGACGGGAATGATGTCATTGCAAGACCAAGTAGCGGACGAATGAAATGTGATGACACTGCGAAGTCCCCTGGATTGCCGCGTGTAAAACGGTTTAAGAGGCTGTACGGAGGAAAAGGATGTTCTATAAGAAACCCACGTGGCGACGAGGAGACGACAGGAGAACGAAATATTTTCCTATTTGGCGAGGGCGTTCATTTCCAGGTCAGTCATTGAGCTAACTCAGGTCACTGGTCCAAGAGCGCAGAGCTACGGAGCTCTGACGGAAGGTCTGACCGTCTATCTCTTTTTTCTCAAGGCCAGTCCGGTCGATCGTTCATGAAAGTGGGTGATGATAATGGTGTTTCTACGGGCAAATGAGTTTGTTCGCGCCTGTTACTTTTTACAATTGCCTCCCGGAAAGAACCAACCAAGCAGCAGAGGCCCATTGCCAATGATTGGAAACCCCAGCTATCGGTCACTCATTGGTAACTCGGCTGAAAGATTGATAGAGCGCCAAGCAAACGTTACACGGAAAGCAATTCCGAGGCCGAGCTTCAGCAGACGGATTTTGTCCTTGCGCTTTCGTGCCCGTGGCGACGGCGGTTAGAGCGGTGAACAGGCCACAACGCGGCAAAAAGTAGTTACCTAAAGAGGTACAGCTCCGTGCCACGCAACAAAGCCTACTCAAATTAAAGTACAGCTATTCAAAATAGCATGCGAGAGAGTGCTACACGCTCTCTAGGGATGGACATTTGTGTGTCCTAACGCAACGGGGTCCGTCGGACTACTTGAGCATTGTGCTTTTGCGCGTTCTTTTTCTCCACGGCTTGGCTGGCGGACGGTGGCGTCGTTCCGACGTCTGCGTCTCTTCTGTGGCATTAAAACAGCCGTAGTACTCCTGTACGTGTCTGTGAGCTGCGTTTTGCTGTCAGTGGCGGTACGGGAGAGCTCGCAGTCATTCCCGCCACAAGTGAAGCTGTTGTTTATAACAATTTGCGCGCGTGCGTGCTGGTTAGTTTTGACTCTTGAGAAAAATTGAGTGGTCACATACATGCGCTTCCATTTGTGGGACACCAGTTTCAGGTATCCTCTGCCCGGCTTTGTATTTCCGAACAAGCGGCCATGCACCCACTTGTTGTTCACGACGTTCAGTATGCATTGAAGCAAGACTCGTGTGCATTATAACAGTTGCGGATGTATTAAGCTGGCTTCACTAAACTATAGCTATAAATGAAGCTTCCGTTTCATTTTTTCTTGAGCAACGTAAATACATTGTCGAGCGAGAAAGTAATTAGTGCCGCTGGGCTTCTCCGTTGGTTCCGCTCGCATCTGGAGCGTCCAAGGAGGCAGAGATGAGTGAAGGCGACAGCAATGCCGTAACTAATTTATTACTCAATCACATTTGTAGCGTCGTTTTAATGATTGGTTTATTTGGTTACCCCTTAAAAATATAGTGCAATAAAGGTCGCAAGGCTTCTAATATGCCTCCAAGTTGGCGTAGATGTCTTGCAAAAAAAAACGAGAAAGTTCGTGCGTTCCGAACCCATTGTGCAGTGCGCTGCCTTGTAGTCTGATTTATAATTGTTAGAAAACAAAACTTACGCTAATAAAACATTGATAGCCCGATATTTCAGTCGCGATTAATTGTTTATGTGTCTACAGTAGCCACAAACGGAACCGCTGGCGCGTTGCTTTGTCTATTGGACTTTTTTCATATTACCTTGCATGACTACATTAAGTGTGAAGCCCATTTTCGCTGAAATACGCGACTGGGTTATCAAGAACGAGCCACATAACTGGTGCCTTAAAATGCAATTTAGAAAAATAAATAGTGCAATACGTCTCATGTTTTATAGTGAGTGCTAGGAAGCTAAAAGTTTAGGCTGAATATTTTCGCACGTGTATACATTAAGGATGGGGCTAGGGGCTGTATTTATTAAATAGCGTGTATTTACCATTGTACTGAACGTTTTTCTACTTATTACAGTCGCTACAACGTCAAGGTGTTTCCCGTGGACAAGTGGCTGATGCTGCAGAGAGAACAAGCCTTCCAAGCTGGACTATTCCACAGCTACATACTGTGATCTTGGCACGTCAGCGAATTACGGGGAGGAGGGTCTTGTATTAATTTCCCTGAATGCTTCTGTTTTGTAGGCATCTCAGACAGTTAAACGAATGATTGAGTGGCTGGCGCTTCACGAGCAACGCTTTTTTATTTTTCTCGACTATTGTGTTTGTGTCCGCTTTCGTGTTTGTGTTTTGAACAAGCTTATTTCATATTCTTGTTACGGTTAAGCCACCCTGGCTTAATCGTAACAAGTTGTAAGTTTGGTATGCATAATAAAAAAGTAAGCAAAAAGACGTGATGCGTTGTGTTGCTCAATTGTTTCTGGCCAGTCACGTATTGCTTCGCAAAGTTGATGCAGTTTATTGTGCCTAGAGGTCCGATTTCTGTTTTATACATGCCATTGTATAAGGAAATATTTAATGAGTACGCATTTTATAAATAATTATAGAGCTTGTATACTGACATATATAAAGCCGAAATGGGGCTGCGAGGCAGCTCATAAAAAGGCATGGGCTATAAGGACTGGCCACAAAGCCAAAATTGTGCATGGAAATGGCGTGGGGTCCACCCAAATGCATTATCATGGCAACATACTTCAGCAGGCATTGTCCAATGCTTGGCAAAGTATGTTCCAGAGTTTTGCCGATTGTTGGCTTGTAACCTGTCCAAAGCACCAGCCAATATTAACGGCCGAGGTAATGCCAAGCTCGGACTCATTGGCCACTGATGGTTTTCCCTGCTTGGACTTGGCAATTTGTGCTGCTTGGGCAGAGGTCGGTGGATTTACTCATGAGTACACTCACGTAGACTCATTTGGACTCAAACTCACGCGTGAGTTTGTTTCAGGGAGCGCGAAGCTAGTGTGGCATGGTGAGTTTGAGCTTGAGTGAGTTTGACCGGAACTGAGTTTTGAGTACGCCTGAGACCGAGTAAGTTCTGAGTCCATTTTGAGTTGAGTACATTTTGAGTTCTGAGTGCATGTTGAGCTTTGAGTGCATTTTGAGTTTTAGTACATTTTGAGTTTTGAGTACATTTTGAGTTTGAGTCCATTTTCATTTCACAGCACATTTCGAGTTCGGAGTTCATTTTGAGTTCTGAGTACATTTTGAGTTTCAGTACGTTTTGAGTTCAGAGCACATTTTGAGTTCTGAGTATATTTTGATTTCTGAGTACATTTTTATGCTGAGTACATTTTGAGTTTTGAGTGCATTTTGAGTTTGAGTACATTTCAAGTTTGAGTCTATTTTGAGATCTGTGTTCACACGAGTTTCAAGTCCATTTTGAATTCTGAGTACGTATGAGTAGCCTAGGAGGCAGCTATGGCTGGCTGTTAAGTTCCATGTGTCGCCTTGGGTTCGCAATTCGGTTACCTGCGGGCACGGCAGCGTTCGCAATGCAGATAATCGGTTGGGCGGGAGTCTGGAGGGAGGTGTCTGATTTAGCGGCTGGGCGTGGGAGTGACAATAGACCGGGTGAGGTAATAAAAAGGGTTATGTCACTTTTTACTTTTGATGGATTCTCTGAGAAGGCGGGAGAGGGTCGTGGGAAAGCACAAGGCAGCGCTTGCTTGCTGGGTGTTCGCCTGCTTCTGCTAACGGTTTGATATTCTAGGGTCACAAAGCAAGAAGGGAGTGCCGGTGACAGAAAGGGACGGCAGCTGTCCCGTGTGCTGTTTTAAAGAGTTGTCAACTGAATATACTATGCGAAGCCCATTTAGATACAATAATGACCGCATTATGAGATAGATTGGGTGAATATTCAAAGTAATGTTGCTAAGGTGTGTAAGGCTAAGGTTAAATGAATGCAAGGTTAAAGGTATGTAAGGTCCTGATTAAAAGAATCCAGCGAGGTAAATCAAAGAATGCTTCCTCTATATAGTCATGAGGCAGTCATAATAAGACATAGATTGTGTAAAAATTTAAAATTATGCCGCGAGGGCGCGTGGGAAATCATATTCAAGGTCTGGATGAGGGGAATCACATGGGGCAAAAATGCGTTATGGTTATAGCATGAGCTAGTCATGGTCAATCATAGATTGGGTTAAAACAGAAATTGATAGCGCTTGGGCGTGTGGCGTACAAGATTAAAGGTCTCGATGAGGAGAATCACGTGGGAAAAATGCAAATGTGCTTGCTGAAAATTATCGTGACAGTCATGGTGGGTCATAAATTGGGTTAAAATTCAAAATGACGCCGCTAGTGTGTGCGGGGCGTAAATTGAAGGTTGCGATGAGGGAAATCACGTGGCACGAAAATGCCGTAAGGCTATATCATGAGATAGTCATGGATAGTCATTGTTGGGGTTATTCAAATTGATGCCACTAGGATGTCTTGGGTATCAAATTAATGGTCTCGATGAGGGGAATCACGTGGGACAAATAATGTTTGCTGGTTATAGCAAGAGAATTAGGGCGAGTCTTATGTTGGGGAAAATTCGAAGTGACCCCGCTAAGGCGTGTAGGGAGGCAAATGTACAGTCCCGATGAGGGGAATCACGTGTGACGAATAAAAAAGGCTTCGTGGTTTTAATCATGACAGTTATGATGAGTCATAGATTCGGTTAAATTCAAGGTGAGGCCCCTAAAGCATTTAGGGGAATGAAATTGAAAGTTTCAAACAGGGTAATCACGTGGGGCATATAAATAATGTGTCCGGATTACAGTGATGAGAGTCAGAGTTAGGGAGTGTGTATTAAAATTCTAAATGATCCTGCTAGGGTGTGTGCAGTATCAAATAAAGGTCTCGTTGAGAGGAATCACGTGGTACAAGTATAAAAATGCTTTCTGGTTATAGTTATGAGATATGCGGTGCGGGTCATGGATTGAGTGAAAACTCAAAGTGACGCCACTAGGGCTCGTTGGGTATTAAGTTAAAGGCTTCGATGATTGAAATCCCATGGAATAACTAAAGAAATGCGTCCTTCTTATCGTCATAATATAGTCAAGGCGCTAGTTGTATCATATCTTGCGCAGCATGCGCCTCGTGTCAAACCCGCCCCCTTTGATGCGATAGTGCGGCGAGGGTACGCACCCTTTCTTGTCTCGCTCGGTATATAAACACTGCTACAGTAAAGAAGCGGCCTTCTTCCCATCGCACCCCTGCGTCATGCCTCGTTCGATCGCGGTAGCGATACACTAGTCATAGATTCGGTTAAAATTTCAAGTTATGCCAATGTGCGTTTTGGGTATCAAAATATTTGTCTCAACGAAGGAAAGGGGATCGGACGCAACCATAGGAAATCATTGTACTGAATGATGACCAGATAAGTAAAAAAGTCTTATTAAGGGTGGCATAGATATAACTGTGCTCGTTAATAGCTGGCGCGCCATCTAGAAAGCATCGTTCTTTCGACACATTACTGCTATAAATATCCACGAAGAAGGCTGCATTACCATGAAACAGCTTAGGAACTATTTGGCTCATATGCCTCCTACGAACGCTCAGAAGTGGGTTGCGCATTCAGGAAATGCCTCCGATCGCGCTCGCGGTAGTTAAAAGTTCCAAGCATGGATTGCTGCTGTCGGTGCGCGAACGTGTTGACATTTATTAAGCGTTCCCAAACCTCATACTGAGTTGGTTGTTAAACAAGACCCTGAAATACTTCTTTGACTGATCAGGTCATAGAATTACATGCTCATGAATGTAAAATATTTGCCGCCGGATAACACTATTTCCGGCTGCAAAACAGGGGCAACGTCTTTGATGCAGCATGAGTTCACGACCGTTTGCTAGAATAAAATAACCTTAGTATTTTAGCGGCGGGTGGGTACCGCGAACAGCTTGTTCCTGACACGACTGGGCGTTCCCCGACACTGCGACGCTTTTATTTTCCTTTGATCCGCCGCGGTGGCTCAGGGGCGAAGGCGTTGCGCTGCTGAGCACGAGGTCGTGGGTTCGATTCCCGGCCGCGGCGGCCGCTTTTCTAATGGAGGCGAAAAGCAAAAACGCCCGTGTGTACGAGATTTCGGCGCACGTAAAGATCCCCAGGTGGTCAAAATTAATCCGGAGCCCTCCACTACGGCGCGCCTCATCGCCTGCGTTGCGTCGGCGCGTTAAACCCCACAATCAATCAATTTTTTAATTTTATTTTCCTTTGGGCTCAACGTTTCGGCAAACCCGAGCGGCAGTATACGTGCTTGGGGGATTTTTGTCGGCTTCCCGCGATTATATCAACAAAACACACCTCCAGAGAACAGAAGCGTGCGATAGGGATAGAGCATGTGGGCGAATAAACAGCGCTTCCAAACGGAGCGTACGACCGTACGTATTCTGCCAAATTTGCCTGGATCGAAATTTTTTCGATTCAGCACGACGACTAATTCGCCTTGGACTCAAGGGGTGCAGGAAATTTGTGCGGCGAATATATTTCGCAGGTGCCGACACCTCTTTTGTCTTGGTGCACTTCACACATTCCTTGCATGAGCACTTTGCGCTAACGCTGATTGTTGGTTCAACCACCAACTTCGTAATGACGCCCGTACGAGTAACTGCAGTACAATGCCAGGTAAAGGCAATGACGGCAACCTGCCCACCATTAAAAAATAAACACGCATTGGGGATGAAAAGTCGGGCGTCCTGCGGACACGTTGGAACGTCTCCTGACAGGCAACACCCGTAAGGACTAAGGGCGTGTAGGGTGGCCCGCCGGCTTAGCGGGTTCGGAACAGTATTTATGGGCAACTCTGACAGCTCTCAGACGCTTTGAACATTCTCCTTTAAGCACTGTTGAACTTGTCGCTGCTGAAGTACCGAATAAAAGACACCGATTTTCGATGCCGCCAGGACGTCTGAGATCCACGCGCCGCAGGCAGCAAAAGCATACGAGTGCGGCGTCACCTGCTGTCCCCGCAGTCCCCAAGAAATGCCCACCAGCTAGCGCCTCAATCGTTAGAAAATGGCCGACATGCCAAAATTCTGATCTATACAAGGTATAGAAGCGCGGTACAGCTAGCAATGCGCAGCTGCGAATGTTGACCCTTCGCGACAATGAAAAAAAAATTCTTCCATCTCAATCTCCATCTTGCCCCTGTGGCTGCTCACCAGCGTTGTTTTCGTGGCTACACGGCCTTTTTTCCAGACATTGCGAGCTGCAGGTTGTCGACCTGGTCAAATGCCGCAAGCGCGATTGATCCTTTTCAAGCCCCAGGTGAGGGTTTTTGAATATTGTAAAGGTTTTGAGTACTTGGTGAAGTAGCACGTTTATTCCACAACACAGCCGTCTTAGAACACCGGTCCCCTGAACCAACGATGATGATCAGTCCAGAAGAAGACCAACTGTTTGATGAACGGTTTATTGTGGAGAGAAATAAATGAATTTCCACGCTCATGAGCTTCGCGCTTTCAAAATTGGCGTACGTCAAAGCTGATTTCGTCATTACTAAGTAGAGTGTGTTTGCTTTAGCTACATGCGGTTCCCAACAGGGAAACCAATAATTGTACAGCCCCGATGAGCTCACCACACAGTTCCGAATTTTCACTTGTGAAGTGACAGTACATAATGATCTTACGTTGCAGTCATTGCCTGGTTTAATTTTGCTCCTTAAAACTCTTTTTTTGACACTAAATTTCCTTTTGTGCTGTTATTCTAGCATCTGCACTGAATTTGCACGGTTTATCCACTCTTTACTGGTACTGATCAGCGGGATGCCTTCTTTACCTGCCCTACATAATTTTATTTATCGAAACCAATAATTTCATGCCCCACACACCCTGATGGGATTTCTTTGAATTTAATTTACTTCAAGACGTCCGCGTAAAATTTTGACAAACTTGCCAGGTCCCCATACGATGGCCAGGCCAGACACTCCTTCTACATTCCGTCTTGGCCATCGTGCGACTTGTGGAGGCAGCACAAAATCTATGTCTATGCACAAAATCGACTCATGTTGGACGAGCGGGCCTCTTTCTTCCGCAGCTCGCGGTTTTATTGGCAAAAAGTCATGAAATCTCCAATTAAGTACGTGTATTTCGCAAGAAGCATCTAAAATGCATCGCCAAGGATGCCCTTCATAAGGTGTTTGATGTTCTGAGTTTCTGCCATAGCAGAGTCGGCCCACTTGCAAAGGGAGCGTACACCTCGGTGAAGTCTTCACCAGTCTTCTCTGCCCCTAGACGTAAACGCTGTTCGGCGCCTAGCTTGCGCACCGCGGGGTGGCGGAAAATATCAGTGAAGCTTGCCGTGAACGCAGCCGAGGTAGTGATATCTGGTTAGTGGTTGCGATACTAAAGATTGGTCCAACTCCTGAGGTAAAAGATGCCCTTGACAAGCTCTATGGCATCGTGCCACTTGTTATGAGTACTGACTCGCTCTTACGGAAAGTGCCAGTCTTCAACGTCGTGATCGTCTGCCACTCTGAAAATGGCGCTGTCACGTTTGCGAATCGTGCCAGCACGGACGACCACGGTACCTAATGTTCATAGGATCCGTCCGTCATGGTGGGCAGCCGGCGGTTAGAGAGCTCCAGGTTTGATGACGCACACCGCACCTTTCACCCATTGCGAGGGGATTTATTGGCAGGACAGTTACTGATAGATTGTTTTGTTGCAGGGTTTAATGCGCCGATGTAACGTAGGTGATGAGGCGCGTCGTAGTGGAGGGCTGTGGATTAATTTTGGCCACCTGGGGATATAAACGTGCGCATAAATCTCGTACACACGGGTGTTTTTGCTTTTCGCCTCCATGAGAAAAGCGGCCGCCGCGGCCGAGCATCGAACCCGTGACCTGGTGCTCGGCATTGCAACGTCCTAGCCACTGAGCCCCCATGGCGGGTACAGTCATTGAACCAAAGATTTCGCTAATACAAGCAGTCACTCCTGCAGTGGACAGGCTTTAACTTCTCTTGTCGAGGCCAGCACTGTCGATCATTTGTTTGGTGGGTGATGACAATCATGGAGCGGCGGGCACATGGGCTTGTTAGCTTGTTGTTTTGCCTAGTCCTCCTGCTCCTGCTCCTCCTCATTCTCCTCGTAATCGCCCACAGCCCACTACGTCCACTGCAGGAAGCGTTCTTTCATTGACCTCCAGCCACTCTTGTCCGGCGCTGCCAGAGTCCATTTCTTGCATCCAAGTTTCCTTTTTTCGTCCCCCCATCTTAGTAGTGGCCTTTGCCTTCTATACCCGTTTCTCCATGGGTACTCTGTTATCCCTGTGGTCCGCCAGTTGTCACGCCACCCCGATGCGCCGTGTTCCAATCCAACGGGGCGATCAGGAACCCACTAGGTATGGTTCCTGATGGGACACGCACAACTCTTTCATTTTCAGGCTTCCCGAATGTCCACAGGTAGGAAGTCCTGCTTAGTCCGGAAGTAAATATTATTGCGTACACATGCGATTCTAAACTATATAACTGTAACCATGCTACACAGGACCTTTAGGCACGAACAGCACTTTCTCACTAGAGAAGGATCTGGCCACCGTGGTGTAGTAGTTCCCCCCCGCCCCCCCTCATCTAAGTGTCCTAGTACTCAGTTCAATTTATTCATTGGTTTCTTTGGTTGTTTGTTTCTTCTGTTTGTTTACACACTGTGCAATCCTATTAGATAATTATGCCAGAGGACAAAATCATAAAATATACGCTACACAACCTAAAACCTCATACAAATTTTTATTCACAACAATGGTACTTTGCGGAAGCAAGCGAACTGTTTCAATACATCCTGGCAACCATTTAGCAGAAAAAGAACGATCTAAAGGCACAATAAGAACGTTATGATGTTTTTAAGCAGCTGTTGGAGGAAAATATTTATGCCGAAGTGTGGAGACCATTCCCAAGACAAGACAAAAAAGAATAGTTCATGCGTTGAACTGTCACTTAAGAAAGAACGCAGGCTATTTCCCACATTTATGACTAGCAAGAAGAACAAAAAATGGCAGCAGTCAGCAGGGAAATGATATTCTCAATTTTTGTAGTGAATTCCCGTGCCGGCATGAGTATAATTTCTATTAAAAGCAAGAGTGTTATGTGGGCTACTTCAATACAAAAATTCTTCTTTGTCTGTCTGTCTGTTTGTGCCTCGATTCATCCACCCGGTCAAGGTAAAACAAAAGCTGCGCAATAGTCTTAAATACCCAAAGCCAACTCTAAATGACTAATTTCGGTGTCAATGTTCATACTTGTCAACATTGGTGAACAGAACAAGACATTACGCGAATATAAGGCCGAAAATCAATACATAAGGGATAATTGCCGTGTTCCTATATAAACGAATTTATGTATGCTTGATTTTTCGAAACTAAATACTACATCTACTGCAGAAAAAAATTATTCTTGTCGCCTGCTGTGCCCCGCGCCACTGTAGCTTCTTGCGGCTTTTTAAGAAATCAAGCGGGAACAGTAGTGAAAGGTTCCAATAGGTAGGTTCCATGTTCTGCTTAAAACACATGTGGAGCTGGGCAATGTGTTTCTATAAACTTTGATGTAGGGCCCCTCTATTCTCGCGCGTCTTCGCCATACGGCAGCACCGGCATTGAGGAACCCGGCATTTAGCAGTAGAATGGGGTAAATTCAAATTGACTTCAGCAAAAATCTTGCGTGTTCACCTTGGGAGGTGCGCTACAGAAGAATAATAACACGAGAGGTAAGCAGGAAAGCAAAGGGAGGCATTTGCTTGCCAAATGGCGACGAAATACCATTGTCTTTCGTCGACATTTGCAGCGAAAAGAGCAGATATGAGGCCAATTTTGATACATAATTAAAAGTCTACCTTTACCGGCTTGTTAACTTCCTCGTACAATGGTTTCTACCGCACAAGGTCGTTGGGCTGTGTGAGTTTTGAAGGCCTGGTGTTATTCTAAAGTCCGCATGCTAATAATTTGTCTTATATTAGTTTTACATCAACGCAGTAGCTTTCCTCTGTACTCTTTCCAGTTTATTCATCAGTTTGTTCGTAGAAGAAAACTTTTGTAAAAAGGGTCCACCCCCAATTAAATTTAAATGACGAGTACGAAGGGCCAAGGAACAAGAGGGAGACGAATATCTTAAATTCGCAGCCAAAAAGCAGGCCAACCATGGGACGCCACAAAAACCAAAGGTGAGGAGTGCGGCTGAGACAAATGGGGCCTATCGGAGCATGCCCCCAGTGCATAGGAGAAAATATTCAAGCCCGGGACAAGCGGACTGAGGGGGTTGCAAAGACCGAGGCGAAGAAAGCAGCGTGCCATCTTCGAGGAACAAGACAGAGGGACGTGGCCAAGTCATCCACCACGCCGGCCAATCTTCGGCAGGAGCGAGCCGACATTGTATAGGCTCGGCTTCCTAGTCGCATTACCATCCTGTGCATTGGCGGCCACAGCAGCGACCGTATGGCACGTCTGACCAGCGTCTACGCCCTGTGAAACTCCGCCTCGACGGCCTCAGCCGGGCACATTTCTGGACCTACCCAAGGACTCCTGCTGCGAGGTCTGCCACAAAGGTAGCGACCCAGGGCCTTCGTTCCGATGCGTGGCGTAAGCACGCGCCGTCCCCACAAAGACCGCCCACAGAGAGGCCGGCACCCCCGCACCGGAGGACTGCGGCTACCGCCTCGTCGCGGACATGCAAAGTCGACGCCACGTCAGCGCCGGCAATAGGGTAGGCCGGTCCAATAGGGACCCATATTCGTAGGACTGGGTTAGAGGCTTCTTGCAGAAGACGTTGTAGAGGAGATACCTATATACGTCAGGATTAATAATTGATGGATTTTTAGGGTTCGTGGATTCGACTGCGTAGAAACATTATAGTAGCATCTTTTTGTTTGGTTTGAACTGCATTTTAATTAATTTAATTAGAGGTTCCGTGTTTGTTGGCTTTCGGCTGTTTCTGTCTTGAGTGACTTGCTTCAGCGTTTTGTTGTAGAGAATGTGTGTTTTTTCACCCAACCAATAGCTCTCCCTCATTCATCCCTCATTCATTCAACCCTCATGAAGCGGGCGAGGCACCAAGCCACACTGCGAATAACAAAGTTGCATTTGAAATGTTTTATAGGAGATTATCTTGGTTTTTGGTGTCTCTGGACTTGTCTCTGCGAAACCAGTCGGCGTATGGTAGCAGATGTGACGTTAGTGGCATTTTATTCCCACCTGAGGCCATGTGTTACATTTACGCCCATATATTTGGGCTGATTAAGGTCTGCCAGAACAATATTATTTACGGTGGAGAAAAAATTTTGTATCAAGTGTGTTCAGATTAGTGGTAGAAGAAATGATTTTGTTGTGTTAATGTTCGTTTTCCAGTAGAAGCACCTAATGGTCACTGACTGTAAGGCGCTGTTTAGTAAAATATCTTAGGGAATTGATGCTGTCCTAAACACTACGCTATCCTTAAATATACTGAAGCAAACTCTGATGTCTGAAGACAATCATTTAATAAAACAAAAACAAAAGATGAGCCAGAACACTGCCTTGTGGTAAACCGGATGAATTGATGAACTTCTTGATGAGCTTCAACCTATTGTGATAGGTCAATAAATGTGGTTTCTAATACTCTCAGTCATGGCGACTCCTATGGATGCTTGTAACTTTGTTCAAACACTTAAAGCAAAGCTTTTTGCCTCTACCCCCCAAGGGTTCTTTCGCGACCGTTGGTGTCACCAGAAAGCTCCTGCGAACAAATAAAAGAATTTAATGGCACCGCCGGGAATCGAACCTGGAACTAATAGACTAACAAAGCAAAAGCCCGTGGTCTTACCGATTTAGCTAGGAGCCCACACGAAGACGGGGAAGACAGGTGGTTTATTCACCAAGCACATCTGTGGGTTTACACCCTGCGTTGTCGCTGAATGCCACGTGAAAGCGTCACGCGACCACTCACGCCCGTCTAGCGGCTCTGTGCGCACCTTGCTAATGTGCTAAGAGTTACAATAAAAGGAAGCTCACACCAATGCATGGCATCTCACTTCTAGTACGCCAATGTGCTAAAGCCTGTGGCCTGCAGTGTTCACGTAAAAAATCACAGCTCCTTGTCGTCCGCCCTCACGCCAAATCAAGGAATACATTCAAATACTCCTTGATGGCCACGCCATCACTCCAAGCCCCAGCATCAAGATCCTGGGCCTACATCTCGAGGCTAACACCAAAAGTGACATCTCCTTGCAGCGCCTCAAAAACAGCATGCACATGATCAGGCGAGTTGCCACCAAGAAACGAGGCCTAAAGGAATCCGGTACCTTTCGATTAATTGAAGCTTTTGTCCTCTCGAGAGTTACTTACGTCTTCTTCTCGACAAGGAAGACATAGAGATATAATGACTAGAAAGGTAGTCGAGCATTGGTCTACTCATGAGTGCGTCCACACAGAGGCTGCTTAGCACGGGGCTCCACAACACGGTGGAAGAGCTGATAGAAGGCCATTTTTCTAATCAGAAAGTCCGACTCAGAACTGCGATGGGTAACCGCATGCTTCAGCAGATTGGCTGGGCAGCCCAGAATGTCACTCCGCTTGACGTACTCCCAGAGTTTTGACTACTAAAACTAAAAATGCTCCCTTTGCTTAGAAATATGAACCCCTCACATTACGAGGGTCACCGAAAAGCACGGGCTCAAGGGCTAAACACTACCCTCGGTAGGGATCATGCAGTTATCTACACAGACGCCTCCAAACATCGAGGTCAGCAATACGCCATTCTCGTGGCTACCTCCAGAACCAACCTCCTTGCGTGTACCTCGCTTAGGACCCAAGAAATGACGGCAGCAGAAGAGGCAGCTATCACCTTGGCTCTCACTCAACCAGGGGTTCGGAGGGTAGTCACCGATTCCCAGCAAGCCTACTGGAATTACCAGTCGGGTTGGGAGTCCTGACCTGCACTGTGCGTGCTAAAAAACCACTCCCCAAACGGTTCCATTCAGCTCATCTGGACACCCCCTCACGCTTCAATGTAGGGCAACAAATACGCCCAGCCAACAAGCCTGCGCTTTTACCTCCCGTGCTATGGAGCTGCACGATCACAGTCACCCGCTTGTCACGTTCAGGGAGATAACCCAGCATTATCGCCTTCTCAGACAGACCATACCTTCGCCTTACCCTGACCTTTCCAGAGAACAACAAACTACCTTACGGCTCATACAATCTGGGCTCCTTCCCACAGCCTGCGTGTCTTCACTTACTGCATCCGAATCGCTACGCCGCTGAATGAAAATTTGGCTCAAAAGTAAGAATACTCCGCCCCGTAATACGGGTGTGTGACTTTAGCCCTGAGCACCCTCCTCTATTTCCGTCAACTACCCAGCAAGAGCAATGGGAGATGCTGCTGTCCCGGCCCTCTCTACCTACCGAGCTTCAGCGGGTAGACAGATCACAGGCCACGCGGACTGCATATGGCCCCACAGAAGAGGAATCACTCCGCAGGGCTGCACTCTGGAACGTTCAGAAATCTGAACAGAAGTATTTCTTCCTCCTCCTTCTCTGCCGCAAATCTCGCCGCCTCCGTCCGCGGCGTAGAGACGGAGAAGTCAGATAAGGGGGTTGGAGAAGTCAGAACACCGGGTTGGAGCTTACTTTGATTTTATAAGAAAAGTTTCCACTCTTGTGCTACATTGATACAACTCAACCAAACACAGTTCATGCATCATGCATTGATTTAACCTTACCAAAAATATCTCTTTGAAGTAATAAATGGTGTGGTTAACTGGATTTCACTTCTCTCCGGTTTTACTATTTGTAGAGCGATGTGAGTGAATTTAAGTGACGTCGCATGGGTAATCGTTTTGGGCGCCGTTTACAGCTTTGCTTTCCAACCACATTCACGGGGTGGATTGGCGCGATTTTTTTAAGGGGTACCCGTTTTAAAGCTTATGAGAAATCAAGCATAACAAGGTGTGTTTGCTCCTCACGGTACATGCTTGAAGGGACTCTGAAGTGACATGTAAACATGGCGGGATTACTAGCGCAAATTGTAGTCCGGAGTCCCCAGGCCAACTTTCGACCACTCTGGGCACGTTTACGTGATTTTATTTAGTAGAAAAAATAATTCGAAAATGCTGTCCTCCTCTCTTTACGCTCCCCCATTTTCTGTGGCATTTTCTTGTGACGTCGGGAGGAGCCGAGCCCGCAATTGGCTGCGCTACTGCACGGCTCCCCGGCCTTCACACAGAGTCAGTCGGCTCAGCGTTTCGTCCGCCGACGGGTCGTCGCAATTCGTTCGCTCAGTTGAAACGAAGCCAGGATACGTTTGTGAATGGAAAAATGTGCCTTCCTTTGCTTGGTTAGTTTGTACACTGTATCTAGCTCCAAGTCGCGGTCGCTTCACACAAGTGCTGCACAAGCGCACATGCGACGCTTCGCTGACTGGTACATCATCATCATCATCACCAGCCTATCTACGCCCACTGCAGGGCAAAGGCCTCTCCCATTACTCTCCAATTATCTCGGTCCTGTGCCAACTGTGACCAATTTATCCCCGCAAACTTCTTGATCTCATCTGCCCATCTAACTTTCTGCCGCCCCCTGCAACGCTTGCCTTCTCTGAGGATCCACTCTGTTACCCTTAATGACCAGCGGTTATCTTGCCTTCGCATTACATGCCCTGCCCACGTCCATTTCTTCTTCTTAATTTCTACTAATATGTCTTTAACACCAGTTTGCTTCCTGACCCACTCCGCTCTCTTCTTGTCCCTTAATGTTACACCTATCATTTTCCGCTCCATTGCCCGCTGAGTCGTTCTCAATTTAAGTTGAACCCTCTTAGTGAGCCTCCAAGTTTCTGCCCCGTAGGTGAGTACCGGTAAGATGGAGCTGTCATACACTTTCTTCTTCAGCGACAATGGTAGGCTGCTATTTATTATCTGAGAATGTCTGCCGTATGCACCCCACCCCATTCTTATCCTTCTAATTATCTCTGCCTCATGGTTGGGATCTGGGGTCACAACTTGGCCTAAGTAGATATATTCGCTTACCACTTCCACTGCCTCGCCACCTATCTCAAACTGCTGTGCTGTCCCGAGGTTATTGATCATTACTTTAGTTTTCTGCATATTAATTTTCAGGCCCACGGTTCTACTCTGTTCGCCCAGTGCGGAAAGCATGCTTTGCAATTCGTCCTCCGAGTTACTTAGCAAGGCAACGTCATCAGCAAATCTGAGGTTACTGAGGTATTCTCCATTAACCCTTACTCCCACCTGTTCCCAATCCAACGTTCTGAATACTTCTTGTAAGCATGATGTGAATAACATTGGAGAGATTGTGTCTCCTTGTCTGACACCCTTCCTTGTAGGTATTTTACTGCTCTCCCTATGGAGGATGATGGTAGCTGTAGACCCATTGTAGATATCCTCTAGTATTCTTACATGATGCTCATCTACCCCCTGGTTCCGTAATGCCTGAATGACTGCTAGGGTTTCGACCGAGTCAAATGCTTTCTCATAATCTATGAAGGCTATATATAGGGGTTCCGTATACTCAGCGCACTTTTCTATCACCTGATTGATCGTGTGAATATGGTCCATTGTTGAATAACCTTTACGGAACCCTGCTTGTTCTTTAGGTTGACTGAAATCTAAGGTTGCAGAGATTCGGTTAGCGATTACCTTGGTAAATACCTTGTAGACGACTGATAGTAATCTGATCGGCCTATAATTTCTCAAGTCCTTCATGTCGCCTTTCTTATGGATTAGGATGATGTGCGCGTTCTTCCAAGATTCCGGTACCATTGCGGTCATTAGGTATTGCGTATACAGGTTTGCCAGTTTTTCAAGTACAATTTCTCCGCCATCCTTCAAGAGGTCTGCTGTTATCTGATCCTCACCAGGTGCTTTGCCCCCTTTCATTTCTTTCTACGCCAGTAGGAAAATATACGCCAGTAGGAAAATATAAGGCCTCTTGAAGGCGGGAGAAGAGTCAGCGAGGTCAATATAGGTACTAAGGAAATAATATCAACTGATATTTTTACCGTAGAGCGTAAAACTAGGGTGCGGGAAGCAGTTTTTTGCGCTGGGCGAACGAGCACAGAGGCCAGCAGCACGACTACGCATCTGCGAACGCTTTTCCGTCAAGAAATGCAATTGCTAGACGTGAGATATTGTGTAAACTTGGGGGATGCTTACAGCATGAGCGCAAAAGAACAAATAGTCACCTAAGCTGCTTGGAATGCTAAATCTAAATAAAAGTGTAAACTGGTTATACTTTATATATTTTATATTTCCAAGGTGTGCAGCGCTCGCCCGTGGCCGAGTGGTTTGGAGCGCTAGGTATGTCAGCGCAAGTGTTTTGCAAGTCACAAGTTCGAATCCCCGCGGGTACGTGCTTTTTTTATAGGTTGACTTGTTTTCCGCCGATGTTTTCTATACTGAGTTCACCTTTTTTGGGCCACAACGTTCATTGCTCCACGAACTAGTTCCCAGAACGCGCGCAGGCTGTCACTGGCGCGCTGGCGAGCTCTCGTTGGCGTGCTGTTGCCATAAGCACCGACTGCTTGCGGGCAGTGGGCACAGGCCAGAATCAACAGACCCTTGGCCTGGTGCGAACACGATTTTTACGATAGAGGCATGAGTGAGGGAAGCTCCAAATATAGGGGAAAAACGCATGGCATTTGAGCGTCTGCGGGGACGCGGAGGGCATTCATGCACTGCGTAGTCCTCGGCTAGTGAATGCTACGATTCCAAGCCGTCCTGGGAGGCTTATCTTATGCATTTTACAGCCGACAACATGGCGGAAGCGCGGTACGATGATTACTGAGATATTAAGAATACCCATCCAACCACGCCATTGGTTGTGTTTTACAGAACCGAATCCGAAATCGAAACTTGTTTGTTTGCTAACCTTGGGCATCGTCCAATCACGGTGCCCCCTCCTCCCATAGTCACAGCCTTAGTTGGTGCGGCCGCCGCAAACCGCGTATGGTAGTTTTACCATGCGCGGTAATTACCGATTTATCAACCGGATAAACGATGAAAGGTGTGCTAATTTGAACCAGTCTACGCAGTGGAAGCAACAACGGGAGCTTGACAAATTCACTTCAATGTCCCTTTAATGAAGTGCTCGAATCAATTGAATTTTGGTCACAAGTGAGACTTCTCGACGGAAACCGGCTTGAAATGGTAATAAACCGATTTGATGGTTATGAAACGTCGCCACGTGCGTAAGAGAGGTGTGTACAAGCAGTTTTCGTGCTGTGCTTATAAAAAAAATTTGTGTAAACTTCCAAAGAACTTTAATTAGAACTTTTTTGAACCGGTATCCCTTTTGCTATTTTCTATTCCACGGGCAGCGAACTAGCTGATAGCGATTTTTTTAAAGATTGTGCATGAATGTTTCCGTTTCATTGAACGTATGTTTTTAGGAATACATGGATATATCGTCTCGCACCTTGATGAAGTTTGTTGAACAAAGAATATGTAAGCATTTTTGCATGGTTTCAATGACAATAACTGTCTGTCAGTCTGGAGTACTTTGTGTCCCATTTTCAATACGTGCAATTATGTTATAATAATGGATATAGAAGTAATATGTATAAAAGGTCAGAACGCAATTACTAAAAATTGAAGATCTTCAGTTAAGCGATCTTGAGATTCGTACTTGAAGCATCTTCGCGTAGTTGGTGGTATCTCCTACAATACCTTTCTGTTCGCCTGTGGGGCATAAAAAAGTTGCGTGTTTGTTCCGTTGAGCGCTAAGATTAGGCCCAGTGTTTATTAACAAGGCCGCAGTATTGCGGAACGACACCGAATACAGCGGAGTCCAATTTGCCTACATACCTCGCTAATAACTCGGCCCAGTCCCGCCTTGCGCTGCCTGATGTTCCAGTCACATATCTTAGCCTGGTCACGGTGGCGGTATTTTGATGATGGTTGGATGTTTATGGCGCAAGGCCAACTGGGGCAAAGAGCGCCAAAACAATAGTCATATATGAGGGGTGAAACCTTAAACACTAAGTAAAGTCAGTAAAAACAAAAGTGAAATCACAAAACGACAATGAGCATGGCTGGTGTATAGGGCCAGATTTCATGATGCGTGATAGGAAATGAGGTTTAAAAACTTGACCTCTGACAAATACTCAAACACACGTTTCACAGAAACAATGGCATCGTCACCTAGAAAAAAAAAAAACAATGGATGTAGGGGAATATGTTGTCTGTAGAGTTCTCTGAAATGTTTGTGTAGTGTTGTGGGAAGTGCCTTGCATGTGATTAGTATGTGCACTACGGATAGGGCCTCTCCGCACCTGCTGCACTGGGGTCTAGAAGATCCCGTCAGCAGATACGAATGCGTCGCATGGGTGTGCCCTATCCGCAGCCTACCCAAGGCGACTTCCGTGTGTCTGTTGCGTGAGTCAGCTGTGTGCAGTCCCAAGTGTGGCTTTATTAGATGTAGTTTGCTGTCTGTCTGTTCGTCCCAGTGTGTTTGCCATGTTCTGCGCAGGTGTTGTCTTATGTGTGGCTTGAGGTCTGTGTAGGGTACGGTTGTTATGTCTACAGTGTTCAAGAGTGCAGCAGCAGCAGCCCTCTCGTCTGCCAACTGATTCCCAGCGATCCCAGCGTGTCCTGGAACCAAGCAGAGGAGCAGCTGATGCTTCTTTGCATACACAGACATGATAGTGTTAAATACCAGATTAACTATGTGGTTTTTGGGGGGTGTATGCGATGACAGTGCGCGAACAATACTCAAGGAATCTTTGTAGATGATAGACTTCGGAATTTGATTTTCAAGTATGTGTCGTACAATCAGCAAAATCCCATACGCTTCTGTTGAAAAAATTGTCGTGTGGACGCTCATGGTTCTGGCTGCACTGAAATTCGGACCATGAGCAGCGCAGGAGACCATAGTGGAGGTTTTAGACGCGTCACTGTAAAATTCTGCAAGTGGGTATTTAAACTGCAGAGACAGAAAGTGCTGCAGTATTGCAGCTCGGGGTACCCGATTTTTGTCAAGTTTCATAAAAGAAAGGTCGGAGGACACAGGACGAACTTTCCAAGGAGGTAAAATGTCTGAAAAGGTTGATCTGTACACATCTAAAAACGAAGCGCTCAGATCCGAGGCTCGCTCTCTCACTCTAAGTGAAAAGGGCAGAGGAACGGATGGGCGATTTACAAAAAGAACAGAAGTGGATGTGTCGTTAAAAACAGGATAAAAAGGATGGCTATTCAGCGATGAAAATTTAAACGCATAAAGTAAGTCCATGTACGTCCGTTGGTTCTCAAGGCTCCACTTATTGCACTCGGCATACAGACTCTCGACAGGACCCGCCGCGTTGGCTCAGTGGCTAAGGCGTTGCGCTGCTGAGCACGAGGTCGCGGGTTCGATTCCCCGCCGCGGCGGCCGCTTTTCTGATGGAGGCGAAAAGCGAAAACGCCCGTGTGTACGAGATTTCGGCGCACGCTAAAGATCCCAAGGTGGTCAAAATTAATCCGGAGCACGCGCCTCATCGCCTGCGTTGCGTCGGCGCGTTAAACCATACAATCAATCAAAGACTCTCGACAGGGCTAGTGCGAAAAGCACCCGACGCAAGCCGTAGCCCCAAGTGTAGCACTGGGTCAAGCATTCGCAACGCTGTTTTAGACGCCAAACCATATACCACACTGCCATAGTCTAAACGAGACCCAACCAAAACAGTATAGAGCCGTAGTAGGAGTTCTTTGTCGGAACAATACGATTGATGGGAGAGAACCTTAAGGATATTATTGTTTTCAGACATTTATGTTTAAGTTCCTTGATGTGTGGAATGAATGTGAGTTTCTGGTCAAACACAACACCTAAGAACTTGTGCTCCTTGTTCACAGGAAGCGACACGCCATTAAGAGTAATGTCTGGGTCCGGATGGATCCCGCGCTTCCTGGAGAACACAACGCAGGAGCTTTTTGCAGGATTCAATTTAAACCCATTCTTGTCTGCCCAGCCGGCAAGCTTCTTGACACCAAGCTGGACTTGACGTTCGCATATTGACATATTACATGATTTGAAAGATATTTGCACGTCGTCTACATACATAGAATAAGAGATTGTTGGTGGCAGTGCCTTTCCAAGAGAGTTCATCTTTACTATGAAGAGAGTGCTACTCAACATGCCACCTTGCGGCACGCCATTTTCTTGAACGTGAACCTTTGAAAGTGCACAACCCACTCTTACTCTGAACGTTCTCTCTGACAAATAACTAACAAGGGTGTCCAACATATTACCCGAAACGCAGAATGACCTGAGGTCACTAAGGATCCCATAACGCCAAGCGGTGTCGTAGGCCTTCTCGAGGTGGAAAAAGACAGTTAAACAGTACTGCTTATGTACGAAGGCATCCTTGATGTATGATTCAATTGCAACCAGTTGATCGTTTGTGGATTGCCCCACCCTGAAGCCTGCCTGGCAGCTCTCGAGAAGACCGTTGTACTCGAGGAAGTACACGAGCCTGCGATTTATCATCTTCTCGAAGAGCTTGCACAGGCAGCTCGTCAGGGCTATTGGACGATAACTTGAGGGGGACGACGGGTCCTTTCCCTCCTTCAAGAAAGCCACTACAATGGCCTCCCTCCAAGAGTGTGGAATGTGACCCGAAAGCCATATTTTATTATATAGATGTAGAAGTGCTTCAAGTGTGTCTGCGTGTAGATGTTGTATCATTGAACATGTGATGTTGTCTGGGCCTGGAGCTGAGGGTTTACACGTGCTCAGAGAAGCCCTCAGCTCATGTAGCGAAAACAGGGAGTTGTAAGAAGTCTGTGATTTGTTGTTGTCGTGTAGGGACTTCTCTTCACAAGAGGCTTTATGTTTCAGGAAAGTGTTCGTGTAGCACGCTGAACTGGACACGTGTTGGAAGTGTTGTGCGAGTGTGTCAGCCTGGTCTTCCAGTGTGTCCCCTGTTGTACTGACCAGGGGCAGGCTGTGTGCCTGTTGTCCTTTGAGTTTGCATATACGTGTCCATACCTTGCGTGTGTCTGTGTACGAGTTTATAGATGTTATGAATGAGCGCCAACTATCTATTTTTGCCTCACGACGCACACGTTTTCCGAATGCCTTGGCCCGTTTGAACAAGAGGAGGTTTCCCGACGTGGGGTACCGACGGAGGATACCCCACGCCTTGTTCAAGGCCTCTCGCGCCCGCCTACAGTCCTCATTCCACCACGGCCTCCGCTGGTTGCGCGGGGCACCAGAGGCGTGGGGAATGGACTTTTCGGCGGCGTCGAGGATGTGCGCCGTGAGGAGTTGTGCGGCTTCATCTACGTGTACGTGTCTTATAGTTGTGTAGTGTAGTTTCGATGTCTCTGTAAATGTATTCCGTTAGCTCGTGCTTCATTGAACCTATTATGGGAAGATGAACTGCTTGGGCCTTTACCTATGTATGTAAGTGAGGTGGGGAAGTGGTCACTGCCATATGGGTCAGTTCCCACACCCCACTCGAGAAGAGGAAAGAGAACTGCGGAGCCAATAGCCAAGTCAAGACATGAGTATGTGTTGTGTCCTATGTTATGATATGTAGGCTGTTTATTGTTGAAAAGGCATGCTCCAGAGGATGTAAGAAACCTCTCTATCAGGCGACCCCGGGCATCCGTACGGGAAGAGCCCCAAAGAGAATTGTGAGCATTGAAGTCGCCTGTTAGAATGTATGGTTTGGGCAGCTGGTCAACCAGCGCCTCGATGTCAGAGCTCGAAAGTGTAACATTAGGAGGAATGTATATGGAGCATACCGTTATCAACCTATTAAATATTATTAAGCGTATTGCTACAGCCTCAAGGATAGTGTTTAAAGTTATAGGGTGGCATGCTAATGATTTCCGGACGATTATGGCCACACCGCCAGAAGAGTGTGTGCAGCCATCCCTGTCCTTTCTGAAGACCATGTAACTATTCAAGAAATTTGTGTGCTTGGAATTCAAATGTGTTTCCTGAACACACATTACACTTGGCTGATTAGCATGCAGTATTTCATATACATCGTCAAGATTTTTAAGAAGGCCTCTGCAGTTCCATTGTACTATGTTCTCTCTTCCCATTATGAAGTGTTCGGCGCTACTGGACTGTGTTGTTTATGTGTCGTCTTGCGGGGCTGTGACTCTCGTCTTTTTTGGTTGTCGGGAGGCTTTGGCGTCGGGACGCGTTCCTTGCGGTGCACCGCAGACAAGAACGGACCGACGTTCATTTCATCCTCGGATGTCCTCAGAGCGCCTGAGGGATCAGGCTCCCTGGACCGGGAACCTTTTGGGGCGCGCTTTTCCTTGCCCGCAACCATCGAGGGATTCAGGAACGCCTCGGATGGCGCAGGCGGTGCAGTGGGGGTGGGAGCTGCCGCTGGCTCCCCCATGTCCATCTCCTCTGCGCCCTCACTTGTGGTTTGGGACGCTGGAGTGGAAGTGGAGGATGCAGCATCGCTTCCACCAGACGTGGTTGCCCCCACTGCCGCTGCTGGCTCAGTGAGCGGTGCGGCGCGGTATTTTCAGACGCTGTGTTATTCACAACACTGGGGCGGCGTCGCGTCACTGACCAGCAATGGTGAGCAAAATTTTTTTTTTCGCGCCATCGTGGTATGATGAAGTAGGCAGCCAAGCCCCACGCCGCCGTCAAATCTTTCCTTTTCATGCTGCCGTCTCGTAGCAGATACACAAAATACACCTGCAACTGACCAACGAAGTCAATCCGTCGGTCGTCTCGTTTCAAACCGATCGTGGTAGTTCTCCTTGACTCGCAATTGGCGTTTGCGTATTTGTACACTCGGCGTAAGTAGGTAAGGCAGGTTCCTGTGTACGCCGGCATTCCCGCATCTTTTCACTGCAATCTTGCGCGAAGCGGAATATTTCAACAAAATCAAAATATAAACAGAGGCTATAGTCTGGGGTGAGGCATTTCAATCTAAATTATTCCCCAGCCAAGAGCAGTGTCTCATAAACGAAGGTAAACACCCCAAGAGCCAGAATATCATTATTATCGATTTCCGTATCCCTGCCGAGGCGTAGACTTTAGAAAATCACCCAAGAAAGCTCCACCAATCTAGCGCTTCAACAGTCAAGATTTCTGATGACACAAATTGCAGTGCGGGAAAGTGAAGGGAGGCTGCGACATCTTTTCACGCATTTCATGTGTTCATGGGTTAATAAGCTGCTGGTGCTCCTGCAAGCGCTATCTTTGTACTTACGAAAGTCTGATCTAATAATGTAGGCCACCTTTATTTTACAGTTGTCCCTTTTAGACCATGACTTCGAAACCATCGCAGTGATTCACTTACTCTACGGCTGTCTTAAACGTGGTATTTAAAAGGTTCAGACTTGCAGCATTGTTGTACTCCAGTATGCCGATGGCGATGATCACTTTCAGTGAAACATCAGACTGTAGACCTTTGAGTTCCTGCAGAGAAAATGGTGGCGATTTGAGAAGTGTAAAGCGAAAAAACTGCACCAGAGAGCCTTTGGAAGGGCAGTATCAATCGTTTGCTCACTAGACTGCGCTAGAAAGCACGGTACTGTTGTTACGGTGACGACAGAAAGGTGAGTACAATTTTGAGCCGCAACCTTTCACATGAACCTTATCACAGGGAACGGGCCCTCTGGGCAATCCAGTCTGCGTGCGCCTTTCCCACCTTTTGGAAGATATCCTTGCTTGGACTACCTAAAGGCAAAAATATTGGTCTGTCTGTCTTGCATTTCTTTCAACCGCCACGCAAAAATAGGTGCAGAAATTGAGACAATCATTCACTAATGAGTAAGGATTCTTACACCACCTATTTCTTTCTGAGTGGTTTACAGCCAGAGTCAGTTATGAGTAGCCCTGCACATTTTCGAGTAAACCTGTTTTTTTCCACTGGAGATGTACCCTTACATTGTTACACCCCTTAATTGCCTCAACTTCACGAGTTATGCCTTCTTGTGCGATGCAACGTTTTTTAATTCCCTTCGACCAAGTAGCCGATTTACGCTGATAAAAAATCAAATGTGTCAACTCTGCCTTTTATGCATTTTGGTGCAAATAAAATGAGTTTCATGCTTGGTTCGTTATCACGATTTTTAGTGGAGCTTATTACCCAGGCACAATCGCAGGAAACGCCTGGTAGCTCCTCTGACCTAAAACCTAGGCCGAGGTCATGCAAGCGCCTCGTGTGGCTGTAAGCCCGATGTAGAGTTGTGCATTACCGGTTAGAGTGCAGCTATTATGCGGCCACTCATGCGGTTTCGTGGTGTCCCTCGCCGTCGTCCCTCGATATAACCAAGAGAATGTGGGGGACACGGAGGGAAGAGCGAGAAAGAAATCGGAGGAGGAGAGCATGGCGAAAGTGTGAGGAGGAACGGGGAGCGCTGCGGGACCCGCGCGAGACGTTCGCGCAGTCATGTGTCCGCCGATGACGGGATCACTAAGGCAGGCGTCGAGCGCGTTCGCCGTTTCCAAACAAAGTGCTGCACGAGAGGGAGGTGTTTCTACGGCGATGCTGTGTACCGCGCCCACTCGCTGCCTTCCTCGATGTCCTGATTAGCATCGCACTCGCACCGTTCTCTGTTCCATTAGTGTCGGATGACATCAAATGTTACGCACAAGGGAGATTTTCCGCGCCATCCATGCCACTCATAGCGTGTTGTTTCTACTGTAAACATTTTGCCTATATGATCAGAACAGATTATGTCTAAGCCATTTCTTTCTGAACCACGAGTGAAGCAACCAGTGGAGATGCGCTCATGTTCCGCTTTAGGGAGTATCCTATCCATCATATAATATTTTTTTTGAAATTCCTTCCTGAAGTTTGCGAGCAGTCCTAGCTTCTTTATAGTGAAAAGCGCTCTTTCTTCCACCGACTTAGGAGCCGACTTAGAGTAGTTAGTTACCGCGTCCCTCCGCCATGCGTTTTCATTGCGCTTCTGCACGAAATCGTTGCTTTCGAAAAACGATAAGAGGACGTGATCTCTGTGTTCGGGAAAGTGCCATTGACCTCCTTGTAAAAGTTTGTTCAGCGGGCCCCGTATTGTCACGGTCCATCGTACTCTGGCCGCATGACGATAAATGGAGTGTAGGTAGACGGGCGCCACCGCTAGTGGTACCATGAGCAGTATGGGCATACCGCGGTCAGGGACCCATGCGACTGGGCGACGCCGTCAACGTCGGGTCCGGGGAAACCAGTTCATTTTGAGACTTCTGGGTAATTGCTGTGTTTTTTTTACTTTGCAGTTTTTTGGCTAGGAGTATATTTTGCATTTGTTTATCTTTTTGGGGCGAAGCCCCTTTAGAACACAGGCTGTCAGCGTCTCCTGTCGTCGTCGTCGTGTCATGTTGTCATGGCACCAAACCACCGAGACAGTCGTTTTCCATGCCTCGCGCTAGAGCGAGACGCTAAAGGAACACACCGGAACAATCTTTTTTCAATGCCTCGAGCTATAAAGTTTCATGTCCGTGGGCAAAAACGCGTACTAAAAGAGTACACCGGGACACTCGTTTTCCAACGGCTCGGGCTGGAACGCTTCGTGCTTAAAAGAAACGCGACTTAAAGCAAAGCTGTATACCTCTACCCCCAATGGTTTCACCTCCGTGGGAAAAACGCCAAGTCGCAAAGAATGCATTTATACATTGCATGCTTCTCTCCTCCCCAGGTTTCACGTTAGTAGATATGGCCCTGTGTTTTTCCTTGTGGAGAGCGTTGTGGAGCGCACTAAACTGACCGTGAGTGTCTGCCCCAACGCGCGCCTTTGTTTCAAAATTTAACCAACCACACATATGCAGGTGGTGATTGACGTGCGATGTCAATCGCCCATTTTAAACTGGCCTCCAAGCGGGAACGTTCTTGGGACACAAAGGAGAAATAGGAATCATGTGTACTACGTAAGAATTCTTGGAGAAAATTGAAGTAGCTCGTATGTTGTTTAATTTTAGGTATTAGGAGACTAGAAATTGTGCTTTTCATTAGGATATATTGAACACTGCAATATGAGGCAATAGCTTGCATTCACTGGCCAGGCACCCATGCAGGCAACCATGTGAGTGCAGTATCACTGGTTACGCCGGGCCGCGGGATGGCGGTACTTGTTCATGCTAAGCCCATGATTTGTGCTGGACGTTCCAAACCCTACCCAGCGAACGCAAAATGACTGGAGTGCAATGTGAGTGCGATTAATAACATCTTTGTTGACACCACCGTTGAGCATCCGGTTGAAACGGAGCAGACGACGCACGCCGGTGTTTTCTTCCGCGTGCGGGCGCAGTGGCTTAAGCCGCGCCATGTCCGTAGCCGTTTCCACTGCTGCCAAGCAAAACAATTGACAGCTTAACTCTTAAAAGAATATTACCTAAACAAGACAGTGCCCAAGAAGAGGCGGGGCTCGCTATGCAAAAACTATGAAGTTTGTTTTTTTCCTCTTATTTGCGACGTTTCTTTTACTTGTTTGTTTCATGTTTTCCCGGTACACCGCTTACAAATTGAACGTGTCATATGTTATATCACTTTTTGGGTTGCGCGAGCTACCTAAGCTATTCGTGCCGCTTTTTTTATTTTCCTCCCTCATCTCAAAGGATGGCAAATAAAGAAATTATTTATTAAAAAGTACAATCCTTTCCCGGCGGCTACCTTGTTCATAGAACAAAATAGAGTGGTAGATATGATTGATCAAATAAAGAAAATAAATGGACTTGGGCTAGAGACGTAATGCGAAAAATCGACAACAGTGGACAATTAGGGTAACAGAGTGGATACCACGAGGTGGGTCTAGTACAAGGGGTAGGCAGTTACCCGTTGGAGGGATGAAATAAAGAATTCGGGAGTAAACAATGGACTCGAGCTGCGCAGGACAGGAGTGGTTGAAGGTCAATGGTCGATGGTTTCACCCCTGCAGTGGGCCTGGCTAGCCTGCTGCTGCTGCTGCTGCTGCTGCTGATGATGATGATGAGGACAGTCCTTTCCAAGCCTTAACATATATTTCGAAACTCAATTTCCAGCTATGCGAGAGTGCTTGATTCACTGGTACATTAAGAAAAAGGGTTTAAACCTTACCTTCAGATGAACAACCAAATGCTAATAAGCAATTTTTCCTAATGTTGAGAACACATGCATTGCAAAAAGCACTCGGGGCGGTTTTGATGCAAGAGAAAGATAAAAAACTACATCCGGCAAAATTACTACAAAAATTAAAAACTCCACTGCAGAATCAGAATAAAAAAGCATAGAGAAATCATCCCACAAGACACAATGGATGTTCAGCTCTTGCATTTACCATAGCTTTCGCACGGTAAATGGTGAGCACTTTATAGTGCACGCAGGACATTAACCACTGGGATATTTGAAAAGCGTCAACTGAAACATTAGAAGTATATTGAGATGGTCTTTAGGGCACCAGGAATGACTTTAACGTGGCGAACATTAAATGGAGGAGAGACAACGTCGCCGTATTCTTTGTGTGCAGTGTAGCCTAAACAGAGGTGAATTTACTCGTTTGGTTTATTTATACGTGGGCTTGTGTACTACCGAAGAATTTTTGTAAAATATTGAAGCAGCTTCTTCACGTGTGGTGTACTTGTAGTTTGTGTAGTTTGATGCAATCCCTAAGTAGACCCGGGTTCCATTCACAATTCAAATGCATAGTCAATTGTGTTTTTATCTGCTCTTTACATCGCAGGCCATTTTCTGCATGGCGCAATAGGGCCAAATTGTTTGCACCGCAGGGAACTTAACGCCTTCTCGAAGATTTCTTTCTTGAGACACGGTTGCTACCCGGAGAAGTACGGCGTGCCAACTGACGGCATAGAATACTTATTGTCGGGTCCTACTGGTACTTCAAACATAAACTTAATGGCGGATGATGTCAGCATGAATTTATCATATCCGGGTGCGTAATGCTATTCCTGCGCAAAACAATAATTAGAACAATTGCAATCTGCCAGCGAGCCATCAATACCACGTTTAAATGGGGATATACTCGCTTATTTTATGTTCTTGTATCAGGTTCTGTGATAGGAGCCAAACGCTTTATTTTGTACTTCCATCCAGCGCAACACTTCGTCGCAAGAGCAAGAACATGGTCAAGCAATGTACTCACAACTGAAATTTAGTAACCTTACCCTACAGTGCACAAACAGTGGTTAGTCTTTTCCACGCAAGGAAATTTATCACCTCCGAAATCATCTCACCCGGTGACACACGAATCAAGTGTTTCAGAGACATTACTGTTGAGGACCTAAGAAACAAAGATCAGTACTGGCTGACTCAAGACGTGTTTGCCCTGGGAATTTAGTTATGCAAGGAATATTGTTGGTCTTCCACATTGCCGCGAAGTATGCCTTTTTTGTTTTATGTGTTTATTACTGGCGTGTACCCAGCGTATCATGTATTTATTCTCTACTGTGTTTATTGTTGCAGGAGCGAAACGGAAGAAGAGAAGCGTGAGAAGTTGGAGGGAAAAAGAAGATAGGCATCTACGTAGCAGGGGTGGCAGATAACGATGGTGTCTCGACAAAATTTGCAACGAAGTCAGCATATACGCGGGCTTTTTTTGAGAGGATAGTCTTTCTTGGCTATATAAACGCCAAAAATACTGATGTGTATGTGTCTCTCTCTGTGTGACCCCTGATTCAGCCTCCCGGCCGAAGGGTGAAAAAATTCTTGAGCGACACGTTCGTATAGACAAAAGATTTCAAAACGACTAAATCTAGGAGCAGTGTTCACACTTGTAAACATTGTTAAGCAAAAAGAGAACCGCATATTTGCAGCAAGACATCAATACATAAGTGAACGGTGCATTTTTTAAAAACAAATGACAAGGCTCCTTGCTTTTGCGATAGCAGTTTAAAGAATACGCACTGAGAAAATCTTTTGACCTCAAATTACAAAAAGAGCTTGCGACGCTCCCTCGTGGGAGTGTTCTTTTTTAAAAAGTACCAGAACATTCCAGTAGGTGGCGCGAACAGTGAAACGCGACAAAATTGAACTAACTTGAGCGATCCTCCACAGTGCTTAATATGGGAGGAGGGAAATGGGAGAGAAATGGAGTGAGACGTGGCCCGCCAAGAGAACAGAGGCGATGCAGGGGCGGCACAAGACTATTGTCTTTCGACAACATTTCCAATGCAGCGAAGAGATAAGTGGCCAAATTCGTTAAACGCGAAACTCGTGGTCTGTCTGTGTGTCTGTCTGACCCCGGGTTTCAATCAAAATTACAACAAACCCCTCGCTCCCGGGCCTGCGTCTCGTGGCGGCGTTCCAAGAAGTCCCATAGTAACGAAGGGTTCCAGTAGGAGGCGCGTTACAGTGGAACGAGGGGAAATTGAATTGACTTGAGCAAACCTCCAGCGCATTTATAGTAAGAAGAGTGAGGCGGGAGGAGAAGGGTGTGAGAGGCGGGCGGTGGAGAGAGGGAAGATAGATACGTGTCAGGGGCGGCTTAAGACTATCGTCTTTCGGCGACATTTGCAGCAAAGGGAGCAGATACGACGACACTTGTTTGTTTGGCTTTATCAGAAAGCAAAAGCCGCCCGAGGTAGAGGTCGAAAGGCGATAGGTCCCTGTGTGGTGGCATATCCGCGCGGTTGGTAATACAACGAAAACGAATAGTAATACAACGAAAACGAATGAACAGGAAGAGCTGACCGAGCCGAAAGAAGCTTTTCAATCCTGGTGTGATCTCCACCTCCTCTTCATCCTCCCGCTCCTCTTTCACAGCAGCTTACTCAGCAAACTACATTTACCCTAGAGTGGCATTATTACAGGACCACAATCTATAGCACTTACTTCAATCACGAGACGGGCATTGGAAAACATAGTCTTCAATTCGGCGTCAGGACCCCTGACATTGAGGAGTCCATAGTGCTTGATGTTATTGGCTGCGAGCGCGTTTAGCTGCGCTTTGACGGCCTTATGCTTTAGCTGGAGTGCTGTAACGTAGCTGAAAAAAGAATTGAAGAAAGATTTTAGGCTACGATTTTTTTCTGCTGGAGAGATATTCAAACACATGCCCAGTTTTGCTCATCGGCATACCAAACACGATGTTAGGTTTTTGTAAAATCAGACACGTGGTTTACACAACATATTTGAAACCTCTTCCGCACGAGAGCACAGCCACTGAAGGAAACTGCGGCTTCTTTTAGCGCTCCTATAAAGTGGTCACGGTTATTTGCGAACTCCGCTGCTTTCACTAAGAATCACTGCAAAATTCAAGAATGCAGTCTAGCATCTACTCATTGTATCACTCGCACCTGAATGCGGTAAAACGAACTAGATCTTGTTCATTTACGTTTAGTGACGAAGGCTGGCCAACTGCAGTGTTTCCAATGTCAACAAAATATTTTTGCCAACATTAAACTCACTCCCGATATGCCATGTGCAATAATGTCCTGTTAAGGGAAATATTTAAGATGTAATGATTGGTTCAATGCAGTCGAGAAACTTCCCCGTGGGGAACAAGGAAAGAAGGCTCCCATTGACGTGTTCCTAAGACAGGACACGAAAGTTCGCGCCCAGTGATCGCTGCTCGCCTGGTAGCTTGCTACTTCACGGCGGAATATAAATGTGATCCGCATTTCTACGCACAAGATCCTTTCGTTACTGTTTCTCGGGTTCATGCGCAATTGAAAAGAGAAAGCAGGATGATACTTTATTTGCATTGCGCCTCATTGTTTCGACAACTGGAACTATCGCCAAATGCCAAACCCTTGGTCTTTCACATACAGTGTTTACCCGCGGATTGTCTGTCGGAATTCGGAGCGCAACCGTGGGTGTTCCCTCCTGCGTGCCTGTTTACCCGCAATATGTACGGCAGCATTGCGATCATTCACTTTAATCGAGCGTTTACTGACCGAGCGTCGAAAGAAATTCCGGCCCCTGTCTTCTGGAGGGACTTCGCTTGCTGTTGGAACAGCGTCCAGCTCAGTTCGACTTCAGTAAAAGTGATTTTGTGGTTGAAGACGCCAACTTCGGTGTAGTAGAGGTAGTCACATAGTCCATCCTTCGGGTACATCAGCGGCGCCACCGCATATGCTCCAACGGTACAGATGAACTCCTTCACTGCAAAGTAAAGCGCGGAACGCCAAATCCCGACAGTTTGGGGTAATGCCTGCCCCTACGACGAAACGGACCACCTATGTAAAAAAAGCCATTCCACTCAACGTGAAAGCCGTCGGAAGTGCAGAGCAGTGATTCGCCATAATGGGCTACAGTGCCGTTATCCGCTCACTGCTACCACCCACTTCAATTCGAACTTTCCGCCTTCCCAGTGCTCGCGCACCCCCCGCCTGAACCTTCGCCAGCGGGAGTCGTTCTTTTTAAAGACGATAGTCTTTCTTGGGCTACTTAAACCCAGAAATTTTGGTTTGTCTGTCCGTCTGTCTGTAACTCGATTCAGCCAACCGGCCAAAGTAAAACTGATATTGCGCAATAGTCTTATATACTCATAGTCAAATGTAAACGTCGAAGCCTGGTTTATATGTTCATACTTGTTAACTTTGTCGAACAAGAACAAGACATTACGCAAATAAGGCAGGAAATTAGTACACAAGGGATATTTACAGCGTTCCTTTATTAAAAAATTCATGAATGCTTGGTTTTTTTATAACAAATGCTATTCTACACCCACTGCAGAAAACCGCCGCCTCCTGGCGGCATATGAAAAATCACGTGGCAACAGCAACGAAAGGTTCCACTAGCTAGGTTCCACGTTCTGCTTGGAACGCACGTGGAGCACGGCCACGCGGCTCTATAAACCTTGTAGTCGGCCGCCTCCATTCACGCGCGTCTCCGCCGTACTGCAGCGCTGGCATCGTGGAACCCAGCCTGTAGCAGTAGAACGCGGTAAATTCAAATCGCCTTGCGCAAACCTTTAGTGTGTTTACCTTGGGATGAGCGCGACGGACAGGAACAGCATGAGAGGTGAGCGGGAAAGCAAAGGAGGGCATTTCCTTGGCAAATATCTACAAAGACTATCGACTTTTGACGACATTTGCAACGAAAGGAGCAGATACGCGGCCAATGTTTTGCTTGCTTTTCCACCCGCACGTGCCGTCGTTGCACTGCCACGTTTTCGCTCACTATCGTAAAAACCCGCCCGAAGAGCGTTCCTAACTGAATAAACGCGGGCGCTGGCGGTTTGTTACGTATATTTTGCTTCAAACGTAACTACAGCTTTCTTTGCCTTAAACAACGGGAGAGGTATGACACGCGCCAGAGGTTCACGAGTTTCGGACACTTATGACTGTATAAACGGCTTGCATTTCGAAGCCTTTGGGTTACACCGGGAGGACAGCGGCTACGACAAAGCGCCAGCTCTTCTTGGGCCCAGCGAGCGAGCTACGACAAGGCGCAGTCCTAAAGTGCTAAGCACTTAATAAAGGGATGCGAACGCGCTCTTTGTACGGACGTTAACCAAAGAACCTGTAACTGGCTGCCGCATCGGCACCTGCTCGCGGAACCCCTGCTTCAGCGTTACCAGCGGCGTTCCCCGATCCTCCTGGTGGCGTCGCTGATTGTAGGCTGCCGGCTCCTAGTGGCACAGGCTGAGGCATTTAAATATTTTATATTCTTTTTATTCTTCCTCACAATATCCATGTCCCATGTCCTAGGCGTACGTATGACCACAGCCGGTCTCGACGGGCTCGCGAGCGAGTGCAGAGCGCAGAGCGAGCAAGCGCGTTCAGACCCGCTGTGGCATGACCGTTGGCCAACCCAATTAGAAGTAACGCGCGGATGGTATTTTCCACTATCACGTTGACGCTGCTCCGGCAGCCATTGTAGTTTGAGGTGTGCTTCCCGACTTTGACTTTGACGTGCGCATTCTGACGCGTTTCGCTCGCTCCCTCCGAAGCGCCCTTCCTACTTACCAGTGCCCATAGATGCAAGTCATTGTTCATCAACTCAGCCCCTGTCACCCCTTAACACTTCTAAATCCTCTGTAGGCTGGTTTTTTCGGGCATGCGGATGCGGTTGAGCCGGAATAGTTTTCTGTGCACACAATGCCTCCGGATACTCCCTTAGCTGAGCCACCGGAAGTTTCGCTATAAATTAACAGCAAGGCAATAATTACAACTTCGACTTGGGCACAATCAAGACAGGCGGAGTAAAGCAAGGACGTGGTTATTGCACTACGAAAGTTGGCAGAATTAGGCTCGCAATACCAGGCCATTCGCACCCCCGGTGTGGAGAACGCCGGCTAAATAGTTATTTATAAAAATATTCTTCAGAATTACCGAGCGATCAATTTGTTCATTCTTTACTCGCATATTATTCACCAAGGGTTACCCTAAAATCATGCAACACTTCATCTAATGACGGCGATGAATAAATGAGACCATTGATCGTAAGGGACTCGCTCGTTGTTTTCGCAGTGTGGACTGATTCGCAGACCGTTTAGAGTTTGGATGGTTCAGCTTTGACTCTAACTCGCGCGCAGTTTGAATTTTTGATCGCTGTGGCTTTCACTTTGACTCTTTTCCGTCTGCTTTGGCACGAAGAAAACCACGCGTTGAATCATTGTCGTCATTACAGATAGGGGTGGATGAGTTTGCTGTCTAATTTTGCGCGTCCATGCACCCCTCCCAAGATCCAAGCTGCGTCAACTGTGTTGGAATGTTGTGCACTACTGACTCCATCAGGAAGAGGCTGAACAGTTTGCTTTAATAGATAGCCCTTCAATTTCCTACGAGTGAAGTGGTTGGCTGTTCTGAGAACAGACTTAAAATTGTTCCGTGGAGATATACTCTAAAATAAAAACAGAGCGGTTTCGGACTGCACCCATCCAATGGTGACAGTTCATGACTCATCCCATCCGATCTGTGCGTTGACATGGGGATGTCAGGTCCTACCATACCGCATATGAGCCACATCCTGCTCGCGGCGGATAGAGACGTTAGGCCGGACCCTACACGTGTGTGTAGCCAAGGGCTTTCTAGGTACAATAAATTATTCTACGATATCCTGGTCATGCCTTCATAGCATTTTCGAAGAGGTCTCCCTATGGTCCTTTGGTGCCGTGACACTAAAGCAATTTATATTTTTACCCCCTGGTGCTGCCGAGCGACGACGACAGAGATGGGGGACGTTGTAAGATAAGGGAGTGGGATGTTTGGTGCGGCCTCGGACACATCTCAGCGGTAAATACTGTAAATGCATCCGGTTTTCTTTTAGATGCGAAGCATCTCTTGCTCTCGGCGTCATTCGCCGTCGCCCGTCATCCGTCCATTCGCACCCCTAACCCTACACTATAAAAAAAAAGAAATAGCGGCGCCAGGTTTCGAAAGCACGACTCTCCGGCCGCAACGGGAGGTACTTGGCGCTCTTCCCACTGCGCTACAAAACCGAGACAGGAGCAAGTGGTACGAACGCACCTTATGTCCTTCAAATTCAAACTACGCCAAGAAGCTACTGATAGAACGAATGCACGAGAAGCTGAGCGTCAACGGACACGACGAACTGAAAATTTAGAGGAGGATGTTGAATTCTCCGTGGGAAAGCTGTGGCGGGAAGCGCCACGCGTATTGCAGCTCGACCAGGGAAGAGGACGAAGAGGGCGGGCAGCGGGGTAGGAGCGTGAGCACGCAATAAAATAAAGACGAGAACCAGGAGGTGTTCGATCAGATAACGCCGGTGTCGGTCTCTTCGCTGTCTCTACATTTCTCTAGATTGCTCTTTCTCTAAAAGGGGGTTCACACTACGTTCCCATTCATGCTCCGATAAATGAAACAACATAACGGCAACACAATGGAACCTACACGGAACCCCTATGATGCTTCGCATCCTCCTCATGGTTCCCCACGAGAAGATGGTATAATTTTTTTTCCACTTTTTACAGCGAGTGCTGTTTAAGCTGGTAGTTCGGCTGGCGAACGTGCGCAGGACAACGTCTCTGCGCTCGGGCGAGACTCGTGTCGCCACCTGTCGGAGGATCGATACAACTGGTACAATCACGGCTTTAGAAAGGCGCTGCTGGGACGCGCGATATCGATGTTACAAGCACCGTTTTGGAAAAGTCTATCAAGCGCTCTACGCTTGCTGCGACAAGTGCTTAGTTTTGACGGTGGAAAGAGAAAAATAATGACAAAATTAAATAGGCCAAATGGCTGAGAAGCAGCAATGTTATTTAACTTCATTTCCGTCCCACACGCCACACGACACCAGCCGAACGGTGGCCACCGAATGAGTTCAATACCTATGAGCAAAGGCGCCCGTCTCGCTGCACCCTCCGTTACTCTTGAAACTTCACCGTAAATGGGACGGTTGAATTAATCAGCTGGATTTACACAGTATACACAGTTGTTTGACATCAAATGCGTTATCATTTTCGCAGATGGGTGAGCGTTGTGCTTTCTGCAACAGTCCTCCACCCCTTCTTCTTGTGACCATAACATCTGGACCAACTCCACACAAACGTTAATCACTTCCAGGTTGTCTATAATATTCCGTACTCCTTCGATACATTGTCTGTTATTAGCGAACAGATTATGTAGAGGAGTATAATAAACATTAAATGCGGGAACCTAAGTCAATATGTTTATGGCAAGAACCTGCAGATCGTTTACAAATATGCCAATTCAGATAAATGCCTTAAACAGGGAGCATCAGTGTCAGAATTAAAATATTGGAAAATGTCAGTACAACGATATTGTGCGGCGAAAACCCGCCTATAACAACGGCTGCTAACCTATCACTTTCCCTAACAATTCTTAATGCCTCACACGCCTTTCCATAAGCCCGCCTCAACGATAAATTCAGCCAGCGACCTCTGAAAGAATTTACAGAGTACAACAGGATCTAATTGCATATATATTCGTCATTTGGTGTTCGGCAAAAATACGTTGTTTGACGTTTAAGAGCCAATCCCCATGTTTTGAATGGTGTTTCAGAAAATTATCCTCGGGGACTCACATCATTTACAGAAACGTTTAACGTTACTTCATCAGCGCAGTGCTCATTTCTCAAAACGATTGTGTTCTAGATCATTTTCAAACAATCACATTGGGCTGCGTTACTACCATGATTTTAGTAAAGGGCTTGACTCTATAAAACACCCTATCATTATAAGGAAGTTAGGTCGGTGTGGAATATGGTATTTGAGGCATAGATGCTATTTTGTTGAACTTGGTGTACTTTTGATCGCGGCTTTACGGATAAATGCAGGTGCACCTCAAGGAAGCAGCTGCACTCACGGTAAACCGTTCCTATTTCTTTTTTACACCCATACAATTGTTGATGTTTTCGCATACTTTCGGATACTTTCTCACTGCTTTATCCTATCAGTCTTCCAACCGCTGCCTCAACCGCTCAACCGCTGCCTGTCAACCGCTATCCCTCAACCGCTGCTCTCTTGGCTCGTGCCCAAGTCGCCTCTCCTCCGGCTGCACCACTCAAACCCCACTGTCTCGCTTCGCCGACAGGTGCCATGGACGTTCTTTGTGTTCGCAGCGCCTTCAAGTTCGTGCTTGGCCTGTTATACGCAGCAGCTTCTTTGGAGTTCGAAGTCCCCATACTTGAACGGTGCCTGCCATGACTGCGTGCGGTACTCAATTCCCGAGGGTGAAATCCAGAGATGGGCAGCAGCCCTCAGCCAGTCCGATAACTTGTTTCCCAGTACCCCTTGCGTCTGATGACTCTCAGGCCCTGGACCAACTCAAAAGATCACGGGTGATCCTACGGGCGGATATAACCTACAAAGCAGGTTCAACTGTTCGTGCTTTGTAATCGTCACCATCAAATATACGTACGCTTATTGATTTGTGCGCCACGGTTGAAAAAAAACAAGCTGAACTTCGAAAGCGGAACGGACAGACCCATAGCCTCCTCGAGTTTAACAGGTTTCGGAGAGACTAAGAAGCGGTTTCTTGCAAAAACACTGCGCTAAATTGAAATTACGAAGACGAAGGACGGCGAAACACACGGTGCAAACTTACATCGCTTTCGTAAGTGTGCATCGTGTGTTCCGCCGTCCTTCGTCTTCGTAATTTCAATTTAGCGCAGTGTTTTTGCAAGAAATAATGCACCAACTAGCCCAGAAGCGAGCTCTCATTAAGAAGCGGAGTAATATGGATTCATGATGCGTTGCAGTAAGGGTTTACGGAAGGAACGAATATTTGAGACCCGGATGACGGCTCCCAGAATGCCCATGGTTTACGTGCAGCCCGTCAAAGTCGCCGATTCGTCGTGGGCTATGAAACCCGATTTCGAGGGTGCGGTGCACGACAACGACGCCAAGCAATACACCACTGGGGTGCTCAACCAGAAACAGAAGCTCTAGCGGCTTCGGAACACTGCTGTTTCTACGAATGCCGTTTCGGAGAAGTCCCAACGAGCCTCCCGGGACTTCGGTGTCGCTGAAGCGATAATTCTTTCGGAGATGTTTCGGCGCCCCTGCCATGACTATAGCCTCGGCGAGGAGACTTCTGCTTTGGAGGCACCTCAGTGGCCCCGCACGGACGCTGGTGTCACAAACACAATTCCCACTTCGAAGACATCACAACGGCTCTTCCGCAACCCTAGCAGCGCTGACCTGACGTCCGCTGTGGAGATGTCTGATTGGCCCACCTGGGACCCAGAGTCGATGATGCGACATCGCTTTGGAGGTGTCTCAGGGTCCCTGCAGCGACCCCTACGTTTCTGACACGGCTCTTGTATTGCAAACGTCACAGCAGCCTTCGCGCAACTGAAGATTGTTTCATTGGACCCGGCTGCGAGAATGGGCCACCTGCACAAGGCGGTCTTCTGCTGGGAATGACTAATGAGGTGCGTTTCTGCTTTTCCATGAGCGATGCTCAACGCTGGAGGGCGAGCTGGAGCCGTGCTCATCCATTCGCAGTGGGGAGGAATTTGCAAGGCAAAGCAGAACGGTGGCTTCGATGGTGGTGACCCCTTTCCTGCCAAGTACCAGTCTATGCGGGACGCTCCTATCTAGCATGTTTACGAGTCCACGAAAGCGAAATATTCTGGAACGCCAAGGAATTATACGTGCTGCTAGAATACATCACTGACTTCGTAGAGGCTGGACCGAACGTGAACATAATGACATTATTGCAGCATTTGCCGCATGCTCTCTGGCAGCTTCCCTGCTTGCATCAGCTTCTCCCGTCCGATCCTGGCGGCTGCCTCACGGCCGACAGCCTGAAGCATGGTCTCTCTTCTAGGGTGGCCAGATCAACCTTCGAAGTCTACAGTTAGAGCTCCCCTAGGACACTTGGATATAGCAACGCCGAAAGCCCTCGTTGCCCATCTGGCTTGCTAGAAAGTCGTCCTGACTCACTTGATGACGACTGGCGGAACCGAGACATACAGTCAAATTCTCCACTGGATTTGTCAGCCAGCCTAAAAGTATAGCTTCTGTGGCATCATGCGCTACAACGCTATTCAGACTGTTGGTTGGAGAGGGGACCGGACTTCGCCACAGACCGTGTCACTGACAGTTCCTGACCACCTTGGCGATGCTGGGACTATGTTGAGAAATAAAGATGCGCAGGCAGGGGCCTCAGCAGAAAGAGAGGAAGACGAGGATCAGCTGGGTTCCCTGTCTGGCATTGTCGACTGCATCACCGTCTTGAAAGTGGACGCTGGCACTTTCGTTACTTTCCTCGCATGAGCGAACTTGCCTACTTTTGAATGGTACTAAAATTGACAGGATACAATATGCGAGTATATTTTTCAGGACACTTGACGTTGGAGAGTTGTATTAACTAACAAACTTGCGTTTCGGCAGCTATCCACTTCGGCTGGATGTGTTTCAATTACATCGGCTTTTTCAGGTGAGATGGTTCCTTTTGAGTAGCTGAAACATTTCCATCTGTGGTTCGCTCCTCTGCGGAACCTACTTCCTCTTCTTGCTGTTTGTTGTTGTACTTGACTTATTATTGTTCGCCATAATCATTACGAATGGCGATACCATGAACGCAATCCATGGTCTCCGGCCAGACATCCGAGGGGAACTAAATGCTACAAGGGCCGTATTAACTGAAATAAATGAGCAGAAAGAGGTGATGCACACTGTTTTGGAAAATAATCAAGAACTAAAGCACGAAAATTTCATGTTTTCCTGCAGGGTTTAGGAGCTGGAGAAGTACAATAAGCTGAATAACTTGGAAATAAAAGGCGTCCCCCTCATTTGGGAACCCATCACCGTGCTAAAAAACTGGCAAACTTGAGAAGGTGGAGTCCGACATCGATTTGTGCCACAGAGTGCCCACTGCATGGCAGGATCACTCAAACGTCATCGTGCGATTCGTCCAGTGGACACACAGGAAAAATATGCTCTCAGAGGCTAGGAAAATAAGAATGACTACCAAGGACCCTGGCTTTGAGTCATCTTGCCCTATATACATTAACGAGCTCTTAACGAGGCAGATGCATGGAACATGGTGGTGCAGTGCAGAAGAAAGAGGCGTAGTGGAAATTTGTGCAGACAGTTGAAGGGAAGGTGCAAGCATGAAGAGACGAACAGGCTCCCATTTTGCGTATTGCGGACATGGCAATACGTATTACAATACCATACGTCTACATTTACTGCCTTGTACTACATTGTGTTACTGTTGCTTCGAATATTGTGCATTTAGATGTAACTTATTTAGATGTAACTCATTAGGGGTAACTTATGTAACGCGAGAAGGTAGATTTAACGGAGGCCGACATGAATTTATGAGACAAAGTGCCCACTGCACGGCATGATCAGTCAAACGTCACCGTGCAATTTGTCCAGCGGACAGACAGGAACAATCTACTCTCAGAGGCTAGGAAAATAAGGATGACTACCAAGGATCCCGGTTTTGAATCATCTTGCCCTATCTACAGTAACGACCTCTTAACGAGGCAGATGCACACAACTTCGTGCTGCAGTGCAGAAGAAAAAACAGGCGTAGTGGAAATTCGTGCTGACAGTTGAAGGGAAGGTGCACGCATGGAGAGATGAACAGGCTTCCGTTTTGCGCATTGCGGACATTGCAATACGTAATACGTAATGCAATTGCTGACAATATAACACGTAATACAGTGGCAATACAGCAATACTTACGTATTGCTCACGTGGCAGACCTCGACAAGATGACCTCGGCACCGGAATAACTGGTGTTCGTCAACATTATGCTGATATTACAATGTTTATCCGGGATTGAAAGTTTCCGGAAAGAGTATATTATCATGATGTACCAAGATGGCAAGCGGGGCGAGGTGGTATTGGTTCACGGTGATAGAAGACAACCAGCGCAAGAAAGACGAGGATGAAGAAGGTGACAGATACAGCGCGGCTGTGTCTGTTACGTTCCTTGTCCTTGCCTTTCTTGCGCTGGTTGTTTTCTATTATCATGATGTGTGGGCTCTAAATGACTTGTCTCGTGATCGCCATTAGTACGCCATTCTCTGTGTTTCATTTAAAACGCGCGAAGTGTCCAAAAGAAACAACATGATTTGGGCGGTCTATTTCAATTATTTTGTTTAGCTTTGATGTTTTCTTGTTGCGGAGACCAGGCTCACTGAAGAAAATTCCCCGTCTATCCCGAATTACGTATGGAATGGGCTGACCCATCCGCATGGCAGGGGTGGGGGCGTTGCCATTTATGTTATCCTTTGATTCCTCCTGAGGTAGTGGCAGAATTTTTTTCACCTTAGCGTCGAATGCCCAACTGTGAATATCGGAACCACTACCATTGTTGTTATCTATCGGCCACCCGCAGGGAACAAAACCCATTTTTTTCATTTCTACAAGAAGACCTTTTTAGTCACCCATGCACGAACCACAGGAAATTTGTGAGTATGGATAATTTATATATAAACATGTTTGAAGATGACACTTCATCACCGACTACTAAAGATATTTTTAATTCCTTTGCGTGAATGTGTCTTATTGCTAAAGCCACACTACTCACAGAAAAAACCACACCGCTACTGGGATTGTGTATCCCAAATATGCATTTACTTTAAATCGCTGCAGGTCAGTTATTACCTGACATAAGTTATCATTTGCAGATTTTTGTTTGCTCCCTTAGCACAAAAAATTAAAAACAAACAACGTTATCTGACGCTTAGGATTGATGAACACAGGTCGAAGCAATTTCCGTCAGTCGTAAATAATACGCTTGGGCAGGTATTAGGCAGTACTGTAAGAAAAAAAGTGAAGGCTGCGTAAAACGGGTTCATTGAAAAACGTTTTTCACGTAATGACTTTGTATTTCCTCTCAAGCGGATTAAAACAAGCCTAAGTAAAATACAGAAGCCATGGATTAGCGAAGGGTTGTTCGAAAAATAAAAAAAACAATAACGTGTATCATTCTCTCACAAATACTCACAATATAAATAATTCTACGCTTTTAAAGATTTAGAACCCAGCCTAACGGTGAGATAAAAAAAAACACGGTATGACAACGTATTTTCCCAGATTCATAATGACAAAAAATTCTCTGGGATGAGACAAATCTTCAAAGAAGCATAGTAGGCCCATGCTTAGTATAGAAGTGCCCACATGTGTTGGAATGTGATAGGTCTGCTTTAGTAATGAACACATATGATGTGAATACTGGTAATTACAGTGAAACATCTTTGTTAAATTCGATTTACAAAGATTCAACGCGACCAATTTCGATAATGAATATTCAGTTGCCCTAACACACATCTCACTGTCTGAAATAGAAACAATCATTAACAACATTACGACTAAGGTTGCCGTTGGTTTTGTTGAGTTAAAAGCAATCCCGATAAAGAATGCGTCTGACATCATATCTGCTATTTCAACCGTTAACATGGCTTCGGTATTTGACCCAACGTCTTAAAACAGCCAGAATATTTGCCGTCCATAAAAGCGGTAACATACAGCAGTTGTGAAACTATCGGCCCATTCCTTTCCTACCAGTCTTGTCGAAGGTATTTCAGAGTGCCATGAGAAGTAGATGAGAAAACGTTTATAAATAAATATTGTAATAAGCAATTTGCAGTGCGGTTTCCAGCAAGACAAGTGAACCGAAATAGTACCTGCTATAATGAACCTGAAATGCTTATTTTGAGAATAAGCCATACACTTTAGGGCTATTTGTTGAGGTACGCCATGCATTTTATTCGGTATGCTGCGATGTTGCCTTGTCTAAATTTTATAAAAATCGTGTTCGAGGTATTGTGCTAAAATAATTTATAGCTACCTAAATAACCGTTACCAATTTGTGAAATTGAATCAAGTGTCGTCATCAATGTTAGTGAGAAAAATGGTGCCCCAGAAGATTCATACTTGTGCCATTGCTTTTTATCGTAAACATAAATGACCTGTGCCGTATTCCTGACTTCCCTAATTTAACATGTGGATCATGACACCAATATACATTTGACTCCATCTTTAGATTGTTTATTTTTTACCTAAACAGTATACCAGGTAAGAAATGATGAAAAAATGGTGAAAACGTACCCAATTCGACAAAATCATCAATGTTTATCTCAAACAGTTATACTTCGAGCTACACCTAACTCTGTTACAGCTAAATACGAACGAAACCAAATACATACTTTTTACACAAAGAAGGTGTTTTTGCATGAAAATATTGTGTTTTTCCTCTGAGCTATGCTTAGGTGCCTAAAAACGTAAAATCCGTAGGTGTTTTCTTGGTTGTCTTGGAACACATGGTGGTCGAACAGGGATACGACTGAGTAAATCGAATGGTTCTTTATTCACATTGTAACGTCCGAATCTCTTATGGTTAAAAAAAAGTTTGTTAGTACAAGCTCTTCGATTTTAACTCAAGTGATCGCAAATTATTATTGGGAACCACGACCACCAGCAGCTCAACACACTAAGTATACCCCAGAAAAAAATTTATGAGTCCTCTAAGAATATAAAGGCTCACCTTGACTACCACATTGTCGGCCCCTGTTTATGAAACACGACAGACAGCGAGCAACTTAAATTTACTATTTAAATATTGTTACACTACATCAAAAGCAACGAATTATACCTCAGCCATAATTCTGCTCAGAACACGCATTTCACTTTCCGTAAACCACACATTAAGAGAACAATAAGTAGAACAAACTAAGGTTACCAACACGTAGACACTTTCCTATTCTTCTAAATAATTCCATCAATCAAAGACGAAGTACGAAACACTACGTATTGTAAATGTCATACAATTATAATAATATTTCAAATGGTGTATCTGTAAACACCGCATTCGAATGTATCTAAATACGTTACTTCTGAGCACAGTTTGTCATTTTCTTCTTGCTTTTTGTGTGCCATGCTAATATTCTACGCTTCGGCTTAATACGGGATGCCTGCTTTTTTAAAAGCTTTGTTTTTTGTGTATCGCATGCCGCAAAAATATTTTGGTGTACATAAGGATGTAAGCTGTGTCACGTTTGCATATTGTGTTCGCTATTCAAATGCATAGCTATTCAAGACTACTGTTGTGGTAGAAGTCTCGATCGGGCTTCTAGCATTTCACTTTTGCCCTGCATTTTCCGTTATTTTATTTTTTTACGCCAAGAGAAATAAACTTCAAACCACACTTTTTCGTGTGATCTGCGAAATGCACCGTCACGGCACTTTTTTCGTTTGACCAGTTAATCGTCTCCTTTATAACTCTAATCTTCTGCTTTATAATTCTCTAGTTTATTCCTGGCTGAAATACAGTGGCCTTGCCTGGGAAACAACCACGTATTAAGTACACGAAACTCCTTCAGTTTTTTTGCCGCCAGAGGGCTGACGCAGATGATCAAGTTTTATATGGACTCAAGTTCTGAACCTCCAAATACGGGCTACCCTCACTGGCAAGTGAACAGTTTTACCATCATGCTTCTTACGTCATCTAGTACGCTTCGGTACATAAAGTGCCTTCGGAGAATCTCTCTCTCCATAATTATCGGACTCTGGATCTCACGGCGGCAGCGCTTCTGCTAAGCCTTCGACACGAAAGTTCCATATTTTGCCTCCGGACATGCGGTCTGGCGCAGAGCCACCCCCCTTCCAGCGCCAAACTCTTAGGGCCAAGAGGCCATCGAATTCGACCAACTGAATGGCCGCACCATGCTACTGAAGAAGCCTGGACCGTTGTCATCTACTCGCGCTTCAAGCGCCTTGGAAGTTACCGCGCAACGCCAAGTCACCGTTACGGCTGCAGTCGTGTGAGCCCTCTGTTTTACCTATCACTGGCGCCAACACCCGCTGCGCCCCTCAACTACGGTTGCCAAAAGACAAATACACCGGCTTTTGAAGACCCCGCTAAACCTCGTGGCCTAAACCTGCGATTTCCCCCCACGTCCTCCAAAGATTCGTAACAGCAAGTCCGATTCCCCAGCAGAAATCTTGCCACCCCAATGTTATTCAAATACAGAGGTCCTTAAATTTAGTCGTCGCAAGTGAACCCAACCCCAGTCATGCCATCACTGAGCTAGATTACATGCGTGCAAAACGATGGAGTAGAATATGAAATCACGACATACCTGCACCAACCCCCCGACACACCCCGGGGAGTCCTTCGCGGATTGCACCCGGATACGACAACTGAAGCCCTCGCCGACCTCGCACAAGCCAACAAGCCTCAGCTCGTACATGCTGGCCGCATGGGCCGAACCATACCGGCACTCCTAACCTTCTAGGGCCTTCACGAGCCACCCGCCCAGGTGGGCCGCAGCAGCCGCTTTTCAGATGGAGGCGAAAAGCAAAAACGCCCGTGTTTACGACATTTCGGCGCACGTTAAAGATCCCCACGTGACCGAAATTAATGCGGAGACCTCTACTACGGCGCACCTCATCGCCTGAGTTGCATCGGTGCGTTAAACAACCACAATAAATCAATCAACCTTCAGCAGCCCTTCTATGAGAAAGTCGGCAGCCTGCCGTACCGTCGCCACCCATTCCGACGAACTGTACAAGTTTGCCAACGGTGCGGCGACGTCGGCCACTGATGTCTACCCGTATCCCGGCTGCCCTAAATGCCCCACTTGAGGACTGAGCAACCTCCTGCATTCCAGCCTTGTGAAGCCCAGTGCAAACTGTGCAACCTACCGCATGCCGCCGCCAGGAAATACTGCCCTAATAGATGGATAGCCGCACCCCCAGTCACCAAGCCTTGCGCCAGCAACTTGGGACAAACCGCCTCTTCAGTATCGATGAGCTGGTCACGTTTAGCTGGTGAGACGGTAATTGGTGGTGATCAGTTGTGATCATAAGCTGGTGATCGGTGAGCTGGTGATCGGTGCGCGGGTGAGCCGGTCAGCTGACCAGCTCACCCACCCACAGGTGAGCTTGTCAGATGTATCGCGCTCTCCTGCGGCCGCTGATTCCCTAATCTCCCCACGTAACATGCAGTACCCTCTACAACCACATTCCCACCATGCCCGCCCACAATAGAATAACTTCTAACCGAAATGAAACAACAAAGCGCCGCCATAGTCCAACCTATCGAAGCCCTAGAAGCGGCTAACCACGTCCCCCAACAAGTCCCGAAAGTCCTACCTCCTATCAAGACTGCCTCCCCACATCCCCTCCATCTCTGACGAAGCAGCGGAAGCCCTCTTCGACGAAAATTTCTGATTAAAGTCACGTCACTCGCGGAAAAAGACATCACCAATGCCTTGGTTACTTTCAATAAGAGTTACCGGCACTATCCAGACTCTCCTTCGGCTCACTGACCCCCTAACCCAGCGCATGACCGCCCTAGAACAGGCGAGCCAGTCCAACCTTACTCAGGCTATCTTGCTCTGCCTTGACGCCTTCAAAGGTGACCGTACTCCTTAGCCAAAGAAGCTGAAGATACTGTGACGAGACCTCGTCGATAATCCCCTTGGCACCATAGCCCACGACCAAGGACGATTACAACAAGCGAGAAGCCACGTGCGGGGCGCAGCCGCGCAGGCTTTGTTGTGGCCGAATGCGTATACTTCTTCCTATTATTTATATACATCGCTTCATTACTACATATATACCGCCGCATAACAATATCTCCGCACCCCAATACCCACACAGCCGCCACCACACCCTCCCACCGAAAAACGACTGACCCCTCGGCAATTACCATTTCTTCATGGAACTGCCCGTCGTTTAACAGCTAAAAAGCGCAGCTCGATCACTACATATGCCAATCTCCCCCGGATATTATTGCCCTCCAGTAAACTGATACGCCAAAATCAATGCATCGTGTCTTCAAATGCTTCCCCGAGGATCCCTCTCGTGGTACACCTGTGTTTGTCCCTAAAACATTTCTGGCGCAACCGCATCATATTTCCTCATTCATTCGTCAAGATTCTTTCAACTCACCAGGGCTTGTTCATCCGCAACGTGTAAAGTCCCCCGCAACACCGTTTAAGCTCATACAGCCCTTCCCCATGATGGCAACACAAAAAGCCGGCTCCAACCCCCTTGTCTTGGTTGGGGATTTCAACGCCTCCCAAGCCATTAGGAGAGGCACTGCCCTTCTTCACGCAACTCCACACCACGCATTCAAGCTGTGCAATACCTTAGCCCTCCAGACGGTGCAGGAAACAGTGCTTCGCGCGACATCGACCCTCACCTCACTTTCGCTCGAAATGCCCCTCATTTCGAGTGGCAGAGACTGCCCGATACTTTGGGGAGCCACCGCCACATCGTAGCCCTACTCCTAGCGGTCTTACATTCAAGGGTAAAATCGCTCACGCTACTCAGCGTTTGGTCCTCTTTTCTTAAAGATCCCCTTCCCTGCCTGATGATTCAAGAATCTCGACGAATGGATATCGCAGCTCCTATCCCCGGTACTGAAGTACACAACCGTTATCCCCTTCACTACAGCCAATCTTTCTGTGGATGCCCATCTTGCACATTTATGGGTAGCCGGACGAGGCTTAGTAAACCGCTGGAAGACGCGCAAGCACAGTCGCACGCCAAAGCGCCGTATCGCGCTGAAGTCACCTAGTATCCCGCGGAATACGCTCAAACCCACCAACTGAAAATTGGCGCTCTTTCTGCGAAGAGCTGCAGGGTACGTGTGACAAGTGTGTGGCGCCCCCAATCCCTGATATTCGTTGGCCGCTAAGTTCAGTGACCCCACTAGGCTCGGTGGGCAACATTGGGGGTGGCCGGGCAATAAACACCGCCGAGCGCGGCTGCTCGGGGGTCATTCACAGTCACCACCACCACGCTGCGTGTCGTCTTTCGGCTGAAGGGTACCCCTACCCTCCCAGGTTCACGAACGCGGAGCTAGATCGTGACACTGGCGACGAGGGAAGAAGCCCGCGGAGCGGCCCACGCCACCGTGAACGCCGCCACCAAGAACGCCGAGACACCGCCCCCTCAAGCCAGCCGCCAGTACGTCATGCCGCTGTACGGGAGGCTCGAGCCGTTCGAGGGTGAAGGGTCCGCCTGGCCGGTCTACGAGGAACAAGTCGGCGTGTTTTTCCGGGCGAACGACACACCCGAGGCAAAACAGCGCGACATCTTCCTGGCCAGCTGCGGGACCCGCGTCTTCACTGTCCTGCTCGACCTGCTAAGCCGGCCACGCCGCACGAGAGTCGCTGGGTGAGCTGCTCGCGACGCTACGCTCGCACTTCAGCCCGGCTCCGTCGACGCTAATGGAGGGTTTTCGCTTCAACAACCGGAGCTGCCGAGACGGAGAGAGGCTCGGGCAGTTTGTCGCAGCGCTGCGAGGGTTGGCGAGCGGCTGCACCTTCGGGGAGCAGCTGCGCCTTCGCGGAGCAGCTGGACTCGCTGCTCCGGGACCGTTTCGTCTGCGGCATCAACGACCCCGCCATGCAGACGCGACTCCTGGAGCTTCCCGACCCCTCGCTGGACGACGCCGTGAAGGCAGCGCTGGCGATGGAGGCTGCGGCCAAGGACGCCGGCGAGTTAGCGCGTGTGGCCGGCTCACCGTCGGAGGAGGCGGCGGTGAATAAGATGGCGGCACGGCATGGCAGGTGCGTTCGGTGCGGTGGTGACCACCCCCATTCACAGTGCCAGTTCGCGCAAGCGGAGTGCTTTGCGTGCAGAAGAACTGGGCACATTGCTCGGGCGTGCCGAGGGGGGACGACAGCGGACGGACGGAAGCAGCAGCCGGCGTCGAGCACATGTTCCGCGCCAGCCCACGGCCAAGGAAGTCGGCGCAAGGGTAGGTGGCGGGGGCGTGCGGCAGCAGCTTCGGGTGCAACGGCTAGGCTTCACGTCGTGGCCGAAGACCCGCAGATTTTCGACATGTGGCCCGCGGGCACAGTGCAGCCGTCGGTGCCACCATACTGGCTGACCATCGAAGTCTGCGGGCGCCCCATCTCCATGGAGCTGGACACAGGGGCCAGTGTGTCGGTCATGGCCGGGAAAGCCTTTAAGCGCACCTTCCCTGGCGTGGCCGTCGAGGCATCGGGCGTCATGCTGCGCAGCTACTCCGGACAGCTCGCCCAAGTCGAGGGTCAAGCCCAGGTCAGCGTCCGCCTTGGCGACAGGGAGGCCACCCTTCCCCTGTACCTCACCAAGGGACCGTCACCGACGCTGCTGGGCCGGAACTGAATCCAGGGTTTGGTGCGTGCGGCTGCCGGAGTACCAGGAAGCAGTGCGTGCAGTGGAAGACGTACCGAGCCTCCTGGTCAAGGTTGAGGCCCTGTTCCAGCCAGAGGTGGGGGCATTCACCAGCACGGCGGCAAGCATTCAGGTGCCAGAGAGAGCACTGCCCCGCCCAGCCCGACTGCATGGACGGCGTCATCGAACAGCTGTTGCACCGGCGAGAGGCCGGCACCAACGGCGGCGGGGTGCTGGGCACCAACGGCCACCTGCTGCACCTGGTAGTACTAGGCGCCAGGGCCAGCGCCCAGCAGGTGGCGCAGGCTATGCGGCAGGGCTTCCGGCTCGACAACAAGGCCCAGTACGCGCTGGACTTAAGGATCATCGACGGCGACGTGGGCCTGCCGCACAACTCGTTCCACACGGAGCCCCTGCCCCACAGCTGCCTGTGCGTGTACGCCAGCCAGCCGGGACTGGAGTACATCCGCGAGAGCCTCGAGAAGACCCTGCTGGCCATCCTGGAGCAGGAGGACCGGCTGCCCTTCCACGGCCTGCCCCTGGTCATGGTGTTTGCGGGCCAGGGGGACTTCATGCGCGAGGAGGGCATCAACCGGGCCAAGAGCCTGCAGCGCCCCTTCGTGGACGACGGCGGCGGCCTGGACCCCGTGCGGCTTGAGCAGGCGCTGTGCGCGCTGGTGGAGAGCATCGAGCGGCGGGCGGGCCGGCTGCACATATACCAGGCGCTGCCCGCGGTCGCCTGGCCCCGGCCAGGCCTGCGGCTGATGCTGTGCATGCTGTGCGGGGCCCCGTACGCGCCCGAGCAGGTGCTGGCGCCCCTGCTGGCGCAGGCGGGCTGCCTGGCCACGGGCCCGCTGCACTGCCTCAGCCTGGACTCCTTCAAGCGGAGCCAGCTTCACCGACCGCTGCCAGCACAGCACGAGGGGCTGGTGCTACTCGCGCCACTGTGGCGCCACGCGCAAGTTCTTCGACACCGGGAAGGCTGACAGCTGTTGCGAGAGTGACGCAGGTGGCACCCAATGCTGCACACCTGCATCGACACCTGTGCCCAGGCGGAGTGCGAGACTACAGAGATAGCCAGACCATTACTCGCCGGGGTGACAGGTGTTGTTTGGTGTTTGCATAGGACAGACTAACTTGGGGGTGAGGGGTGTGACAAGTGTGTGGCGCCCCCCATCCCTGATATTCGTTGGCCGCTAAGTTCAGTGGCCCCACTAGGCTCGGTGGGCAACATTGTGGGTGGCCGGGCAATAAACACCGCCGAGCACCGCTGCTCGGGGGTCAGTCACCGTCACCACCAGCACGCTGCATGTCGTCTCTCGGCTGGAGGGTACCCCTACCCTCTCAGGTTCACGAACGCCGAGCTAAATCGCGGCAGTACGCTTAGCACCAAGCGGGCATGGTGAATTCTGAGAAGTCTGCTGGGGACAAAACCCTCCAAGAGTGATACGTATCACCACATTCAACATGGGATTCATAACAGCCCCATGCCTGTGCCCACCTTCAAGACAACCTACGGATGAAGTTTTCCGGTACCTCGTAAACCCCGCCACCTCCCCCATCCGATGACAACATGGGTACAGCGAACCCTACGCTTGATGACCCTTCATGATTCAAGAATTGCAGCAGGCCTACGCGCGCATTACGTTTAATACCACCCCTGGAAAAATCGAATAACCAACACGATTGAACGAAATCTCGACGAAGACACCCTCAACTCCATCCTTGCTCTCTTCAACAAGAACTGGTCAGCCATCACCCCCTCTCCTTAGTGGCGCCATGACGACATTACCCTCATCCCGAAGCCGCACAGACCAATTTTCATCTACAGTGTTCGCCGGATTTTCCTCTCCTCATGCGCGGGTAAACCTTCGACCAGCTCGTTCCCTCCCGACTTACTGCATTCCTGGAGGGCAATGAGCTCTATCCCCACACAATGTTTGGGTTTCGAGCGGACCAGTATACTTGTAGTGAACCAGAATGATCTAGTGGTGCAAACGGCAAGGAATGGGCGTGCTCGTCTGTGTAGAAAACACGAGGTGGCACTAATGCGCCCTCTTCCAGAGGCGCCGGTGTCGCAGTCGCTGTACTTTAGGCGGTCGGTAGTGGTTATGAATGTAGCTGTTTCGACGTTTTACAGTAAATACCCTTTATCCCTATATATAGTCTTATTTATTATGCGAAAGCATTTGGCTCGGTCGAAACTTCAACAGTCATGCAGGCACTGCGGAATCTGGGTGTAGACGAGCATTACGTAAAAATACTACTGGATACATACAATGGGTCCGCAGCTAAACCAGTCCTTCGAAAAGAGAGCAGTAAAATACCTATAAGGAAGGGAGGCAGACAAGGAGACACAATCTCTCTAATGTTATTCACAGCATATTTACATGAGGTATTCAGAACATTGGATAAGGAACAGTCCGGCATAAGCATTAATGGAGAATACTTGAGTAACCTCAGATTTGCTGATAACGTTGTGTTGCTAAGTAACTCGATGGACAAATTGCAAAGCTTCATTACCGCACTGGACAAGCAGAGTAAAATATGGGGCCTGAAATTATACGCAGAAAGCTAAAGCAATGCTCAATAGCCTGGGGAGAGCACAGCGGTTTCAGATAGGTGGCCAGGCAGGGAAAATGTAGGCGAGCATATATACTTAGGCAAAGTAGTGACCCGGATCCAAACCACGAGGAAGAGATAATTAGATGGATAAGAATAGGGTTGAGTGCATTAGGCAAGCATTCTCAGATAATGAATGGTAGCCTACCATTGTCCCTGAAGAAGAAAGTGTATGAGAGCTGCATCTTACCACTACTCATTTACGGGGCAGAAACGTGAAGGTCACTGAAAGTATTCAACTCAATTTGAGGATGACTCAGCAAGCAATGCAACGGGATATAATAGGTGTAACATTAAGGGACAAGAGGAGAGCAGAGTGGGGCAGGGAACCTCTGCGCTTTAAAGACATATTAGTAAAAATTAAGAAGAAATGGGCGTGGGCCGGGCATGTAATGCGAAGGAAAGGAAACCTTTGCGATGAAATCTTTCAGCCCTGATTTTTTTTATTTGAAGCATAACAATATTTTCTCTGTGTTTTCTTTACTTTTAGTGTACCAAAAGCCCACAAACAAAATATGCAGCTCGATGTTCGCATGTAAGGTTTATTAATGAGACAAATATTTAGGTCATCTGGTAATTAACAATTTTACGTTCAGCAGAAACAATACTTTTCCATATTTTCGAAAACCTTATGACTACATGAAACCGAAAAAAAAAAGAGTTTCGTAGTGCATGTATTTATAGATTTACAAGCTTCGGAACAAAACTTCGACAGCCATTTTTTCAGCCTCGGTGTCGTAATTTGGTTTTCACCGGACCTCCTCCTTCTTTGTAGCGTCCACTTCCATTAAAATGAAACAAAATTGAAATCTTTCGCAATACACTTTATTGGAGAACAATTCCCCAGAAAAGTATCAGTTTTGGTTTCGTTCTCTTTGCGCTAGAGGAACTTTTATGTAATGGCGTTAACTGACACCAGTAGGGCACAAATGGTTAAGGGTCACAGGGTGTATCCCAATAGAAGGCAAGCGTGGCAAGGGGCGTTAGAAAGTGAGCTGGGCAGATGAGATCGAGTAGTTTGCGGGGGCAAATTTGTTGTAGTTAGCACACGACCGGTATAATTGAAGATCAATGGGAGATGACTTGGTCCGCCACTGCGCGTAGTGAGGCTGATGACCATGATGATGACGCTTCTCACCATTGATATCCCCGTACCTTGCTAGGAACTTTTTCTTGCAAATCTGGCCTGTTTGGGTTGTTGGGAAACCAGTCGTGCTCGATAAAGAAGGTGCGAAACTCAACATAGGCCCCATGCATCAAAACGTTGCCCTACGATTGGTCCACTACTTTGGATTTTCCTTACAATGGCACTTTTTGTTGGCCATAAAGTGAAATACACAACGTCCTTCGCCGCTGCACCGCTGTTCGGCACAGCCCCACTCTTCGACAAGTCGCGGTCTCGTGAATCTCTATCCGGTCTTCAAGGTTCAATCCAGAGTTCTCGTCTTCGCACGTGTATGTTCTCGGCAAATTGCATTAAACAAGCCTGTATTGTTAAAATAAGTCAAGATTTTGTTTCATTAAAAGAGGAAAGCCTTTTTTCTCGTTCCGTGATGCGACCCATCAGCCATAAGAGCGTATTCTCGTCCGGTGTGCATCGTATGATGTTTTCGGGAGGCCACAAAGTTCTAAATTTGCTATGACAGTTTTCAGCACGCCTAAAAGGTTTATTTATGGTTAGGTGATGACCTACTAGATCAGTGTTGGCCCAAAATTTGCTTTAGGACGAGAAAGAATAAATTTTGTGCTTCAGTTAGAACTAAACTCCGGGTTGCTGCAGACGCGGCCATGTTTAAATCGCCGGGAGGCAGGTGCATAGACGCAAAAACAGTCACAACGTAACAAGCAGCAAATCAAGAAAGCAATGAATACTCTACAAATGTACAAATAACGAATTATTCACCCTTAAAATAAAAGCATACCGTGAAATTGTCAGTTTGCAAATTAAGTAGGTTTTTTGGGTAGTGCCTACGGTGGCCACGGCAGCACCACCGTCCGCACGATCCAATGTTCGGGGGTCCCGTTGCGGACCGTTTTTTAGAGGCGGAGTTTCGTAATGGCCTACATCAAAGAGCTCCGTTGTTAAGCGGCTATAATCGATCTCGACCAGATTTAAGGCAAATCCCTAGGTGAAGTAAGTTTCAGCGAAGGAAAGCTTGATATCCACATGAATGCAGCCAACGGCTACAAAGGGAAGCTTTACAGCTTCCCCAGAAAGCTCGGATTTAAAGAAAAATTCGTCTTGGTCCAGGACAAATTTTTCTTTAACTGTGAAGTTTCTGGGGAAGCTGTATATCTTTCCTTTGTAGCCGTATGGCTGCATTCCGATGGATGTCAAAGTTTCCATCGTATAATCGATCTGTTTGGTGTCGTCTGCTGGTATCCTAGGCGGTACGAGCGTATACGTCCGATGCGTTGTCGGCGGACCACCGCCATGCATAATTCTTTAAGAGTGGGCTTAATACTGTTCATGCATTTACTGTAATTGAAGTTCCGATTTGCACCTGCGTTTTGCCTTGCCTTTACGGAAGCAAAATATATTTAGTATTCACGTGTCAACTAGCACCCGTGAACGAACTATAGAGCCCCAATGTTTTTGCATTTGGGCTGCCTATTATTTGAAGAGATTTAAATGACTCCTTACTGCTTGAAGAAGGCTAATTGTGAAGGCTCCAAACTTAGTTTAACCTGCGGCTTCATTTAGTGCGTTTTGCGCAGAGAGAGAAATATCGTGGTGTGGCTGGCGCACTCATACTTATCGGAACTTGAGCCTTGCCGAGGCTTCTTGCTTACTGCCGAAACTCTTGTGGTTGCCGGGCTTTTTCTTTCGTATTCGGTATCCCACTCTGGACAGAGGATGCGCCATCCGGCAACACTGTAGGTACGGTACCCTGGTACCAATTTTGGGTTACCGCGTGCAGGTCAAACTTGAGAGCCATTTATTACATGAATATAATCCTGCTATATGCATTTGGGTTGAAAGTTGCGTTCACAAACGGCAACCGATACGGTCAGAGGTTTGCCTAGATTTTGTTCCCACTTCTTTCGAAGTTCATCGTCCAAGGGAGCTGCGAAAAAAAGATTCCCACAAAAGAGAGACCTAGATAAAGGATTTGGCAACCCGGAGCAAAGTAATTAGTGTCTTTCGTTCGTTTTGTTATCGCTGCTACCCGGCGTGTCTGAAGGCTAACCGATAACACTCGCGAGAAGCATTTTCTGTGGGACTTCACCCTTTTTGCTGCTGCAGCAGAACGTCTCAAAAGTGTAGAAAACACTGAAAACGCAAGGCCTCAACCCTAAACAGTCTGATAACCCTACGGCAATACATCGAACATCCGATCAAATTGTTTGCGCCGCTAGCAGACGGCACTGAGCAAGCGCCCGATGGGTCAAACGGTAGAGACAAACCACAAAACGTTCCTAGCGATGTACAGGGACAAGAAATCCAGGAATTGTTTTTTCTATCAGGGTTATTTGCTATAGCATATAAAACATCGACAGTGGTCACAACTGGAAAGCGCCTCAAGAAACGACGAATTCATTGGAGGCGCCACCAAAAGAGGCCGCAGTGGCTCCCCTGGCCGCGGCTGACGCGGTTTGCTTTAGCCGTTACACTGCACAGTGCTCCCCTTCGCGGTACGAGATATTTGTAGTTCACTGTAAGAATACCGAAGATGTGCTTTTATATTTTAAAGAGCAAATAACTGAAAATGTAGGCTGAACGCACCCAGTCCCATACTTGCATTCGATGTGCAAGGAGGCTTTGATAATATCACACATGCGGAAATCCAGTAAGGCCACCAAAGAACCAATTGCAGGGCGGCCACATACAATTTCGTCCGGGCCTTTCTCAAGAACCGCACCGCCACCCTCCGTAATTTCCCCGTCCAGTCGGACGCTTTCCCCACTGCGCCCAAAGGAACACCACCAGACCTGTTCTGTGATCTCCCATTTCCTATTTAAAGAGGAAATTTTGAAGGCGAGATAACTTCGGAGATAAATTTGTGTGGATATGCTTACATCTGGAAAATATGAGCGGCGAATACAGCCTCCACATATTTAAAATACATTTTATGGTGTGTCAAACGCGACCGAGCAGCCAGCGGAGGTGCTGGCGCTATCGTCAACGCCAGGATTTGGAGTAAATGAACATCCAAGCACGTCACGTGTTTGCGTAGGCCGCTTCTCCAGGGCTGGTTTTTTTCGCTGACTCGTTGTTACACTCGGAGGTCGGAGCTTCTGCTCTCGAGCAACGAACGATCCGATCGGTGGCGGCGGAGGCGCAGGGATTTCGTTGGTTGATCGGGCAGCCTATCGCGACCTATGCGCTAACCACTTGCACGCGCCTGCGCGCTCGATTATACCCGCTCGCGCGCTCACGTTCTCAGAGGTGCCTGTCAAGGAGGAGGGCGAGCAACTACACGAAGGGCGCGCGAACCACAGTTTCGGTTCTATTATTGCGCGCCTAGATGCAGTGGCGCTCGGGAAACACTCCTCCTCTCATTTATTTTAAATGCAGAGCGTTTCAGTAAGTCACGATGTCACCCGCGTTGACGTCCGTAGTCGTAGACCGCACCGTCGTTGTCCGCACCCCTCCCCCTACACTATATAAAAAAAATACCATCCGGCGCCAGGTTTCGATCCCTCGACCCTGCGGGCGGAACGCAATGTACATGGTGCTCTACCCACTGCGCCACAAAGCTGACACAGAATGGGATGCTACGAACGCGCCTTATATCCTTGACTCATTCAAACTACGTCAAGAAGCTGCTGATGCGCTCGCATCGCGCTCTCTCGCCGCGGTCGGTTCGCGCTTAAACCACATATGTCGTTCGCGCGCGCTCCGGTCGCTAACATCTGTGGCGTGATCGTGACGTCAACATCACGCGTTCGTGTGGTGGCGCGATTTCGGCGCTATAACACTCTCGCGAAAGGCATTGGATTGGATTCGATTGGATTGGCTTGGCTTGTCTTGGCTTGGCTTGGATTGGATTGGTTTGAATTTGGATTGGATTGGATTAAAGTGGATTGTGTTGGATTGTGTTGCGTCATAGCTGCGCCACGTTGCGTCATAGCCGCTCCACGTTGCGTCATAGCCGCGGCAAGGGGTTCAAGGCACGTTTCACGTTTCACCATCGACTTCATCGACAATGTCTACGCTGGAAGAGAAGAGCAGAAACGCTATGCATTTGATCGTGCCTCTCGCAAGGGGGATGTTCACATTCTCTTTACAAGTCCGTCGTTCGTAAGAAGCGTAAGAGCGTTTTTGTCACCTTATGTGTAGATCGCGCGGGCCAGGGGCCTAGAATCTTCTCCTCAGAGAATGTCCGCCGAGATTCTATCTTCCATAGATTTGAGCAGAGCTACCTTCTTGTTAAAAAAACGTGTGCACTCGCATTGAACATGCCAAATCGTCTCCGGTGCGTCACAGGGTTCACATGCCTTACTGGCTGTCATTCTGATGAAACCGGTGTAAGCATTTGTGAATGCGGCTGCTGGCCAGAGACAACAGGGAACGGTTGCATCAGACCGTGGGAAGCCTAATGGAATAGGACGCGAAAGTTTTGGGTCAAGGGCATTAATACGTGCACCCATGAATTCGCCGTGCACCTATGGTACATGCACCCATGAATGAACGGATAGCGTGATCTCCGGTCAAGGTTGCCGAGAGTCCTAGCTCTGTCCGTCATGGATAACAGAATCGTATTTTACTCACTTCCTTTTTCTTTCCGCTTCTCTCCGGCGCGACTGGGGGCGCGCATGCGCGATAACGGTCACCGCAGTTGCTGCTTCCGCACGGCGAGCAGCGAGGCCGACGCGCGTCTTGTGTAATGGGCGATTTCTCGTATGTGCTCCCTCGGACATTACGGTGCTGCAAAAGGGACGCCAAAAACACTAGGATGAATCGTAACGCGAAGTCTCTTTGAGTGCTGTTATAGATTCGTGAGAACGTCGTTCGTACGCCGTACGTGAAGCTGAGCTGAAGGATAGGACTTGTGTCGTGCGTGTGCTGAGCTTGAAGACAGACAACCTTGTCTGTGTTGTATTGGTCATCGGTGTTTCTCGCCGCACGTCACGTTCGCGCACGTAAGCGAATAAAGTGTTCAAGTGATATTCAAGCTGGCGTCGTTACGGCTCAACCGGCGTGGCTTCGTGCCTGCGGAGTGAGGCTTGCCCGTTGGAGGCAGCGGGGTGGCGGCGGCGGTTGCCGGGGGGGATAAGGCAATACTGGGAGGGGGGAAGAAATCCAACCGGCATGAGAGGGGAGAGCGTTTCCTCTCCCCCACGCAAGCTGCGCGCCCTCGCATAGTTGCCATAAAAATTATAACGCCTTCACGGCCAACATGGCGGTGGCGTTGCTAGGGCAACAACAACGCAGTAATGTTTCCCCAGGCTCACCAGGGGGGAATATGCCGCATGAGTCACAATTAGCCCGGACGCTGGGTTGAATGCTAAGAGACCGCCTAGACCACACTGACCGGAATCGCCTGACTGCGGACACAAATGTGCCCTACTTACAGCTCGCAAAATTGATATTATAACGAATAAAAGCTTTCCTTTTTTATTCCGAGACGTAGAAAAAGCTACTGTTTCTTTGACCCATCTGATATACGCAGCCGCCGCAGCTGGGTCGACGCGACGCCAAGTACACACTGCAGCCGAGCCTAGTCATCAGCCGAGCACACTAGCCGAACTGGTGGGTGGTACGTTCGCGGTCGGATTCGCTCGCTTGTTTCGTGTCGCGCTCTTCCATCGTCCGCTGCCGTTTATCCTGATTTGTCGTGGAGAAATGGTCGCTACGCTAACTCGCAGCCATGTGTTGCTGCTGGCTACGCGAGTAGCTAAGACAGTCATCCGAAGACGGCAGCGAAGAGGAGAGCGGCGTTGCTGGGTGCGGTCTGTCTTCTTTGCGCCCAAACAGGAAGGCCTGTACCACACAGCCGTCAGTAACTTGTTGCTCGTTCGCAGTGAATTAATGCTGAGCCCTGTTATTGTAGGCATGGTTAGCTAAGTGCGCTAGTCACAACTGAGATTGTTGTCTGTTTTCTAAGCACAGGGTGTGCACGGGAGCACACGTTATAATAAGCTCTCGCTTGTCCTTCGTTGTCCGCGCATTGGTTGCGTAAACTAAGCATCCCACTGTTGACAACTCTGTTGACAAGTGTGTGCTTTTCAAGTTTACTCTTGTGTGTCGCAAGTTTCCTTGAGTTGGAAAGGAGTCATTCTGGCACTACTCACGTTTTCAATTATCCAACCTTTTCACGGCCCTTTCGATATTACGTAGTGTACAATTAATTAAAATGGTTATGTTCAACTTCAACACTATACTTTTTCTCTACAGATGCGTCGAATGTGTGAGGGCGACCACCAATTTTTTTATAAGTTTTGCCGCATTGCGCCCCAACTGTTCGACAAGCTTCTGGGCTTTGTTGCCGCTGATTTAACGCGGCAACACTACATCAGGGAGCCCCTGGAGCCAGGCGAAATGCTTGCCATAACCTTGAGGTTGGTACAAGCTGCGTTCTGATGCTGATGCGAGGGCATAAACATTTCATTGGACAGGTCATAGATGCATACCTCGGCTTAAACAAGGCAATTGAAATATTGTTGAATATTATAAAACGCTTTTGTTGCAGTTGTGCTGGCCATGCATGGTTAATTGTATGAGAAATTACTTTTTCTCTTTGTTGCAGCTACCTGGCTTCAGGGCAGGACATTTGCAGTGTGGCATAGGCCTACCGTGTCGGTGTCGAAACTGCCCGCACCAGCATCCACCTGACCTGCAGAGCAATTTGGGCTCGTCTCAAGGACCACTTTATGAAGGTAAGGAACATCACATCCCTGCAGCAAATTTCCTTTCAGTGAATGCTATACTTCATATATATCTGCGGTGCAAACAATTCTTTAACAGACTTTATCATCGGAGTTACTGTCATCCTGCGCCGGTTTGAGTACCTGGCGTAAGATTTTGCCATCATCCATTTCAGCACACCGAAGAACGCACTATCGATGTGGGTTAAATCTTCATACGTAGCCACTCCAACATCCCATACTGCTAGCACGGAGGTCATCGAAAGTGTCGGATGCTGCGGCAGGTGGCATCCTAGCTATGGGGTTCTGGACTGTGTCACTATCCTCGTCCTCACTGCCAAGCACAAATCCCACACGCCGAAAGCAGTTGCGGATTGTGTCCTGTGTCATTGGCTTCCAAGCATCAGGCAGGATACTGATAGCCGACAGCACATCTACAACATAGCTATCGTCACTGTCCACACACAACAGCGCGCAATTCTGAAAGCACAATCGGTAGTGCAGCTTCGAGTTCTTGATGGCACCTTGGTCCACTGGTGGCATTCGGTGGCAAAATTTCAAAGAGCATCGAAAGAGCGGCAGCGATACAGCAAGAATGGTGACGTCACGGGATACCTCCTGTCATGGCGGCCACTCGGCGTTCGTTTTGTCGAAACCGAAACTGACAGGAATAAACGACGCCGTAAATGAAAGTTTACGATGCGCTCGACCGTCTAATCTGCCATTATATTATTAGTGGGTTAGTAGGCACGCATAGCAGAGAAGAAAACGGAACACGAACATTTCGTGTCGGTACTTTGTTAATAGAATTTGTTGCAGAATTCAATGGATTTATGCGCAAAGAAAAGTGAATGAGTAGTTTCTTTCGCATTGCACCGTGCAAACATTTTGAGGTAAAAATGGGTAATGTTCAGTCAACATGTTTGTCGCTCGCTGCTTTGCAATTTATTCCAGGCACCAACCAAGGCTGAGTGGGCCAAGATCGCTCAGTACTTCACCACGCGTTGGCAGTTCCCAAACTGTTTGGGGGCAGTTGATGGAAAACACGTCGCCATAACTTGCCCCCCAAAATCGGGTAGTGCCTACTTCAATTACAAGGTAAGTCATTCTCGCCATTTATGCACCTTTTGACCATTATTCGACCTTAAAAATGGCCGTACACTGAAACAGGAAGGAGTGGTGTGGGAGAAGTAGTGTGCCCATGTCTCCCAGAGGATGTGTGGTATAGCTGCGTAGACAGCCATTGTGCAGCACCTATTTGTTGGAACGTGATGCCAATAGCAATACTGTGACAATTATGGAAAAAAGAGACGCTAAAAATTGCAGTGGTAAAAGGGATACCCAAGGTATTTTTGTTTGAGTAGGCTTGCATACTGAGCAATGCAGGAAGTTGCCTAAAATTCTTCGTCCCTTTCTTTAAGTACCTTCTTATTTAAAGTATTCGGTCACGTCTGGAGCTGGACCCCGCGGTGCCAAATGTTTTTAGCATGCACCAGTTTTCAGTAGTGCACAGGGGCTCCATAAAGCATAGGGAGGGGGGTGAGCTCTCCATTTGTCAAAATGAAGCGGTACAGCCCCCTGGTGTAGGCATGATGCGCCAAGCCATGGCTCCACAAAAAAATGAGGCTGGAGTTGTATAAAGTGTGAGTTTTATTACACTGTCGTTTTGCAAGAGCAATATTTTGCTAATGCCCTGGCAGGGGTGTGTTATGACATTTTAAGTTAGTGCTTGATTTGAAATTTCATTTCAACAGTGGTGTCCCTCAGAGCATTCACAGATAAATTAGATGTTATCACTGCAAATCCCAGAAATCTTTGAAAATGAGCAGGGAAAGATGAATATATGGACAGCGTAGGTGATTTCAGTCAGTTTTGTCATACTTCATTGTACAGTAAAAGCTCGTTGATTCAAACTTCAAAAATTCAAATTTATGGATAATTTGAACTGTACGATGTAGCCCGTAGGAGCTCTGATAGAAGCCTATGTATAAAAATAGCCCTTAATTCAGACATGAGTGGGCTCCCTCACGAAAATTTTGAATTTGTGCCTCCGAGCTGGCGGCTTGGTGCATGTGGTACGCTTGTTCGTCGTCTCCGTTTCGTTCTTGGTCTTTTTTGCGCTGTGTTGCTAATAGATTACCAACTAGCGGCAACCCTCACGCTTTTAGGTACGGCCACATTAAGGCACCAGATGCCTACACACAATGGTGGGTGGCCTTTGGAATGTAGGGAAAAACGGAGAGAGAAGGTAAAATAGGGTAAACCCATTCAAACCCCCTATGGTACACGCTTTCGAAGATGACTTCATTGTGGATTTCAACGGCATGGACACTACAGAAGTGCTTTGTGGCACGCTGACAGATGACAGGATTTCTTAGTTCAGAAACAAAACCCGTCGACGCCAGTGACGACAAAGAGGAGTAGGACACTGCGTCATCGCGGCTTGAATGTAATGGTCGGATGGAATACCGCCCCTCTCTTCTTTATTTTAAAAATTCGAGAACGAGGCCTACCGCCCTATCCGCTAGTTAGAACAAAAAGTGGTCGCCGTCGGCTTGTAGGGCAACAGGCAGGCAGCAATTGTTGAGTTTTTTTTTTCAAGAAATAAATTATTTACATGTCTTACTGCTTCCCTATCATTGTGTACTGTTGTTATTCAACTTTGTTAGTTCGAACTTTCATTGATTTGAATTGAGACGGCGTCCCCTTGTGGTTCAAATTAGTGAGCCTTTACTGTAATCGCTTATTACTGTAGATCCCACCTATACGTACTGTTTCCATGTGCCAATGTTGTGTCTTATGCCTTTTGTTGCAGGGCACTTTCTCCATAGTCCTCATGGGTGTGGTGGACAGCACCTGCAAGTTCGTGTTGGTGTACGTGGGTGCTTAGGGCCGCCAGAGCGACGGCGGCGTCTTCAAAAATGCAGAGTTCGGGAAGGCCCTCAGCAAGGGGCAGAAGGACATACCCTCACTTCGGCAGCTCCCAGGTACAACCACAGTTGCCCCTTACGCCTTCGTTGGGGATGAGGCGTTTCAGCTGCGGAGAGACTTTATTCGCCCCTTCCCAGCTAATCACCTGGAAGGCGGACGAAGAGTCTTCAATTACAGGCTCAGCCGAGACAGAGAGAGAGAATGAACTTCTTTATTAGCAAAAAAAAATGTGGAGTGGTGTCCTCATTTCAGGACCCCATTCGTGGTGCCAGCTGCGACAGCCCTTTCAACCAACCGAAGCTGGTCTTCCGGACTGGAACTGGACAACACGCTCTCCCACTGCTCATAAGACGGACGAGAAATTCTGTCCAACTTGGGGTTTTTCTGACAACCGCACACCATATGGTAGAGCGTGCCAGGTTCGCCACAAAACTCACATAGAGCGGAGTACTGGGTTGGGTACATTAGGCGCAATTTCGTCAAGTGGGGAAACGTATTCGTTTGAAGCAGCCTAAGTATTCTTTCCTGGGCTTTCATTAAGGATTCGTGGGCCGGGGGGTAAATCCTGCGCTCGAGCCTGTAATGTTGACTGATCTCGTGGTAGGTGAGCAATGGGCTCGGAGCCTCTATCCCTCGTGGTGCCCGGCGGGATAGCTCTCGGGCAGTATTATGGGCGGTGTTGTTGCCCTGGAGGATCGAATGGGCTGGAGTCCAGAGTATATTGACTCGTCGGTGAAGCGGACGTTGAAGAAGAATATTTAAGGCACATTTGGATATTCTTCCATGCAGGCAATTTCGGCATGCCTGTTGGGAATCTGTGACAACTGTATCTGCGGTGGTCTGAGAGATGGCCAGTGCAATGGCAGCCTCTTCTGCTTGGTCAGTGGTCGTGCAGGGTAGGGTAATGCTGGTAATATGCGACGTTGCGGTTGTCACAACAGCGGTCATCGATCCCCTTCTGGCGTAGTCAGCCACATCTGTATAGACCGTGCTGGCCCTGTTGTCATTGACCCTTCCGATTGCACGAGCTCTTGCCTCTCTTCTGCCTGCATGATGTACTGGATGCATGTTGCGCGGTATTGGCGCTACTGCAATCTTCTCTCGCAGTTCGATTGGCATATCCCGATACTGTACCTCTTCAGGGGACGTCATTCCTAGTCTGCCTAGGAGGCTTCTCCCAGTAATACTTGACCCCAATCTTTGTCGCTGGTTTGATAGATGAGCCTCGATGATTTCAGCCACTGTGTTGTGAATACCCAGTTTTAAAAGTTTTTCATTCGAGGTGCTTACTGGGAGGCCCAGAGCCTGCTTATATGCCTTTCTGATTAATGCGTCCAATTTAGCACGGTATGATATCAGGCCATTTCTTTGGGTATGCTGAGCTTGCCGCACTTAATTTCACACAAAGAGAAAAAACATTTGAAATAACATTTATTACACACTTGACGTTGTGACATTAATAAAGGGAAATAAAAATGAAGCAAATAAAAACAATGAACACGAAAGGGAGACAGTTTTTAAAAGGTACCAGAAGCCACATTTAAAAGCATATAGTCAGCCACAGCTCTAAAACAGCAGCTCTTAATTTCAGTACACGGCTGCTGAGCAAAAACAATTCAGAGGGAAAACAGCTAAAAACAGAAGAGGTAGAAAAAGTGCACAACGTACAGCTCACAATACTTAGTTCAAACTCTCGGTAGAGCCCACCATACTTAGTACAAACTCGGTATGAAAAATATTTTCAGCAGCAGCCCTGTCTGTCTGAATAGCACAGAAAAATCAGGCTTGCATAGCAGCTTATGCGGCTTGTGGTAAGCTATGCATTACAAGCATAAGTGCAGATTTAAATTGGTGTATTTCTAGACGTTGGTACAGAAATAAAAACTGCGAATGCCATACCGCAACACACTGTAAGCAAGCAAAAAAGATTTATGTATGTCCAGTGGGCATAACACTAATGGAACCCATGAGACAAGCAACCTTTTGGGGTTCGTTATATACGTGTGCTTATCGGATATCTTAAGATGTATAAAAAATAAACTAATAAACCTAAGTATGTGACAGTAGATGGAAGGGCAACTGGTGCACATGTGCGCTTCACAATAGTATCGATTGGAATGCAAGAGGTCTGGCCACATAGCCACGGATAGAGAAAAAACATGGCAGCCAGTAAAAAAATATTCTGACATTTTTGCTCCGACAATAAATGCTGTGTAGTCATTATGATGCAGCTGTACATTAACGTGATCAAGAAAGGAAACAAGTTTGTCTAACAGAAGATCAGTGCGAGTGGAAAGATTAATCGAGGCTTCGACACCAAATGTGTTTGTGTTGCTTTACAATGTGTGTGTTACTTTGCCGCTAAATGGGCTGACCAAAGTTAGTCGGTACTAGCATGTAATCATTTTACGTTGGTGTTCTTGCAGCTGCAGTTCAAAATTAAGTCTACAGAATTGGTTTTAAAAGGTTGCTTCTTCTGAAACCTATTTCGCACTATTGTTATTTCGTTTTACCAGGAGGTGTGCAGAGAATGTCATTGACATCACGGCAGCCAGGTGGCGCATTCTGCTGAGAACAATCCCACTCCTACCCAACAATGTGGATTTTGTGGGGAAAGCGGCATGCGTTCTCCACAATTTCTTGTCCGTCCTGAACGAATAATCCCAGCAGTTCCGGGACCACTTAGAAAAATTCGGGAATGTGGTCGCAGGAGAATGCAGGCAAGGCAATCAGCAGGCGTCGGGGCGGCAGCACGTGGACCCCTGCTGTTTCCCGCATCAAGGGATGCAGTCAAGAAACTTCGGTTCAGATGCTGCAGATGCCAGGGCCCTCTTCTCTGCCTACTTTTGCAGCAGCGCTGGAGAGGTGCCTTGGCAGTGGCACCAGCCAAGGGTCTCCAAAGAAGGGGCTCTCACGCGCCTGCAAGAGCAGGGGCTGCACCCACTTTTCTGAAGGTAAACTCCTTTATTCGCAAATACACTTTGAATCATGTTTACCCATCTATAATTGGCCCACTCGTGTAGCACCACGCAAGTCAACATGCCTCGTTCTGTTTTCCCACGTTTTGTCAGCTCTAAATAAACAAGAGGTACCACACTTCAGCTACTTTAAATTGTTTGATCACTTCAATAATCTTCATGCGCATGTCCAAGTGGTGTTCCTCTTTTACTTCTCTCATTTCCCTCACGAGTGACAACGCAAAATGATGATGGTCGTCCTGTTCCTCTAGACAGTTTGGTAGTTTTCCAAGATGCTCTATCAGCAAACTTTCATCGCCGTCTTTCCTTTTTCTTATTTTAGGTGGTTGCATCGCAGACACGCTGACAAGGCGGGACCCCTGGCTTTGCAGTGACGTTCCCGCCAACCCAAGCGATGACACAGTTCCCAGCGCTGATGGTGCCGAATCACTTGATGACTGTGTTGACTCAAGCGATGGCGATGCTGGTTTAGGTAGCAACGGGGCACACTCAATCGACCCCACCGGCACTGGGTACAGATCAGCGTGGTCGTCCGTCTAATCAAATTCGATGCTCTCAAATTGGCTATGAGACATTTCTCTAAATAGGATTTCTGCCGTCCTCTGACGTCCCACTTGCCGGGCATCCTGCTTTTTCTGCTTATTCTGTGGCTCGAAGTTGCCAGAAGTCCTGCACAGCAAAAATGAAGGTGTATGCATTGTTGTATAGGTGTGTAAAAAGGTGTCAATGTTTGCCCTGAAACATGGCAAAATATTCTAGTAACAGCAAGAAAATATTCCCACTGCTAAGAAATGTATGCTTTTTACACTACCATAGTGTATGTGTACTAGCACACTCGTTGCTGCACTGTGTTATACAGAAAGCCTCATGGATCGCGCATGCCATTCTGAGTTCCTTTTTTAACTTCCGGCTGCCGGCAGACCCTTGGAGCAAGTTAGTGTGTTTACGCAGGCGATCGTTATGCAACGTCAAACATGCCAACATTGCCATTGTTAACAAATGCATGCTTGTTACACTACAGCATAGTGCGTGCGAAAACAATTATAATTGTGTTGTTTTTTATTAAAAGGGGGAGAGGGAAAGAACATTTTTTTGTCCAGTTTAGGAGGGCTAGCCTTCCATCCTAGATGTCAGCCAGGTGCCTTTGGGTCCTAGCAGCGTCTTCGGCTAACTGAATGTCCCAGAGCTGATCCGCGGGATCTGAGCTGGGGAGCAGTCTCCCACTGCTCTTCACTAATAATTATGTGGTTCTAAGAGATAGCTCGAAGCCATTCCCATAATATACAGGGTGTTCCAGCGAACACTTTCAAAAATTCTTAAAAATAGGATCTTCGAGAAAAAAAGAAACCCTCTTCAGAATGAGACTGCTAGCTGCGGCGGACGCCAGGTAGTAGAAGGGCGTGCCCATTATTTAGGTGGGTAATTAAACTCTCCTAATTAACTTCTTAATTAGCGGATTTTGGTGGCTATTGTGAACGGTAATTTTGTAGTCCCGGAGAAGACGATTTCACATCATATTTTAAAACAACGAAAAAGTCGGTGTTTAAAGCCCTGTGCGCGAGGAAACCTGCCGTTGTTTTTTGCTCGAAAACGAAACTCGGCGCTCGAGGAGCGCTGGAAGTCTTGAGCGAACGCAACGTCCACTGGTGACGTGCTTCAATGAATGTGGCGGCCAATTCGAAATGTAAGGGCAATTTACCCTAGCTAGGAAGCCTCAGCATGCGGCCACAGCCACGAAAACCTTCCTCACCCAGCAACCAAACCTTTCCTTTGTCTGACCAACGCCGCCTGTATTAACATTGCCTGACGCGTCGCGCGCTTTTCAATGGGAAGGGTAGGGACGCTTAGTTCAGGCACTGATCCGCTATGTGGCGCGTGCTGGCGGACATCTCGCCGTACGTCACTGCTCGCGAGTCGCAAACGCTGCACCCACTTCTACGACGTGTGTCTGTCAGCTTGCCTGTTGGGCTTCAAGGGCCGTTTCGCTTACATCTTAGCCGTGACGGGGCGCTAGTTCTGTGGCGCACTGGGGATCTCGTTCAACGTGTCGCTCGCTTCATACTTGCTGCATTTTTCCAAAGATAAACACGGAGGCGGACTGAAATAGTCTAAGAACATACTGATTGTCGGGTAGACATATAGCTAACAGAAAAACGATATTTTCGGATGGGGCAGCCGTTATTTTACTGATATTTTTCTTTCTGGAGTATTTAGAGAAGAAAAAATTGCGTGCACGTTTTTTGTTCAGGCGCTCACTTCTACGATTACTTTCCAATAATATCACGTGCTTGTAAACTTCAGAAAATTATAGGAAACAAAAGGATAAGCAGCTGCGATCCCGCCACGCTGTCTGGGCGCTTCTACAGTACAGTCCTCAATTTCAGAAATGCGTACCGATGCGGAGTGCGAACAGGGGGGTCAAAACAATACCTAAATGCGGAGGGGATAGAGGGGGGATGCCCCACTGAGAAAATTTCAGGGCCTGTGATCACAGTAGATAAGCGCGCAAAGCTGGCATCAGCCTGCGGCAGCGCAAGGGATTTTGCTTCGTGACAAAGGAAGTTTTATCAGTGACAGACCAAGACAGACAGGCATGGTGAAAAACAAGAAGGCGTAGGAGCGCCGCCTCGGGAACGCTAAACAAACTTTCCACTATTTTGCATAGTTTCCGAGAAGCGGCGCTGGCTGGCGGACACGAAAGCACGCTGGAAGGCTACGGAGCGGGGAAGGGTAGGAGAGAGCAATAGGAGAGTGGCTGTTTGGCCATTTTTCGCTCACGCGTTAGGCACTGTTTATACAGGCGGCGTTGGTCTGACGCGCTTTCTAACACGCAGCGATTATAAACGAACAGCAGATAAACCTAACAAAAAAAAAAATGAACGGATGGTGACGTTTCACATTTTTCACGTCTGGTAGCCACTTCAGATATGGTCAAGACAATAAAAAAAAAGAAAAGCAAAACTGTCGCCAACGCCCACTTGGGCTCCTGAAACTGGCGACGGCGCCGTGGGCGACGGCTAGCCTTTTTCTCTCGCCTACCAACGAAAGAAAAGATAACGCTAGACGTGGTATAAGGTGACCGTTGATCATTGAAAAAATACAGGAGGCGATGGCGTTTATATCAGCTGATTCCCTAGCGTGGGGAATCACCAGAGCCTTCTTGAATTGGGCGACACAGTCACTGCAACACGTCATCAGCGGATGTTGCATTTTCACTAGACTTCTGGCGCACCATGTGCCCTGCGTTTCGGTTTCATGCTGGAAAAATACTTGATTTTTGCGGGTTGCAGGGCTCTACAGAGTGTGTTTTTTGTTGATCTAAAAATTGATCGGTTATCGTCGTCTCTGTGGCTAGAAACTCGCAATTGGCAATAACCGCCAAACTTCGCTAATTCAAAAGTTCCATAGACAATTTTATTAATTAACTATGTAAATCACATTTTATAACTGCTGACGTCCTCCGAACCTGACAGCTTGTTTCTTAAGAGAATTCCTATTTTTCTTGAAAAGCCCACTGTAAGCCCGCTGCGTAATTCTCGTTTTGTTTACCGGCGAGACGCGAAGTTGGAAGCCGCGAGCGCATGCCTCGCGTTCCTTCCTTTTGTGCGGCGAGAGGAGGGGGTGCTTATCCCGAAAACCTTCGTTGCGCTGGTATGCGGTCAGCTCTTCCCGCGGGTCGGGCGGCGGCCGTCCTTGGCCTCGGGAGGGGATTAGCCCCGACTTCCTCATTGTGCCGGCGAGCGCCCGTGAACAAAGGCGAAGCGGCGAGACGTTAAGACGTTGCTGTAAGGCGTTAGTCTAGACCGTTCTAAGCCGTCCGCCTTTCGCCTTGGAGCAGTTACCGCCCGTTCAACCTAGTGGGGTGACTACTACTCACGGTATGCGACTTTGTGTAGCCGAGGCCTTGCCTTGGCTTAGCGGTGGCAATAACGTTCGCGGAAAGCTGACTAGGAGTTGCATGAGAGAGATTATCGGGTCATGTGAACGCGGGGGTGACATGTTTACGATTGGTTAGTTCTTTTTGTGTGTGTGTGTTTTATTTGTTTGTAGTGGACCAATCGGGGCTTTGAGAGCTGATGTCAGTCACCCTGATGTCAGCCCGGATATCCGCCTGACATCATGTGCACTCTCGCACCAGCAGGGGCGCTGCCCAAATCCTATAAATGCTAGGAACCCCATTACCGGGGTTCGGATTTTACTTCTTACAGGCGCTTCGCGCCATCGGCTATGCCGAGCGTTCTTCTAAGATCCACCACTTGGGTCCATTCTCGTTTGTAGGTACCCTGTACCTTCGGCTATGCCGAGAGTTGTAACGAGTTACCCATTTTATGTAAATATTGTAAATTTCTCTTGTAAATAGTACTGCCTATAAACTCCAAGTTATATCGTACCCAAGCCTGCGTATAATGACTACCGGAATCCAGCAACCACCGAACCCATCGACTCCTCGACGGCCGCCTCCGGCGGCTTAACAGATCGTCGGCCGCACTGGCGAACATCTCGCTGCTGGTCCTCATCGGCTGACGGCGGTACCAGCGGAGCCACTTGTGGGGGAGGAGTGCGAAGGAAAACTTTACTCCCACCCTCAGGAATTTTTGAAAGTGTTCACTGAAACAACCTGCATGTGCAAGATCAGACCCCTGTTTGCATCTTCTACATGTGTCTGAAAGGTGTCCAGGATGACTGTATGCAACAGGATTTGGGCACTTTTGGCATCACTTGTACATCTGAGTAGTGTAGACGTCCTATGTGGTTCCAAGAACTGCAAGGGAATCACTTCTGCATCTTGACAAAACTGCTGCTCCAATGAAGTTCTCCAATGAGCGGCCCCACCAATCACTGAAAGCAATAAAATGCTCAATTTTGTTGGCTTCAGCTTGACATAATTTTTATTTACTATAGGTTTCCACTTTTAGAGCACCCCTAGTTTAAACCTTACATTACACCGCACATTACAGATGCGGTTTTGGTACTGTTACAAGCAATTTTTAGCTTTTAATCAAGACTCCATCCTGGTGCGGGAACGCGGATCACGGCGCAAAAGTATGCACATTGGGTGTGTACAGGAAAGAAATACACATACGCAATAAGCACTTTTTCTGCGTTTTTACCTTGACTCGTCGCGTTTCGTGTAAAATTCTGTGGCGTATTAGCGACTTTCGCCAACATTCCCGCAAGGATCACAATCACAAGCTTCTTTATTCGACGCGAAAAATACGCGAGCTTTTCTCTTTCGCTATTTCGTAATGCTAATAAAAGCGTCAATAAACTTACTTTCGGGTGGTCATGGTGTCGCGCAGGAACAGCAGCTGTTCGTAGAACGGCCACGAAGCCGGCTACACTGCACTGCTGGCTGGCGGGTTCCCGTCATCGTCGTCGTCATCTTGGGTGTCGAAGTCGTCGGCGTCTTCGGTGCCCATGTCGCTTTTTTTTATTTTTCTGGGCTAGGACGAATGGCCTTCGAAACTTGTTTTTCGACAATTTACACCGCTTTTCTAGCGCAGTGATGCACTCTGCGTAGATGAAATGAAATATCAGCCGCTGCTATCAACACAACCTGTCAAGCCGGCGGAGACGCGCCGTACGTACCTTTGCTGACCTTTCCCGGTAACATTATTTCGCACACTTCTTTCCACAAGGCATCTTTCACTTGTCGGTTCTTGTGGTCCCTCTGCGTGGCCAGCCACAAAGACGTCCAGCTGGCCACACAAGAGATCATTTTTCGGTTGTTTACCGCCATCGCCGACAACTTGCTGAAGGCGGCCATTGCGGCTGAGAGACAGAAGGAGCGTAAGCCCACGGCAGCGTCGTTTGATTGGCTGCTGCCGAGGAAGCAACTTCCGGCGTGTGTAAAAATATCTGACATAGCCAGAGCTTGCCGAACGCGTCATGCTTCGCCAGGCGCGCCGTCTCCGACACGCGCCTGGGGACGCGTGAACGCGCCAGCGCGTAAAATCTATTTACCGCTTTAGGTTTTACAGCGTTTCAAGGCGCTCTAATTTTATTGTTTTTTATTACTCTGGACACCAAAAGCGCGCTTAGCGAGCCGCACGGTTGCTGAGCAGCCGGCGACCATGGCCGCGAAGTGGTACAGGCGGCGCAGTTAGCTCGAGCGATAACTTGTTACCTACGCGCGAAGTTGAACGCAAGTTCCAAATAACGCAGCACGTGTGAGAAAAGGATTGATGATGCGATGGCGGGTTGCATTAAAAATTGTCATCTTCGCCGCTGCAATCGAAGAGTGGCAATCGTGTATCCGCCGCAGTACTAACGAACACTTCTGTATGCGGACCTGGAGGCAGACCGGTCAGCTGCTCTCAGCGCGCGTCTCTAAATTAACCGTCTCAAGGCATTCTCTAGCAGCTGCAGCAATGTGCAGTCGCAGCCCCTGCGTCACGTCAACGGTCGCTTTTTAATCAAGCGGCTGACGAAATTATAAGGTAGGCGCATTCGCAGAAACTACCGGCGACGCGGATTTGACAGTGCAACGGCAGCTCTGCTCTGTGATATCCGGCGGTCACGTGGACAGCTTTGCGTACACAAAATTTCACGTTTCACGGCACCCGCTAAAACCGAAACTGCGGCTGGCCGCATTAAAACGTCTCTAATACAACCGTCGCACGCTGAAGAAAATGAGTTTTCCACTCATGATGAGTAGGTGATTAGCTACTTACCGCAACAAAAAACCAAGATGCAAAATTTTTCGTCAGTGCCCCTTTACCATGGAACTTTTTCTACACCCAGCCGACTTTTCTGCCACCCCCAACCTTCAGAACGCTTTATATGGTGTCAATTTTAGGTTCTGGACAAACACTGGATCCCCTGGACACCGCACTCGTTCTTCGATCCCGCACCCGAGGCTTTCCCGAAACCCCACCCCGGACCTGTCTTTTACGATCGATTCCTCACCCGTTCACTAAGTGGCCTCACTCGGTATTATTGGCATGATAGTGCACGTAAACGGCTCTGGGGCGTTGATTCTTTCACACGTAACAGCCAGTGAGCTTCCATAGAAGAATCTGCACCCGGCACCATGGCTTAAAAGAACCAGACACCAGCCGTCTTGTCTAAGCCCTACTGGCCAGTCGCATTACATATGGTACTCTCTACATCAACCTTATGGTGAAGGAAGATGTCAAACTAGGCGCTCTTATCGGGATATTGTGCAAGATGACCCTAGGCCTCCCCCCGCCCTCACGCCTACTGCCAGTCTTCTGCGATTATATATACACAAACCCCTTTCTCAGCTGCTAAACCCCAGTAGGTTCAGCAAGTCACGCGCTTTGCCCTGACGCCTACGGGACCCGCGGTACCCCATAAACTAGGCTATACGCCACTCCTCCGCCTTTCGAGGGATCCGTGCGTATCCGTCCCTCACTCCAGCCTTATGACTTTGTGCGTCATATCCTCGAGTACATGCACCATTTAATCATTCAGGGCAGAGGACAGGCCCGCGTCACCCGCCTCCGAGTCGAATACTACAGGAAACCGGACACCCGATAAACAGAAATCGCTCCGTACACATCTCGCCTCGCTCATACAGTGGTTGTCGTCTACTCCAAATCTGTAATATTACCTCCCTCAGCCTTCTCCACGCACGCACCACGACGGCAGAAGAGACAGCCATCACCCTGGCAGCAACGACGGCTTCCTCCAACTACGTGGCAATCCTCACAGACTCGCAGCAGGCTTGCTGAACTACTGTGCAGGCCACATCTTGCAAACAGGCCAGATATTGTGCAGGCCACATCTGCCTTCAGCTCTCAAGACTTTATCCTCAAGAAGGATCCCCCACACCAAGATTTTGTGGACACCAGGCCATTCTTCCCTTCTAGTGAAACGAGGTGGCACACACCGGTGCCCGCGCTCTTACCATTGTCAGTTTGTTATGTGCACCGACAGAATAGGTTTTAAAATTAGAGTCCAAAAATCCTACCGGGGTTTTTCTCCTCCACCTCCGGTTCCGGTGTTGTTGTAGTTTTCCATTCTGGTGGTATCGTTATCCATTTTGGATTTATACCGTATGGACGGAGTACACCCCCTTCTATAAGTATACCGTCTTCGTCCGTAATGGGCCCATGGCCTCCACTGGGGAAGCCATCACTGCCACCGCCGCCTCCACCGCCGCCAAAATTCCCAAGGCTGTTATCCGCGGACTCAGTGTCGTCACCACCTGCACAATAGAAAGAGCGAAGAGCAGTGTTGAAGTACACCGGCGGCACATCTGGGCGGATTTGTTGCGAATGGCGTTGAAAATATCACGACTTTTTTATTGCCGCTGCCAGGTAACACACCTCCAGTTTCTTCATCCCTTCGCCTCATCATCTCTCCGGATACTCTCCGCTCCTACCACAAGCCATTGGCATTAAGTTCCTCCCCCCATCTTTCGCCGCTCATCGCCCTGATCATTTTCCCATCTCTCTCCCTTCTGCCTCCTTATCGACCCCCACCGTATCTTTCACCTCCCTCCTTGCACTCCACATCCACTTCCTCCACCTCATGTCTGCTTCCGAGCTCTTTCTCCCCATCTGCGAAAAAACTGCGTGTAATCTGGAGTTACCCTACCTCCCGCCCCCAACATTTCTCTTGTCCCCATCCACCATTTCTCTGACATTCGTCTTCAATTCCTTCTACCCCTTCCTTCTTTCCTAACATTCATCCTATTTTTTCTATTAGGCTTCCTTTCTTGAGTCACGAGACCTAATGCTGCCTCACGGGTGACTTGGAAAGGTCTCTTCGAGTAACGCATGCGTAACTAAAAATTACTGTGTCATGGTGGGTGAAGCGATTCTGTAGAAACACTTCTTAAGAGTGGTTACCCACACGAAAAGTAGTAATTTGTGGGCCAAGGCTGGTTACATAACCGTTGGAGACTCACGGCCTTTTCACATGTGACTGCTGGTAACTAAAAAGTTACCTCTAAGTCACTATTTAAAGGGTACGTAGCTAGGGGTAATATTGGCGATCGTACACGCATTTCTCTTGTGCGGGTTGCAGAAACAGAAACCAAATTAACTGAGTTGAGGTGGCCCAACCAAGGCGACTGTCTTTAAAACGGCCCTAAATAGGCCTCCACACGTTCGTATATTGTGATCACGCATAATAAGAAAAGCGAAAACGCCCGAGTGTACGACATTTTGGCGCACGTTAAAGATCCCCAGGAGGTCAAAATGAATACGGAACCCTTCACGATGGCGCGCCTCATCGCCTGTGTGACGTCGGCGCGTTAAACCACACAATCAATCAATCAATCAATCAATCAATCAATCAATCAATCAATCAATCAATCAATCAATCAATCAATCAATCAATCAATCAATCAATCAATCAATCAATCAATCAATTAATCAATCAATCAATCAATCAATCAATTATTCAATAAATCAATGAATCAATGAATCAAGGAACGAATGAACGAATGAATGAATGAATCAATAAATCACTAAATCAACTATAATAGATCAGCTATACCTAGACGGCAGGTGGCGAAGTATCAAGCAGAGGCAACTTTCACGATACACTGTGCGCACAGACCATGCATTCACTCGTGATACCTTGGATTAGAAGTATGAAACCTGGGCCATCATTATTTCCGCTGCCGCGTAACGCTCCTCCACTTTCTTCCTACCCTTCCTCAACACCTGCTCCTGTACTACCCCCTCATCCCGCAAGCCACTCACGATACACTCGAGTTCCTTTCTTTCGCCACTCATAGCATCACCAGTTTTACCAATCTTTCCCGTCAGCCTCCTCTACACCCTCCAATCAACACTCACGCTATCTCTCGCTTCCCTCCCACCCTTCCACACCAACTTCTCCCTCCCCATCTTATCCTTCCCCTAACCGACAATATGCTGACTCCCTCAGAGAGTGGCCACAGGAACCGACCATGGATATAGATGCACCGCTCTCAGTTGTTTTGTTGCTGATGGTCCTACCTGGCGTTATACTACTCAAACTGCCTTTTTATGAATATGTGCTCTCTTTTCACCCGAGCCAACCAATGTCAATACGATGTACATCAAAAAACTTTAGTTTAGACAGATGGTCTCCCACATCCGCGAAACAGACAGAGCGAAGTTGAAAGGGCCACAAAAATGCCATAGGTGCGAAAGATTGAGATGAGAAGCAAGTTTCTTAGTTCAACAGAAACAAGTCGAGCACAATGAATTCAACAACATTTGCATAATTACGTTTCCGACGGAAACACAAAGAATACTAAATGTGCCCGCAGGCGTGGGACAATTGATATACGAATAGTAAAGCATGCAACACCCACACAAACACGCTATCCACACACATACGCCGCTGTTACGGGTTTAAGCAGTACAGTTTATGTCCAGAACATGCTTTGTGTAGGAATAGTCGTTAAGACTACTACATCAGAGCTATGTTTTATCTATAGTAACAGCGCAAACACGGGACGAAAATAAGAAGGCACGAACACAGGCTGCGCTTGTTCAGCAGCTTTTGATTGACATTGCTACTGCAAACAGTGCTTTCCTGGAAATGAAATTCATAATATGCATAGCGGCGCTGACAACAAGCAAGCACCGCTTTATTCTCAGAAAAGTGTCACGCCAAACGTCCCAGATATTGCCCTCGACCATATCCGGTGATGCTATAAAAAGCATGGTCGATACCTTTATTACAACATTTCTTCTCGCGACCACTTCTCGGCGGAAAAAAACATTTTCTCTCTCACAACAACTTGAATATCGTGGATGTTAACAAAAACTAGGTTTCGAAAAAAATCTTCACAAATAAAATATTATACAGAGCTGCGTAAAAAAATTGCCACCAACTTTGAGAGCAGTTCGTGTTAGTCGAAATAAGCTTTTGCGGGGAAGCAATGCTGCGTTTATGGCCCATAGTTAGACATTCTTCAGCTGTTACAATTTTCGGAGACAACACAGCTGCATAGTTTGCTTGTATTGCTGATGGAAAGTGCAGTGACGAAAATTTAGGAATTGGGAAGCCTATAGTTTGCTAGCGCTAGCACACTAACTTTGAAAATTCTTAAATATTGCTCGCGTTCCAGCGCTTATCATAGCGTGTGGCCTTCTATGTCAGAATACAGGCTCGGCAACACTTGAAAAGATTTGTGAAGGACATTGCATCTGAAAGTGTGGGCTTTTTTGAAAAGGTGCACCAAGGACATTGATTTCTGAAAGATTGGGCTTACTTGAAAAGGTGCACCAAGGACACTGATTTCTGAAAGTTTAATCGGGTAACTTTTTGTTTTAGCGAAAAAAAATATTTTTCATACTGAGCTACCGCCTTGGCCTCCGTAGGTTGGGCCATAAGTTCCCTCCACTTCGCCGACAGTTCACCCTGGCAGGTCAGAATTCCTGCGGTCGTGCAGTTCGAGAGACCGCTTGTTTCGTTTAGTTCCAAAGATTTCGTTTCCTTCGTAAAAGGGATTCGACATGCATCTCCCTGCCTTCCGCGATACCGCAGACGAAGTGAATGAGTAAAACGTGAAGCGATAAAGACTGAAACACGACGCCACACGTAAATTAGTGGAGATAGGGTGTGGTGCATTGTAAAAGCGATGGAACAGGCTTAGTCGCTGGACCGCAGGTGTTCGCTGACAAAGAGAAGGAGTAAAAAGTTTTGAAGTTGTGCCGCTTTTCCGGGAAGGTTTGTAGGCGAAACCGTCCCGGAAAATTAAAAGTTCAAGCTGCACCACTTCATAGGAGCAGCAAGCAACGTACCCAAGAGATATGAAAAGCAGTCTCCAGGATGATGAGAGGATTCCTCTTTGACACTTCGCAGAAAATTTTATTATTCTGCAGTGAGATGCTCCCTCATTCTACCACTCGGTACCGACTCAAGCCAGGGTACAATTGTTTTTGCCATACTGTTGTTGAAAAGAAACGGGTCCCTTTGTATAAAAATGCCTGCCGTGAATTCGGTTGTTATTGACCACCTAAAGCCCCCGTGATCACTCTTCGATGTTAGGCGTAGCAGACTCGTGACCATGGTTTTTCTACTGTCCTTAAAATTTATTATTCTTCGGTGAGGGCATCACCACAATACAAGAACACAATTTTTTTGTAAATTTGAAAAAACTGGAAAATGACCTCAACCTATCAGCCTCGTGGAACTTTTTGTTGGAACGTAAAATCGAAAGAGTGCTTGGGGCAGGGTTGGAAATGAAACGCGGCATGCTGAAGAGATTTGCAGTCTCGGCCAGTCTTCCAAGAGCTTAGCAGGAACACATACGCCCACCAGCGTTTTACAAGGGCCGAAAAGAAAATCAATGGTATATCTCAGCAACCAATAGTTGCCACGGGGAAAAGAAAAAAGGTTGGCTACCTGAGTGGAAACTGCAGCCTCCTAAATTCACCAAGGAAGGCCTGGAGACCTATGATTTACGACATCTATCTGCATGTAAGCAGCATTCTGGGAGTGATTTGAGACCTCCTGAACCGCACTTCAAAAAACCAGCTAATCAAGTGAGAACCAAAAACCGCATGCGGCCACCCCATCTACCGCTTCGTACAGTGAAGCGAACTCGTGGCCCACCAACTCAGGCCGTGGTGGCCGCTCAATACTAAAAAATATATTCTCCCCTAAAAAAAGTACTCTGATTCCCCTTTCTGAAAATTTCCTTCTGTACATCCTTTCAAATGAGCTCAACTGTACTTCGATATGGAACGCCTCACACTGCAATAGATTATGATTTGACTATGACGTGTGGCGCGCGGACGCTGCAGTGGGGATAAGTCGCGCCGTATTGCAAGGCACCGGATTAATTTCAACCACCCGAGGATATTTAATGTGCGCCGAAATCTCGAACACACGGGCGCTTTAACTCTTCACCTCCATCCGAGAAGCGGCCGCCGCGTCCGGGAATCTAACCCGCCCACACTGCTAAAAAAACTGAAGATGAGCAACATTGTAAATTTTCCGAAGCGTATGTGTTTAGCGCTCCGAAGCCACTCGACTCCCATTATTTCCCCAACCTATGCTGCATAGTATCCAAGAATTGTAACACCTATAAAAATCTCTAAATATGGCCGAGAAACACCGCATTGCTTCCCCGTTAACCTTTTGACGCACGTATAAGCTTTAAGTGCGCTGTGGCAAGGAAGCACGGTTCTTTTTCCACCAGCTGAAATTTTAAACCGCGCTCGGTGTGATGTTTTATTTATATTAATTTTTCGCAACCTAAGTTTTGGTCACACCACAATATTCAAATAGTTCCGAAAAATAGATATAAACTTTCCGCTAAGAATTTGTTACGCGAAAGAATGGTGTAGTGAAGGTATTAATCATGAGTTTTTATAATGTGATCGGAGGTGGTACCATGCACTTACTTGCACGTTCGGCGTGGATTAACCCTCATGGAAATGAACAACGGCATAGCACCAAGCATTAGCAGCAAAGCCTTGATGCACGCGGCGTCCTGTTGGAGATTCTCAGCGCACTCACCTGCCCCTGATGATTCTACCAAGGCGTAGATCACGGTACCGGTAAGTAGCATGAACATGATGGCCAATATGCAGAAGCCCAGATAGGTGACCGAGCTTGAATCACTGCGAGCACAGTACAGGTATGCATGAGGTCCTTCAACCTTGGACGCCAAAATTTGAACTCAACTGCAGCAATGCTTTCCATTCTTAACACCACGACGTCTTCCAGATTAAGAGGGGAAAATATCTTTCCAACGAGAAAATAGGGCTACGAAAGACGAAGACCGACCGAGTGGGACGCACATGGGCTGCAATCTGTTCCGCCAACCGTATTTGAAAAATAGACTCCTCTTACCTAGGAATACGGTTTGACAGGACCACATCTCCACCGATGTGGTCCTGGTGCATTTATCCTTGGCATTTACCATTTGGACTTCGACTGCGTGGATGGTCGGGGGAACTTCGCCTCTTGCGACTTTCGTTGACGACTTTCTGGAATGGCGTCAGTGATATCAGCGGTGGGGAAACCAAAACATATACAGCTTCGCTGCAAATTGTGCATTTGCTGCATAGAGGAGGACAGATACATGTGCTACAGTGAAGTGGCGGTCATTCGCGAGTTTATTGTGGGAAAGCTGTAAACGTGTCGGTTTCCCCATCGCTTATATGGCTGACGCCATTAACTTCAACTCACCACCAACAAATTTATTATTGATTATGACAACTCCTGTCTGTAGTAATCGAAGGGCGTCGACGGAAGTGTGGGGACATAATCGCAGTTGCTCGCTCCAGCACCAGTGCCTACGCCGACATTTGCTTACTCGTCATCATTAGTTCACAGTGACGCTGTAAACATTACATAAATCTCGTCTGATGTCCATACACTGTCATCCGCTGCAGTCAGGTTAGAGAAAACGAATGTACCTCTTGTTTTGTTAGCACTATAACTAAAAACATTGTATGCAAACGGCCGCTAAGGAGACTTCACCATAACGCCGAATTTTCCTTAACCTGACTAACACGAAGACGTTACAGGATTACGGTGTGCTGTCGGTACACGGCCGCCTACGGAACGGTATGGTTACAGGAAAAGGTTGAGACTCTTGTTTTGCCCACGGTCCCGAAAACCATATGTACCAAAATTAGCCGCAATTGCGTCTCTCGCTTGCACAGACTATCTTCCTTTTTCCTCAATTTCATTGATCACAGTGACGTTGTAAAGATCGTAATAATCTCCTCTACGGGCGTCAGCAGGGTTTTTTCTTGTGGGTGCAAATTCGTTGCTGGAGGGGGACACTCAGGCGGGGGGGGGGGGGGGCGTAACATAGTAAGAACTAAATTCCGCCGCATCCAAGCAATAACATTTAAAAAATTGAAATGTTTTAGAGCTCTTCATGAATACAAGTGTCAAAATATGTATTAACTAGCATACATGACAACACGAAACTACTGGGTTATGTAATATCAACATGGTGAAAACAGCGCATCCAAGACGAAGACAGAGAAGGGAACACAAATGCGGCGCCATGAAAATTCACCAACTTTCCCAGTTCGTCGCAGTCGTACTCTCAACATTTATGAAGCAGAATGTTCAAAGACACATTTCTCCCGCAATCGAGCAATTATGTAAAAATAAATGAAGTTGCAAGGCAAGGTTTCAACAATTAGTGTTGTTTTTCAAACCTATTGTTTCACTCACTCATCTGCAAAAGACCCATGCGACGCCCGCATTCAAAAGTGGTTATATCTGCAAAAACTCTTGGCCCTTCCTTTACAGTTTCTTCGCAACGCGGGACGGCACGTGCTCATTTGGCACGGTGATTATGTCCCTCGCATGGGCTCCGCAGATTTCCCTTTAGAGACGCGGAATTCCCAACGTGTAGACGTTTTCAACAAACCCATCGTCTCCATGAAGCTACCGTGCGTGCAAAGATACTAACTGTTTATCCTTAAGTGAATATTTCACTAATTCACCGTCAAGTTTCCTCAGTGGCGAGCTGGGCCTACTTCCACTGGGGGAGGCGTAGTGACGAGTTCGCACAATGTCGAGCTCGAGCCGCCTGCTCGGCGCTTCCGTCGAGCCACACCCGAACGAAAGCTCAAGCGATGCCGAGTACATCATGGTCTAGAGATATCATGAAGGGGATTACGCTGCAGATAGCTCGTCTGCGCGTAATGCAAGCTTGAAATGGATCGACGTTGTGAGTCGGGCCCAAGGACGCCGCATGAAGCCAACCGCTGAGTAGCCAGACCTAACCTCGACCAAGCCGGCACTCAAGCCTACAGCTCAACCCACCTGGAAGCCAAATCAACGTCCCCTCTCTTTAACGACTTCGAGCTCGTAATTGGACAACATGGAGGCCTGAATCTCACAGACGTTAGCCTGACGGAGCTCCCGGAAGTCCTACTTCACGCAACGAAGCTCACGTGGTGCAAGGCAGAGTTCCGTCTTCGCATCTACGGTGTTCAAAATACGTCAACGGTGAGCACATCTCCCTGCTTGGCAGCGGAAGCCCTCCACTACCCGAGACAAGTTATGTTTGGAGGGAACATCTACCCAGTTCAACTTTATGGTCTCGTGCCGGACGATTTAGTCAAGGGGGTCATCCACGACAACGTTCTGCACTATTCTAGCCAAGAAATGTTTGAAAACATCTTCCTTCCCGGATTTGAGTTCATCGCCTGTAGAAGGCTCCGAAATTCACCTTTAGTAATCGTAACAATCCTGGGCAAACACGCGCCGTTCTACGTGTATCACCTGGGAGCTGAACACCGTAACTACTTGTATGGGAAGGCGGTTCCTTCTTCCACCATCTGCCAACAAATGGGCCATCGATCCAGAGCTATCCACGTGCCCTACCTGCGGAACCAAGGACCCGGCCGATGGCCACAAGTAAAAGCCCTGCTCCGGCTGCTAAGGGCTGCCCGCAGCGTTTCTGCGAACAGTACGTCAAACAACAGAAGGCGCTGGCGCGACAAAGTGCAGCAAAGTGCAACGCTGCTCATCAGCTGTGGGGCTATTGCTACAGCAATTAAATAGGTTCGGTGCATGTGAAAACCCTAGAAGGCCAAGAAAGTACAATCCTCGACGACCTCAATACACCCACAAAGAATAGCAACAGTCAATCAGCTGTCATTCACTCGCAGCCTCCAGGAAGCCACTAGGATAAAAAACAATCATTAGGGTCAGATCGTGACATTATTGAAATACGAGTAAAAGGTATCGACAACAACGCCGTGTTGGTACGGTGCATATTACTCACTGGGACATATTCCGCAAAAAACGGAGGGAGCGCGATATTCCCATCGCCGAACCTCATATGAGCAGTGGTCCGGTGAACTCATTTAAGACCTGAGGACCTCCACAAAGACTATAACCACTTCTTACCAATTCCCGTGCATCGACTCCAAATTGCTGCGTATTTGGGAAGTTAGACGGAGCCTTACGCGGAAGTTGAAAAAGCAGCGACATAACAGAGAACTCAAGCTGTGTATAGCAGAACTTAACAAGCAAGCGGCGGAATACGAAAATTCGCTATGCAAAGAAAACTGGTTGACAATGTGTGACGGTTTTCGGGGCACACTATTTACCTGGAAGAAATGGTGGTTCCTTCGACGCCTAACTGACCTGTTTAAAAGCAAGAGTAAATGCAGCCGCACCTTAAATATAACACACCATTTCTTCCAAACACCTCATACGAGATCTTAGAACCAAATACCTCAAGGCCGGGAAAGGAGCTCCACCTTAACATACACAAGGACCCCCAATTCCTTACTCGACTGGGACATCCAGCTACACGAGGTTGGAGCATCCATCGCCGAAAGCAAGCGATCCTGAATTCCTGTTCAAGATAAAATCACCTACAAACTTCTGGCAAACATCGATGACAGAGCCGTGCAAAGCCTCGCAGACCACTATAACTCCTGCTGGTGCTCTGGCAAACTCCATGACAGCGGAAGTTCAGATGATCCCCAATCCGGGAAAATCTCCCCACATCGAAAAACTGGGGCCGATATCTATCGCTTCGTGTGTGGGCAAAATTTTACAACTAATCATACTCGTGAGGCTTCAACAATAAATAGACAATACAGGAAAGATGCCAGACATCATGTCCAGATTCCGTAAGCACTTTGGAACACAAGACGTGCTGATCCAGGAGTGACTGTATCCCTCCTTCTTTTCAACCAAGCACTACTCGATTTTACAAGGCGACTCAACGGGGTTCCCAATATAAAACACGGCTTGTACGCAGATCACAATTTGCACTGGCTCTGGTTCGCTGGGTGGCCTTCAGAACAGCTTTCAACAAGCAGCTTTTATAGTTAACCAATATGCCCAGGAATGCGGCCTTTGCTGCGCCCCGCAAATATCAGAGCTGCTACTAGTCAGGAAAAAAAGGCAACGCGAACGACTCGAGTGACATTAAGATCAAACTAGACGGCCACGCTATACACCCTTGCAAACACCTCAAAATTCGCGGGCTTGTACTCCAAGCAGATACCAAGAAAACTATCCTCAACCATCTGAAGAACTCAGCCGAACAAGTAACAGACATGATTCGCAGAATCTTTAAAGGAGCCATGAAGAGAAAACACAAGTTTGGTTCATTCAAAAGATTACCTCGTTAGAATCATACTGACACCACTTTTAACGTAAACTTCGCTCAAATAAGCTACATAATTAGGAAAAAAGGGAATGGCCATGCGACCCACCAGCTCATTTCCCGCAACAGAATCTATGATGTCATTCGAGCCAGCTCTGCGATTGGCGGAGGCCGGCAGAAGCAGACGCAAATTAGGTAGAGCTTACAAACTAGCCGAACGAGCGATTTGCGCTTAAATTTAGGGCACATTCTTTACACAGCAATAAGAATGATGGGACAAACAGTGGAAGTTACGAAAGCACATGTAAACATAGAAGTACTGATGCGTACTGCTATTCGTACTGCGCACAGCATGCTTGGTTTAGCTGCACAGCACTACGGGGCTTGGGGTTGTCTCAGACGACACTGGCCGATTGACGCAAGCAACGGTGTCTTACGTGACCACATTTGTCGAGCGAGCACTGTTTCAGGGAACCAATATTTTCTCCCAGAACAAAAACAAGCCAGGTTTAAATACGGGCAAAAACAAACCAAACGCTTGATGATGATGATGATGATGTAGTGGCTTGACCCTTTGTAACGGGTGGACACCAAAGAGGTGTCCCAGCCGGTATTACAAAAAAAAAAAGAACCGTACACACACACAGGGGGGCATGAAAACACAAGAAAGTTATCGGAAAGTTGTTTCATGGCGAGCGTACGGTGCTCCACGTGATTGCACACGCACACGTCAGTTGGCGGGGGGAGCACAGAAACAGAAGAAAGTCATCGACAGAAGAGGTTACACAGTGAACGCACGGTGATCCACACTCGAATACACTCACACACACACTGTTGTCGAAGAGTTTTTTCACGGTGAACGCATAGTGATGCGAATGCGAACTAGCACACGCACTCAGGTGACGGTCCTATGTGAGCATGTCGAGCCACCTGCCCAACACAGACTGCTGGCCTGAATCAGGCCTGGCGCACAATGGTCCACCACTGAGTCAGTCGCTGTTTGGTGGCCGTAGCCGCAGAGTTCTGTGTCGGGATGTGTCCGGCCTCCCCACCACTCTCACTCGCGTCCAGCTCGTCACCACTTCCATCGGGCGTTTGGGGGAAACCGAGTGCCCGTGGTAGTGTGGCGCCATCCACCGGGGCGGGCCGTAGAGTCGCGCACTGGAGGACAAGGTGTTCTCCAGTCTCCTCTTCCGCTCCGCAGAGCCGGCACATGGTGCCCCCAATGGTGTTGTCGAAGCGGCTGCGGTAGACGAGGGTGCGAAGAGCTCCTGCCCTCGCTTCGAACAGGAGGCTGCTGCCCACGCTGTTGTCATAGAGGTCGACAGTGGAGATTTCTTGTTTGTGGCGACGGTAGAAGTCGAGGGTGGACTTATGCTCCATACCCCTGCACCACAGAGTGTTCTCCACCTCCATGACTCGCCGGTGGACCTCACGCGACCACTTGGCTGCATTGTCAGCGGTGATGGGCTCTGTGAGGAAGCCGTACTTCCCCTCCAACTTATGCACTCGTCGCGTCCAATCTGTCCTCATGCAGGTTGCCAAGAGGTACTCGAAGACTCTGCGTGCCCAGCGCGTGCGGGGTAGGAACAGGAGACGGCCACGGTATGCGATCTTGCTGGAGGCTTCACGGGCTTCAAAACTCGACCAGCCCATGTCTCCCTGTACCGCCTCATTGGCGACCCGGCCATGACAGCCGAGGGCGGCCCTTCCGACTTCCCGTTGCTGTCTCTCTAGCCACTCTCGCGTTCCGGGCGAGAGACAGACTACTGCGTTAGCGAATGTGAGGCCTGGTACGTGGACCAGCTTCCAAAGATCGCGGATCATTAGGAAGCGGTTACAACCCCACATGCACCGCCGGCGAAGGATCCGCTGGGATCGGAGAGCCGCCTGCCGAAGCGCGCTTTCGTGCCTGTTGTACTTTGCTTCCTCGGAGCAGAGGGTAACGCCCAGGTACCTGTACTCATCACAGGAAGCCAGGGGCTCTCCACCCAAAGTCAGCACAGTAGAATCAGCCTCATCCCCGGCGAGACGCACTATCGCCGATTTGCGCGCATTAAAGCGCAGGCCGAGGCACGATATTTCCACCTGGCAGATGACGAGAAGCGTCTGAAGGTCTTGGCTGTTCTCCGCCATTACCACCAGGTCGTCTGCAAGCGCCAAGGCGGGCACACGGTGATTCTCATTGGCACTGGTTGTACTGTACCGCAGACTGAATCCAAGGTTGGACTTCAGCAGTGCCCGCTCCAGTCTCGACGCATACAAAATGTACAGCAGAGGCGAGAGCGGGCAACCCTGTCTGAGGCCTTTGGTGACCACAATGGGGTCAGACACTGTGGTGCCTAGCTGCACAGTGACTATGTTCCGACTGTATAGCCGCTGAATGGTCGACAGGAGCGGCGATGGCAGGCCGAGAGCAGACAGGCAGGAGAAGAGGGGCGCATGAGGAACACTGTCATACGCCTTCTCTACATCGAGAAAGCCGCACAGTAGCGTCCGTCCTTCCTTCTTCGCAATTTCGGCGCATTGTGTAACGACGAACAGGTTGTCATCTAGGCGCCTACCTGGTCGAAAACCGTTTTGAAGGTCTGTCAGCAGACCTTTGGCCTCAGCCCACGCGCTGATCCACTCCTTGATTACTGCCGCAAACAGGCGGTACATCACGCTGGTGACGGTGATAGGCCGATAGTCCTGTATCTTTCTTGAATCTCCCCCCCGCTTCAAAACCAAAGACACTCTGCCCAGATGCCAGTCATCGGGAACAGGTGCACCCTCAATAATGGCTGTGAGCAGGTCGGCAAGTTGCTCCCTCGAATCGGCACCCAAGCACTTGAGTAGTCGAGCGGGCAAGTCGTCGGGACCAGGGGCCGTGCGAGAACTTATCCGAGCCAGAGCCCTATCAACCGTGCGTCTCGACAGGGCCCAACGTATACCATCCTGGCCTTGTGGTCCTTCGGATGAGGGCGGAGCATTGGGGTTGTCCGTCTTGACGGCCAGAGGGGTGTGGCCAGTAGGGGTTGGGGACCCGAAGACCAGACAAAAATACTCTGTCAGGTATTCGCGGAGCTCAGTGACCTCCCGCCCCGTTGTCGCATCCATGAGAGGAGGGGGCTGGGGAGCAGCTCTGTCCAAGGACCGGACGTATGTCCAGAACTTTTGGGTCCCGGATTTGCCTTCACTCCTTATTGATTGCATAATCCGAAGATTGTGATCCGCAATCTTGCCCTGCACGAGTGCCTGCACCTTGTGCTTCTCTTCCAGATATAGTGCCCATGCAGCCGCACTGGCCTCAACGTCTAGACTTCTCACAGCTCTGCGGTGTTCGCGGTTGGCCTGGTGACGCGCTCTCCATGCCGCTTTAAACTCTTTGTCCCACCATGGGTTCCATGATTTGTGTGCTGCTTGTCTATCCAGCACCATGTGGGTGTGCATGGCTGACCGCAGAGTGTGCACAAATTGACAATACGTCTGCGCCTTCCTCCTCTGGGGGCACTCCTCAAACTCCTGGGCAGCTCGTTCTATTGAACGGATTGGCAGGCGCAAGTGGGGTCGCCGCTGGGGTTGCATCCGGTTAGGCTTGTGGGCGCAGGCCGAGAACGATAGACGCAGGCGATTGTGGTCACTTCCTAGGCTGAAGTGCCCGTCTTCGTCAATGTGCATCTGGGTGAGTCGGGCGGCCAGTCTTGGAGACACAAGCGCGTAGTCTATAGTAGACTGAGAGTTGCGGGCGCACCAAGTTGATTCACCCTCACAGTCTGGGCGGAGGTTGACAATTTCAAGGGATAGTTCCTGTGCACACCTAAGCAGCAGTTCCCCATTACGATCTTGGTATCCGTCGGTAGGGTAGATATGCCCATTGAAATCCCCTACTAGTACCACCTCCCGGTCTGTTGCCCAGCGTTGCACATCCTCAATGATGCACTGTATAGTTCTGTCATTCCCATCGTGCTGCCCTCGGGCAACTGTCAGGTAGACCACACCAACCAGCACACTGTCACCCAGAATGTTTCCGGAAACCCATAGGTGTTCAGTGCAACTTGTGGACAGATTCAACCATGACGTGTTTTTGTGCCACAACACACCCACTCCGCCGCCTTTTCTGGTCCCGTCCTCCCGGTTGCAGCCGGCCCAGTGCCAATCTGGGTGTGTAGGGGGCTCTTCCAAGTTGCGAAGGTGAGTCTCTGCCACGGCGTAGAGTGTCATTGATTCACTCTCCAGTGACGCATACAACTCTGACCACTTGGCAGCCCCCCTAGCACCGTTCATATTCAAGAACCCCACATTAACTATGGGTGTGCACCGGCGGCCTCCCCGCCGGCGCCGCTTACGCCCTACTGGGGCAGTCGAGTGGCTAACATGAGGTGCTGTCGCACCATGTCTCCTACGGTGTTGTGCACAGCTGGGGGAAGCTGTTGCAGTTCCCGTGTCCAAGGAAGGGGGGGCAGTGGTGGGGGAAGGGTGACTGGCAACCTCCCGTTCATAGCGCCCACGGCGCTGTACACCTCTGGCATGCCAGGCTGCGGGTTCCATATCGGTGGAGGAATTGGTCCCCACGTTGGCACGGCGGCTGCCGAGTGCGGCACTCGGGGGTGCATCGACGGTACTGTCGAAGAGACCTGACTGGCGGGCATTTGGTGATGTCCAGAAGACACTGGGGGAGGCATCAGGTGACTCACTGGCAGAGGTGGAGCCTGAAGAGTTTGCACCGGCTCCTGCAGCGTCTCCATGGCTGGTGTCCATGGTACTCCTTCTTGCGGTTGGATAGTGGGCTGAGGAAACTGCAGCAGCGGCGTCCTCTGTGCCAGTGAACGAGGCGGAGCAGGGTGCAGTGTGGTGGCGGATGCGTTCATTGGCCCCACGCTCCTGTTGTCGGGTGCCTGTTGGACCAGTGGCGTCTCTGCCCTCGGTGCATCTGGCTTTCGCTGATTTTTCCACCTCTTGCCTAAAAAAGGGAGTGTTGCCTGCGCAATCTTGGCTGCCACAAAGCTAGCGCCCTCGAGGCTGTAGAGACCATCCTTTTCCAGCATCGTGTCCTGCCAACCCCTACTGAGGTCGATGAACCTGTGATGGGTTCGCCGGCACCACTTTTTGATTCTCGCGTTGGCAAGCTGTATTGCCGCTCTTACCTCCGCGCCCTTCGTCGCCACATCCGGTATTGAGCAGACAGCGAAACCATCCACACTGTCCGCACTGCTGGCGTTCAAAGTGTCAATAATCTCCTCTGGTGTTCTACGTAGTATTTCCACCAGGCCGACGTGCAGCACATAGCGCCTGTGGATCGGTCGAGCCCTGCGCTCGTACGATGCGATGTATTTCAACGCTGTAGCAGTTGTAGCTCTCTTCCCATAGAGCAGGCCTACTGCCCCTGGCGAGTCCATGGCATGTAGGACCGCTGCAGACATTTTGCCCACATTGGCGTCTCCCACTATAAGGACTTCTTTGCGCGCACTGCGTGCTGGGAAAACCCAGTTTCCCCCACTTCGGATCGGCACTCGGCCGTGCTCAGTGGGCTGACCGACAAGTTGTTGCAAGTGGAGATCCTTTTGGGCGGCTTCAAGCTGAGCGTGAGCACTTTGAGGGGTGTTGCCAGATGAATTTTCCCGCTGGGTAGAACCACGCTTAACCTTCACCTCTCCTTTCTGGCTTGGCAGTTCCCTACGTTCCTTGCCCAGCAGCGTCGGCGCTGCACCCGTTTCGACGGAGGATCCGAGGCAGCCGTTTTGTGTAGATTGCTCGCCGTCATTTCTCGCTTCACCTTCCGCGCCTGCTTGCGGAAGGCGGGCCACCATACCGTGGCCCGCCTGCTTGCCACGGTATGGTGGCGCCATCTAGGATGGGGTTACGTAAATAAACGCGGGGACAACCAACACCACTGTACAGGGTGGAAACAACCTTTGAATGGTCCCGTGGCGCCGCAATTGGGCCAACGTGCTCAACGCGTTGTTCTTTTCGTTTCCCACGAGACCTAGCAACGCGAAACAGACAATATGATTCAAACTTCTTCAGTAAACCGCGCTGCGGCGATACTTTTAGCGCGGTTTTGACACAATGACTTGCTTCGGCGGCGAGCGAGCGACCCAAAATGGCGGCGCCAGCGTATACGTGTCTCTAACCTGTACGGCGGATGCGTGAATGAAGGTATTCTAGGCTGCAGAGCGGTCGGTTCCTGTGATGTCATTGCACACCCCGAAAACAAAAGATTTAGCGGGAAAATCAATATTTTAACCTAAATTGTTTAATTTCTCAGTGAATAAAGCATCCTTTGTATCCGGACAAGCGCTGGGGGCACTATAAAACACGAAATCTTTCGAATAAAACCAACTTGCATTTTCTCTTCATGGCTCCTTTAAGAGACAACACGGCATAAATGATCAGGACACAATACGACTGGTACAAGCACCTGTTATCTCCCGGATAACGTACATAACATCTTACACAGTCGTCTCCCAGACAGAACGTAAAAACGTCAACCTAGTTATCCGAAAAGCCCACAAGTGGCATTCGGATTACTCATGAGTACCTCCACGGCCCGCCTGCTCGGTCTCGGCCTTCACAACACGGCCAAAGAATTTATTGAGGCCCACCTCGCAATCCACAAACTGCGATTAGGCTTGTCCCCTCCGGGGCCAATTAATGCAGGGCTCAGGGTTGAAAGCAAAAACAGACGCTTCCACCGGAAATTATACAAAACATTACGTTCCGAACATCCAGAAAAATATGCTCCCAGATCATTATGAGGGGAGGAGGAAAGCCAGAGAGGCGGCACTCGACAAGTGGTATCACAAAGACTTCACGTCAGTGTACACAGAAGCCGCCCATGCCAGATCTTGAATTCGATACACCACACACCCTAGCGGCCTCCAAATGAATTTTAAATCTTTGTGTCTCACCGTGACTATGTCACGATTGCGCCCAGGATGTTTTTCTTATTTGTACAACGCTATTTCCTTAAATCGAAACCTTCTATTTGAGACCCCACATGCCTAAGGGTCATTATAAACTTCAACCCTTATTAGGACTCTCCATAACTGAGTCATGAGTATGACTATATTGCAATATTTGTTTGTGCCACGTAATTTCCCTCCTCGAGACCTCCAATTTCACACCCCACATGCGCTAGCGGCACATAAAATTGAATTTTAACCCAATCTGTGACTACCCGTTACTCCCGCGTGACACGGTTCGCCAATTTTGTAATTTTTTCATTTCTTACTTTTTAGTTTTTTTATATTTTGTTTCATCCATTATATGTATTTACGGTTTTATAATGAATTCAGGTTGACCTACAACGATATCTGCATATTTGTGGAAATGCAAGGCGTAAGACGGTCCTGGCTGGGAGGGGGAGCTCAGCAAACACTATTGCGCAATTAGAAAGCAAAGGCATATATACATGAACGCCTCGCGCTTCATAACTTCGGGGGGACAGTTCGCGTTGACAGAAGGCGTTTTTAAGGATGCAGCGGAAGAATGCACCCGACCGTAACCCTAAACAGATTCGATGTAAATGAGTTCAGCAGTGAGCGAACGTCGCCTCGCCAAATGTTGTTTGTTTCTACCCAGGGCCCCAGCACACCATCGAGTCTGGACCCACTTTGTCATAAACAGGATAACCAAGCCTGTGTCAAGAGTTTGGTATCAAATATATACGTACTATTTCTTGCAAGCAGCGCTAACCACCATAGCCAGGAGGTATAGCTGTATAAAATCTGCAGGGAAAATTGTTTTCGACCTCACAAGAGTTACGGTATCATGTCGTACCGAATGCAAGAGTTTAAGCTCACGCATTTGCAAGCGTAATATTTTTACCACGCATGGATTTTATAATTTTGAATGCTAATTAGACGGTGTCATTCTGAGCACGAGTAAATTCTGAGCACGAGGGAGTTCCAAGTCTATTTGAGTTCTGAAATCATTTTGAGGTTTCAGCCCATTTTGAGTTCTGAGGTCACTTTGAGTTTCGAGTCAATTTTGATTTCTGAGTTCGTTTTGAGTGGTGAGTAAGAGTTTTGAGTACATTTTGAGTTCTGACTAAAATTTGAGTTTTGCGTCCGAATGAGATTGAGTTTTGCGCTCACTGTGAGTTTCAGTTTGAGTGAGCGCATATGTGGTGCTCAGCAATGAGTCCAAGTTTCAGGGAGTGGTGATTGGAAAGTAAATTTGTGAGTGAGTGAGCAGCGCCAACTTTGCCGAAGTTTGCGGAAACACATCATGCCCATTAAGGGCCTCACTCGTGTATAAAACTGGTGCCGGCAATGAGCGACTTCAGTAACGGTCGGTAGTTGCTTCGGCACTCATGAGAGACATGAAGTGCGGATATCGGGGTACAGCAAAGAAAATTATTCACGTGTGTGCGCGTGCGCACGTACTGGTCTGTGTGCAGTTTATTAGTGATACAAACTTGTATTTTATCTCCATTTAGCATTTCTTATTACACTGCATCGTGAATCATCGCAATTGCGAAGCCTAATACAAGGAAGGAAGACCCTGAAATGTTTGCATGGTGAACGTGAATACGCCGAAACAGACGTTTTAGGAGAGTACTATCGTTCTGTTGGAGAGACACTTTCCTGTCTTAATTCGCCATTATGCCGAATAATAGTAGTGATACCTGGTTATGTGGACAAATTGCGCATTTCATAGAACCTAAGAGAAAAGGATACTTACTCAGCCGAAGCGTTTGAAACTGCAGATGAAAGAGATGTATATTTGTTTTGACAAAGCCCGTAGTCATATTTCGTGAGTCTTGACTGACAAAAGGATTTCATGAAAATCCACAAAACTTTTCCTTGAGTAGGGTTCTTAACAGCGATTGTTTATCCGAGCAAATGAATTGCGTGATTCGCTGAGTACCGTAATTACCCTATTCTAACGCGCCCCCGATTCTAAGGCGCACCCGATTTTCATGGAAAAAAAAACAAAAAAGCTTGTACCTCCGATTGTAACGCGCACGGAACTTTGTGAGCAAGAAAAACGAATGCGAGAGAAACGGGCAATTTATTTTTCGAAGTAATCTCACTCATCTCACTCCTCGTCGCTTTTAGCTGACCACATCTCGTCCTTGGTGCCGTCAAGCGCGTTCGCGATGCAAACTTTTGAACGAACGTTCAATAATGGTCGAACGTTCAACCATAGTCGAAGGCGTGCGAGGCCCATGCCTCGCACGCCCATTGAGCGAGCATCTCCAGAGGCGGACGCTTCAGCCGACCGCTCGTTTTGAACGCGTGAGAGCCGCCGCTGCCATTGCTGTTATCAAGCGCGCAAGTCGTATTTCGTGAGTCTTGACTGAAAAAAGGATTTTGTTACAATGCATAAAACTCTTCGTTGCGTAGGCTTCTTAACAACTATAGTTTTATCCCTGCAATTGAATCGCGCGATTCACGGCGTAGCAAAATCGGAGTTCCCCACAAATATCAGTACTGCTAATTAGCGGCGATTCAGCACCGGTTCGCAGAAAAGTTTGAATGTACAGACTTTCTATTAATGAACGCAACTCCATCGTGTTTTTCTTCTGTCGGTAAATTCTAACAAATACCCATACTAATTATCACGATATAGTACTTATATCTGAGAGAATTTTCGGTTTTCGCGTGAAAACGAATAATTTAAGCGCTTCTTGAATTGTATGATTTGCTGAAATACCTGTGATGCACTGAGTGTACGACCGCACGAAATAGGGGCATGGGGCGCGCTATGGGTAATTTCTGAGGTAGAAATATAGTTTTAATGCTTGATTTTGCACAAGGGGTACAAATGTTGAGTGTGTGTTGGGGTGACAATCAAAAACCCTTTAAAGCGCGTTCGAGGCTTTCTTAGTGTCTTGAAATGGGTTGTAGTGGACAACTTGAAATTAGCCGGGAAGATGACACATACTCTGAATGAAATACGGTAAAGTGTTTAGTTTATCAAATGAATAAAATTTTTTTACGAAGAACACAATGCAGTATCTGCAATGCACAATCAATGGAGGTGTTACAAAGCACGCTGATTGGTTGCCCGTTGTGACAGAAGAAGTGCGGGCTTCATCGAGAAACACCGTCTCTAGAACCCACAGGGTGCACTGCCTTCTCTGTTACCTTCAACTGCCTGTCAACTTTAGTCTTTTTTCGAACAGTGAGAATTCATTCGACGTACTTCGTACAGTGTATCGAAGTTCCACAGACACAAGCATTTTTATTATTGCCCTAGTAACCCTGGTAAAATAAGATTAGAACTTACAGTACACAAGCCTTAGCACTCCCCTCATCGCGACCAAAGCTACAGTGCCATTGTAATGCCTTCAGAGCATGGGAAAGAATATCCTCTAGAAACTATAAACGAAGATCTTCATGGTACGAAAAATGAGGGAAGCTCGAGCTAATGAGTAAGACTTGAAGGTAGCGAATCTGTACACAACAGTGATGATTCTAACGAGGCAATATTTTGAACAAACCAAACTTGTGTTTTCCCTTCATGGCTCCTTTAAACTATCAAAAAGTAAAAGTAAAATAAAAAAACTCATTCAGCCTAGCTAATAGCTGACTGTGATATAATTATAACGCTAGCCTCGGTTTTTGATCATCGGCAATGCATCCGGTCAAGGCAAACGAGAATATTGCTGAATGAGAGCTATACATTTTTAATATATTTACCAACTTTATTATATATTCTGACCCATGCCATATTGATAAGTGTGTTATTGCTCTAGCAGGCCTGGAATTTTGCATGGCTGGTTTGTTGCAGAAGCAGCTGCCATTAAAACATGCTGCTCAAGATATTTAGTCGGATGTGTTTGACGTAACCCAAAGTAAAAAACTGAAGTTATGTCTGGATGGAATCTTATCCATCTGATGTCCATGATGTCCCCTGATGTCTGATGTCGCCTGAAATTTAAGTTAAATTGATGTCTGGTGTAATCCACAGTAACAAATTACTCCCGTCTGACAGAACCCAAAATTGAATTTATTTGTTCTTCAGTCATATGCACTACGGAATATTTAAAATTTGGTTTCTTGTACCGTCAACTGTGCATTGAAATTCTCTGTCTCCCGAGGTGTTTGCAAGATGTCAATCCTCTGAAAACTTTGAAGGACAGCTAGATTTGTTGTTTATGTGAGCATTGTGTATTGTTCACCTTTTACCCCTGCTGCAACCTGGAAGGGCTAGCAGTTTTGTAAACAAATATATAAATAAGCAAATGGAAATGAAAGTTACGTTCAAAGAAAGGTCAAGAAGAAACGTTTACGTCTGATGGAACCAAACTAAAGTTACGCTTTATGTAATCTATGCTACTCTATTGAAAAACAACACTGTTGCTGCATTACGCAAGACTCACTGCGACATGATACTGGGGTTTAACGAGCCAACGCTACACAGGTGATGAGGCGCACCGAGGTGTAGGGCTCCGGGTTAATTTTCACCACCTGGGGATCTTTAACAGGCACTAAAATGTCAACACATGGACATTGGCGCTTTTAGCCGTCATTAGAAAAGCGACCGCCGCGTCCAGGAATCTTACACCCGTACTTGGGCTCAGCAGCACAACGCCTTAGCCAACCACTGCGACCTAGTGTTTACATGAAATGCCACAGTTCCCGGTTTTTTTACCGTACTCGCTGTCATATGGTGCAGATAACTTGCCACTTGTGCACGACAACCGCGTCGCCGAGGCTAAGGATATTGAGAAAAATGTCCTATTTTTGAGGCCATCTGGAGTTCTATGTCACTCAGTAAAAGCTACAAGTAAGCTACCTTTACCCTTGCCTTTATCGGTCTCTCATTTTCCTTAAGTGTCAACACACTAATGGTTTTTAATATTCTCTCAATTATGTCAATGCTGACATCGTGTAATGCAAAATATTGAAGTTTTGAAACATTTCTTGGTGGTCTTCGGTATTGACAGTACATCAGCATATAGGATTGGCATGAAGTACGCCTTGGAAGTCTTTTTTATGTTTAACAGTTCAGTGCCGTGCTGAGGCATTTTATCCTGTTTCAAACACACCACTTACTCCTAATGTTTTGGCCGCATGGATACAGCGTGGGAGCCAAAATGTTAATCTTTTAAATGTAGTAACTTCGTGGTTGGGGCCATGGCCCTTTATTTTTTAACATTCAACCTGACGAGACAAGCGTCCTTCACACACTTGATTTCAATAAAAATTTTGTTAAACGGGAAACATTTCTGCTGTGGCTGCAAAGTTACCTGGTTACTTTGGGATAAATGACATGGTTACAAACATGCAGCACACTTGGTGGATCAGCCAAGAGATGGCTGTCAGTGCAACGAAATGGCGTCGTGAACACGCTGAAAGTTTGGCATAGTCGAAAAACCTTGCAGGAAGTTTCCGTGTCTTACATCCTGTGTTCTTGTTTTGTGCATGACTATTTCAACTATTTAGAAGTTGTTCTAGCTTTTGGCGATAAAAGTACAACTTTAGCTCACATTAAGTTTCACTTGCTGGTGATAAAACACTGGCCGGAAAAGTTCGTGCCATTTTTTGAACTTTAAGAGCCACCGCACCTCGACGAGGGCCACTTAAAATATGGCACAGCATTTAACTCGTAAAGTCGCTGATCGCATTTGCCTCGAATTAATTTCGTTTTATAATATCATTGGTAAGGTTTAAAGCTGTCCTGTCGCCACCCTATTTCCGTTTGCTTCTTTGACGAAATTTTGTGCTGAAAGTGGCAAAACTTATTGTGGCGAGGCAATTTTTCGTGTAGAAGGAAGTTGTATGTTGTCTTCATCGTCGCTTTATTTAAATGTGAACATGCTTATACTAAGATGATTATGGTAAGGCAGAAAAGGTGCCAGAAGCCTCGAAACAAGACCGTCGCCTAAGCTAGCAGAATGGACGTACCAGTGATGAAAACCCCTATCTAAGTCCAAAATAATAAATAAATGCATTTACATTGCAGAGCTACAAATGTGCATGGCTTCTGGTAATCCTCGTCTTCCCTGCGTTCATCCTTGAGATGACTGTGGCTTCCCCTTGTCATCCTCGTTATCTGGGCTATTTGTGTGTATCCGTAGAGTTAAAATGCGATATCCTCCATGCCCCACACATAAATACAGTTGACTAGTCACCCTTGAACATCAACCTCAAGGTTCTATGAGCATCTACCCGTGAGACAATTGAACCGACTGGTTCTAAACCAGTTCCAATTGGCCCTGGTGTACTGCCAATACTCTGCCTATCTGTGTCCTCTTTTGGAAAAAGTGGTTGTGTCTTCGCGGCTCCAACTTAATGCCCAGAAAAACAACTGCGTTTCACAAATTCTTTTGGTCGCTTGTAGTTCGTTGAACAGCAATCAGTCTCAATGCCATGACATTATGCTCTAAGACGTGGGTATTCTGACTCAATGATGTAGGTCCTTTCCAGCTCTTCTGGTTGCTTTTACTCCTTTTGTAAGATGCATCACTTGGCTCCACATGAACATTGGCTTCAGTAGTGCGAGAAGAAAATCGTTGTTGCGACAAACCCCGATTCATATTTATCTGGCCTTTCGTGTGTTTGTGTGAGGCAGGTACGTCTGCATTTGACCTATACCGTATACAAATCGAATGAAACTCTTTCCGAGGTCTTTTCATGCCATTTCTTGCCGCAGACTGGACATGTATTTGCGGAGATGGTTCATGGCTTCAATATGGGCTTACCCTCAACCCGGTAACATTTAGTGCGATTGTGAGTTGAGAGGGAGTTGAGAGTGACCATGCTGTTGTTTTCGGGGTGATGGCGCAACTTTCTTGCCATGACCTTCCAGAGGTGGTAAACTCCTATCAGCAGGTTAATCCCCGGTACAGCAGCCATTTCTGGGTAAAAGCTTGTCCGCAATAGGTTAACCGCTGTCTTTGATCGATGAAACAAAGTCACTCTCCATGGGTACTTGCACGATTTTCGTGCAAAGAAAGGAACTTACATCGCTTCCAGAGAAAGAAATGCATCACTTTACTGACTGCGTATAAACATTTCCACAAAGAGGCATTCCCTTTTTCATAAGTTATTCTACCCGAACGTGTGAAGATTACAGTTTGTCCTCTCAATCTCCCGCAGTCAAATGGTATGAGAGACATCTTCGCGGAGGAAAGATCGCCGACCCCCCTTTCCATGATGCCACGGACGTATGTACACCTCTGACGTCCTTGAATCCTGAACGTACAAGTTTGTTGCAGTGTTTGTGTGTCGAGAAAAAGCCTATTGCTGTAGCGCAGGCTCCTGGCATCCAGCTCGCTGACGTTATCTGTTTTACCAGTTCCTCTGACCTGCTAGGTAGGATCGCAAACCGATGTTACATGCTACTCCTTGCAGTTTTCACATTTCACATTGCAGCGGCACCCCTCAAAAAATATACTACAACGAAAGCATCGTCTATCAGCGGCAACTTCTTTATTCTATCCTAATAATTCTATTCCCACTTCATAGCTTCACAGAGTGTTGGCCTGAGTCGCAGAACGGACACGTGCATTCTCCCGAGGCAATAAAACTCAGCACTGCCGCGGTTGGAGGCATGCGCAAGCCTTTCTTGCCATCTTTCAATTTCGGGTGAGCTGGTTCCCTTCTGCTGTCCATCCCACTCCGTTCTTTGCGCTCTACATCGATCATCAGATGGGACAAAAGCGCTTCAAGCTCACCATCCAGGGATTCCAGAGTCACAGCAGTTCAGCCGACGAATGACCCCCCCGCCTGAAAGGTCTCACCTTTGCAAACTCTGTGGTGTCTGTCGGTGGTAAGCAACTACGATGTCTGATGGCGATGCACTCAGAAGCCCACTTGTCGCGAATTAAAATTCCAATTGCATGTTCCCCCCTTCCCGTCAGAAGAAAAAAGAAAGAAAATGTGGGGAACGAGACCTGCTCCAGCTAGGCTAGGGCAGGTTTAAAGCCAACATAAAACAAACAAATAGGGCAGAAAAGCCAACCAAACATTTTTAAGAAAAACCAATTTCATGATTTAAAAAAAGTCCGCGATGTACGTAACAGCAAGACGTCCAAGCAAAGTTTAAAAGAATACCTAAGCGCGAAGGAACATACAACGAAGCATAAGGAAGAACGTTCTCAAGTCAGTTCGGCACAAAAGATCAGACAAGGCAGCAGTTCCACTCTCAAGTGTGTGTAGCAACTTCAATGGAAGCCCAAGTTAGAGCTGAGGCGGCATTATCCACTCGTGAAGACACTAGGTCCCCCGCTGTAGCACGAGGGCCTTTGGCACACAATATCGCGGAGGTGCAGCCCATGTGTGACACTTATCTAGGTGTTAACCAGTTCAACTAAAAATTAGGCAAGTGTTGGTGAAGTTATAAAAGAAACACAGAAAAAAGAAGTCACTGAACACACGTAGGCGTCACACCTCGGGCATAGATAGAGAAATAAAATCGGCGAGGTCCATGAGAATCTTCATGGCTGTTGAAATGTCCAAAAGGCGACGAAGCTGTGGTGGCTGTAACGGTGAACTCAACAGCCGACGAAATCTCTGAATGTAGCTGGATTTTTTCAGGCATTGTGTTAAATAGTGCGCTACGAAGTGGTAGGCGCACCGCAGAAGCACTGACAGTTTGGCGTGAGTTGTAGACGGTGAAAGTAATGAGGAAATCGACCGTGTCCGGTTAACAGTTGAGCTAGCTTCTTGGAAGGCGGGAAATAGGAAGGATGGTCCAATACACTGGGGGTCCATCGATATAATTCAGTGTCGCAGTTGTTTGTACTCCACGTGTCCTGCCACACCAAGCGACCGACCTTCATCAGCAAAGAGCGCGCCCTGGTCTTCGACCACCTTCCAAGAACCTCCTCTCCTCTTGTGACAGCAATGCGGGAGTATCCGCAAGCTCATTCCGACACACAACAGAGTGAGCTGGCACGTGGTATATAGATACAGGCAGTACACTTGAGAGTAGGGAAATATTCTCTTTTAGGCGAAGAATGGTCGCGGACTGAATAAATGGGTTATTGAGAGTCAATAAAAGCGAAAGACTGTCTGAATAGATACTGACGGGGTAGAAAGGTCTGTCGTCCAAGAGAAACAGTAAAAGTTGTTGAATGGCAATCACCTCGGCATCAAACGACGTGGTTGGACACGCCAGGCGGAACCACTTCACCGGATAAACATGGTCTGTCCCTTTAAAAATAACAAAGGCTGCTCCTGATGCAGCCGACGAGTGTGATTCGTCTGTGAAGGCATGCAGAGTGGAGAAGTGGAGCCTGCGGTTTGCTTCCGTTCTGGTGAGACGGTCGTAACAGACACGACGGCGTCGCGCAAGGTGTGTGTCTACCTTGATGGGAAGGTCCACATCAGAAGGATCGAACGATGCCGTGTTGAAGGCCACTGGCTGCTGGGGATGAAACAAGAGAAACATGCGCACTGTGATGTGTAGGTGGATGTGAAGCGGAAGCACATCGGCAAGGACTTCGAGGGCGGCGGTCCGTGTGGTAGTATACGCCCCGGGGACGGCGAATAATGAAGATCTTAGCAGCGAGTGTACCCGGGCTTTCAGTAGATGGTGTTGGTTGATGTGCCACCATGCAGGCGCTGCGTATGATACTGCGGAAAGGACCACAAGGTGATGTAGCTGACGGAGATGACATCGACTGACTATGGTACGCATGCGGTCAAATCTTGTGAAAGAAACTGCCATCTTCTCAACTATGAATTTCAAATGGTTTGTGTGCGCCCCGAATTTGAGGTGACTGTAGAAAATCACTCCGAGGAGTTTCATTTTCGCACCTGCTTGATAAATGCGCCGTTGATCTTAATGGTTGGTTTCCTAATAGTCCCGCAGTCAGCCTTGGAGACAAGGAGGCAAGAGCATTTAGCGGGGTCCAACTGTAATTGTGCGGCGCCAGCCCCAGCAGTTATCCTAGAGAGGGCTACGTCAGCAGTCGCCTCCAATTGTCGACGCGTACGACCATGAATAATGATCACGGTGTCATCCGCATACGCTTGGATGTATGCATCTTGAGGCATGGGCAGGCAAAGCATATCATACACTTATGTGTTCCACAAAAGTGGGCTGATAGGAAAGGCCTGAGGAGAGCCTTTTGAAGTGGCATGGGTAGTGATTCCTGAAAATGTGTCAAAGCAGACGGTGCACCCCTTTAGAAACGATTCGAGGAGCTGGTAGATGTTGCGGGGACAATGATGAGATCGGAAAAATATAACAATCGCGATGGCAGATGCCATCAAATGCGCCTGTAAAGTCTAGTGAGATTACGATTGAAAGTCCCCCACTGTCTTTATGCTGCTGCAGTCGATTGCGTAAAGCAAATAAGGCAGACGTTGTGCTTTGACCGGTAGTGAAACAATATTGCAGTGGGTGAAGGACGCGAGATCGTTGTAGGAAATAATATAAGCGGCAGTTTAACATTTTTTTCCAAAAGCTTGCCGATCATACATGTCTTGCATATTGTCGGGTACGAAGAAGGTGCAGTGGGTGAACGTCCTGGTTTTAATAGAAAGGTGGCACGTGCTTGTTTCCAGTGGGGTGGTGGGTGAAGTGGCCAATCGCGAGACAAGAGTTGAAAAGACACAGTAAAAAATTAGGAATATGATGAACGAAAAGACGAACCGTGGGAGTTGTAATACCGTCGAGACCTGGCGCTGCATTAGCATTTAAATTTCGAGATGCCAATTGCGGTTCTTCTAGCGTGACTGTATCATCTTGTTCTTGCGTGGGGTATGTAGTTGAAGCCACTATTTTTGACATTACCATGTGTGCCAGGGTATCATCAGGTTCATCAACAGGCAAGTGAGTCTGCATAAGCAGATCCGCCGACTGTATTGTGGATGCTGTCGAAGTGTTGTCTGTAGCATGTAGTGAAGGTAAAACAGAGGGTACCTAAGCTGGTGAAACGCCACATTAAAAGGTGGTCCAAAAAGGTTCTTGCCGGACGCTCTAGAACACGCCTGTCGCACAGCCTTGTCTTTTGTTTTCCCTGTACGCGGCAAGTTGCCGATAGTAAAAAAAATTACAATCCGCTCGCCAAAACGGGTCCCGACATTGCTGGTACCGGCGGCTCAACACTCGCACGGCTGATCTCTCTCTCGCAATGGCGTCACTCCAAGACGCTCAAACATTATTTTGAGACAGTCCAGCTTAGCGTAAAATCTGTCCAATGACGAGTTGAGGGAGCTTGGTGTAGCAATATCTTGATGAGTGAAACCTTCAATCCAGTCATCACTTGCTCATTGGGTTGCCATCCCAGATTGTTCCGGAAACGAGGATAAGATCAATCTAAGACTGAATATGCATTCTGAAATGTGGGTATGGACATGGGGTAGTTTAATATTCGGAGTTGCGCCCCACAAATGAAATGAGCAAGTTGAGAGTTGAGAAGGGTGCCACCCCAAAGAGGATTCCTGGCATTACACTCACCCGCCAGCAGCAAGTTCGGCACTCGGTGGCGCTGAAGGACGTCTTCAATACCGGACAACGTAATGTAAAGCGGTACCCATGAAGCCGCGTAAACGGCTATTAGGAGCAAGGTTAACGCCTGGTGCTGAAGTAGGAGAGCCACGATATATGGAGACATTGCCAACGGGTATACGTCGAATCTGCGCTTAGGTATGGGAACCATACAAGGCGCGGTGGCTGCGTTAAGGAAACAGTCAATTGGGTGGCACTCCGGGCACTTTTGTTCCACCAGCGTAAGGGGAAGACACAATAGTCACATCAATGTGCTCCGCTTCGATGAAATCAACAAGGTGAGAAGTAGCTGCACGAATGTGAACCAAATTTGCCTGAATAAATTTTAAGAAAGTCATTCGATATATTTTTTTGACAGTGAGCCGGAAACGAAAAGTTATTTTATGCAGACACAATGGAAGAAGAGCAAGGTGCCTGGGTGCATTCATAAATAGTTTTTTTGACGCATGCGTGAGACCCTTGATTCCACATTGTAGCAGCAAGGCGCATTGAAGACGTGATCTGAACGACGCCACGCTGCGCGACACTCCCTGCAAACAACCCTTTCCTTGTTAGCCAAAGTGCAGTCTGCAGCGGCATGCTCTTCGGAGCCGTATGTGCAGCATACACTTTCGCAATTGCATCGTACCGCTACGTGACCGTAAGTGCAGCAGCGGCTACACGCTGCCACGTAAAAAATTTGCTTTATGGGACTTGACGCCCATACATCCAATAGCCGGTCCTTCTTTTTAAAGATGTTGCACACGGAAGTCGAAACTTCCGCGATATGTACGTTGTTGCCCGTGCGGTCTTTGAAATAAGTCCTGTGTTTGAAGTCTTCGTCTGGGATCTCTAATTCACTTTGAGCACTGATGTTTGTGAAGAGTAGGCCGGGAACAACGCTTGGGTCCACTCCACTGATCTTAAACTGGGGAAGGCGGCGTGGAGGGCGGGTGACTTTGATTGCAGCTTTCAATTGTACATTTCCTTCCATGGCTTTTTGCAAATTATCAATGGATGCGCGGTCTGCAGATGTCACTGTGAGCCCTGAACGGTTGGGGATACGTTTCACCTGTTTGACGCCAATTCCTGATGGATCATTTCGGAAAGTGTCTTTTAACAATGTGTAATTTCGGGGCCGGAATGAACAGAAGGAACCAATGAAGTAATTTGCAGTACATGATTCGGATCCGAGGCGATGCTCACGGCGTTATCGGGACGTCGTTGCGTGGGCTCAGGGGAACAAGCGGTGGTGCGGGACCCTGAGAGCCACGCATGGTGGTTTCTAACAATGTGCACATATGACCACCGCGGCGTAGAAGGTTGTTGGGCGGCTTCACACCATAGGCACTCAGCTAGTTGCGAACGAAGTTTGTCAATTGTTGCCGGAACCTTCAGTGCTGCCAGTCTGAGCATGTCACACTGCACGTGGTCTAGCAGTCGCTGAAGCCCGCAGACATCATTCGATTACACCACTGAAGGGAGCGATCGAAGCTGGACCAGATGTTCCTGTACAATCCGGCGTGACACCAAAACGTCTGCCAAAGCGTGTCACTAAAGCAAGAATTTCCACGGCGTCTGGATAACGTCGGTTGCAGACTGGCAAAGGATGCAGCAGCTGATGCATCCAGCAGCGACCAAAGGTAATAACACAACTCTCTATTGTTCAGGCTTGGATTTTCGTGGATGGCTGCCTTAAACTGCGTTCAAAAGCGGCGCCACTGGCACAACTCGCCATTTAATGTTTTGAGCTGCATCGTTGGAAGCTTCATGGGGAATCAACCACAGAAGGTGCTGGGGCTGTCGATCCCGGCAGGGGCTGACCATTCCGTAGAAATCTCTTTTTAGCCTTTAGCTGGCCCACCATGTCTTCGTTGGCATCATCGTACCTGATAATTGCGTCGAACTCCGCCCCGAACTCGTCCTCAGGTAAAAATTTTTCACTTCCGCACTCAGCTTGCTGAACTCATCGTTGTTTGGCTGCAGCCGCTCTATGAGTGAGCCCGAAGTTTCAAAATCAGGAGCATTCAACGCCGCCTTCGCTTCATTCATAAGCCTTGTGGTTTGCTGCCGACGAGCTGTTTTCTTTATTTTCAGCTTGTTCCAGCATTCTTTGGCAAGTATAACCACAAAGGCTGCTCATAAAACAAGGGCAATACCTAATACATGCTAAATAAACACATATTCAGAGAAATTAACATGCGTAATTATGATAGACTCGTATCTTCAGACTCGATAAGAAAAAACGTGACGTATTGCTTTAATTGGGTATTTAAAAAGGCCCTGGAACCCTACAGTTTGTTGTCACAGTGCTTATATTTTCCATCATTAGATGTCTTTCTACCAAGCCTACGTGCTTAGTGAAGGCGGCTTTACAGGGCTGGATTTAAATCCCTCCACTGGGATGTGGTTCCTAACCCATGAACCAAATAGAGAGAAACTTAGTGGGTTAGCCTAGATACAGGAAGAGCCAACAAATATTATAGTCAATACATCTCCCCTGTCGACATGAAGACCTTTTTGGTACTGGGTACTGTTGTGCCAGAGCGCCTGGCCCCAAATTCGTTGCACAGGGCAACGCGCCAACAGCGGGTCCGATTCACGCATCGTCCAAACCGGACCAAACTGCCCGCATCCGACACGCCCAGACTAGCAGCGCCGCAAAGTCGCCTCTCCTTTTGCGTCAGGGCGGCTCGACGGAATCGTTCGTCAGGGGAGCGACTTGCGGCCGACATGCCGCCACACGCCTGGAGGCGGGATCGAGGAGCTGGCGGGGCATCACCCTCCCTTTCCCAATCGTGGCGCCTCGGCTAGCGCAACCGCTTCGCTTCCATTCATCGGATTTAAAACTTCAGCCAGCGAGAGTTCTGAGTGGCGTGATTCAAACTTCTCGGGGCTCCGACGGACTTCCGGGGGTGTAAGATCCGCAAGGAGGAATTCCTCGGCGGCCTTCCCCAGCGACATTTTCCGGCGGCATTCTTCGGCGGCACTTTTTGGAGGCACCGAGTGGAGAAGTGCTGTGGCCTTGGTGCGAACCATGTAACGTTTTCATACCGTTGTACATAGTGTATACAAATGCTGCTTCAACTTTTAGTCGGCTCGAGAACTTCATTGCTTAGCTCTGCGGCGCGTAGATAGCGGACGGAGCAAGGCAACGCCGCTACACCGGTGACTGCGCTCGGATGGCCAGTCGCAACAGTGGTGACAGCGTGGGGAAGGCTGGTTCATCACATTGGTGACAAGCTGGATGCGAGCCACAACCTTGGTGACTGCGGTGGTATGTCCAGGTAAAACATTGGATGGCAGCTGCGGGATCGACCGGCAACGCTACTACTTAGTATGGTGAGCGCTCAACGTTTTTTCTCAGTTCACCAGACTTCTCTAGTACAGGCTATGGTAGTTTAAAGAAGGGCTTTGTAAAGCACTGTGAAAGCTTTTGTCAGGGGCTACGAAGAATTCGCTGGGGGCCGACGAACGAAAGAAAATAGAAGAACGAACGGAAAGCGGAGAAGACGGCCCTGCAGCGTATACGACACCGCCACAGCTTACGCCGCCAACGCCTCCCCGAGTCGCCGCCAGTGTTTATACGTATCATCACGCGGCCCCGAGCGGCGCCCGCGTTTATACGTGCTGTGTGCGTGTGGTTCGGATTTCGGACCCTCGCTTGCGAGGGTAAACTGAAATTCATGCGCAGGGAGTCGCCCCACGCCTGTGCACCGCGTCAGACGTTTTCTCCCCGTGCTCCTCTGTCTTGATCCAGTGTAACCTCGGTTTTTCTCAATAATTAAACCTTTAAATTCTAAAACCCTAGTTTCTCCCATTAGATCTTCATTCGAGTTACGACCCAGCTGACATGGCGCAGCCGACAGGATCAGGATTTGAGGCCACGGAACGAACGCACGAGGAGACGAACGACGCGGACGAACTGCACCACGACTACGAGAGTGCACGCAGACGAGGGGCAACGACGGACTCCACGTCAACGGTGATCGACTGGCTGCTGATTTCAACGGAACGCGACGTCCTGTGTTCAACGAAGAAGCAGCAGTTGGTGAACGAACTACGATCACGAGGGCTCCCTTGCTCTGGCCGTAAGGACGACATCGTCTCGCGTCTCCTCGAAGACAACGAAAAACGTCGCCAGCTCTCAAAACGAACGAATGTGCCAACGATACTTCAGGCTGCCTACGACGACGAACGGCAGACGAACCTGCAAGCGGCGCTATTCGAGAACGGGAGGCTGCGCGAAGAACGAGATCGTCTTCGGAGACAACTGGCGAGAGTCGGCCACACGCTTCCCACCGTGCCGGAGCCAGCTGCAAGCCTTCAACGATACGACGCACAACTTGGTCCGGAGACGCGCGGCACGCACAACGGCACGCACACGGACGAAACGACGCATGCAAAACGGTGCACCCGCCCGCTCATCGGACCTCTCCCAGGTGATCGCCACGGTCACGGAAACTCAAGCGAAGATAAGTGAATTCCTGGCGAGATCACGAACACCCGTTGCTCTGACACCGAGCCAACCGACAAACTACACCACCAACGCGCAGGTCCTTTCGGCAACGAGCAACGAGACGCGCCACGTACGCAGCGCGCACGAGCCAGAACGCAGCACGCACCTGGCATCCGCTCCCCCGGTCCAGACCTCGCCTACGAACGGTACCGTACCCGAATCGGTGGAGCTCACGAAACAAACGCCCAGAGCACCGAACGCAACCAAGCCAGTGCATACGAAATTTTCCGCACATGCTGTCCCGGCCCAAGTCCACGCAACCAACGACAACGCACCTGGATTGGTGGACATGGCCCTGACAATCGAGACGCAAAGTGCACAAAACGCACCAGTGGCGACGACCTACATCGAACCCGGACTCGTGGAGCTGACCACTACTGCCGAAACGAACAGCGCACGGAACGCACCCGAGTTGGTACGCACGACAACTCTCGCACGCGCTGTTCCAGTCCAGGTACCGCCCAAGAACGACATCGTGCCCATACAAGAGACGCTGGCCACGACCAACGAAACGCACGGCGCACGGATCACGACCAAGCCAGCACGCACGGAGGAAACGCTATTCATGACATCCTCCGATCCCGCTGCTGCCTTCCGGACTTGGCCAGCGAACGTAACAACCACAGGAACCAACCTTGCCACGAGAAACGAAACGCCAAGCGCACGTGGTTCAACCCAGCCGGAACATACGAGCTCTCCGGCACCCGCTGCTCCAGCCCGAGTTCACCCAACGAACGACACCGCACTCGCGCAGGTGAACCCGTCTACGAGCAACTACGCACCCAGCGCACGCGGCACGTTCGAGCCGGAACGAACAAGTTACCCCGCGCCCGCTGCTGCGATCGAGACCCATCCGACAAATTCCACCATGGTACAGGAGGATGCAGCCGCGAGCATATGGGCACCAGGCAAACGAGACGGCATCGAGCCTGCTTGCACGAGAGGAATGCTGACCGCACCACTTTCGAACCAACCGGCAAGTGACGAGAGCTTTAGCGACGACACGGACACGGCGAGAACGACAACGAACGAGGCCGATCCACACGAAGGCATCGAATGCCCTACCGAGGCAGCCAAGCCTACGACAACAAAAATTGCGGGACCGAACGAGCGAGACGAACTACGCCCACTTTCCCACCACTTCACTTCCGAGGGCAACCACGGTGAAGGCGAGCAAGGAGTCGCAACGAATTTGTCCGATCAGCCGCGCCACTTCACGACAACGCCGTGCTACCGCTGGCTGAACGAAAGGACAAACGGCTCCCGAACCGTACGAAACGCACACCTCGAGCAAAACAACGCCCTCAACGCACCGAAATCCGCGACTTACACGGAACGCATCTCGCCACCAGACGAAACGCACGCCAACGTTCCCACGCGCATCAAACCCGCAAGAAGCTACACAGACTCAACGCCGACGGAAGCGACGTGACCAACGCAACGCCGTAAATGCTCTCAAGTTCACGACCGACGAAACGAATCCCACGGTACGCAAAAATCAAGTCAGTTTGAAATTCGCCGACCTCTTCGAAACGAACGCCCACTAAACGAAGTTTATCCGGAGCAACGAAAAAAAAACCGCCAGCATCGAGCAACTGCGCAAACGTTCGTGCACAGTGTTGCGTCTCTGGATACGAACGGACGTCAAACAACGCGGACACCCACAGAGCTCGCGGATAGCTCCATCGGGCGCCAACTCGGTGAAGGACCTGGGGACAGATCCTTCTAAAGGGAGGTCGTGTCAGGGGCTACGAAGAATTCGCTGGGGGCCGACGAACGAAAGAAAATAGAAGAACGAACGGAAAGCGGAGAAGACGGCCCTGCAGCGTATACGACACCGCCACAGCTTACGCCGCCAACGCCTCCCCGAGTCGCCGCCAGTGTTTATACGTACCATCACGCGGCCCCGAGCGGCGCCCGCGTTTATACGTGCTGTGTGCGTGTGGTTCGGATTTCGGACCCTCGCTTGCGAGGGGAAACTGAACTTCGTGCGCGGAGAGTCGCCCCACCGCCGCTCATCGCGACGGACGTTCTCAGTGCTGTTTCCGCGATCCTATAACACAATGTAATCAGTTTTCCTGACATTAACCAGTTTAATCTCTTTCCAAGACAAGTCCTTACTAAAACCGGCCACTCTGACACTTCGATTGTTTGAAGCCTAGAGAAAGTGTGTTGAAACCAGAACTAGTGTCGAGGGTGTAAACAAAGGAGCGTAGAGAACTACTTCCGCGTGCCTTACTAGTAGCTTGATAGTATCGGAGCGGCGAGATAATTCTCACTTGGGCAAGCAGCAAGAGGCTAGTGCAAACGATCGAGGACCTAAAAGTGAAGGAACTAGGCCTCGACTTAGGCCGTGCGAAACGGAAGCATGCGATCCTTGAGATCATGCGGAAGGAGAACGTAACTGCTGAGGAAGATGAGGCGGCCGAAGAAAAAGAGCGCCGTGACCGAGAAGAGGCGGAACGGGAGAAGCGGAGGCAGGAAGCCGAAAGGCAGGAACTGAGAGAGCAAGCCCAAAGGTAGAAGCGGAGGGAGGAAGCGGAAAGGCTGGAACGAAGAGAGCTAGCCGAAATGGAGCCCGAGTTGATGAAGCGTGATATGAAGCTTCGGCAGTGGTCGCCAGCATCTAGCGTCACTTCTCCAACGGTTCCGGCGAGCGGTCGCAGAAGTCAGGACCAACGGTTGCCGTCCATTTTTGAGAGGTCAGGGCCTTAAGACAGACCATTGCAAACGCGAAGCAACCGCACTCGTAATCTCGGACACAGAAGAGAGCCAGGAAAACGAGAACGGTGCAGACGCAGCGAAGCTGCTTCGAAATGAGGATTTCGAAACGCGCGCACAGTCTGCGACTAGCGGCTAGTGCTTGACACTCGCGAGTTCGCATGCGGGGAGGCTGTCGCAGAAACGTGACTCTTTACCACCGAGCGAGACGCGAAAGAAAGCTGAGAAGCGTAGCCCGAACAGCGAGACGACCGAAAACTCTCGCGGTAGTTTAGTGGAACCGGCAGCAGCAGAACTGGGTTGCGTGAAACTCTCGGTGGAGAAACGCAGCCGGGCGAGACGAACAGTGCGTTGTCACCGGTTTCCGATCAGCTGTTGCGTGAAAACAATTTCAAGGTCGTAGCGCTTCCGAGAAACAAATCCAGTGAGCTGTACAGCAAACGACTCTAACAGAGAGAGTACCGGCGTTTCGGAGAGGGAAGGGGTACTTAGGCGAGATAACGGACTTGCTGAGGCGTCCAATAGTGGGCCGCAGCAAGCGCTGATCGCGTTCATGTGGCGGTATTAGGTTCAAAGATCTCGGGAGAACGCTGAGAAGCGGGGGAGGCCTTGGAGACGGCTTCCAACTGGCGGGCGCACTGTGCTCGAAATAGCGAGGTTTCGCGAAGGAGTGTGAACTGCGAGGCTAGCCAGACGAAGCCGCACGAGGCCCCCGGTAACACGTGTTCCTTCGGGTACGAGCTCTAACTCGGGCGATGTTATGGCAAAGCCTGCGAGCGGGACACGAATTCGCGCGCGAAACGAAGCCTGAAGGGCAAGCGGAGCGAAAGCTATGGTACTAGATTAGTGGAGCCGCCGACTGCCCAAGCGTGTTGCGTCATCCCCATCGGCGGGGAAAATCAGCTGGTCGCGCGTTGCGAGGCGAACTCGATGCTGCCCCCAGTTCTCGGCGACTTGCGTGAAATCAAGGTTTGTCACTTTCACACGCATTCCAAACCAGCGGAGCGAAGGTACTCAGTGCGAAAGCGGAAGTTGAGAACTCTCTGCTTTGAGCGAAAGCGCTATTCGGAGGCATGCGTGCTGGCCGCTATGTTGGCTTTGAAGTCAGCTCAGCACAAGATTACGGGCGTCAGCTTTGCAAGGCTTGTATATGACCGGGGAAAGAGAACGCTTTCCAATGACGAAACAAGCGTTTGGGGAAGCGCTATACTCGGTGACATCTTAAGAACGGCACCGGTAGGCGTATTCCCAAACCATATCCCGTAGGGGCCCAAGCCGACCACAACCCCTAAGCAGGGGCGCAGCCAATGAGGTTAAAAAAATTGCATTTTTTAACTTCCTTGCACGCAGCACCATGACGTCTCTACCTATGTGTGCGCGACTTCATGCGAGGTGGATTTTTTTCTTTTTTCCCGCTCCCCTCGTTTCAGCTGCTTCGCAGGCGGCCGACGGTTTCGCTCCGTGGGCGGGGCTGGCCTGCGGCGCTGGGGAAGCTGACGCACATGTGGCAGAAGCTAACCTTTTGTACCTGAGCCCCTGATCTCTCCGCGCTCTTCTTGCGCACCTGCAAATTGATGCTGACCTCCGATCGTGTTCCTAGATAAGCGCTCGACTGGGTGCTCGAAGTGCGCGCGCGCGTATGGACGGTTTCACGCTGATGTGGCAATTATACACGTTCCGGAAAGCAAACACCCTCATTGAAAGCTCATCCTACAGCACACAGAAGGGTATACAATTGAGTTGGGTGCTCTTTCACTATATACACACCTCAAAACACGATTCGGTACTGCACGTAAGGATTACAGGAAAGGCAGCCAATTACCCATCACTACATTTACAAACTGTCCTACTCTTGCGAAATATTACAGCTGCATGAGCTGCTACATTTTGGCACTTTCATAAGCACTATTACATTGAATTTTGTTAACATTTAACTTCATTGCATTATTCTTTATCAGGAACAGTGCCACTAAGGAAAACATTGTCATTTTGTTAACAGCAATGGAAGGTGTGAATAGTTCTTGCAAGGGTGATATGTTGATAAAAAAGACACCAGCTCAAATGTACACGTTTTACACTCCGGTCATAAATTGTGCATAATTTGCACTGCTGGTCATAACAATTTAGGAAACAATATCGAAAATATATACCAACCTAAGTAATAGTTGGATTGTACAGCTACTGAAATACTCGAGGAGTTTGATATATGTCTTCTGTACAGGGCTATTGACCACGGTCGCTTCACTGAAGACATCAGGCCGAGTTTGATATCAGTAATCATGCGTGCTACCACTCACACTGTTGCCAATATCGATTAGTTATTTTTAGCACTTTGTGCTTCATGCACGCAGAGATTTTGCTGCATAAGATACGTTATTTATAAATAGACAGCTCCAGCAGGATCCGAATGGCGCTGATGCCCCCCCCCACCTGTAATCGGGAAGGCACACCAAATCGTTACCACCTAATTCGGCTCTGTTCATTATTCGACCGTAATCGCCACCAGGTTTTAACTCTAGGTCCCGCCCCTGCGACTGAACAGGAACATGTTAGTCGGGTCCGTGACGATCACACCGCACTAAAAGCAATTTCCGAGTACGCCGTTTAAAACAGACTACAAATTGGTGTAGCAGCCTGGCCAACTTCCCCGTTCGGTCTACAATGTGAACTGTCTGTAGCGTGCACTGTTTTCAAGGGGTCCTGAAATACCTTCCGCCGATGCATGGATGTACATACACCCAAATAAAGCAATGTATTTGCAATCTCCTCCCGCAAGAATTTTGTTAAAGCGATGAGTATTAGCTGAGAAATCGTAAATCAAAAACCGCGCATTATCGTCGTTCCGAATTTCCTCCTCCTTTCGACTTACTCTCCGCTGTTGACGGCGCGTGAGCCTTGCCTCCCATGATGCTGCGCTCCGCAGCGGTGACGTACTTCCGCTATTGCGCTGCTCAGACTGTCGTCTGCTACGGCAAGCTTTGTTGACACCATGAATCCCGCACGCACTCCGCTCAAGGCTGGAAAAGCGAACGAAAAATCTGGCCGCATGTATGCGGCGGCCTGGCCTTGCCCTTTCGCGGTGTACGTTGCTGGCGGCACATGACTTTTTATCGGCGGCGAACTCGCAGCCGCACGGGGAGGGTCGTGCACTCGTTCCCTTGATGCACCGCGCACTGTTTATCCAAAAAGCGCCGTATCAGATGTGGCCCCGCTGGTGCCGGGTCTTATTTTGCGGCGGTGGTAATTCCTGCCGGCGGCATGTGAAAAAGACATTTTGAACCCGTGCACAAAACGCTTCAATCATGTGACCAGTTCAGTTTGGGACGACGCGTGGTGGAGAGCGGCAACGTTGGCAAAACATTCTCCGCCGCGGCTCTGAGCTTTCTAGCGCTGGAGCGAGCGCCATTTCTTTGACAATCTCACACATCGGTTGCCTTGGCAACAAGGCACAAACCGCTCCAGAAGTCAGTTACGGTTCCGTGATCCCGGTTCAGCTTGGGGCCCCATCTCGCGACATGTGGGCACTACAGGCGTACCACCCACTCCTATCGGGAAGTGCGAGATGCGTTTGGCATTACAGGAGGCGATGGTGTGTGTGTTGTGGACGCCTTTGTTTCGCGATGAAATGCGACGTTGTGCTTCTGCGGATGGATAGTTCTTCCCATGGTCTGGATAATCTTTCTCGAGCGACGTACGACTCAACCTCGCATGGGGTATGTGCGGTGTGCGTGGCTAAAAGCCATCGGCTTGTGCGCCAGAGTTAAGTGACTTGCTGTTCGTCCCCGCAAACCGCGCGCGAGGTGAGTACCGAATTTACGACGGGCAGGAGGCAACCCATCCTCTGTCAATCGTGGTTCAGACTTTCAACGCATGTTGTGACGTTGTATTCGTTAGAAACGCATCTCTGGATTGTTTTGAAGCTGAATAAAATCTATGCGTCAAACCCGGGCATTCGGGTCAGGGCGTTCTCTGCGATTGCACGAAAGAAGTGCCACGGGGCTTGAACGCTTTCTTTATTGAACGTACTCAGGTAAGAGAATATCCATGTCGTGTTATGGCCGTGTTGCATTCAATACAAACGGTTAAGCGTTTGTTTTACACTTGTTTCGTTTGTCGTAAAATGCCCAAGCACTCCGGCACTCCGCTGGCAGAGCAGCCGGCGAGCCGACGCTGAGCAGACGACTCATCTCTTTGCCGGAAGTGCGTGAAAAAGCCGCCCAATAGCAGGATGTCTAGCTCATGACGAACATCTGGGAATCCATGATGTAGACATGTGAAGATGGCGGCGTCCAAAAACACGAAGGAAAGGGTGAGAAAAAAAAGACAAACTTTGCAACAAAAGTGTGAGCTTTCTGCTGCGCGTAAAAGAGTAATACTTGGCACAGAGGACGTTGACGACCCAATCTAACGGTTGCGCTAGTTCATTTAGTGTGCTCAAAATGCCTTTCAGGGCCCCTTTCAGTGTGAACCACATTGTCTACAGTGTGAACTGTGCGTTTTGCTGCCACTGACTGACTTTAATGAGTTCATTTTGCGATTAGGACCCCAAGACTGCAACTCTGTTCATTGTGCGAGTTGTGACCTTCCCCTTTTCTCCTCATCCTTGCTCCCCCAGGGCCCCATGGCCTCTCATTTAATACAGTGTTACACTCACTCAGACACGTATATTCTTTTCGCTGGGACTAATGAGTAGCTGCCCGTGAGCTTGAAGTCACGGTAGTCGCAGCAGAGATAAAACTAAGTAAAAAAGTTATCTCCTTGGCGCACTATTTTTGCGATAGTGATCTCGCCGTCCAAATAGCGGCAAAAAATTGTCACTTTTAGAGATCCACTGATGGGTATAGATGAGCAGTTTGTGTCTGTTTTCTGCGACACATTTTTAGCTACCACATATATAGATTTCTGTAGTGTCTGGCCTTTTAATTCGCCAGCATTGTGTCAGAGCTCGCGCCTCAACTGTAAGCCACACACACGCAAAAAAGTATAGAAATGTCTAAACAAGAAATAGCAGGAATAAAAATATAAATAGTACAACACAAGTTGCAATACGCCGCCTCGCCTACTACAACGCTTCGTATCGAAAAACATACCTTTCGCCCCGTTTCTGGACCTTTTGGACAATCCAGGTTGTGTTGGTGCACCCGCTCTACGTGTCCATGAAGACGTTGACTGCTACTTTGTCAGACAGGTTCGCGCGGAACACAGACTCATGATTTGTTGACGCGACGTCGTCTCTGACGACCTCGAGCGGCTGCTCGTGCTTATTCATGAAGCAGAAGTTATAAGCTTCGCGACCATCGCGTGAATGCGCGGGCGACGGGCGTGGCGCACACAATTATGAGAACGGACCCTGTGATGGGCAGTTCTGCGCGAGTGCGAGGCACAGACGAGTAGGGCGAATAACACGCTGGCTGATGTTCGCAGCAGACGAGCGACCGACGTACGCGTGTGCTTTCGACCGAATGAGAGCAAACGTTCTGCGCTTCGGTAGGGAGTCCAAAGGACCACCAAAGACCAAAAGAAAAACATTTTTGGCCTTCAATTTATTGGGAGTGCTTGCTTTCCGGAACGTAAACAATAACTACATATGTACGTGCAAAAGCATCCATCCGCGCGCGCACTTTGAGCGACGCGCGGAGCGCTAGCTTAACTAGGAACAGCATGGGAGACGAGCGACTGACGGCGCACAAGAGAGCGCGGAGAGCGAGCTTCATCTTTCCAGCGCGTACGCCAGGCTTGTGCTACGAGCGAAACCATCGGCCGCCGCGAAGCAGCGTGATCACAAAAGATCAAAACAAATTTTTGTCTTCATTTTTATGAGAGTGTTTACTTTGCGGGACTTCTATAATTGCGACATGTACGTGAAAGCGTCCATCCGCGCTCGCGCACTTCGAGCACCGAGCCGAGCGCTTACCTAGGAACACGATCAGAGGTCAGCGTCAACTTGCAGGCGCGCAAGAAGAGCGCGGAGAGATCAGGGGCTCAGGTACAAATGGTTAACTCTTATCACATGTGCGTCAGCTTCCCCAGCGCCGCAGGCCAGCCCCGCCCACGGAGCGAAACGATCGGCCGCTCGCAAAGCAGCCGAAACGAGGGGAGGGGAAAAAAAGAAAAAAACCCGCATTGCATGAAGTCCCGCAGATATAGGTAGAGACGTCACGGTGCTGCGTCCAAGGAGGCTAAAAAATTGCAATTTTTTTAACCTCGTTGGCTGCGCACCTGCTTAGGGTGCGTGGTCGGCCTGGGCCCCTACGGGATATCCCAGTTACGACAAACAAACTGCGTGAGTCAAGGCAGACGATATCACGCATTCATACCAAACCCCCTTTCAAAACGCGCGCGCACTGACGTCACGGGTCCGGCGCTTTGGCGGAGTGATACACTACATGAAGTGGTGCCGTTCTTGAGTTGTTACCGGGTATAGTTGAAACGCAGCGTTCGTTTCCCGTTTGGCACATTCCGTCCCCTCATGTTGAGTTTCAGTCTCAAAAGCGTGCCGTATCGCCTCTCGAAACTAATGGATCGGGTGTTTCGTGGCCTGTCTGAGTTAGCGCTCCTTTACCTCGACGATGTCGCCAGCTCTTCTAGCTTATGGGAGGAGCACGAGAGCACTTAGAGTCGTGCTGAGCCGGCTCAAAGAAGCAGGCCTATCACTCAAACAGTCGAGTTTCCAATAGGTTGCATGTCGCAACCTTTTCTAGCACATAGGAGGAGCACTAGGGCATTTAGAGTCCTGCTGAGCCGCCGGCTCAAAGAAGCAGGCCTATCAGTCAAACAGTCGAGTTTCACATAGGTTGCGCCGAAGTGACATAACTAAGGCATGTGGTTGTACTAGCGCGACCGAAGAAGATAGTCAGTAATCGAAGTAGTCGCAGTCGTAAACTATCGTCTACCAACGACTACTTCCGAGATAAGGGCTTTTTTGGGTTTGACGGGATATTATAAAACTCGTCGGAGAGATTAATCCACACTCTTAGAAAGACAGAGCCATTTACAGTGGAATGGGACTCAAAAAATGAGGACGCTTTCAACGCTGAAACGAGCCTTGAGCGAGTAGCCAGTTCTTATGGCCCCCGACTTTTCAAAGGGTTCCGTGATTCAGTGCGATGCGAGCGATCGTGGCATGGGAGCTGTACTGTGCCAACAGGATGTGAACGGCCGGGAACGCCACCTGTCCTGTCCGGATCACAGGTACAGCCATGATTTGCTGCCTCAGTTGATTATTTCCGCCCCTGGTGATTTCAAGTAGTCAATCTTAGTTGGCATTTCTTGTCGTGTGTAATGTCGTGTGTAATCATCATAATCATCACCAGCCTATCTCCGCCCACTGCAGGGCAAAGTCCTTTCACACCTAATCACGTGGTTTGCCTGCGTTGAAGCGCACGCACCGATGGCCAAGCTGCCGCTGGGTGATAAGAAACAGGCGAAGCAGCCGTTTCCCCCTTGTTTAGTCACGCGGTATTACAGCGGCGAAGCTCAGACATAGCAAAGCGATATGAAAGGCGCAGGTTGCGCGCCGGCTCCTGAATGTCACTGCGACGCGATGATTGACCTTGAAAGACGCAGCGTCGTAGAGCTTTCGCTTTAAAATTAACGCAAATCGCTGATCGATAAAGCGTTTAGAGGTGTTTTCCGAAAATGGAATTCCTAAGGTGGATAATTAAACAGCATTGTTCTTTACTTACGTCCACTTTTGTTCAACGATTCGGCTAAAGGGGGAAACGAGAGAAAAAAATCAAGGATTACGAATTTTTTGGCGGAAACCTATTTGCGGAACGTCGCTTTTTGTCACCTGGAGTGAATAAGTGGCAGCTCCAGTGGTACAGGTTGCGAAGACTGTTAAATCAATTCGGGTCACTCTATAGGACAAGCCCTACCAAAGTAATGTCTGCAAATTGTTTCCGACCTCACATTGCGGTGAGGTTGAAGTCGAACAACGTAGATTGCGCGGTTCCATCAGAGGTGTGCCTACTTCATACATATACGCTGGGTGAAATATAATTCAGAATAAATTTTGTTAATGTTTCCAACTTGCATGACCAACTAAATAAATCTTGTGCTCGATGTGACATCACCTTGCTGATATCCGTAGCACACTTAAAACTAGCAGCTAACCCAGAGTATTCAATAGAACTTGCGTATGTACTGTACCCCATATTTTTTCTGGAATGATGCATTACTTTTCTATCAAAGCACGTATCCTTCCCAGTAGAATTTTTCTTGACATTAACCAAAGCTGTGGAATTGTACAGAACGCGGCTCGTGACCAGAATTTATGGATGACGCGTCTGTGTTTCAGCCTCAGGGCATTCGTTTGAAACCAGAACTGCTACACCACAGCCCGCTATTGTGGCGGCCACTCAATTGGCCGTGCCTACGCCTGCATCATAAGTGAGTCACAAAGCAGTCGAAAACAATGGCTAGTGGAATATCGTTTTCGGAAGTGTCTTTTATGCATAAAGTAATATCCTTGCCTCAGTAGCCGTGCAGTAGAAACGATGCGGTATTTGCTACAGATGTGACGCAAACGCCTATTTGTAGCTATACCATAATGTCATAACCTACTCAACTCACCATGCTAACAGAACGTTTCTTGCAGTGAGCTCTAGATGACCTTTCCCTACGGTCTCCTGCCGATTTTTTCTCGATGCCACACCTCGCAGTTGTTAACAGGCCTGTTACTATCCACAATCCATACAATTTTCATGTGCCGTGGTAATCGTTTCGCCTCGCCTGAAATGGAAAGAAGTATTAGCAACACTTCTTGTTTTTTTTTTGGGGGGGGGGGGGGGGGTGGGGGAGATGTACCGCGTAGTTTACTCAAAAAGACAGTATATGCCAGCAAGCAAAATTTTCACGTTGATTAAAACTTGACAGTTCAACAGAAAGCTAAGTTCCTCTAATCAAACACGCGCTTTGAGTGTTGCCCCACTAATAAAGTTAGGGTGAGATATTTGAAGCTTGTTCTGATTTGACTATGTGTTGGTATACAGGTACATTTTGTGCGAGGCTGAACTCGGGGGATTCTTACAAGCACATTTCAAGTATTAAAATGCAGAACAGACATTCTGGAGGAACAAATTTCTATGCATACTCACGGGACAGCTCCGATGGTTCAGGCACGTCTGAAAAGAAAATGCATAAAACTTGGTGACTACGGGGATTAGTGTCATAACTCATGCATTGTGTGTAAAACCTGGTTGAAGCTTAAAACGAGGGGCTTCCTTTTTTCTTCACTGCCCTTTCTATGAATACTGTCTGTTTATCTGCTACATGCTAAATTTTTCAGCTTCCGGCAAGCCGCTTATCGAAGACCGTTGTGTAACTACGTCAACTTTCGAAGAATACTGAGCATCAGATGTACAGTAATATTGCTTAACACATTACAGGTGAATTTCTAGAAATGCTTCAATGGCGTACAACATTTTTTCGGATATCCCAAAACAGAGGTGTACGAAGGGTGTACAGATGGTGACGATTCTTGATCGCGGGAAAGGGCACGTCCGCGGGCACTTGGGAGGAGATGAGAAAGAAGTGCGCGGTGTTGGGCGTGCGCTCGTGATTGATCGTCAGAAGAAATAAAAGTTTAACGTATTCCGAACTGTAGCGCAGCGTCAGGTCTTCTCGAATTAAGGCCCAATAACATGAATGCGTAAAACTGACGTACTCGCGCAACGACGTAAACCGGCGTAAGCACGTAAGGAACCGGCGTACTCCAGCGTAGGCGGAATGTATTGCTACGTGCTTGTTACGCCCAAATCAGACCGCGCCAGACATCGACGCAAACTTTCGGGCGCATGGTGTTGACGTAGACCTCTAGGTGTGATGTTATCTGGCGGTGATGTTATCATAACAAGACAGCAAATTTATAAATAAGCTAACTTTATTGTTAATTATACGTAACTAGTAAAATACGGGGAGCAAAAAACCGGACAAAACAAGCGAAGCAACGAGCAACTATGGGAGCAAGGCAGTTTATGTCAAATGTAGCGGAGGGTTTTGTGCCTGGCAGGTATGCATACTAATCCTCAACGTTTTTAATGTCCCAAGAACTGTTTTAGTTGATTCTGTATTAAATATACGTACTTTTGTAAGAATAGGCATTATTTGCTTTATCTGAGTTAAAATGTAGTTGAACTGGTCGCCACAAAGCTGAGTCGAGCCACACTGCGCGGCACATAGGTTTACACGCGCGTTGCGGCGATATGTTGTTACTCACCCTCTCCGACGTCTACGGTATGCGTAAAGGCAGCGGCTTATGTCGCCGCCGGCGTACGTCGTTGCGCGAGTACGTCGATTTTACGCGTGCATGCGGGTGGGCCTTTAATATTTCTGGTGCCGAAACCCTGGAGAAGACCGGCATCGTGTCCTGACCGATGGACAACCTCCGCCGTCAGCGAGGCGCTCCCCGTGGAGCCGTCACGAGGCTCCACCTAATCAATGTGGATTTGTACACAGCTGAAAACTCCCGCCTGGTGCAAGTACATGGTCCTCTACTGGAGGAGTATGGTTTAGAAAACGGTTTTTACTTGGATTTTGTGGGAACACTTCCTAAATAACTTGTACCAAAGTGGAGAACTCAAACAATTACTAACGCATTGGAACTTATCTCAGTAGGGTTTATGTTTAACTATGAGTAACAGTGTGGAAAGAAATCACATGGCCTCTTACACGCGAGCTATAGGAATGCGGGAAAATTAAGTCCAACTAAGGAAGGATGTATATTACAAGACCGAGCTTATACTTTCATGTGTTGGTTAGAAAGAAACACTGAAATTGGTTAAGACATGTATTGGTAGCGTTTGTAAGCAAAAGTGAATTGGATTTTTGAACATGCGAAATAGGTACTGAATAATCCCTCCAAAGATATAATTTGCCCAAAATATTGATTCGTCTGATTAGGTAACTGTTAGGAGAAAACCGTATACAAATGTTTAAGAAGTTCGTACGGTTTAGCAGCATCAAGAAAAACACGTTTGATATCTGAATAGGCGTGCGATAAACAATATATTACTGAAAAAAATTATTTATCGCTTTATGCTCTTTCACCAGTCTAATCTGGTATATATTTCAGGAATACTGAGCTCGTATAGATGACAGAAATATACTCCCAAAACTGATATATGCTAGGTTTTATCACTGTTAGAGATGTAATTTCAAGAATCCATCGTCTTTTTCCCGTGTCTTGGGGCAAAATCTTTAACATTTTGCTCATTCGGGTACATTGAAATTTTTCAGCTAAAACCAATTAAGCATATGAATTGGTCTAAATATCGAAGACGATATACTGCGGAATCTTCAATATCCCGCAATGTATTTTAAAATGCAGATTCCCACCCTAGATGTTCCTTAAGGTGGAACCCTGGAACAAATTTTTTGATATTTTTACAAACCCTGTATACCGGCGAAAACCATTTTGATATCTCAAGAGATGAGCGGTATACTCAGAAAAAGGTGAAACACTATAATGAAAGCAATAAATATTACTATATATAATAATAAATCCTATAAAATATTAACATATCAGCAAAAATGTTATTCAAAAACTAAACACTATAATAACGATATAAAATAACGTTAACAGGAAGCACTGGCCAAGCCAAACAATTTGTTTTTAGAAGAAGTTTAGTGTCCCGAAACCACCCTTGAACAGCGAAAAGCAGAGATCGATAAACCTTGTTTTATCAGCGGGGACCCCACGCAATTATTTACTTTTACGTCGCCACATACACGAGAAAGAAGGAACGACTTCTTTTTCTTGAGTTTGCATGAGCCGCAATTAACACCCGTGCACGCGCGGTGTGCATATATGGATCGCGATAAACACCCAAGTATGCGCAGGGAAGTGTTCTAGAGCCGGCCTCGTGGGACCGGAGGGTGAAAATATATAGCCGAGGGGCTAGTTAAAGCACAACATGACAGCGCACGAAAAAAAACGGTGTATATACCAACATGAACGCAATTAAAGCGGCTGACAGCGCCCAACAGCCTCTAGCCTTTCACGAGTGCTTAGCTGCTCGCTATTCGGTTGAATCGAGTGTCAGACTCGTCTCTTCGCTCGTCTTTTTTTATTGTACGGTGTCAATGATGAAGAAGAAGAAGATGATGATGATGATGATGATAGTCGCTTTGACTCGGTGCGTCGGTTGTAAGCAACCGACTTTCCCTGTTTTATTAGACTTACTTGTCCTACTCCTAGCTAACCTAATAGATTTGCTTCCTTCCCCCCCCCCCATTTACCCCTCATCCGGTTTAAACTCTCATCGCTTCCTCCCCTTTTTAAATGCAGAGCATTTCTTAGCCTCGCCTCTTCCTGCGTCGGACGGCGTCCACAGCTCCGCGTCCGCAGCAGGTGCGCCTCTCCTCCTTCCCTCCTCTCTCTCAACAGCAGCTGGCGTGCGCATGCGTCGTAGTCAGCCCGTTCGCTCCGTCGCGGTCTCGGCGTAACAGGTGCGTGATAGCAGCGCGGTGGGGCGTGGAAGGGCACGCGCTGCTTGCGCATGCGCGCTCTCCCTCTAGTGCGCGCGCTGCAAATATAAAGCGGCTAGCGGTCGCTCGTGCTTCAGTCACTGCGTTGCTCCTTCCTTCCTTGGTTGACGCTCGCTCCACCCTAACGCGACTTTACTCTCCCCTCTCTACCCCAAACCAACACCAACGCAACTACGACCCAACTACCCACCCTAACGTGACTTTACGCGGCGTTAACGACCCCCAATGCTCTGCATTTACTCGTGTTCCCCTCGCGGGAAGGCGCGGGAATTTTTTTCTCCACAAGCTGTTCTATGTTCTCATCCGCATGATTACTCCGCTTGCGTACCCATCCCTTCCCTACTTTTCTTCCACTACCACTTCACTCGCCTCTGAGTTAGCCCTATGGCCTTGAAGTTGAGGTTACCCCTCGCCCCAAATCCCAATGCCTGCCCCAACGTTGTTTCTCCCTCACTCCGTGGTTTTCGTATCTCTCTACATGCCCTGACAATATGGTCTAGTTTCCCGATCACTGACGCAGCGCGCGCATGTTTCATTCTGCTGCCTGTAGATACCCCAGTATGCCCGGGTTTTCAGGCACCCCGCTTGTGCTTCGAAGAGCAATGCACTGCCCCTCGTATTGCCATAGAATCTTGCGTTCTTAATTAACACACTTTCTCTGTCCTATAAGTCTCCGGGTTTTTTTTTCGCTTCCATTCTCTGTGACCACTTGTCGTCTCTGCTTCCTTTACCTGCTTTTTAACTGTTTTTAAAACACCGCTTTCCCCTAGCGACTTTCCGTACCACTTGGTCTGCTATCTGGCTCTCCGTCTCCACCGCGTGTCCAGGCTGCTCATATACAGGTACTGCAACAACCTCGTGGCCCATTTTTTGTCCTCCATGTCATGAAGTCGCTGCTCAAACTTTATCTTGCTCTGCGCCTTCCTTGCCCCGAAAGACGACCAGCCCATATCCCCCTGTACCGCTTCATTTTTAGTTTTGCTCTATGCCCCTAGAGCCAATCTGCCTACCACCCTCTGATGTACATTCAGGCCCACTTGGGTCTCTGGTTTCATGCACACCACCAAATTTCCGAACGTTATTCTCTCTACCATGACCCCTTCATACTCCCCTCACCAACTCGTATTTCCCGTATCCTTAGAGCGCTGTATGCTTCATTATAGCCGCGTTTCGTCTTCCTTTAGTCCTAAGGTGAGCCTCATGCGCGTGTGTGTAATCTTCACTGTCGTTCAGCCATAGTCATAAATATTTGTACTCTTTCACCAATGGCATTTTAAATTGTGGTATTGATACTGTTTTCTGCTCCGCGGCGTGGTCAAGACCGTCATCGCTGATTTTTCTCAGCTAAAGGATAGCCCTAGACGGGTCGCTTCTCCACTGCATATATCCATCAAGCCCTGCATATTTAACCGGTTGTTCGCCATCCACAATATGTCGTCTGCATACATTAGTCATGGAACCCGTTGTTCCACCACCTGCCCTTTTTGTATGTATGATAAGTCGAACCTCAGCGTACTGACTTCTAACTTACTTTCTAACCCTGCCATGTACAGAATGAACAACAGTAGAGAGAGAAGGCAACTTTGGTAAAAGCCCTTGAGGGTATATACAGGCATATTGTATGTTATCCGGTCCCACAGTATTTGCCCTTGGTTCTTTCCCTATAGCTCCTAGAGAAAGCTAATGAATTCTGCCCCTACTACCTCAACCTCCAGGATACATTGTCATGATACCTTTTCAAGATACCCCACTCCCTCGTCCTGCAGATACCTTGTCATACCTGGTAGATTATGCCACCTAGCGACCTCGAGTTCCGGCGCGTCTTGCAGGTAGAATTCAAGAATTAGTTTTGGATAAAAATACCTTAAGCATTTGCTTACTTATATATTTTTTAGTCAGTTACATGCAATGCTGACCAAAACGCATTGCAGCTATTACACACGTTAATTAGGTTACTTGAAAATAAAATACTTACTTGTGTGAGGTGTTCCTTTAAAAGCAACCCCACCAAAACGTTACGCGTTGCCAAAGAGAAGAACCTATGCACAATCTATGTAATTAGCGCACTCTCAGGAGTACAGTAGTGTTGCGAAGCAGTGAATGAAAGCGTGCTGCCGATTCAAGACAACCGCCAAAGAGCACCACGTACAGAAAGCAACACAAAAAATGCGTTCCCCCCCCGAACCGCAGATAATACCGGAACTATAATCTGAACCACACCAACAAGTACTATGCTACGCGAAGAAACCAAGCTGTGGGGAGGCTAAAGTGTTTCAGAAAGCCACGGACCTCAATGCCACATGTCAATGCAACGACCTTAGTAGCCAGATATTCTTGCCGCAACGCTAAAAAAAGCTTTAGTACCGTAATCGAGACTGCTGAGCTATAGAGGCAGCGACGCTGCTAAGCGAGAAAGACGTAACCATGGAAAGATTCAAAAACTGCAGAAAGGGAAAAAAATGTTGAAAATGATAGCTATGTTAAGTCTTATGATGTACGACGTTATAGTGTTAGTTCTAGATTCAGGCAGTGATCATGAACGGAGTTGCTACATTTACCATTTATACGTTCCGAGCACTGAAGGTGAGTGCAGGGAGATAGGCTAGTTGCAATAATTTTACAGCAATGCTACATATCTGTACCCTCGAGCGGTGTAATCACCGTAGGCAAAAACGCGAAGCTCGAAGACGCCGAGCACATGCGTCAGGCTAATCAAGCAAACTTCACAGCATTATGAATGATAAGGCTCCAGTGAACAATGTGACACCCCCCTTTACGTTCCTGGTAAAGTTATTGTCGGCAGAATAGCATTAAAGGCTAGGCAGGACTAGTGTGACTAAATAGAACAGTTCACACAGAGTGATTAGGAGGAGAAGGAGGTGATCTGACCAGCAAATGGGAGCCTGACACGATAGAATGCGAGGCGAAGAGGAGGACGACGAAGTTGGAGTGGACAGAGTGCAACGAGATTTTGGGAGGAACGGTGGCAAGTTCGGGCCGTGCCCCACAACGCACCAGCGGCATCGCACCGTTTGGCAGCGGGCAGCTCTGATTCACCTATTACCAGCGGCTTCGCTCTGCTGGCCTCCTGCTGACCGGCGGCATCGCACCGCCGGCGACCCGTCGGGCTGTGCCCCACAACGCACCAGCGGCATCGCACCGTCTGGCAGCGGGCAGCTCGGGACCACTTGTTACCAGCAGCTTCGCACTGCTGGCCTCTTGCTGAGCCGCGCTGCTCAGTGAAGCCGGGGCATCTGCACCACGGTAATCCGGACCACCGACGACCAGCACGGGCCATCGCGACGTGCTGCGACGTTCAGCAACGCGGAAGCCTACCCCCCGGGCCACGCCATCGGCATCGCAGCGGCTTCGACGTGCTACAGGGTAGGACTTGTTTGACTTCGGCGTAGACAGTTCAGGTATTATAGTGACGTGGTGGCTAGATTTCTGGAGTGTGTGGTCGTGCCGGTTTTTTCTGTTTAGTGTGATATATGTGTGTTCAGTCGCTATGATTCCGTTCGTTTGAGCTGCTTTTGTTTTGTAAATATATTGCGTGGAAATCCAATGCTTCAAACCGAGCCTCATTTTTTCTGCCGCGTGAGAGGCGTGACAGGCATCGGTACAAGTGAGGGGGAAAATAGTTGTGAAAGAGGTGTAAGCGCACTGAGGACGAGCCCCGGAGCGGCGGTGAGTAAATCAATAACACCGGAATGAAAACGAGGGAGGGGTTAGACATATACTGCTTTGCAGTAAATAAGAAAAAGGCCTCTGACACAGCATAACCATTATTAAAATAGCACGACAAATGCAAAAAAGACAATACTTGCCCAGCCTTGAACACAGATGTGCGCGAAATCCTAACTTTAGTTATATTGGTCAATGACCTAGATTGTTCCATTAGCTCTATAAACCCGTGTTTTGAGGCGGCACCCTTTGCTGCGCTCCATCATTGACTGCATTACCTTCGGTTCCGCCGACCCCGTGCTCCGTTTCTACGTGATACAAGGCGGAGTCTGATATCGTCGCAAATTTCGCACAGCCCCTCACAACCTGCACTTGTTCCGGTGATTTGCATCCGTCTGTGCATAATGCACCTGTGCCAGGCCATTTCGCAGTCACCCGCACTTGTGACCGCATGAGACATTGTTTTTTTTTCTCTACGGGTCTCTGGCACTAACTCCAGTGTCACTTGCGTGAATGTTACCCGAGTCAACATCGTAAACCACACATAAAGCTACCAGGAAGCTAGCTATAACCAAATGACATTGCTGCAGAACGTATCTTTCGAAAAGTGCTCGATTTTCGCGGCCATTTCCATGTGTATACGCCCCGGAACAAACGGATTGCAGTCGCTACAGAGTGCGCTGCCCGTTTTTCCATCAACCATGCTTTTCGAGCCATGCAGCTGACTGTTTACGATGTCATTTTAAACACGGTGCTCTATACCAGCTCCTCACAGACGGCGGTCGGTGTTTCCTGTCCCAAGTTGTTGCCTATATACTTCGCTCATGCTCCATTCACCCCAAGATGACTACAGCTTACTTCCCACAAACAGTATTAATGACTGTTTTAATAGGGGGCTTACGGGCATGCTTGCGATGTGTGTCTCTGGTGGCAACCGCGACAAAGACCTTGCACAGATTTCCTCCGCTTTTCGCATAATTCACCGCGTAAAGACGCTGCAGGCTTACCTTATTTACGATAGGGAACCGGCCATGCCTCTAGATACCTTTCTGCCATCCGGCAAACAGCTGTGCATCTAATATGCCCGAAAAGGCATCGCCCGGGCTCATTAAGCACGACAGATTGCCCGTTCCAACATTCGCAAGTCAGGCAGAAGAACCGGTATGATGAACTTCACCGTGTCGTTCCTTTTAGACGGGCGTCCCTCGTCCTGCTGTGGCGCCCACTCGTCGCGAGGAACTCACAGAGAAGCTTATTTCTTGATGTGCTGGGTGTTATCCTCTGCTCCGTCATGTCACGGACGTTACGTATGAGATCGTATCAACTTGAATCGAATTCATCACCATTATCACACAGCATGTTCTCACTGCGGGGTAGCTATGCCACAGAGCCCCACGAGAAAAATGAACCAATCACTTCGTGTCGAGAGACCCCGATGCGAAGAATGCCATTAATCTCCCTAAATAGGCATGTGCCGTTGTGTGGGACTGCACCAGCGCTACCCAGACGTCGAAGAAGGTGGAGACAGTCTGGTGGCATAGCGTGTGCATGAGCAGAAGAACCTAGCTACCCTTGTCTGGAACTTCCATCTAAATTATTTGTAAAAAGATTTCTGTCTGCACATGCCTTGTCCATTGTAATTCTGCCTGCTCCGGAACATTATTATGGTGTGTTTGCATCGGGAATCTCGACTCCAGCCTCATATTTTAGCCTGGTAACACACCTGACACACCGATAATAAGGGAACCTGAATCCCGAATGCCAAGGAACGAAATATCAGAGGTTTTATTACTAGGGGCGAACTCTCAGGTGCTCGGGCGATTGGTGTATCATATCGTTGTAACCGACATTTCATGTAGTCACGGTAATGAAACACCGGACACTCGTGTACGCCTTGAGCTAGAACGTAATGCACGTACTAAACAAACTCTGGGACACTCGTTTTTTGTTTCGCGCTAGAACGTAACGCGCGAACAAAAAAACTCCAGGACCACCGTTCACGCTTTTCGCTAGAACGTTAGGCCTACAAAAAACACCAGGACACTCGCTTAGGCCTCGTGATGGAACACTTCGCATCGTGTACTACGAAGACACTGGGAACTCGTTTACGCCTCGCGCTAGAACGCTTCATGCTTCGAAGACACGATACTTTTACCGCTAACTGTACAACTCTGCCCCACAATGCTTTCGTCTCCGTTGAAAAAAAAAAAACGCCAAGGTGACAAGAATGCCCCTGTATACTCCATTCTTCGCCCCTCCCCAGGTTTCACATTAGTGGAGACGGCTCGGGACTTCATCGAAGATCCGCAGCTAAAATACTGAGGTAATGACAGAGGCGCGAGCAAAAGAGCCCTGTTGCGGATACGAAACCTATTCTACTTCTGAGTTTTTGCTTAGTTTCGCGACGCGACACCTGAACAGCAGAAATTAGTGACCCATAAAGGACGTGAACGCAAATATTGCTGCTGACAGTATCCGTCTTCTGTCAGTCTCTACCTACTGCTCCACTGCGCGGTATTAAATGTAACCGAGTGTCATCTATGTTTCTATTACAGCTTTCTGGGGTGTGACGTATTCCAAAATAAATTATGCCACCTCAAACTGGAGGCTTTTTATTCCGCGTATCACGCACCGAAAGTAAAGAAATATATTTTCATTAGGAGAACTTGAACGGTAGTGTGAAGCAATGATGGAAAGAAGACAAAAAAAAAATGACGGAAAAGAGAAAACTGAAATACTCAGCAACATCTTTTTGCACAAAGGTGCTCAAATTAGGTCTCATCAAAATACCCACAATTGGGCCGATACTGCGAATACGCGTGTGTGCCCAATGTAGAAAACCCGAGCGTATTCATTTTGCTTACTTTACGCTTCGGACTATAATCTACAAAAAAACTTTAAGTACACAAGGTTTCTGCAGAATAAAACGAAAGTTCGCTGAAAATTTATGAATGCCGTGGTGTTAAAGTGTCCCTGCAACACTTTCGATAAGCGTTTTCACTGTCACTTCGTGTCTGAAACCGGCAAGAAAGCTAGTTATCGCAACCACGGAGCGGCTCGGTGTGATTTGTTCGAAACAGATACGCCTTCCATTTCTGCCTTGTTTTGTGGCTATTTTTCTAGAGCTGCTATCAAAAAGCGTTCTTTGCTGCAACTGAAGGAAAACCGACCAAAAGCCGCTACATGACCTTGGTGGCGTCGTTCGAGCCGCCGTAGAACGTCAAGACTAAGAAGAGAGAAGAATTTTTGGGCGAGTTTACAAGTTGACTGATGGGTATAAAGCAGTAATTTATGGCTGAGGTACTTTGGGACCCCATGATCTTAGTACTGGTTATTTGTGGGTGATTATGTTCTGTGCGCATTTTCTAGTTTACAAAAAAACCTGAAAAAATGTTGCAGGGTCTTCTTCAAAGCTTAGTAAGGTAAAATGCAGAAATAGTTGTAGTGGTTGTCGCGTGCTACACGCGAGCGCACTCAGGTGTGTCCTCTCTGTCGCATGCGCATTTGTGTCTCATAGGTCACCACGACAAGGCTCAACATTACTTATCATAAATGAATTCTATAACACGTTTTGCTATGTGTGCTTGGGATTGAAACGATTAGATGTCTAGCAGTGCCAGCCCGCTATATCAGAAGCGAGAATATGACTTTGCCGTGTGCAGTGACGCAATGGCTAAGGCCTTCTGAGGGTGAGCTGCACGTTGGTGCGGACAAAATATTGGCCGCGGATTTTTCCTGGATGTATGTGAAAAACGAGATACACGTGTCTCAAGATTAACCTATACCCACGTGATCAAAAAATGTCTCCTCAAAGGACCCTCGGTACTTTAGACTCTTCCGGCTGTTTCGCTGATGGCTATTCGACTCAACCTAATTGTAACCTGCACCTCTTTGCACACGGCTTTCTATTGTACGGCTCCATTATGTGTGCATCCTGCCTAACAGGCTGTAGATTAGGGTTGGTTAGTATTCAAATGTGCATTTCATTTGCGTAAAAAAGACGAAGACTTGAGAAGAGACGACACGAACCTTAGAGGCGTGCTGTGTCATCTCTCCTCACTCTTCGTCTATTTGAGCATGTACTGCACCCTGCCACTTCATCTGGCGTCCACATTTTCCCGCGGGTCACCGTAGTGTGGAGTCTAGAATTTGTTTTCGATAAAAATGGCAGAAACGTAACATTTCCCAGCGGAATATGCATCTTTAAAAGAGAAACACGGCACTAAAAGAACAAATAATTTGTGTGCAGTCTTTTAGCGGTTAGGGGTGTAAAGTACCCAAACATAAGAGGAATCAACCACTGCGCCCCTCTCAAGTCCCTGTAAAACTATGGTTACCCTTCCGGCAGGTTGTGAAGAATTGCTGCGCAGGTGCACGTACTACTATTTATGGCCAGAGCACAGACAAATGTGAAAAAACTGGGTTTTCGTCAGAAGGGCACAAAACATGGCTACCTCAAGGTGGTTGGAACCACACTAACATGTATAAATTGGTATCGGCCACGTCCAAGCCGACATTCTGCATCCCCTTGTAAGCTCAATATTGTCACGAAGACAAGGACGATGCAGTTGTCTTGAATGAGAACACCTTTATTGGAGCGAACTTGTGCTCCCCTAACAACTCAAAAGAGTACAGAGGCGGCGAAGCAGCGGTCAACAAAGTGACTTGCGCAGGCGAGTGTCGTCGAATCGAATGCCTCGGCGTCCGCACTGCAGGCTTTTTATCTTTTGGCGCGCGTGGTTCTCGAAACGTCGATTCGCATCGAGAACATAGTAGATCCAGGAAGATTATTCTGGGCTGTTCACGTTAGATCGGAATGCTCTCCCTATCACAACAGATAACACATGCGGCACAGAAAGAAGGAATGAAACACGCGCTTCCCTTGGCGCAGAGATAACACAGACCGGCGCAGCCGGGCGGTAAAAGCAAAACACAAATAAACAAACCCAATGTATGGTTCGCGGCATTACACCCCCTCTAAAAGTGCATCGACCCGATGCTAACATAAGCGACAGTCCGAACAAATGAAAATAAAAGTTCGTCATCGTCCGTAGAAAGGTTTTAAGCGAACCACGTGGACGACTTCAGGCCGCGTGCGTTGTCGTGATGTGCCGGAGTCACCATCGGGGATCACTTCGTAGGTAAGTTGGCCAACACGTCGCAGAATCTGGTAGGGTCCGAAATACCGTCGCAGGAGCTTCTCACTGAGGCCGCTTCGTCGGATGGGAGTCCAAACCCACACAGGATCCCCTGGTTGGTACTCGGCGTCTCGGCGTCGGAGGTTGTAGCGGCCCGCATCCACCAGCTGCTGGTCCGTTATACGAACTCGAGCGAGCTGGCGGGCCTCCTCCGCACGTTGAAGACATCCGTGGACGTCGGCGTTGAGGTCGTCGTCTTCTACGTGCGGAAGCATGGCGTCGAGCATCGTAGTCGGCCTTCTACGGCAGACAAGCTCGAACGGCGGCAGCTGCGTCGTCTCCTGGATAGCCGTGTTGTACGCAAACGTGACATACGGGAGCACTTCGTCCCAAGTCTTATGTTCAACGTCAACGTACATTGACAGCATATCTGCGATTGTCTTGTTCAGACGTTCTGTTAGTCCGTTCGTTTGGGGGTGGTACGCCGTCGTTCTTCGGTGATCCGTGTTGCTGTAGCGTAATACTCCTTGCATCAGCTCCGCAGTAAATGCCGTTCCGCGGTCTGTGATTAGGACTTCCGGGGCTCCATGTCGCAGCACAACTTGGCTTATAAAGGACTTCGCCACTTCTTGTGCAGTCCCCCTCGGAAGAGCGGCGGTCTCTGCGTAGCGCGTCATGTAGTCTGTCGCTACGACAATCCACTTGTTCTATGATCGTGACGTAGGGAACGGGCCTAAAAGGTCCATTCCAATCTGTTGAAATGGTCACGATGGGACGGCGATCGGTTGCAGATGTCCGGCGGGTCTTGTCGGCGGCGTTTTTCGTCGCTGGCAGTCACGGCAGCTCCGGACGTAGTGGGTGACGTCAGAGGTAAGGCCGGGCCAGTAGTACCTCGCCTTGATTTATCCAATAGTGCGGGCTGTGCCCAGATGTCCGGAAGACGGGTCGTCGTGGCATGCTTCCAAATTTCGTCACGAAGGTCCGCGGGGATGACGAGAAGGTAATTCGCTCTTGTTCCGGGGCTGAAATTCTTCTTCACAAGGACGGAGTTTCTCAGGCTGAATGCTGGTAAGCTGCGTTTGAAGGTCCTAGGAACGGCAACGTTGCATCCCTCGAGGTACTCGATTATGATGCGTAAGTCGGGGTCGGCACGCTGCTGGGCGGCTAGGTCGCTCTCCGTCACGATCCCGAAGAACGCGCTGTCTTCATCAGAGTCTTGTGGTGGTGGGTCGACGGGGGCGCGGGGCAGGCAGTCGGCGTCGGAGTGTTTCCTGCCAGATTTATAAACGACTGTAACGTCGAACTCCTGCAGGCGCAAGCTCCACCGCCCAAGACGGCCAGAGGGGTCCTTCAAATTGGCGAGCCAACACAGCGCATGGTGGTCTGTTACAACCTTGAATGGCCTTCCATACACGTATGGGCGAAATTTTGAAATCGCCCATACAATAGCCAGGCACTCTTTCTCAGAGGCAGAATAGTTTTTCTCCTCCTTCGACAGACCACGGCTGCCATAGGCGATTACCCTTTCGCAGCCGCTTTGCTTTTGGACAAGGACGGCACCCAAGCCTATATCACTGGCGTCCGTGTGCATTTCCGTTTCGGCATTTTCGTCGAAATGAGCGAGCACGGGCGGTCTTTGCAGGCGTTTTTGCAGCTCGCCGAATGCTTTTTCTCGGTCGTTTTCCCAGCTGAAATGGGTGCTATCTTTCGTCAAGCGCGTGAGTGGCTCTGCAATGCGTGCGAAGTTTGCGACGAAGCGCCGGTAGTATGCGCACAGCCCGAGAAATCTTCGCACGCCCTTCTTGTCATTCGGCCTTGGGAAGTTCGCAATGGCTGAAGTTTTGGCCGGGTCAGGTAGGACTCGCGCGGCGTTGACGACGTGGCCCAAGAACTTGAGTTCCCCGTATGCGAAACGGCACTTTTCAGGCTTTAGCGTCAACCCCGACGTACGAACGGCCTCGAGTACAGACTCCAACCTTGCAAGGTGTTCGTCGAAAGTCCGGGCGAATACCACTACGTCGTCGAGGTATACGAGGCAGGTGTGCCACTTAAGGCCAGCTAGCACAGTGTCCATGACTCTTTGAAACGTCGCTGGTCCTGTGCACAGCCCAAACGGCATCACCTTCAAATCGTATAGGCCGTCTGGGGTTATAAATGCAGTCTTCTCTCGGTATCTCTCGTCCACTTCAATTTGCCAGTAGCCGGTCTTCAGGTCCATCGATGAGAAGTACTTCGCGTGGCAGAGGTGGTCGAGGGCGTCGTCGATTCGGCGGAGGGGGTACACGTCCTTTTTCGTGATTTTGTTCAGTCGCCGGTAGTCAACGCAAGACCTTATTGTGCCGTCTTTTTTCTTTACGAGTACGACGGGCGCAGCCCAGGGGCTTTTCGATGGCTGTATTATGTCGTCGCTGAGCATGTCGTCGACTTGAGTCCGGATGGCTTCCCGTTCGAGTGAAGAGACGCGGTACGGTGACTGTCGGGTAGGTCGGGCTCCATCTTCGGTTATTATTCGGTGCTTCGCTAGAGGGGTCTGACGTAGTTTTGCGCTCGACGAAAAACATTCGCTATAGCGACGCAGCAAAGCCAATAATTTTTTCCGTTCTTCTTGCGGTAGCGCCGGATTCACGTCGAATGGCTGCGGGAGCTTAAAGGTTTCTACGGGTGTGTGTTCAAAGTCGGCGACCGCGATCACATCACTTGCTTCTTGCGTTTCTTCGAGGAACGCAATTGCAGCTCCCTTGTTTAAATGCTGGTACTCTTCGGTGAAATTAGTGACCAAAACGTGAGATTGGCGTTGCTTAAAGTGCGCAATGCCTCTTGCGACGGAGACACCGCGGTCGAGAAGCAACCTTCGATCACTCTCTACGATAGCGTCGATGTCAGAAGCAGCATCCTCACAGTAGACGGCGATCATCAAGCTTGCGTGGGGTGGCAGGGAGATGTGATCGTCGGCGATCCTGACAGCAGCACGGTGATCGGGGTTCGGCTGCGGAGTCGTGGAGTGATCGGAGGAAAATGTTATCGACTTGGTCTGCAGATAAATTATTGCGCCGTTGTCCGTCAAAAAGTCCATTCCGAGAATCACGTCGCGGGAGCAGTTAGGCAGAACGACGAACGCCGCAGGGTACGTTGTGCCGTCTATGGTGACGCGCAATGTGCACGTTCCACTTGGCGTCACGAGGTGGCCTCCTGCTGTGCGTATGTGCGGACCGTCCCATCTGGTCATAACTTTCTTCAGTTTAGACGCAAATGGTCCGCTCATTACCGAATAGTCAGCTCCCGTGTCTACGAGGGCGACTACGTCAAAGCCGTCAATGGACACCTTGACGTCAGATGCAGTCTTCCTCGAGTTCCGGGTTCGTCGGGGCGTCGTGTCTCTGCTTGTACGTGTTGTTGGTCGGGCACTGTGCATCGTCGTTGTCGTCGTCTTCTCAACGGACGTCTCGGTCAGGTCGGGTACGCGTCGCGCCGTGTAGCTGTCGTCGTGTTCGGGAGTCTCGTCAGGGTTAGGTCGGGTCGTCGGGATGAGCGCATGTCGTGAATCACTGTCTTCAGCGCGTCCTTGCGTCGTTGGAGGGTTTGCAGTTTTTCGCCGTAGAGCAACTTCACCTCCAGAAGTTGCCGCCTTTAGTTTCCCCCGCGTGGGCTGGGAGACCTTCCACGTGCGAAGTCAGCACTGCTACGGCGGTCCGGTGACTTGTACGGGTAGGGCGACGGCGAACGGTTGAAACGGGCTGGTCCACGGCTGGTGTTCGACAGGTATTCTTCAATCTCAGATGGGTGCTGGCCGGGTCGGGGGCGTGGTGCGTCGACGGAGAAACCACGTAGTCCGAGTCTCTTGTATGGGCAGCGACGGTAGATGTGGTCGGCCTCTCTCTCCACAGTGGTAGCACAGAGGACGATTATCCGGCGTTCGCCATACGTCAGTCTTCCTCGGCGTCTGGGTTTGTGCTACCGGGGTTCGGGCGGGCGACAGTGGGTGGCGGTAGGGCGGGGCCTCTTGACGACGTGCCTCTTGACGACGTGCCTCTTGACGACGTGTTGGAGCAGGGCGGGGTCGCTGAACAGCCGCGGAGTACGTCATAGCTTGGGGCTCGCAGTGTAGTTCGGATGCCACAGAAGTTCCCAAAGCGTTTTGAACTTCTTCACGGATCACGTCAGTTAGGCAAGCGACTTGGGGTTGCGGCGTCGTCGGGAAAAGTTTCCGCAGCTCCTCCCTCACTACTGCGCGGATGGTCTCGCGTAGGCTATCAGCCGGAATCCGCATGTTGTCGATGTAGTTCGCACTGGCCGCGTCAACAAAGTTCCGGTCATACTGCTTAGCACGCATTTCGAGAGCCTTCTCAATCGTGCTGGCTTCGGTCACGAATTCAGCGATGGTTTTGGGCGGGTTGCGGACAAGTCCAGCAAACAACTCCTCCTTCACACCGCGCATCAAGAAGCGTAACTTCTTTTCTTCCGTCATTTCGGGGTCCGCGCGGCGAAATAGTTGCTTCATCTCCTCAACGAAGATCAGGACCCCTTCGTTGGGGTGTTGTGCCCGAGTTTCAAGCAAAAGCGCAGCTCGCTCTTTTCTCACAACGGTAGTGAATGTCTTCAGGAACTCCCTTTTGAAGTGAGTCCAGTCGGTCAAAGAACTCTCATGGTTCTCGAACCAAGTTCGAGCAGCATCTTCTAAGTAAAAGAAGACATGCCGAAAAGTTTCTTCGTCGTCCCACTTGTTGAAGATGCGGACGCGCTCCAGCTTCTCCAACCATTTATCGGGGTCTTCAGCGGGGGCTCCCCGGAACGACGGCGGTTCCCGAGGCTGCTGCAGGACGATTGGCGACGTTGTTTCTTGCACCATGGTGTTGGTTGCAGCGTTCCTTTTCTTGGGCCCTTCTGGCATCAAACCGAACTCGGGTGGTAAATCTTGCAGGCGGGGGCTGGCTCTTGTTGGACTGGCTTGGCGGCTTCCCGAGGTTGTAGTGGGCATGAAGGGTGCGTACCCCGCACCTCCACCAGATGTCACGAAGACAAGGACGATGCAGTTGTCTTGAATGAGAAACACGATTATTGGAGCGAACTTGTGCTCCCCTAACAACTCAAAAGAATACAGAGGCGGCGAAACAGCGGTCAACAAAGTGACTTGCACAGACGAGTGTCGTCGAATCGAATGCCCCGGCGTCCGCACTGCAGGCTTTTTATCTTTTGGCGCGCGTGGTTCTCGAAACGTCGATTCGCATCGAGAACATAGTAGATCCAGGAAGAGTATTCTGGGCTGTTCACGTTAGATCGGAATGCTCTCCCTATCACAACAGATAACACATGCGGCACAGAAAGAAGAAATGGAACACGCGCTTCCCTTGGCGCAGAGATAACACAGACCGGCGCAGCCGGGCGGTAAAAGCAAAACACAAATAAACAAACCCAATGTATTGTTCACGGCAATATTATGAATAAAAGCATTTGGAGAATCACTTAACCTGGGGATACGTATTGTAAGTGACAAAAAACTCTTACTGTAGGCCAGGACTGTCCCCAAGAAACTCGAAAAACAGTGATAAAGGTGCTGAGGGTATAACCTCATCACAGGTAAATCTATTATCATTGGTCTTCTTCACTGGAAGGTGTTTTCGGGCAATATAGGTGACAGGTTTGTTAGTCACCAGTATATGCAATTGCACCAGCACAAGTTATCACAAATACGTGTATTAGCAGGTTTTATAATGCGCACCGGGGTGTAAGGTAGGTGTGAGTCCGCAAAATTTTGTCCGAGCCACTTTATAAAAATCTGGAACGTGACATGGCCAGCTGAAGTAGAAACGGGAGTGAAACCTGTTGTGAATGCGTGTTATGTGCATGTAGTCGCGGAAACGGGATATTTTACGATGATTGCGCAAAGAGAAAAGGTTGTCTATCAAAATTTTGGGACAAATTAAAAACCACGAGGTAGCCTAAATCAACCTGCAGGTGGCCAAAGTACGGTATCAATACCTGTTTCAATATTGTAGTGTGGTGCGTTCTAATTATAGCATTTTTCGGGAATTGATTTATTTATTCATAAAAAGCATATAGGCCCCATGACAGGCCATTCAGTGAGGGGGCATTCGAAAATGTACGGACTGATGAAGTACAAGTATCAAGCAGGAGCAGTGCAAGAACAAAAAAATATAGATTTAAAACAGATATTTAGAGATGCAAAGCGAGCAACATTTGAAACTATAGAACACTTCTTGAGATTTAACACGGCGAAATGTGAATATGTTTTTTTCTTTATTTTCGGTCTCCGACATGAAACAAGTTATACTAAAATCTTTGGTGACTCGTGAGCTTTTTGCGCTTTATGGAGCTTATTTTAAAGGAAAAACAAAGTGACAGCTATATGGAAGATGCTATTTTGTCCCACGCGTATACGGTACCTTCTTCTTGTGGCACTTACGTACATTGATATCAAAGACTTTCTTAGTGCTACATCGCATTTGTAATCACTTTCTTCACTTTCATTTATTTCCATTTTGGCAGAAATTACTTCAACCAAGGTTTTTGTAACAATGTGTACGCGCCTTTTCTTTCGCTATTGTTTCTTTGTCATACGGCCCGAAGCACGTCAGCAAGCAGTCTGTGACCCGTTCTGCTCATGCAGCGTCACGTTCAGGTGCCAGGTGGCACGCACTGTTCTACATTTGCGTTTCCAATTCATTCTTTTTCGAACTATGTGAAGCGGGCACACTGCTCCTAAAAGCTCTATTCTTGACCAATCTCCAACGTGTGCATGTCCAACGACGAAAGGAACAACAACCTGTGCTCTACGCTAGGAAGCCGCGGAGATATCAGTTCGCAGACACCCGGGTTTTGCTACTGTGCATCATACCCAGGGAGGATTCCCATTGGCTCACATACCTACATATATTTCCTTTTTGTGCAGCGGTGAACATGTTATCGACCGCGCGGCAACAACAACGGTGGTTTTTGCCGAATAAGGCACCTAAGACATTCCAAGGACTCCAAAAATCATCACGACTATACAATACGCTAAAAATATTAAAAATTCCAATTTTCCTAGATATCCAGTTTCATAAAGTGACCCCTGAGCGGCAAAAAGCGCGGGCTTATGCCGAAATCAGCCATTATAGCTGCTCATAGTAACCAGTTTCCTTCTTTCCCTTCCGACTGATTAGCTGGTCGCTTCAAAGTTCATGTGCGTCTTTCCGCAGAAACCCTGCAATACCAATGGAGTCTTACACTTAGTCTGACAGTTTTATGTTTCTGTGAATGTCCCTTCAAGTATCATTTTTACATTGTAAATGCGTAAAGCTACTGTGAAGAAGAATAAATACTTACCAACGTACTGTTGAGCTTTAGAAAACAAGCGTGTGAGAAAAACCTATAACACAATGCCATCTCTTTTCACGCAAATGTAGTCATGTTAAAGATTACTGAATCGCCAATCAAGCTTCCCAAACCTAATTAGCTGAGAAGGAACTTATCGAGCGCAGAGACTACCTCGATTTTTTGCCAATAGACAGTGCAAAAACCAACAACAAACAAAGAACAAAACACACACACGCTCAATTCCACGTGGGAGGCCAGTCTACAGTCTTGGTAGGTGGAATACATTCCTATTTTGACTACCCTAAATGCATGCACGGGGGGCAAATCCTACTGGCTAGCGGAAACCTCTCGGCGCAGTCGATCACGTGTGCGGTCTCAGGTGATTCTCGGTCGGGTAGTTTTTCCTGGCGTTCGGGGGCACGCAGCCAGCGGAAGATTTCCGGCACCCAGAAGGATTTGCTCCCAACTGAGCTACTGGTACTTCCTAAGGGTGTAACAAAACATGATGCATCGTACACCTACAGCTATCCAAATATACACTGGTGGTGGTGCCCAGGTTCATTTCTCTATTCAAGATCCAATTCCCGTTCTAAGTAGTATCTGTTATCTGGTGCATACTGTTTGGTTACGCCGTTTTGTCGAATTGTTTTTTTTGTTTGTTGTATATGACTTGTAATTCTTGTTACGCCTCATTTGGAGGTGCAACTGCTGATTGGAAAGAGGTCGACACCGATGGGAGGTATAAATGTGTGTAGCTATTTTACGCAAAACAAAGTTGAAAGTTGCGCTCGTCTCCTCTATTCTCTTCGTCGTCGTCGTTTGAGGAATTATACTCCTTGGTATGTCATGAACCAACTAGCCAGCAATAAAGTTCGACTATGTCCTTTAATCTTCACAGCAAAACACCCGCAGAAAAAGGCATGAGGAAAGTCCTTTCACCGGACGTTTTGTGTAAGATGAAGTATCTAGAAAGATTTTTTTGGGAAATGTTTGAAATACTTACCAACATAGCGTGGGTCTTGAAAGAGAAACACGGAAGGGAGAGAAAACGGAAAGACATCAATATTACATTTGGCACAATCTTAGTGAAGTTACATATTACTCAAACGAGCAGAATTCTACCCAAACCTAACGCGCTAACAGTGACTGCTATTGCAATTAGCTTACATCAATTTCCCCACGGGAAGCCTGTTTGATAAGTGTTATATTAAAGCGACGAACAGCAACCACACAACCCGCGACATCATTGAGAACAAAAAAAAGCACGTGCTTGGGACTGTTGCTCAAGAACTCCTTCCCTCGCACTTACAAAAAAGGAGATAAACTTCCTAGGTCAAGACAACGGTTTATCGAGAAACCGCAATCGGAGTGGCACGTGCCATATGAGTGTTTTAAGGAATAGAGGTGAGAATCTGTTTCTTTCTTGTGTTTTGGATGAATGTGTATGAGAGGTATTGGCCAGTGTAAATCGGTGATTCTTTCTTAAAAGGTTTGTTGAAAGTGCGCTCTGTGTCGTGTTGTCTCTCTGCATTGTTTGTTCTTTTTTGCGCAATTGAAGTATAGCAGTACACGTCCTTTGGAGCTTTGCCGCCGTGGGCGTAGCTAGGAGATGTTTGGGAGTCACAACACCACCCAAATTATTTCACGCACAAAACTGACATATTGTTCGGCCGTCAGGTTCAGTCGATGCTTCTTTATTTTCTATTTTCTATGTGGCCGTATAACATTCCACAAAATCTATCTCGGGCTACTTCACTGTTTGAAGACGGGACAAGTCATCACAATACTATTTTGAACACCATACATATCCAGACCCCACAAAAATGTCCGAAGCGAGTACTGATTACCCAATGAGTTTTCCTCAGAAACACACTAAACCTGGCTGCTTCGAATACCTCGAACTACCGAACACAAACTTAACGGTAAGGGTTGGCGTCAGCACGGTAAATTTTGGTCTGTCGTATGTCTGTCTGTCTGTCTGTCTGTTTGTCGGTGTGTCCTTCAGCCAGTCAGCCAAAGTAAACCGGAGATTGCGCCATAGTCTCATATACTCACAGCCAAATCTAAACAAATACATCCGGTGTTAATAGTCTTACTTATCAACATCGTTGCACAAAAAACAGCGCATTACTCTTTTATACAGTAGAAACTATGAGTGATATTTGCAGTGTTGCCTAATTAAGATTTACGGAGGCTTGCTTTTTGGGATAGCTTTAAAATACTATATGAACTGCTGAAAACTGTCGCCTGCTGTTTTCCGCGCTGCCTGGCAGAATTAAAAAAAACAAACGGCAACAGCAACGAAAGGTTCCTCTAGAAAGGTTCGGCGTTCGGCTTGGAACGCTCATGGAAAAGGGCGATGTGGTGCGATAAACGTAGTAGTCGGGTGCCTCAATTCACGCGCGTCTCCACCATACGACAGCGCTGGTATATAGGCCTCCTACTTGGAGCAGGGGAACGTGGTTATTTTAAATTGACTTGAGCTAACGTCTGGCTTGTAAACTCGAAAGCAACGAGACGAGATTGGAACACCATGAGCGCTAAGCGACAAAGAAGGTTGTGCATTTACTTCCCAGGGGCGAAAGTAGACCATCGTCTTTCGTCGACATTTGCAACGAAAGCAGCACATATGCAGCCATTTTTTAGCGGAGCTGTTAAAGCTTGAGCTTGGTCTGTTGGCGTTCGCCTAAAATTACCAAGCAGAAATACGGAGCGCACGTGGTCGTGCGACTCGTGAGAACCACCCGGCATTTTCGAAGCTTGTGCCACGAGAGAAGCTCCCAAAAACAAACACACAAAAAAAATACCAAGCGCATGTGAGCCTGCGCATAGTGATGAGCGTCTGGCGTGGTCCAGCTTGATCTTCGAGAACAGTCTGCCCAGGGTTCGTGGCGGGATCTCTCATATACTGTTCTCGCCAGTGCACGTGCGTTCACGCCGGTAGTGGGGCGCACATACTGGGTTTGCGTTACAGACGCAGAGTTCACGAAACTGTTTGCCGCCGTATCTAGCTCGCGCTCACGCAGTCCGCTTTGGAAGATGTGCGAAAGCGTGCGAACGAACCGTTCAGGGGCTGCCATCTATAGAGAGGTTTCAGCTGCAAGCTCTGAAATTCGTGTGTAGGGCAACAGCCGCGTCTCCGGAGAAGGGAGACCGGCTGCAAGCTCTGATGTTTCCCCAGCCTTGCACCACTATTGCAAGATGCACCAAAGTTTTTCTGTTGCAAATTTTTAGGGATTTTTAGAACGCAGCTCCTAAAGGGGCCATGCAGATAAAATACAAGTCTGTTTTATGTGAAAAATAAGGCGCCTAATATGGCCTGCAGCGCATGTCCGGTTGCGAACGATGCTTTATTTAGTGAGAAATGATTAACTTCTTTTGAAATCTTGATTTTCCCGCCAAACGCCATGTGTTCTACCAAGTTCGATCACGTAACAAGGACAGCCTTCCCGCAAACGTTATTGCACTGTTTTCTCTGCAGCTTAATCCGGAACGGCCTGTTTACCGTTCGTAGATAAGCCGCTATACTCCGCAGAACCGCTATCTGGCTTTGCTTTGATTCAGACCGCATTTGAACCTGACTCGTTTTCTTATGGTAGGTAGTAATCGTTTCGCAAAACTAACAAACAAAAGGCACATTCTTCCTGGCACAAACAGTCCTTGGCTTAGTTTCAACTGAGTGAACGATTTACGAGGACCCGCAAGGCTGACAGCCAAAACCGACTGTAGGCTGGGCCGACTGATTCTGTCGAAGGGACGGCAAGTTGTGCAGTAGCCCAGTCAGCCAAGCTATCTTTTTGTGACGTCATACAAAATGCGAAAGAAAATCGGCAAGGATACACAGAGGAGGACACCATTTTCGAAAGCATTTTTAAAGTGATCTGTCTACTGAATAAACTTACGTAAACCCAGCGAAAGTGGTCGATAGATGACCTAGAGACTCCAGCATATAGTTTGGGCTAGGAATTCCGCAATATTTACATATCGCTTCAGCGTTCCTTTAGTACGAAGGAATAAGTTTGCGCGAACAATGACGACGAAGATGGGAGAGGACAAGACGAGCGCACCTTCCAACTTTATTTTGCGTAAAATATCAACACACATATATACCTCCCATCGGTGTCACCCTCTTCCCTATCACCAGTTGCGCCACCAAAGAAGGCGTAACAAGAATCACGAGTCATATACAACCAACAAAACAAAGCAATTCGACAAAACGGCGTAACCAAACCATGTGCTCGAGATAACTGATACTACTTAGTCTGTGTACGTCATCCACAATAAACACGTGTGGCACTTGAAATCAAGGATGAGCGAATAAAATCAGAGCCAAACTGGCAAAAACACACCAAGAATAAAATGATAAAAAGACAACAAGGGTGGAAAAATCGAAGTGGAGAACAACACACCTCTCCTTTCCGAGACATTTTAGAAGCTGAAACGAATCAAACTTCGATAGTACATAAGTGTTTAGAGCAAACACAACCCTAAAACCTAGGATGACAAAATAAAAGCATAAAAGGTTAGCGAAATGGCAAAAAATGCTAAAAATAATATTTTAACATGGCTAAAATGGGAGAATAGGAGTGGTGACCAACATAGAATGTGTGTCCTAGTATTTAACAAAAGCCTAAAAGCGCCTACGAACATCGAAGTTCGTAGAACCATTACCTCTAAGAAGGGAAGCTCAGTGGGTAGGAGGCTTGCCAAGGGCGTGCTGATGCAATCTTCCCCAAAGTCTCTAATTCTGTAGGCTTCAATAATTTTACATGCGAAGCATCTCATGCTCGGGACTGTGTCCGTCCCTCCCTCGTTGTCGTTGTCCGCCGTCCGCACTATACTGCGCATGCGGGTCTCTTCAGCCCCGCCAGCGTTTTGGGTGACGTCAGCGCAGTCCACTATAAAAAGAAATATTTTGGCGGCTCCTGGTTTCGATCACACGACTCTCTCGTCGCAACGGGAAGTACTTGGCGCTCTTCGCACTGCGCAAAAAACTGAGACGGGTGTGGTGCTTCGAACGCGCCTTATGTCCTTCACTCATTCAAACTACGTCAAGAAGCTACTGATGCAACGAAGGCACGCGAAGCTGAACGTCAACGGAAACGACGCAGTGAAAACTAATGGGAACTTCAGTCAACCCCATGGCTGCTTCGCATACTACTCAGGGTTCCCCTACGGGAATATGGTGTACTTTTTTTCTCTATTTGATCTTTAACTCATTCAAGGAATTGGGTACCTTCAAGCTTGGGAACCCAGTCGCAGGTTTCACCATGCATAGCCCAATTCCCCTAGTTTTATTTTTATTTTTCGCAGAAAGATTCTGCTCCCGAGCTCTGTCATTAAAACAGCGCCCAGTTTGACCAATGTATACCCTTTTCAAGGTCAGAGGAATTTTGTAGACTACGTTCGAAACGCATTTTGTTGCGAACGTTGTCTACAAAGTTCATCTAACTTGCAAAAGCTCATACTTCGGTAAAACCGGGCGCTGTTTTAATGAGAGAGCGTGGTAGCACAATCTTGTTTTTAAAATTAATCTGTGGGGCATCTGGCTCCGCATTGCAACCTGCGGCTACGTTCCGAAGCTTGAAAATACCGTATTCCTTGCACGAGCTAAAGAGCAGAGAGAGAGAGGCAAAAATTTTGGAAGCCTGGAGATTTAGAAATTTCGGGGAAGATTGCTGTGACAAGTGTGTGGCGCCCCCCATCCCTGATATTCGTGGGCCGCTAAGTTCAGTGGCCCCACCAGGCTCGGTGGGCAACATTGTGTGTGGCCGGGCAATAAACACCGCCGAGCACGGCTGCTCGGGGGTCAGTCACCTTCACCACCAGCACGCTGCATGTCGTCTCTCGGCTGGAGGGTATCCCTACCCTCCCAGGTTCACGAACGCGGGTCTAAATCGTGACACTGGCGACGAGGGAAGAAGCCCGCGGAGTGGCCGAAGCCGCCGTGAACGCCGCCACCGAGAACCCCGAGACACCGCCCCATCAAGCCAGCCGCCATTACGCCATGCCGCTGTAGGGGAGGCTCGAGCCGTTCGAGGGTGAAGGGTCCGCCTTGCCGGTCTACGAGGAACAAGTCGGCCTGTTTTTCCGGGCTAACGACACACCCGAGGTAAAACAGCGTGACATCTTCCTGGGACCCGCTGCGGGACCCGCGTCTTCGCTCTCCTGCTCGACCTGCTCAAGCCGGCCGCGCCGCACGAGAAGTCACTGGGTGAGTTGCTCGCGACGCTACGCTCGCACTACAGCCCGGCTCCGTCAACGCTACTGGAGCGTTTTCGCTTCAACAACCGGAGCCGCCGAGACGGAGAGACGCTCGGGCAGTTCGTCGCACCGCTGCGAGCGTTGGTGAGCGGCTGCGCCTTCGGGGAGCAGCTCGACTCGTTGCTCCGGGACCGTTTCGTCTGCGGCATCAACGACCCCGCCATGCAGACGCTACTCCTGGAGCTTTCCGACCCTTCGCTGGACGACGCCGTGAAGGCAGCGCTGGCGATGGAGGCTGCGGCCAAGGACGCGGGCGAGATAGCGCGTGCGGCCCGCTCACCGTCGGCGGAGGCGGCGGTGAACAAGATGGCGGCACGGCATGGCAGGTGCGTTCGGTGCGGTGGTGACCACCCCCCTTCACAGTGCCAGTTCGCGCAAGCGGAGTGCTTTGCGTGTGGAAGAACTGGGCACATTGCTCGGGCGTGCCGAGTGGGGACGACGGCGGACGGACGGAAGCAGCAGCCGGCGTCGAGCACAGGTTCCGAGCCAGCCCACGGCCGAGGGAGTCGGTGCGAGGGTAGGTGGCGGGGGCGTGCGGCAGCAGCTTCGGGTGCAACGGCTAGGCTTCACTTCGTGGCCGAAGACCCGCAGATTTTCGACATGTGGCACGCGGCCACAGTGCAGCCGCCGGTACCACCATACTGGCTGACCGTCGAAGTCTGCGGGCGCCCCATCTCCATGAAGCTGGACACAGGGGCCAGTGTGTCGGTCATGGCCGGGAAAGCCTTCAAGCGCACCTTCCCTTGCGTGGCCGTCGAGGCGTCGGGCGTCATGCTGCGCAGCTACTCCGGACAGCTCGCCCAAGTCGAGGGTCAAGCCCAGGTCAGCGTCCGCCTTGGCGACAGGGAGGCCACCCTTCCCCGGTACCTGACCAAGGGGCCGTCACCGACGCTGCTGGGCCGGAACTGGATCCAGGCTTTGGGCTTGCGGCTGCCTGAGTACCAGGAAGCAGTGCGTGCGGTGGAAGACGTCCCGAGCCTCCTGACCAAGTTCGAGGCCCTGTTCCAGCTTGGGGTGGGCACATTCACCGGCACGGCGGCAAGCATTCAGGTGCCAGAGGGAGCACTGCCCCGCCCAGCCCGACTGCATGGACGGCGTCATCGAGCAGCTGCTGCACCGGCGAGAGGCCGGCACCAACGGCGGCGGGGTGCTGGGCACCATCGGCCACCTGCTGCACCTGGTAATGCTGGACACCAGGGCCAGCGCCCAGCAAGTGGCGCAGGCTATGCGGCAGGTGCACCCGCAGGGCTTCCGGCTCGACAACAAGGCCCAGTACGCGCCGGACTTCAGGATCATCGACGGCGACGTGGGCCTGCCGCACAACTCGTTCCACACGGAGCCCCTGCCCCACAGCTGCCTGTGTGTGTACGCCAGCCAGCCGGGGCTGGAGTACATCCGCGAGAGCCTCGAGGAGACCCTGCTGGCCAACCTGGAGCAGGAGGACCGGCTGCCCTCCACGGCCTGCCCCTGGTCATGGTGTTTGCGGGCCAGGGGGACTTCCTGCGCGAGGAGGGCATCAACCGGGCCAAGAGCCTGCAGTGCCCCTTCGTGGACGACAGCGGCGGCCTGGACCCCGTGCGACTGGAGCAGGCGCTGTGCGCGCTGGTGGAGAGCATCGAGCAGCGGGCGGGCCGGCTTCACATCTACCAGGCGGACCTGCGGCTGATGCTGTGCATGGTGTGCGGGGAGCCGTACGCGCCCGAGCAGGTGCTGGCGCAGCCGGGCTGCCTGGCCACGGCCCCGCTGCACTGCATCAGCCTGCAGTCCTTCAAGGGGAACCAGCTTCACCGACCGCTGCCAGCACAGCACCAGGGGCTGGTGCTACTCGCGCCACTGTGGCGCCACGCGCAAGTCCTTCGACACCGGGAAGACTGACAGCTGGTGCGAGAGTGACACAGGTGGCACACAATGCTGCCACACCTGCATCGACACCTGTGCCGAGGCGGAGTGCGAGTCTACGGAGGCCGCCAGACCGTGACTCGCCGGGGGGAAAAGTGTTGCTTCGTGTTTGTGTAGGACAAACAAACTTGGGGGTGAGGGGTGTGACAAGTGTGTGGCGCCCCCCATCCCTGATATTCGTGGGCCGCTAAGTTCAGTGGCACCACCAGGCTCGGTGGGCAACATTGTGTGTGGCCGGGCAATCAACACCGCCGAGCACGGCTGCTCGTGGGTCAGTCACCGTCACCACCAGCACGCTGCATGTCGTCTCTGGGCTGGAGGGTATCCCTGCCCTCCCAGGTTCACGAACGCGGGTCTAAATCGTGACAATTGCGTCAGCAGGCCCTCGTTAAGCCTCCTACATATTGAGTTATCCTTCTTAGAAGGTAATGTTTAAACAAACTTCGATAATTTTAGGTATTTTTAGTTATTTGGTAAATATTGGTAAGCTCACTCTGTGTTGGTCACCACTTCCATTCTCCCATGTTATTATTCTATTTGTGTCGTTGTTATGCCTTTTTGCTCAGCTTTTATGCTATTCTTCTCTCATCCTTGGTTTACTGGTTGACACGTGTTAATGCTAAAAAGCTAGCGTAGTATTGAAGTATGATTACTTTTAGCTTCTCATATGTCTCGGAAACCGGAGCTGTGTTATTCTTCACTTGAATTCTTCCACCCATGTTGCCATGTTATCAGTTTATTCTTAGTGGTTTTATGCACTTTTGGCTGTTATTTTATTCCTTCATCTTTGATTTCAGGTGCACCCGCCGCGGTGGCTCAGTGGCTAAGGCATTGCGCTACTGAGCAGGAGGTCGCGGGTTCGGTTCCCGGCCGCGGCGGCCGCTTTTCTGATGGAGACGAAAAGCAAAAACGCCCACGTGTTCGAGATTTCGGCGCACGATAAAGATCTCCAGGTGGTCAAAATTAATCCGGAGCCCTCCACTACGGCGCGCCTCATCGCCTGCGTTGCGTCGGCGCGTTAAACCCCACAATCAACCAATCAATTGATTCCAAGTGCGACACGTGTTTATTGTAGACGACGTACACAGTGTAAGATGTATCTGTTATATGGTGCACCCTGCTTGGTTACGCCGTTTTATCGAATTTTATTGTTTTGTTTGTTGTATTTGACTTGTGATTGTTTTTTATGCCTTATTGGGCGGTGCAACTGGTGGTAGCAAAGAGGGTAACACCAATGGGAGGTATATATGTGTGCTGCTATTTCAGGCAAAATAAAGTATGTAGTTGCGCTCATCTTGTCTGTTATCTTCGTCGTTGTCGTTTGCGCAAACGTACTCCTTCGTACGTAATGAACCAACTAGCCAGCAATCAAGTCCAGCAATGTCCCTTTAGTCTTCACACCGAAACACATTAGTAGAAAAAGGCGCGAGGAAAGTTCTTTCACCGGCCTTTTTGTGCAAGATGAAGCATCTACAAATTTTTATATTGAAAAATGTTTGAAGTACTTACCAACATAGCGTGGGTCTTGAAAGAGAAACACGGAAGGGAGAGACAACCGGAAGACAAACTTTACTGTTGGCACGATGTTATTGAAGTTAAAGATTGCTCAAAAGGAAAGAATTCTACCCGAACTTAACCCGCCAACAGTGACTGCTCTTGCAGTGAGCGCACCTCAATTTCCCCATAGGAAGCCTGTTTATAAGTGTTATATAATAGCGACGAACAGGGAGCAGACAACCCGCGAGATCATTGAGGACAATGAAATAGCACGTGCTGTGGACTGCTTAGCAAGAACTACGTCCGTCGCACTTACGGAAAAGGAGATACATTTCCATGGGCAAGACAACCTTTTATCGTTAAACACAATCGCGTGGCACGTGCCTTAGTAGCGCAAGAGGGAATTCCGCGTCCGGGTCCACATCGGTGGCAAAGGCACGCAAGTACTCTTGTGTTACGGTGAGTAGGCGGTGGTGCTCGAGGCGACAAAACTCGTCCATCATGTTCTTCTCGATGTTGTCGTCTCTGTAGTAGAATCGGTAGTCTCCGTCAGTGTTGGTGAGGAGGGAAGGATGTGTTTTTTTTCTTGTGTTTTGGTTCAGATGTATGAAAGATAGTGGGCAGTGTAAATCGGTGATTCCTTCTTAATAACGTTTGTTGAAAGTGCACTCTGTCTCGTGTCGTCTCTCTTCAGTCTTCGTTTTCTTTTTTGCGCAATTGAAGCATAGCCGTAAACCTCCTTTGGAGTTTGGCCGCCTGGTGAGTAACTAGGGGGTGTTTGAGTGCCAGAACACCACCCAAAATTTATTAAAGCACAAAACGGACATATTGTTCGGCCGTCCTGTTCAGTCGATGCTTCTTGATTTTCTGTTTTCTCGGTGGGCGCATAACATTCCACGAAATATATATCGCGCTACTTCACTGTTCGAAGGCGTAACAAGTCACCACACTACTATTTTTAACACCATAGATATCCAGATCGCACAAAAATGTCCAAAGCTAGTACGGATTACCCACACGAGTCTTCCACAGAAACACACTAAACCTGGCTGCCTCGAATACCTCGAACTACCGAACACACTCTTAACTCTAACGGTTGGCGTCAGCAAGGTCCGAACCGAATTTCCAGATCAGATTGTGGGCTCAGTGTAAACAATACGAGCGTTTGGATAACCACTTCCGACAGGCTGTGGAATACAATCTCAATTACAGACTTTGTTCAGGCGCATCCCCCCCCCCTTTTTCATGAGCAATGCCGCTGGCTTTGTGGCACATACTTCGAGTTATCTGTGGTGTAGCTTACTCGCAATCGAATTAGTGGGATTTTATTGCAAAATATTCAGTAGATCTAGACAGTATAAATTTTGTTGAGTTGGAATTAACCCTAAATATATTATACCATTCAGGATTACGAGCTTTTATTATACTATAATCGTGGGTGATCTAGGATTAGCGTTTTAGCGGGAATCACTGTGGACATTTTCTGGGCAGGCACGTATAGTGAAGTGAGACATTCAAATATTGGCTGACAATATTGGTTGGCAGACAAAGTACCAAAGACTGCGAATCAAAGTTTGACATAGAGCTCAATGCAGCCATACGGCTACAAAGAAAAGATAAGCTTTCTCAGAAACATCGCAGATGAAGAAACTTTCTTCCTGCAGGTTCAGCATTGGTCCAGGTCCAGGAAATTCCCCAAGACAGTTGAGGATTTCCCCTAAATCTGGTCGATCTACCAAGGATGCTTCAGGCGCCCAACACACTCAAAAGCTCTTAGAGCAAGAAAGAGCCAAGGAGCATAAAAGACGTTCAAATAATGACGTCATTTCACCTCTCAGCCAACCGACCTGCGTGACATGTCATTTTTACTGCAAAGCAGCATATGCCTAATCTCTCCATTTTTATTTCCAGTGTCATCGGTTTACTCGGCGGCGCTCCGGAGCTCCTCCTCACCATCGCTTACACCTCTTTCACCACTATTTTTCCCTCGCCTCCACCGATGCCCCTTGGGCAAGTTGCGCAGTCGGCAGCTAGGAGCGGTATGCCGGTATCAGATGGTTGCAAAAACTCACAGAAGCATACATGGGCGTAAAAAGTACACAAACAATTACTACACCCCCTAATATAAAATTTGTCCGCAGCGCGAGCTGCAGTCTTCCCATTCACGGCGCATTTCTGCTGCGTCTCAGGAAGTGTTCGCGTGATAAGCGAACGCACAGCGGAGTGCGCTCCTCTGCTGCTACCTTGCATTGCGCTGCCGCCGCAGACCAGCATGTTGCAAATCGTGTTTGAACCTCCCCCGCAAATGTCACGTGGTTTGGATTACCCTCCACAAGGAAACAGCGAGCATGTTGTTGCAAATCGTGTTTGAACGTTCCGCACAAATGTCACGTAATTTTGGTATTAGCGGAGAATGGAACAGCTTCTAGTGAAAGTGTCAGGAGGTGGCGCTGCTTGGTGGCGACGCATGAGACATGTGTGAGAAAAAGGCAGTGAGAGAGCTGACGCCGGACCCGCACGTGTCGTACTCCGCCTCGCCCTTCCATAAACGCTCGTCTCTGTTTTCTTTGTTTCGTCGCTGCTGCGTTGGCTCACTCGGTTACGCGGACATGCCCCTCCCGTAAAGCTCAGGTGACGGCTGCCTACGAGCGGCCCTCTAAAACGCATAAAACCCTCAGCCTCCGTTTTCGCTCCAATTCCATTTCACCAAGTAGCTGAGAATCCCTCCAGGTTGAAGAGGAACTTGCCCAGTTGGAACACTGATGTGAATATTACTTTTCAGCTTGGAAAGCCTTCCAAGCGACATTTTCGCCAGTGTCTTTCCCGCCTAAGCTTGCGCCATCACCGGTTGCCGGATTATGCGCGCATTTTTTGCTTGTGAAAAAGGGGAGGGGCGTGCACGCACTGCTGTCCTTCATGCCATTGCCGATGAAATTCCGGTTGTGCTTGTGAGAGATTTAGATGTCAAAATACATGGCTCCATGAGCTTAGTCGGCGCTGCTCCTTAATCGATGGGTTCGGGTGAGGATTAATGTGTTACAGAGACTGTTAAACAGACAGTAAGATAGTACAAAGGGGAAGAGAAAAGACAGCCGCACGTTTGTACGCAAGAATAGAGCTCAAAGGCTTCCAGGTTTTTAATCGTAATGGGACGGATTCGTGCGGTTCGCTCGAAGGAAGAAGAGCAAGAATTGCAGCGTACGTCCGAAATCAAGCGCGAACGGGCGCACAAACAAACGAAAGCTGCTAGCGTCGCGTTACCTCCTCGAATTCAGTTAGTCGAGTAGCGGCGAAGCCTTCCTGGATGAACCGCAACTTTCCCGCTTGGAACGCTGGCCTGCGTCTGCCCCTTCTGAGCACGCGCACACGACCGGTAGCAGGTTTATGCATCCGCAGGTTTGTAATGGGAAATAGTGGGAGATTGAGAGGGGCATGCACAAGCAGCTATAGGTTTCATGCCCGTACTGATGGATGGCATGTCCGTTGTGCTTCTGCAATATGTAAACGCGGACGTTAAGCCACCCAATGCGACCTGTCCGGAGTCCTTAGTGGTAGAGCGGATTGGGTTTGTGTCTTACCCAAACAGTAAGATGCTCACGACGGGAAGGGATACAAGAAGCTTCATGTTTGTCCGGAATAGCAAAGCTGCTATCCTTCAGATTCAGCTAAAGGCTAGGAAGTATGCTCCATCAGAAATTACAACAATCGTCTTTTGTTTCATGCACTACGTTTTGCGTCCAGTTTTGAAGGTCATCCTGCGTCACAGAGTAGAAGGGCACTCATTGTTTACCTCCCTAGATCACGATACGGCTTTTGCGTCGGTAATCTGAACAAACAAATCCTTACAAACAAATCCAATCTGCTCTACCACTACGGACTCCGGAGAAGTCCCAATGGGCCGTTTAACGTCCGCGTTTAAATCTCGCACCAGCACAACAGACATGCCATCCATCAGTATAAACAATTAATGTATAGCTGCGCATGCTCGCCTCTTCGCCTCCCTCTCACTATTCTCCACTACAGACCTGCGCACGCATAAACCGGCAGCCGGTCATGTGCACGTTTTTACAAGTGAAAGACACCAGCGAAAATGTTGCTCGGAAGGCCTTCAAAGCTGAAAAAGAAATATGGGCTCAAGCCGGCGTCCCAACTGGGGAAGTTTCTCTTCTACCTGGAGAAATTCCCAGCTACTTGGTGACGTGAATTCGAGTGAAACGGCGACGGCCGGTTTCGGTCGCTTTAAGGAGCAGCCCTAAGGCGGCCGTTACCTGGGCTTCGCAGGAGCGGCGTCTGTTTATGTACATGTAACCGAGTGAGCGAAAGCAGCAGCGCCGAAAGAAAGAAAATATAGAAGAGCGACTAGTGAAGGGTGCAGTGGTGTACGACCCGTGCGGCTACTGCCTCATCTCTCTCACTGCCTTTCCCTCACACATGCTTCATGTGTCGGCGACAAGGTGCGCTCTCCGCCTGACACCTTCCCCAGACGCTGTTCTATTCTCCACTAATCAAAACCACGTGACCTTTGCGCGGGAGGTTCAAACACAATACAAAACCACAAATTCGGTGCTACCTTGTACGGTTGTAATTTGAACCACGTGACGTTAGCGCGGGAGTTTAAAACACGACCTGCAACATGCTGGCCGGTGGCGGCGGCGCACTGCGAGGTAGTGGCAGAGTAGCGGAGGCCCCTGACCGTTCGATGATCATTTGAGCACTTACTGAGACGCAGCAGAAATGCGCATTGACAAAAGAGACTGCAGCTCGCGCTGCGTACAAATTTCATATTCATGGGTGTAGTAATCTTTAGTTAATTTTTACGTAATCTGCCCTGTTTATTTTTCGCAATCAATTGATAGCGGCATACCGCCCTTAGCTCTAGAAAACGACATTCCGCCCTCGCATCTCCCGGTTCCAAAGGGGCATCGGGAGAGACGAGAGGGAAAATAGTTGTGAGACAGGTGTAAGCGGTGGTGAGGAGGAGAGCCCAGGAGCGGCGGTGAGTAAATCGATAACTCCGGAATGAAAACTGGCGGGAGGGGTTAGAGATATACTGCTTTGGAGAAAACATGAAAAATGCCTCTGCACAGCGTAAGCATCATAAAAATAGCACGAAAAATGCACACAAAGACAACACTTGCCCAGCCTTGAAGACAGATGGGGGGAAATCCGAACTGTAGTTATATTGGTAAACCACCTAGATTGTTCTATTAGCTCAAGAAAACCCATATTTTCAGGCGGAACCCTTTGCTGCGCTGTATCATTGACGGCATTACCTTCTGTTCTGCCGACCCCGTCCTCTGTTTTTACGTGACACAAGGCGGAGTGGTATATCGTTGCAACTTTCCCACAGCCGATTCTTACAACCTACTCGCGTTCCGGTGATTTGTGTCCGACTGTGCATAATGCACCCGTGTCCGGCCATTTCGATGTCACCCGCACTTATGACAGCATGTGACATTGTTTTTGTTCTGTCCGGGACTTTCCCGCTAACTGCAGTGTTGCGAAAATGTTACCTGAGTCTAAATCGCAAACCTCATATCAAGCTACCAGGAGGCGAGTTATAACCAAATGACATTCTACTAGAATGTATCTATAGAAAAGGGCTTCATTTACTCGGCCCTTTCCCTTTGTATACGTCCCGAAACAAACAGATGTCCGTCGCTACAGAGTGCGCATACCGTTTTGTCATCATCTATGCTTTCCGAGCCGTGCTGCTGACGCAGCTGACTTTTTACGATGTCATTTTAAACGCTGTGCTCTACTACAGCTCTACACAGACGGAGTTGGTATTTCCTGCCCAAGTCGTGGCCGACATACTTTCCTCTTGCTCGATTCGCCCCAAGTTGACTGCAGCTTACTTCTCACAAACAGTTTTACGGAGCGCTTTATTAGTGCCCTTACGGGCATGATTGCGATGTATGTCTCTAGTGACCACCGCGACTTGGACCTTTCACGGTTTTTGTCACCTTCCCGCGTAATTTAGGGCTTCACAATACTGCAGGCTTACCTTCCTTACGAGAGGGAACCGACCAGGCCTCTAAATACCCTTCTGCCTTCCGACACACACCTGTGCACCTAATATGTCCACGAAGTCATCGCAGTGGCACAATAGGCGTGTCAGATTGCCCGTTGCAACGTTCGCAAGTTAACCAGAAGAACCGCTATGATGAACGTAACCGCGTCGTTCCCTTTGAACCGGCATCCCTCGTCCTGCTGTGGTGCCCACTCGTCGCGTGGGACTCACCGAGAAGCTTATTTCTTGATGTGCTGGGTCTTATCCTCTGCTCTGTCATTTAAAGGACGTTACGTATGAGATAACACCAAGTTGACTAGGGTTCATCGCCATTACCGTACAGCATGCTCTTACTGCGGGGTAGCTAAGCCACAGGGCCCCACAAGAAAAATAAATGAGCTTGTGCCGTAGTTTTTTTCGGACTGGACAAGCGCTACCCAGACGTCGAAAAAGGTGAGATACTCTGGTGGCAGAGCGTGTGCATGAGCAGGAGATCCTAGCTACTATTGCCTGGCACTTCCTTCTAAATTTTTTGTAAAAAGATTTTTGTCTGCACATACCTTGTCAATTCGTATTCTGCCTGCTCGGCAACAACATTATGGTGTGTTTGCATCGTGAGGCTCGACTCAAGCCTCAAATCGCGGCCTGGTAAGACGCCTGACAAACAGATAATAGGTGAACCTGGATCCCGAATGCCAAGGAATGAAATATCAGAGGTTTTATTACTGGGGCGAAGTCCCTCAAGGCCTCGGGCGATTGGCGCATCATATCGTCGTTACCGCCATGTCATGTTGTCAGAGTAGCGAAACACCGGAACACTCGTTTACGCCTTGCGCTAGAACGTAATGCGCTTTCTAACTAAACCCCGGGACACTCGATTACACCTCGTAATAAAACGTAACGCGCAAACTAAAAAAACACCAGGACACCGGTTAACGCCTCACGCTAGAACGTCACGCGTAGTAAAAAATACCAGGACACTCGTTTTGGCGTAGCGCTGGAACGCTTCGCAACGTTTACTACGAAAATACTGGGAACTCCTTCACGCCTCGCGCTACAACGCTTCATGCTTCGAAGACACGACACTCCTACAGCAAAGCTGTACACCTTTACCGTACCCACAGTGCTTTCGTCTCCGTTGAAAAAAAACGCCAAGGCGACAAGAATGCCCCTGTAAACTGCATGCATCGCCCCTCCCCAGGTTTCGCATTAGTGGTTAGATGGCCGGGACTTAATCGAAGATTCGCAGCTAAAAAACTGAGGTAATGACAGAGGCACCAATAAAAGAGCCCTGGTGCGGAGACGAAACATATTTAACCTCTGAGTTTTTGATGCAGAGCATCTTATGGTCTCGGCATGTCCCGCGTCGGCGTCCGCACTCACACTGCGCATGCGCAACTCTCCTCCTTACACCCACAGCTGCACGATACTACACTATACAAAAAAGAAATAGATAGCGGCGCCCGGTTTCGATCCCATGATTCTCTGGCCGCAACGGGAGATACGCGGTGCTCTTCCCACTATGCTACAAATCCTTTTTTTAAAAAAAACACTATGCTACAAATCCGGGACAGGAGCAAGTGCTGCGAACGTGCCTTACGTCCTTCACTCATTTAAACTACGTCAAGAAGCTACTGATACAACGAAGGAACGTGAAGCTGAACGTCAACAGAAACGACGAACTGAAACCTTTAGAGGAGGATGTTGAAATTCCCGTGGGAAAGCTGTGGCTGGAACCGCCACGCACCTTTCAGCTCAACCAGCCCCGTCCGCAGCGCCTTTGATGGTGATTGTTTCAGGATGCCCCTAGGCATTGGCCAACCAAAGAATCCATCACGAGATACTTCTCGCCATTTTATCGACTTGACGCCATCAACAACGGCGTGTTTTGCCTAATAGGGCACCTGACACATTCCAAGGACTTCAAAAATCGTCACGACTTCACACTACGATTGAAATACTTCAATTCAATATTTCCTAGATATGCAGTTTGATATAATAACCCCTGAGTGTCAAATAGAACAGCGTTATACCAATATGAGCCATTATAGCTGCTCATAGTAGCCAGTTTTCTTCTTTCCCTTCTGACTGATTAGCTGCTGGCCTCGAACGTGATGTGCGTCTCTAAGCACAAACCGTTCTCTAGTACGCTACAATACCAATAAAGTCTTCTGCTTAACTGGCAGCTTCATGTTTCTGCGAGTGTCCCTTCAGGAATAATTTTTAATTTAAAAAATGTAAAGTTACTGTGAAGTAGCATAAATACTTACCCACGTATTGTTGAGCTTTTAAAAAACAAGCATGTGAGAAAAACCAATAACACATCGCCATTTCTTTTCGCCCAAACGTAGTCAAGTTAAATATCACTGAAGCGCCAAGCAATCTACCAAAAGCTAATACGCCGAGAACTTATCGAGCGCAGAGACTACCTCAATTTTTTACCCCTACACAGCCCAAAAGCAAGCAACAAACAAGGAACAAAACACACATAAACGCTCAATTCATCGTAGGAGGCCCGTGAACCCTCACGGTAGGTGAAAAACGATTGCCGAACAAGTGAATACACTCCCATTTCGAGTACCATACATGCATGCCTGGGGGGCAAATCCTACTGGCTATCGGAAACCCCCGGTGCAGACGATTTCGCTTGCGGTCTCAGGTGATCTTCGGCCGGGTGGTTTTTCCTGGTGCTTGGGGGCACGAAGCCACCGGAAGATTTCCGGGAACCAGTATGATTTGCTCCCAGCTGAGCTACTGGCACTTCCTAAGGGCGTAACAAAACATGCTGCATCGTACACCTACAGCTATCCAAAGGTATACCGCTTGCGGTGCCGAGGTTCTTTACTCTATTCAAGATCCACTTCCCGCACCGATGAGGACAATCCGATCTTTCCCAATTGCTTCCCTCAGGCTTCGGAAACTAACGTACAAAAACCACCGTTTTCGGCCAGGTCTATGTGAAAAAAGCGGAGCTTGAAAAAAAGTGGTAAGGGGTCCTGTGTTAGAGGCTGAGTAAAGCTAAATCTAGATGAAAGCAGTTGTGGCGGATGTCTCGTGCCACTCCAGTGCCTATATGAATGCGTCCCTTAGTGTGCATGCGCTTGTGTGTCATGTTAGCCGCCAGAATACACTACAGCAGCCACACAAGTTGCTTGGTGGTGAAACACGAGGGAACACAGCAGTGCAACCATGCTAAGTAAAAGTCATCATTTTATGCCTTTGGCTAAGATTTTATGCTTTTAATCTATCATCCTTGGTTTCAGGGTTGACACGTGTTAATGCTAAAAAGCTTGTGTTGTATTGAAGTTTGATTCGTTTTATCTTCTCATATGTCTCGGAAACAGGAGCTGTGTTGTTCTTCACTTGAATTTTTCCGCCCATGTTGTCATGTTATCAGTTTATTCTTAGTGGTTTTATGCCATCTTGGCTCTGATTTTATTGGTTCATCGATGATTTCAAGTGCGACACGTGTTTATTGTGGACGACGTACACAGTCTATGTAGTACAGTCGAACACGGATATATCGAACACGGCTATATCGAATTATTGTCTATATCGAACTCATGAATTATCCCCTTGAAAATTCTGTGTAAAAGTATAGTAATTCGTACTTCTATATCGAACCGCATTTTTCCCGACATTGGTTATATCGAACGCTCGCGAGCTGGAAGCTGCTCTTCGGCGGTCGCTGCACCCCCGATTGAGGTTGAGGAGGATATAGAGGAATGCGCGGGCATGGCGAAGGCTTGCTCGCAAAGCTAATCCCCCCTACCGGAACGAATTTGCGCTTGCCCAGTCGGGCCCCGCTACCGGCCGCCGTAGCGTTAGCGGACGGAGCCCGGTATGCTAAATCTCTCTAGGCAGACAAGCCCGAACGCTCGGAAAATGTGACAGTGCGAGGTAGGGATGCCCCGAATGCGCGTCCTTTTTTTTTTTTTTTTTTTTTTTTGCGGCTGCGTACGTTCTCCGGCTTGCCGAAAAAGAGTTTTGTTTTCTCTCTCTCTGGGTCTGTCTTCCCCCGATGTCGTATCGGGAAAGGGAAGAGGGAACGAAGGCGCTGGCGGCCTCCTCCTTCTTTTGCATTTTGCTGCTGTTGCTGCCGTTTGGCGAGTTGTCCCGCACCTTTCGGAGATCACTGTTTCTCTCGGAGATGACCATCGCGAGCGCTTCGAATTGTTACCTTCAAAGTTCTTGTGGTACGTGCGCGCTGTTCTTCTTTTGCCTGCGTTTTGTGCGTGGTGTGTGAAGGCGCAGCGTACTGCTGGCATTTTCTAGTTGTGCAGCCTCGAGAAGATCTAGACCAGCGTCCTTAATTTAATTTCCAAAACGAAGAAGCAGGCGATTTGTTTTCACGGAAATAAAGCGTCCTGTTGCGTCCTGAGTGCGGAATTAGTTGTCATTCTTGAATGCGACGATCGGCAATTGATCGTCCGCCATAGGTGAGGTCTCAGAGCCCATATTTTTTATATCGAATTTTTCATATATCGAACTATTTCGCGATCCCCTTGGAGTTCGATATATCCGTGTTCGACTGTATCTGTTATCTGCTGCATACTGCTTTGTTACACCGTTTTATCGAGTTGCTTGGTTTTGTTTGTTGTATTTGTCTTGTGATTCTTGCTACGGCTTATTGGGTGGTGCAACTGGTGTAGGAAACCGGGTAACACCAATGGGGGGTGTATATGTGTGTTGGTGTTTCACGCAAAATAAAGCTGGAAGTTGCGCTTGTCTCCTCTGTTCTCTTCGTCGTCGTCGTTTGAGCAAATTCCCTTCTTGGTTTGACATGAACCTACTAGCCAGCAATCAAGTTCTATGTGCTTTTAGTCTTCATAGCAAAACATCCGCAGAAAAAGGCATGAAGAAAGTCCTTTCACCGGACATTTTGTGTAAGATGAAGTATCTACAAAGATTTTTTTGAGAAATTCAAGTACTTACCAACATAGCGGGGGTCTTGAAAGAGAAACACGGAATTGAGAGAAAACGGAAAGACATCAACATTATATTTGGCACGATCTTAGTGAAGGCAAAGATATTGTTCGGCCGTCCGGGTCAGTATATGCTTCTTTATTTTCTATTTTCGCTGTGGGCGTATGACATTCAACGAAATCTATTTCGGGCTACTTCACTGTTCGAGGGCGTAACAAGTCACTACACTGCTATTTTAACACGATATATATTCCGACCCCACAAAAATGTCCCAAGCGAGTGCCGATTACCCAGTGCGTTTTCCTCAGAAACACACTAAACCCGGCTGCCTCGAATACCTCCAACTACAGATCACATACCTAACTAAGGTTTGGCGTCAGCAGGGTCCAAACCGAACTTCCAGATACGATTGTGCGTGCAGTGTAAACAATTAGAGCCTTTGGATGACCGCTTCCCTCAAGCTGTGGAATACAAACTCAATTGAAGACTTTGTTCTGAGGCGTCCCACGCCCTTTTTTATGCGCAAAGCCGCCGGCTGTGTGGCACATACTTCGTGTTATCTTTGGTGTAGCTTACTCGCAATCGAATTATCGGGCTTTTTTCAACATATTTAGTAGATTTGGACAGTAAATCGTTTTTGTGTTCAAATTAACAGTAACTTTATACATACTTCATAATTAACAGGCTTTTACTCTACTATCATGGTGGGTGACCAAGGATTGGTGATTTAGCGGGAATCACTCAGGACCTTTTTTGACCAGGCACGCATAGTGAAGTTGGACCATTGAATATTGGCTGACAATACTGTTTGACAGACAAAGTTCCAAAGACTGCGAATGGAACTTTGACATCCAGCTCAATGCAGCCATACGGCTACAAAAGAAAGCTACACAGCTTTCTCAGAGACTTCGCTGCTGAAGGAGACTTCTTCGTGGTCCAGGATTGGTCCAGGTCCACGGAAGTCCCCAAGACACTTGAGTATTTTCCATAACTCTGTTCATTCTAAAAAAACTGTTTCAGGCACCCAACACACTCGAAAGATAATAGAGCACAATAGAGCTACAGGTGAAATACGTTTAAGCAATGACGACATCTCTTTTCGCAGGCAACCGAACTGCGTTACATGGCATTTTTATATCGAAGCAGTATATGCCTAATCCCCCCAATTTTCATTCCGATGTCATCGATTTACACGGCGGCGCTCCGGCGCTACTCCTCACCATCGCTTACACCTCTTTCACAACAATTTTCCCCCTCGCCTTCTCTGATGCCCCGTTGGCAAGTTGCGCAGTCTGCAGCTAAGAGCGGTATGTCATTAATAGATGATTAGCGAAAAATAAAGAGAAGCACAGATGGGCGTAAAAATGCACTAACTATTACTACACTCCCAAATATGAAATTTGTGCGCAGCGCTAGCTGCAGTGTTCCCGGTCACGGCGCATTTCTGCTGCGTCTCAGTGAAAGTTCCCGTGATCAGCGAACGCACACCGACGTGCACTCCTCTACTGCTACCCCGCAGCGCGCTGCCGCCGACGGGCAGCATGCTGCAAAGTGTGTTTGAACCTCCCCGCAAATGCCACATGGTTCGGTTTACCTTCCAGAAGGGAACAGTGAGCATGTTGTCGCAAATCGTGTTTGCCCCTTCCGCGCAATTGTCACGTAATTTTGGGATTAGCGTGGAATGAAACAGCATCTAGGTCACGGAGCAAGAATAAAATAGGAGGGGAAACTCAGCTTCCTGGGGAAGCCTGATAACGTCACAAGCACTTGGCGAACGTCACGTTTCCGGAATCTGGCGGCAAGCGAAGGAAGTGCGTGGTTGTTGCCACGCCAGCGCGTGTTCTGTTCGCGCTCGCCCACTCGAACCCGGCCGCGGCATCGCGACGATATGTCGCCGGGCCGCCGAAACATTTCGTGGCCGAAGCCAGAGACTGTGCGATCTTCTTCGCTTCTGTTGGCTGAAGAGCCCGTCCTCGGGAATAATTTTCTGTCAAATATAAACCGGCCGGTACGAGCGAATAAAACGGACATTTTCTTTTAATGCGTAAGCAATCTTGCGCGAGGATCAATCCCAAAATACAAATCTGTAAACACCAAAAAATGTAAAACCTGTAAACGCACGCCCTTATGTCGCATGCGATGCGCTCGACGCGAGTTGAGGGCCCCGGCCAATTTATTGGTTATGCGACAGTGCACTGAAAAGTGCCAGAATCACCGACGTTGGGGGACGATGACGCGCGCAACCGCCCGCTTGCACTACGTCCGCGATAAACGCGCGTTCCGTGTCCGCGTCGCGCAGAAGCTCGAGCGCATAGTGATTCACGCCTTGTGGCGAATGCTTCAAAAAACAGTATTGCTTTTAGTACATTCAACCAGGTGCCGCTGTCAAACTGTTCGCCGGCTTAGTTGCGGAGCTTCGTAGGTCACCGTAGTTATTAGTGTGACATTATCTGGTCGCTCGATCGCACCGGCCGCAATGGGCGTTTCCTCTCCTATATATTCTTGCTCCGTGATCTAAGGAAAGTGTCAGGAGATGGCGCTCCTTGTTGGCGACGCCTGAGGCTTGTGTAAGGGAATGGCAGTGAGAGAGATAACGCTGTAGCCGCACTTTCGTACTCCACCTCACCCTTCAATACACGCTCATCTCCGTTTTCTTTCTTACGTCGCTTCTGCGTTCACTCAATCGGTTACACGGACAAACAAATGCCATTACAGCAATCCCCAGGTAATGGCTGCCAAACATGGGCCTTCTAAAAGGCATCCCATACAAAAATGCCTTATGGGCGTCTATTGAAAAATGTATGGTGAGCTATGGCCGCCTATGGGTCTCTTCGGTCACCCATAAAAAGGCATGAATAAGGCTATTGCCAGCTATTGAAGTTATTATTGATCCTGCACAAAACACTGTAAACCATAAAATTCTCTTTAGACGATTATAGAACATCCTAGTGTGTTTAGTCTATAGACTCACAGCTATTCAGTTTACTGTAGCCAGCTAAAGAAATAGGTATGGCTTTAGTTCTATTGATCAGCCGTGCCAAAGAAAGCTCTTTTGGCTGGCTATACACCATTGTTTAGCTTTAGGTCTACAGACTTGAAACCATTCAGCTGTCTTTCGCCAGCTATTGGAAAAAATATGCTCTCAAGCTAAAGCGTGACAGCCACAAGAGCTCTTTTGGCTGGCTATAGGCTGTTGTTTAGCTGTAACTCTACAGACTCAAAACGATTCAGCTGTCTTTTGCTAGCTATTGAAAAGAGTTCGTTCTAAAGCTATAGAGAGAAAGCCATAAAAGCTCATTCGGCTGGCTATAGGCCATTGTTTCGCTCTAAGTCTGTATACGTGAAAACATTCAGCAGTCTTTCGGCAGCTATTGCAAAAAGTTCGTCCTAAAGCTATAGAGAAAAAACCATGAAAGCTCACTTGGCTGGCTTGGGCCGTTGTTTAGCTCTAAGGCTACAAACTTGGAACCATGCGGCTGTCTTCTGGCAGTTATTGGGGAGAATTGTCTTTAAAGCTAAAGAAAGGCAGCCATAAAAGCTTCTGCGGCTGGGAACAGTACAATATATAACTGTAAACCTTTAGACGTGTGATAATTAAGCAACATTTTGCTGGCATTAAGAAAGCGTTTGGCGCAGAACTTACATGCGTGCATCCATACAGGCTTCTTTAGCTAACGACATAGTAACATAAGGCTCCAAGTCTCCAGCCGCTAATCGAAAAGTGTTAGCCTATAAAGGTATAATTAGAGCAACCATTAAATCCTATTCTGCTGGTTTCAATATGACCTATGACGCGAAATTCATGTACTCATGATTTACATAGCTGCATCTACAACACAGACTAAATAACGATGAGGAGGTTGACTGGCCGGTTATATGAGCCATAAAAGTGTGTCCTCGGGAGAGGTCGTTTGCTCCTTCATGGCCCCTGAAGGCCTCTGGAAAAGATGACAAAGCCTGCGGACAAAATGACCCGAGCCTGCTAATCATGGAGAATTTTTAGCCGCAATTTCGGAAATCCATGTGAGTTGCAATACCCGAGTATCCAACGAAGGCAAAGTTGGCGCACAGAAGAAGAGCGTCACAATTGAAGTGCGGCGCAAAATTCGTCGCGCCGGGTCTTGAGAACAAATGCGACGACTTCACTCATATCTTGAATATCGCGCCGGTGAAGGGTTGGCGAAATGACAGCGGTTCGCAGAACTGCAGTTACGAGCTCACCTACATTGTACATACTTTAATCACCGAGTGTTCATTGGCCTTTCGGGACTCATGACGGCACCACGCAGAAACCTTCACCGAGTCCACGGCATAACCACTCAGAATGCTTGGCTGAGTCTACAAGCATAACAACGCATGACTATAGAACCAATAATAAGCTCGGTGCGGCCTGCAGCCTTGCTGTTTGCCTTGTCTTTGACCTAAGTCCGCAGCTGGGCAAATTTATTTTAGTGCGGAGAGCCCTATCGGAAAGATATTTTAGGAAATGGTTTGAGGTAACGCCAGAAAGATTCATAGTAGCCTACGATCAACTTCAGAGTAGCCGAAACAGCTGTCATTCTAAGGGGACGCAGCAAGACAAGAATTCATAAGTACACTTTTTGTCAGTGCTCTTCTTATATTGTGAAGAAAGGCTTCAGCGCCGTGAGTTCACCACACGGAGTGCCTCTTACCCTGCAACTTAACAGCCACCAATGCTTTTGCCGTTTTAAAGACGATAGTCTTTCTCGGGCGGTTCGAACGGGAAAATTTTGTCTCTCTGTATATCTGTCTGTCTGTCTGTCTGTCTGTCTGTCTGTCTGTGTGTCATTCAGCCAGCCAGACAAAGTATACTGCAGTCAGCGCAATAGTGTTATATAGTCAAAGCCAGATATAAACGTAAAAATGCGGTTTATACGTTCATACTTGTCAACATCGTTGAAGAAGAACGCATTACGCAATGATACGGCAGAAACTCACTGCATGAGTGCTATTTCCAGTGTCGCCTAATTAAAAATTTACGGTGGCTTGCTTTTCTTTTTTTTTGATCCCCGCACGGGGCACCTTGAGTAATCTTGGTGACGGTGAGTGGCGACACCGCGTACCCCAAGCCCCCCATGCTTAAGCTGTCACCTACCGTGGCTAGAAGTTGAACAGGAGACTCGTGTACTTCTTAGAATACAATGGTCTTCTCGAGAGCTGCCAGGCAGGCTTCAGGGTGGGGTGGTCCACAAACGACCGACTCGTCGCCCTTGAGTCGTATATAAAGGATGCCTTTGTCGACAAACAGTTTTGTGCTACGGTCTTTTTTGATCTTGAGAAAGCCTACGACACTGCTTGGCGATACGGGATACTTAGCGACCTGAAATAATTTGGTGTTTCGGGCAATCTGTTTAACACTCTTTATAGCTACCTGGAAGAACGAACCTTTCGTGTAAGAGTTGGTACTGCCCTTTTAAATGTTTTTGTGCAGGAAAATGGTGTGCCTCAAGGTGGCGTTTTGAGTTGTACGTTGTTCATAGTCAAGATGAACTCACTTCGAAAGGCGTTGCCACGAACCATTTCCTGTACAATGTATGTAGATGATGTCCAAATATCTTTTAAGTCGTGTAATATGTCAATTTGCGAACGCCAAGTCCAGCTTGGTGTTAATAAGCTAGCGGGCTGGGCTGATCAGAACGGTTTTAAGATAAACCCAGTTAAGAGCACTTGTGTTGTGTTCTCCAAAAGGCGTGGGATCTGGCAAGATCCAGACATCAAACTGAATGGTGTCTCGATTCCGGTCAAAAAAGAGCACAAGTTCCTAGGTATAGTCCTTGATGAAAAACTTTCCTTTATCCCTTATGTCGAACTACTAAAACAAAAATGTATTAAAACACTGAATATTCTAAAGGTCTTGTCGCATCACTCGTACGGTGCTGACAAACAACTTCTGCTGCGAGTGTCTACCAGCCTGGTAGGCTCGAAGTTAGACTAGGGGAGTGTTTTGTATGGTTCAGGAAGGGAAACTGCTTTGAAAATGCTCGACCCAGTGCAGCACTTGGGCCTTCGACTTGCGTCTGGTGCTTTCCGGACTAGCCCCGTGCAAAGTCTGTACGTCGAGTGTTACAGATGGTGCCTAGGGTACCAGCGCGAGTATGTCGATTTGATATATGCTTTTAAAGTTTCATCAATGTATCACCATCCTATTAGGTCTATAATGAACGATACATCTACATCCCAACTGTTTTTAAATCGTCCATCTATTCCTGCGCCTTTCTCGCTCAGGGCAAGGGAGAAAGCCTCTGAACTTTCTGTCTCGTTTTTAGACACTTTTAGAACATGTCTCATCGATTCTATAGCACCATGGCATCTTCGCCCTGTATTGTGTGATTTGTCGTTTACGCAATTTAAGAAAAACACAGTGCCCACAACTGCCGTATTGCAGCATTTCATGTATCTCTAGGCAAAATATGGGGCAACATAATTTTTTACTGATGCTTCAAAAACATCCATTGCGGTGTCTTGTGCTGCACACGGACCCAATTTCAGTGCTTGTAAAACCATGAATGTGAATTCTAGCATTTTTACAGCGGAGGCATGTGGTATACTCCTTGTTTTAAATCACATGAATGAACATAATATCGCAAACTCCATCGTTTTCACGGATTCACTAAGCGTCGTGCGTACATTATCATCCCAAAGGTCTTCCAAAAATTACACTGTCAATCTGGTTTTTAAATCTTTGATGTCGGCGTATGCGTCAGGTCTGAATGTTACCATCTGCTGGGTTCCAGGCCACGCTGGCATCGCGGGCAATGAGTTTGCTGATGAAATGGCCGCTGCTGCTGCACTGAGAAACACTCTAGACATAGCAACAGCACCGTACACTGACATGAAGCCAGTCATCAGACAGCACCGACGTAAAACATGGCAAACACACTGGAGTGAACAGTCAGACAACAAGCTACATGTAATAAAGCCACACTTGGGACGATACACAACTGACTCACACAACAGACACACCGAAGTGATCCTAGCGAGGTTACGGATAGGCCACACACATGCAACACACTCACACTTGCTCACTGGATCTCCAAGACCCATGTGCAGCAGGTGTGGAGAGGGCCTATCCGTAATCCTCGTACTCATCCAATGCAAGGCACTTGACACAACATGACGCAAACACTTCCCACAACTATACAGACAACACGTTCCGTTTCACCCATTGTACTTTCTACGAGACGAGCCAATGTTTTCCACCAAGCTTGTTTTTAAGTTTCTCACCGATGTCAATTTTTTACATCTCATCTCTTATCATGCATCATGACAACCTGGCCCTTTACACCAGTCATCTTCATTAGCTTGATTTAGTTTGTGTATGTTCACTGAAACCCTCTACTTTTACTTTCACATCGCTGTCATGAAATCACTTTTGTTTGGCGCTCTTTGTTCTTAGCTGGCCTTGCGCCCTTAAAATCCAGATATCATCATCATCATCGCTTTTTGATAGCAATAAAATGCTACATAAATTTCAAAACACTGTTGCTTGCTGTTCCCCGCGCTACCTGGCGTAATTAAAAAAAAATCAATGGGCAAAATAAACGAAAGTTTTCACTAGATAGTTTCGGCGTTCTGCTTGGAACGCTCATGGAATAGGGCAACATGGTTCTGTAAACGTTGTAGCCGGGTGCATCGATTCACGCGCGTACCCGCCGTATGGCAGCTCTGGCATCGAGACGCCCAACTTCAAGCAGTGGAATGCGAGAAATTTAAATTTACTGGAGCAAGTATTTCAGTAGTTCAAGTATTGCAATTTATCGGCAAGGCTGTGTGTTACCAGTCAAGTTTCCTGAATGCACTCTCCAGACATGCTGTGATCAGTTTTGGCGAGATGGCATCACGCCGCCTTACGCCGTTTCAAATCGGTAATTTATAGCGTTGCTTGTGAAGTGTTATCCTGCCTTTACAGGTGCCATCATGAGTAATTTGAGGAAGAATTTGTGAATATCACAAAATATTTGTATTAATGATTTTAGGAGAGCATTAACTTTTTACAGGAATCTTTCCTATTATTACAAGGAGGACTTTAAACGCAAACCAATGCAGCGGGGAAGTTTCAGGAAGAAGAGAGTCCTGTAAATTTATGGCAGCTGGTTGTAGGGCGTGAGTAATGGCGTAGCACGTAGCGTAATCCTTATCAACAGCGACCCACCTGTTTCCCGATGACGACGTGCCTAATGACCACGTAAATCAAAACCCCCTTGAAAAAAAAAAAACGGCTCATCTGGAATGTCAATGAATTGAAGTTCTACTGGAAGAATCACGGCGGGCTTTTTTCGACGCTGGCAGTTGTCACACAATTCAGCGTAGGGCCGTACTGATCGGTAAAGGCGTGGCCAAAAGAACCGACACCGCACTCGATCACAAGTTCCGCTTATCCCGAGGTGGCCTTCGGGCGGCAACTCTTCTAGTTGGTGCCGGACGCTCCAAAGTAGGTGGCGGGAACAACGAAGAGGAGGTCAGGACTGTCAGAAAACGCCATTTCTTTTGAGTTGCGCACGGAAGGGTCTGGTGACGCAGAGCTGAGACGCTGAATGAGTGAACGGGGTGACGGGTCACGGCGCTGCTCGTCACCGACGTTGAGAAAGTCAGTATTGCAAAGACTCAACCGACATGAGCAAGTGGGGTTGTCCCAGGGGGGCCAACAGGGTGACGTGAGAGACAGCGTCCAATGTCGTGACTCGAATCACCGCTTGTCACCGATGTTGGGAATCAGCCATTCCGTCGCTGTTAACGCTCTTGGGACTGGGCATTCTTCCTGCAGCCAGCACTGTTGCGACTGGCCATCCGAGCCCAACGAGCCATCCGGTGTAGCAACGCTGTCCAGAGCAAAGCGATGAAATTGTCGAGCCGACGAAAAGTTGAAGCAAGACCAATATACCGTATGTACACGGGTAACTAAATGTTAGGTGGCTCCCACAAAGGCCACAGCAAGTCTCCACTCGGTGCCCCCGAAAAGTGCCGCCGATATATGCCACCGAAGAGTGCCGAACATAACTGTCTTAGGTCGGGTTTTCGTACCCCCGGAAGTCCGTTGCGGCCCCGAGAAGTTTGAATCGCTCCAATCAGGACTCTCGCTGGTCGGAGTTTGAAATGCGACGAATGGAGGCGAAGTGGTTACGTCAGCCGAACCGCCGAGACGGTGAAAGGGAAGGCGACGCCGCCGCTGTCTGAGAGAAGCCGCCTCCAAGCAAGCAGCAGCCTGTCGGGTGCCGGTCGTTCACCCGATGCACAATTCGGCCGAGCCACCGCCGTGGAAAATGAGAGGCGACTCTGGAGCGGTGCGCGTTGGGGCCTGTCAGCCGTGGGTGGTGTGGTCTGGTTTGAACGAGGCTTGAATCGGTCCCGCTGATGGCGCTTCACCCCATGGAACAAATTTGGGCAGGGCGCTCTGGGACAACAAGACACAATTCTCAAAGACGAAGCCGGCCGGTTGAGTCTTTCCGCTTGGTAATCCAGCACAGCGCATGTTGATCGGTGAGGAATGTAAAATACCTCTTTTACAAATATCGTCCAAAATTTGGTAGGGCCCATACAAGCGCGAGTAACGTGAGTCTAATTGAGTAATTGCGCTCCTAGTTCGACAGCAAGCGGCTGGCATATGAACTCGCATAGTTTTGACCCCCTTGCAGTTGGGCCAGTACGGCGCCAATCCCGTGGCCACTTGTGTCGGTATTCACTTTTGTGGGAGCGGAAGCGTGGAATGACATAAAATTGGTGATGAAAGTATGAGGGAAGTCAGAGTGCCGAATACTTGGGCTTGATCGGGAGCCCACGTAAAGATGGCACGGCTCTTCAAAAGGTCTGAGAGAGGACGAGCTACGTGGGCAAAAATTCCTCTAAATTGGCGGAAATATGAGAAAAGTCGCGTAAAGCTGCGGCCATCGTCCGTTGAGCGTGCCGGGTAAATTGGTGACGGCCCGAACGTTTTAGGGGCCAGGATGAACTCCAGGGGCGTTAACAAGGCGCCCAAGTATAGTTATCCGGCGGCGGCCTAAGTTACGCGAGGCCAGCGCCTCAGCAACTAAGATGCTTCATTCATTCCTTTCATAGCGAGAACTACGTCAATGGCCGTCTGAGTAGAGGTAGTAAACACCTTTATTGAAAAAAAAACTTAATGAAGCCGGCAGAATGACTCTTCAGTCCCAAATTGTATAGGCCATGCCAGCCGTACAGACAGCCCCACCAGCCGAGGTTAGTCGGATGGGCTGGACGAAGCGCGCCTGCAGATCTCAGAGAGTTGAAAGGATTCGCTTCTGATGCTGTGTGCAACGTTTCGGCCGGCGTGCTTCCTTATGCTTCCCGTGCCAGAGAAGCTTTTTATGCCACTTTCACTATCTGTCGGTCCAATCCGTGGCCTTTCGGAAGGCCGCTTGCGCATATGCGCGGGCGTTCCTCTTTCGGAGGGCCATATGAGGGTACCGTAGCTTAGTAGCGCATTTATTCGGCAGTTGCAGCAGTTCTCTCTATGCGAGCAATGAGCGATACATTATTAGAAAGCATTTAGGCACTCAAAGCCTAAAGAATAAAAGCCTGAGGGCATATGGTGTTCTGCAATGCAAACCCCCCAGAACTATTTTAAGGATGAGGACATATTTTGAAAAAAAGGTTCCTTGTGATGAATCGTCACAACGTCCTTTTATTTAATACCAACTTTTCAGAGTGAGTGCGACAGGATGGGTTAGTTCTGCCAAAGAGCCTGAAGTTCGCTTTCAAGCGTGAACGGTTTTGTTCAACGAGTATACCTTGCAAGGAAACAACACTCAGGTAAATTTTCATCATGGAACTTCAGGTGTGGCTAAAGGCAACCAATAAGTGAACTATATTAATGCCCCGTATTAATTGAAGGAGTTTTGCGGACATACAGTGTCGCTAGTCACCCGTCGATAGTAGTCCGCCACTCTTAATAAAGTCCATTGCTCACGCACAATATAAATGACTTGATGAAAGTGGGGTGAGGTGAGTGTCATTTTTAACTAATGCGTTATATGTTAAGACGTATGGCTTATTAGGAAGTGCGATGTTAACGTTACCGCTGTGAAAGAACACGTCTAGACTACTAGAGAATTTTACGAACGGCAACTCTGCCAGCGAAAGTCTCTTTGGTGATAATTGACTTTGTCACACACTCCGTCACTCATTTAAGGTTGAAAACCAACTAATCATTATCTATCAGATGTCGACTCTACCCACGCGTTTACATATACTTTTTCAAAACATGCCAAAGATAATTCTGCCCGCGAAAGTCTCTTTCGTGAAAAGTGTTTCTCACACATTCCGATACTTATTTTGGTTTGAAGACAAACATTACTTTCGGATTCAATTTTCATTCAGGCGTTTACGCAGCCTTCTTCAAAGCATGCCAAAGATAATAAAAAGCGCTCAGCCAAAACACTACTTTAAAAATATTAAACAATTTTCACGAGTTCTTAGTTTCTCGAAATGACCACCTGTCGTTATCTATTCATGCAGGGACATAGGTAGGGACTGAAGGATCTACTTTACACTAATTCTTAATTGTTTGCTTCATTATTCCTTTTTTACCCTCCCCCTTTGCAATTCCCTTGGCCTTGCGGGTAAGATAACAAATGAAACGAAATAAAAAAAGTGATTTTTGTCTGGACTCTGCCGTATTCTTGGCTTCTGGGTTTTTGTTGCAAACGAGCGTTGCCTTGGTTTCTTCTTACTCGCCCTCCTAATATGGACTCATAGAAAGTAGGTTCTGCCACCTTATCTAGGCGCATATTATTGCCGCTGCACCCTCTATGTAAAAAATCTATCGATAAAAAGACGTAAAGGTTACTGTAAACTAAAAAACTTACACATGGTTCGTAGTTTATCTTACGTGGCGATTACGCACAGGCGAAGAAGAAATGCCACGCTCGTGCCGGTGGTCTCGATCTGTAGAACAAATAATGTTACCGGGATTTAGTAAGCTTTTTGTATTTAATCCATCACTGTGTGGGGAGGAGGGCGACACAGAAATTTTCACAGTGGAGGGCATTCCCCACGGTTGGTATTTTTAATGTGGGGAAAGCGAAGTGGGGGAAAACGTAACCAGTCTAAGAAAATTTAAAAGAAATCGCGAAGCGAATTCCCGTAATTTCCACCAACCAACAAAAAGTGAAACATGGTTAATTAGCGCAGCATAGACGAGAGAAAAATAATGAGACCACACAAGACAAGCGCCGGTCCTTCATGCACCGCGTTCTTAACTATATTTTACTGTTCGAACCAACTAGTCCACATTAATGCATTGACAACATGCACAACCACAAAACCCACCTACAGCACTTAAGACAGGGATATTAGGGTTTCCGAGAACCTCCACTTCAGAACCAAGATTGACACCACCTAGGCACCCTCCCCCCTGTGCTGGGGTTAATGAGTCAGTGAACACAGAGTGAGTGAGTGTGTAAAGACTTCATTGAATCGCCTGCTGTGGTGTCCCTAATGGAGCATCATGACGCGGCCTACGTCATCCCGTCAAAGACCCTCTATTCGGCAGCCGCCTCTGAATGGGGGCCGAGCCTTCTCGGCTTTCGACCGGCTTCTGCCTTTCAAGGGCAGCCAGGATCAGCTGGATGGCCTGGAGTTGGTCGTTCTTGTCGTTGCTCCGCCCCGCAGGCTCGAACCCCGGCGGGATCGTGATCACTGTTGCCGCTTCGCTGGGCCTTGCCGTACAGTCACACAGCAGGTGGCCCACAGTGGCTCGCGCCCTGTGACACAACTTGCACGTGTGATCCTCGTACTGTTCGGGGCACACGTGCTTTATGATGACCTGGGTCAGTAGAGAACCCGTCTGCATCTGTCTGAACACCACCGCCTGTTTCCGAGTCAGACTCGGGTCGGGCGGCGCCATTCTCCTCCTGCTTAGCCTGTAGTGCTACGTTATTTCGTTATACGTGTCCAGCCTATCCTTGGTCTCCCCCCACCATTTCGAAGACGGGTTCGCTACGGCCACGCGGCCTGTTAGCTCTACCGCGGACGAGTTCACCGTCTCGTTGGGGTTTTGGTAACGTTCCGAGACTTCGTTACCGGCGTGGGCCGGAAACTATTTAACTGTCACTTCTCTACCCTTGATGTCCAGCACGGCGAGCACCCGCACTGCCCCACAACATACTCTGTTCTATGTATAGTTTCGCACTGCAAGTGACACAGCACGGTCTTGGAGTCCGGATCCGAGATGGCTAAAGCAATCGCCACCTCCTCCGCGCACCGCGCCTCTTTCGTGAGTACGGTCGCAGCGGTGATCGTACCGGTGGTCTTGGCGTCGATGACCATCGCCATGAATGCCCCGCGTTCTCGATACTCCGCGGTGCGATGTATTTCGTCCCCGGCAGCTCCGCGTGCAATTCCACCATTGCCTTGGCACTCGCCGCTCTCCGTTCCCGGTTGTGTTCGGGGCTCATGTTCTTTGGAATGGGATAGACTCTCATTCTCCTTCGTACCTGGTCCAGAATCTCTGCCGTGCGGCCGTAGCCGTCCTTGCTCGAGTCGGGGTCTACGCCCAGTCTCTTCAGGGTGGATCTTCCGGTTTTGGTGGCCGCGAGCCACTCGAGCTGTGCGCCTGTCTGTGCCTCTCCTATCTCCTCAAGCGTGTTGTGCACGCCGAGGTTCAGGGTCCAGCAGCTTCTCTGTGCTCGTAAAGTCGAGAAGTCCGAGTGCCATCTTGTTGGCCTTGCGGATAATCGCATTGATATAATTGCATTCGTGTAGCCGCCAGTTGTGAAAGGCGGTGACGTACGCCACGTGGCTCATGGCAAACGAGTGAACGAGCCGTAACAGGCTGTCTGCCCGCATGCCGGCGTTTCTGCAGGAAACACCACAGCCAGTTAATCCCAGTCAGGTGTTACCCGCTAAGTCGTGCATATACTACTAGGTAACGCGTGATTGGATTCTGAACTCGAGTGGTACAAATAAAGGCTACAACCTACATTGTGAAGGTGGTTCGAAAGCAAAGCTGTAAACGACACCGACAACAATTACCTTGGAACGTCTCTTGAATCCACACACTTAACTCTACAAAGAGTTAAACCAGAGATTCTACCAGCCCTTATTGGGGATTCGAAGAAGTGGCGTTCCGGGAGCAGTAGTTTTGGCCACGACTGCGCTAGAGCGGCGAACACAGCCGCTGTAGCCGCTCTGTGCGTAGGCGAAAAAAAACGCATGGGGGCGTCTTTTCAAGGGTGATACAGCGGAACCTAGCCATGCTGAAGTTCTTGCACGGGGCTACACCACAATTCGGCATGTGAGCTCAGGAATTCCCATTTACAACGATATAAACTAGTTAGTTCAGTAAGTTTGAGAATTGCGAGAAAGCTAAGGGAACTTTTACAATCGCGATTTATCGGAACCAGTTGCTACTTTCGGCTTTTGTAATACCTGCTAAAACACAACCGGTTTGTAATTCACGAATTTAAAAAACGGGGACTCGTTTGTGGTAAGCTGTGCGCATAATGTAATGTTTCTCTAGCTGCCAGATGTGTGTATGTGGTCTCAACATTTTGTTTTCCCGGCCGGCAAATCAATCTTTAACGTATCCTTGGCGTACGACCACCTAATTCCGTTGGGTCCAGGGTAGCCAGGTGGTGCTATTGAAGAAGTTAAGCTGTGAGAACGAAGCACACAATGGACGCGAAGCTGCGCCAAAACAGGCCCAAAACAGTCCTGGCTAAAGCAGGCAACAAAGCCTACAGAACGATTCCTGCCGCCGCGGCCGCCGGGACGAGCAGGCTCCAGCGAGCGCGGAAGGCTTGGTAGTAGCGCCTATTGCCCGAGCCGTATACACTATGCTCCGTGAGTGAGGCGCAATAAAGGCCTTCCAGAGAGAGCGAAGACGGCGCTCCCTTTTTTATTACTCCGTTGTCGCCTCCAAAAATCACACTCCTTCAACGCAACTGATCAACCGGAAGTTAAACACGTACAGGTATTACTCTTTCGTTTACCTGCGATTAGCAAAGATGGTAGGACACGCCGCCACATGTACTACGCGAAAAAACGCAAAACCTTAATTTATCAAACATTCTTTCATGTTTTTTTACCGTTATCCTTCTATACGTCAATCCAAAGACCTGCCCCATTATTAGCGTATGTGCCGTCTCGGGTTCTCCAATCAAGAAATATTGTACAAGCATCTACCTTGCAGTAGCGGCATCCAGCGACGTAAGGGAGTCTAAAGTTAATTTTTCAAGCTGCCGTTTTTGCTTGCACTGCGAGGCTGGCTCAAATGAACACGCTTTTCATCGTTTATATGAGCGATAAGGCGGTATTTATTTTATAAATCCTGAAAGAAGAAAGACTACTATTAAGGATTTGCGGTGGTTGCACCAACCAACCACATTGACGTCAGGTAAAGGTGCTACATAATGGACGATGTCCAATATGAACATTCAAACAAGTTTCGGTTTCGGTTCTGTGAAACAACATGCTTCGTATCCGACGTTATTGTGGAATGGGCATTCCGGATATTTCAATAATTGCCATACAGCGCTTATGTCATGTTGTCGGCTGTAAAATGCCTACGCAAAGCCTCCCAGGACGGCTTGGAATCGTATTAATCAATGGCCGAGGCCTGCGCAGTGGATGAATGCCTTCCGCGTCTCTTTAGACGCTCAAATGCCATGCGCTTTCTCCCCCTCTTTGAGCTTCCCTCATTCATGCCGGTATCGTAAAAAGCGTGTTCGTGCCAGGCCAAGGGTGTGCTTATTCTGGCCTGTGCCGAGTGCCTGAAAGCAGTCCCCACTTATGGCACCAGCACGCCAACCAGAACGTGCTAGCGCGTCAGTGTTAGTCTGCGCGCGTTCTGAGAACTCGCTCGTTGAGCAATGAGCGTTACGGCCCAAAAATGGTGAATCAAGAAGAGAAAACCTCGGCCGAAATCGAAGAAATCAAGTTGAATGAAGAACGTGGTCCTCTCGGATATTTCAACTTGCGACTTGCAGAATAACATTCCTAGCGCGTTACAACACTCGGCCACGAGCTTTTTTTATCTATATTACCGTTCTTCTCAAAAGAATAATTAGGTTACAGTCATTTCATAACAGTCACAACCTTTGCTATAATACTAGCTTAAAATCTCTTCAGTTGAACAAGGTCATCTAGCATTGGTAACCGTTCAGGTGGTTCGCTTAGCGCTGTGTATACCTCGCGTATGTTGACCATACTCTCAATAAAATATGCTCTGGTGGGACGCGCATATGGATCGGTATATCTGTCAGCCATCCTTGTGCCCCGCAAGCAGTGCATGTTGATCAACATAAACATGTCCAATGGCACGCCTCCTTTATAACCTACAGATAGAAAATGGAACCCGAAACGTTTATGGGCAGGTCCTTTTTTAAACAATACGCTGCAGGGTGACCCAGTGAAATCTCGCGTCTGAGCAGTCCAGAAAAATGTGGTAAATAGTTTTCGACTATAGGCACGTGCGACAATGCAAGTTCCCAGGTGTATCCAATACTTTGTCTTGGAGCAATGGCTTTAAATTAGGCGTGTTACGGCGGAGCTGAAAAAATAAACTTTTAACGGAGGCGCGCCCAGGCATTCTCTTTACCCTCTCAAGAGATCACCTTCCCTTCCTACTGCATACATAGACCTCTATAGGGGAATGCGTAACACAACATCAATAAGGTCAATATACACATTTTTGCAAGTCACATTGCTCACTCTATCGAAAAGTGTAGACTCAATTTTTTCAATGCCCATACAAGTTCCCGCATGAAACCACACAGACCCGCTTGTCGATACCCAAAAGAGGACTCAAGTTCAGATATGTAATCACGAAGGCGCACTTGAATGACAGTACATAGATTCTGATCCCTCAAAAAACAAAAACTAGACACAATCGGCTTACAGAAGCAGGTTCAGAGCCCCAAGCCTCCTTTTGGAACCACGCGGAACAGGTTCGAGTGGCTGGTCCACTCCCAAGTTGATCCCCAGAAAAACTCTCGTCATTGACAGCACCTAAAGGACATAGAAGACTCGGCCACGAGGTATAAGGTATATATTGTATATAAGGTATAAAATGTATAACCAATTTACATTTTTATTTATTTTCAGCATTTCAAGCAGCTTAAATGGCTATTTGTTGTTAAGCGCTCGTTCAGTAATCATGTCCCAAATTTCCACATTATCTCATGTCTAGCAATTGCATTTGTTAGACGGACGAACAAGCGTTCGCCGATGTGTTGTCGTGCTGCTGACCGCTCTGCTTGTTCACGAACCCCTAAAGAGGGCTTCTCTACCCTAGTTCTACTCTTTACGGTAAACGTTTCAGTTGATTTGATTCCTTTAGTACCAATATTAACTCCGCTGACTCTTCTCCCGCCTTCAATTGGCCTTAAATTTTCCTACTAGCGTAACAGTCAGCAAAGCGTGGCCTATGGTCTTCTGCAGCGGCAGTGTGCAGTGACCTGGACTTGTAGCTTGATACAGTGTACAAACTAACAAACTAAAGAAAGGCACCTTCTTTCATTCACAAACGTGTCGCAGTTTCAACTGAGCGAACCAAATGTGCCGAATCATCGACGGCCAGCGGACTAAACCCTGGGCTGTCTGACTCTGTCGCAAGGTCGGCGAGCCATGCAGTAGCACAGTCATTTTTTCTGGACATCACACGAAAGCGCCCCATAAAATGAGCGAGGATGCAGAGAGAAGACCGCATTTTTGTCTTGATTTTCCTACTAAATAAATTCGCAGAAACGCACCCAGAGGGGTCGGAACATGGCCTAGGGACTCAGAACCACAATTTGCTTTAGTAATCCCCCCATATGTTCAAATGACTTCAGTGACCCTTTAATCAAGCCCTTCAGCTGCGCAAGAACCACTATCTAGCTATTTTTCTGCACACTACCGCGCCATCGCTGTGTATGACCTCTCGATACACAAAGGTCGTTTATGACAATTCTTCGTTGTTGTTTTAACGTCGTTAAGCCTTCGTTCTTGTCATCCACTTAGCAAACACTTTTCGAGAAGGTTCAGTTGTTACCAATTGCTTTCCAGATGCGCCTAGTAGACTTGGGAGCCTTTGTGTGTATCTGCTTGCGCCCGAATGCGCGTGCGTGTGCGTGCGTCCTTGTATGTGCGTGACAGCCCCCGCATGCGTGAGTGTGCGTGCGTGTGCCAGTGTGCGCGTTCCTAAGCGCACGTGCATGTGTGTCAATGTACCTCTGGGTGTGTATGTTCATACGTCTGCACCTGCGTTCGTGTGTCTGTGCGCGCGTGCGCTTCTGTGTTGGTGTGCAAGTGGGTGTGTGCAACCCGCCGTGGTGGCTCAGTGGATAAGGCGTTGCGCTTCTGAGCACAAGGTCGCGGGTTCGATTCCCGGCCGCGGCGGCCGCTGTTCTGATGGAGGCGAAAAGCAAAAACTCCCGTGTGTACGAGATTTCGGCACACGTTAAAGATCCCCAGGTGGTGAAAATTAATCCGGAGACCTCCACTACGGTGCGCCTCATCGCCTGCATCGCGTCGGCGCGTTAAACCCTAAAATCCATCCATCCATCAAGTGGATGTGTGCGTGCATCTGCGGCTGCGTGAGAGCGTCTCCACTCCCGCTTGTGCCTTTCTGTACGAGTGAGGCTGTGTTCGTGTGCGTGCATATGCGTGTATGTGCGTGAACCTGTGCCTGTGCGTGCACGGGCATGTTTACGTTTGTGAACGTACATGCGACTGTGCCTACGTGCGTGTACGTGTGTGCGAGTGCATGTGTACGTGTGCGTACATGTACATATGGGCAGACGTAAATGCGGGTGGCTGTGCGTATGTACGTGTTTGGGCATGTGCATATGTGCTTCCATATTTGCGCATGCGTTGACCTGTGTGTACCTCGTGCATGTGGGTTTGCGAATATTCGTGTGCGTTAGCGCCTCCGTGTATGTGTGCGCGCGTGCGCGGGCAGGTGCACGCGTGTTCGTGCGTGTGTGTGAGCGTGCGTCTGCACCTGCATGCACATGTATGGGCCTGTCGTTGTGCCTGTGTATGCGAGTAAATGTGTTTACGCATGCATGTGTGTGCGTGTGTGAGCGTGTGCGTGTGTGTGCGTGCATCTATGCCTTCGTGCGGCTGTGTGCGTGCGTGCATGGGCCTGTGCATACGCGTGCATGTGTTTCTGTGTGTTCCTTTGTGTGTGCGTGCATGTGTGTGTGAGTCCGGATGTGTTTGTATTTGCGTGCTTCTGTACATGTGTGCCTGTGTGCCCGCGTGTTTTTGCATGTATTGCGTGTGCGTGAGTGTGCCTGTGTGTGCGTGTGCATGTGTGTGTGTGCGTGCATGCGTGTGTGCATGTATCTGCCACTACTTGCGTGTGTGTGAATGCGTGCGCGTGTGCCTTTTTGTCGACTTACATGTGTGTGTGTGCCTTTGTGTATGTACTTGCTCCTGATCAGCGTGTGTTTGCGCGTGTGGGTTCCTGTGTGTGCTTGCAATGTGTGCGTGCGCGTGTGTACGTGCGTGCGTCTGTGTCTAGGCGGGAATGCCTGTGTGTGCGCGTGCATGTGTGCGTGTGCGCGTGAGGATGAACGTGCATGCATCTGTGGTGTGCGCGCACGTGTGCGTGTCCGTGTGCGTGTTTATACGTGTGTGTGCGTGAGTGCACGTGAGTGGATCTGCGCCTGCGTGTGTGCACCTACGTGTGCGTGCGTGCATGTTCGTGCGGCTGCCCCTGCTTACGTGTGTGCGTGCACGCACGTGCGTGTGTCTCTGTCTGCTCTTGCTTAAATGTGCATGCGTGAAAATCATTGTATCTGCACCAGCATGTGTGTATGTGCTTTGGTTGGTCTGGGTGCGCATATTTGCAAGTGCGTGCGCGTATGTACGTGCGTGTGTCGCCGCCTACGTTGGTGTTCCTGCGTGTGGCCTTGGATGTGTGCGTGGGCGTGTGAGGTGAATGAGAGTGCGCCTGCACTAGCGTGCGTGTGTGTCCACGTGTGTGCGTGCGTATGCGTATGCGTGTGCGTGTGTCTGTGTGCGTTTGTGTGCGCGAATGTGTTTGGCTTTGTGTGTTAGTGTGAGAGCAGGCGTGTGTACATGAATATGAGCCTGCATCCGTGTTAGTGAGTGTGCGTTTTCATGTGTCTGTACCTGCATTCGAGTGTGTGTATGTGCAAGCCTGTGTGCATGTGGGTCCGTCTGCATATGCGTTGGTATGTGTGTCGGTGCATGAGTGGGAATGTGCCTACTTGCTTTTTCCTCGGCCGGCGAGCGTATGCGTACAGGCGTGCGCGTGCCTGCGCGAGCGTGTGTCGGTGTGTGCGCTCACATGTGTGTCTGCACGCATGTGTGTGCGCATGAATGTGTGCGTGTGCGGGCTTGGATTTGCGTGCGTGTGTGTGTGTGTGTGTGCGGGAGAGTATGCATGTGTGCGCGCGTGTAAGTGTGCGTGTCCATGCGTGTTCTCGTGTGTGCGTCTGCGTGTCCCAGTGCACGTATGAGCTTGTGTGTGCATGTGTGCATCTTCACTGTGTGCGTGTGCGTGCGTGTGTGTATTTGCGTGCGTCTGAACCGCATTGCTTCACTGTGTGTGCGTACATGTGCGTGTGCGAGTGCCTGTACGTGCGGGTGCGCATATATGAGTGTGCGTGGGTCTGCGTATGTGAGCGAGTGTTTGTGTGTGTACCTGTGTGTGTGTGTGTACGTGTGTGCACACAGACACACAAGGCATAGGTATCGCTAGTCGAGTGCCAACCCTTAAAAGGTGAGCTCACGCCTGGAATGCTCTCTTTACACTAGCGAGGGTCTCAAACATTGTCCACCTAGCCGGGGTCCCGCCCATTCCGACATTGCCGCATTGGCAGGGGTGAAACAGCCTAGCAGCATGTCCTGCCAAAGATGGTCACTGGGTTGAGGGTCCACTGTGACTGCGAGAGGCGGCGTGTGCATTTGTGTCTCTTAGTGACGCCAGGCACCTACCACCATCAAAATAACTACAAGCGGCTCCACGGCCTGGCGCTTGCCTCTTGTGTGGGTCTACAATGCTTGGGAAGTTCACCCGGCTTGTGCGGGAATCGCCCCTATAAACTGGAGCGCCTCAAAAAAAGCCGAACTCTTGTGTGTGTGCGCAAGTGCGTCTGACTGTGTGTGCGCGTGCCTGTGTGCGCGTGTGCACACGTATGCCTGAGCATGCGGTTGTTTTTGCATGCGCCTGCACCTTCCACCATATGTCTGCGCATGCGTGTGCACCTGTGTGTGCTTGCATGTGTGCGTGTGTCTATGTTGATGCAACTGCACATGCGCGTGTGTGCCTGTGTGGGTGTGTCCATGTGAGTGCGTGCATGTCTGTGTGTGTGCGTGCGCGTGTGCATGCGCGTGCGTCTGTATCTGCGTGGTTTGGTGCGCGCATGCATATGCCTCTGTGCGCGTTCATGTGCCCGTGTTGTCGCGTGCATGTTGGCGTGCATATACGTGAATGTATCCGCGTGAGCGTGGGTGTATGTGTGTTTGTGTGTGGCTCTCTCTGCGCGTGCAAGTGTGTGGGTGTGCATGCGCATGCGTGCGTCTGTGTTGTGTGCCTGAGTTCGCGTGCAGTGTGTACGCCTCCATGAATGCGTTTATGTTCGTGCGTCTGCACCTGTGCACAAATAGATGTGCGCGTGAGTGTGTGTCCGCGTGAATGTGTGTGCGTGCGCGAGCTTGTGTGTATTTGCGTGGCTCTGACCCTTCTTACATCTGTGCGTGCGTGCGTGTGACTATAAGTGTGTGTTCATGTGTGCATGGCGGGCGTGTGTGCATTTGCCTGCTTCTGCACCTGCATGTGTGCGCACGGGCATGTGTGTGCGCGCGTGCGTGTGCGCGTATGTGCGTGTGCATGCGTGTGTTTATGTGCGTGAGTGCGTCTACACCAACATGCGTGTGCCTCTATGCACGCATGAATGTGTGCGCGTGCCCATGGGCTTGCGCCCGCATCCTCTGTTAGCATAGTGTGTGTATGTGCGTGTGACTGCGCCTCCCGGCGTATATGTGTGCATGCGTGGGTCTGCGTCGTCTCCGCATGTGTGTGCGTGTGTATCTGCTTGCGTCTGCACCTCCATCTGTGGGCGCGTCGTGTGCTTGTGTGCACCTGCACCTACGTGGGTGGTGCAGTGTGCACGTCCATGTGTGAGCGTGCGTGCTTGTGTACACGTGCGTGCCTCAGCGCTTGCATTCGTGTCGGTGTGTGCGTGCCTGTGCGGGTGTATGTGCGTGTCTCTGCACCTGCGAGCTTGTGAATGGGCGCGTCCGTGTGCCTGTTCATGCGTGTGCATGTCTGTGCGTGTCTATACGTGAGTGCGTCTGCGCGTGCGTGCGTGTGCGTGCAGGTATGTGCGGGCTTGTATGTTCGGACTTTTCCATACGCAAGCGTGTGCGCGTGGGCGTATGCCTTCGTGCGTGTGTTGTTGGGCGTGCGTCTGCCCGTGTGTGCGCGTGAATGTTTTTCGTGTGTGTGCATGTGTGTAATGCTAGCGCCTGTGCCTGCGTAATTGTCTGTGTGCATCCATGTATGTGCGTGTGGGAACGTGTGTGTAGGTGCGTGTGTGCGCGTTTGCGTGTGCTTTTTTGTGCGGTTGCATGTATGTGTGTGTGCGTGTGCATGGTGTATGTGCATACGTATGTGGCTGAAAATTTCGCCTTTGTGAGCGTGTTCCTTGGTGTGCGCGTGGATGTGTATGCATGTGCAGGCATGCCTGTATATTCGTGTATGTGCCCCTGCTTGAAGTTGCGTGCAGATGTACGTGCATGCACGTTAATGTGTGCGTGAGTGTGCGTATGTGTTTGTATGCACCTGCACCTCCGTGCGTGTTGGGTGTGCGCATGGGTGTGCCGGTGTGCGCGTGTCAATGTGTGGTGCGTACATATGTACATGTTCGTGCGTCTGCAGCCACGTGCGTACGTGTGATTGCGTGTATGTGTGTGCGTGTGTGGATGTGTGTGCATGTCCGAGCATGTGCGTCTCCTTGCGTTGGTGTCACGAGTGCGTGTGCCCATGTGTGCGCGTGCATGTGTGCGTGTGCGTGTGGATGTGCGTGCACGAGCATGTGTGCGTGCGTGGGTGTGTGTGTTATTGTGCTTCTGCCCCTACGAGCATGTGCGAGTGTGTGTGTGTGTGCGCGCATGCGTGTGGCTGTGCGTGCGCATGTATGTGTGTGTGACTGTGTGCGCGGGCGTGTGCCTCTGTGTGCACCCACATGTGTGCGCGTGTGCGTTTGTCTGTCTGTGTGCGTCCATTGTTGTGTATGTGCGGGCATGAGTGCATGTGTGGGCTTCTCCACCAGGTTGCGTGCGTGTGTGCAGTCATCTGCCTCCGTGAGCGCGTGCATTGGTGTACGTGAGCGTGTGTACGTGCGTCTGCACCTGCGCGTGTGTGTGTTCATGTTTCTGCTGCTACGCCCGTGTGCCTGTGTTTGCGTATTTCTTTCCTTCCCAACAAAAAGATTTTAGACAAAATGGCCCGAGGTAATCAAATTTTGTGTATTTACCCCTTCCTAATGATGCTTCGACAACCGAAAATGGAAAGCTCTGAGTATTTCACATAAAAAACGAGCCCACAGAAGTGTGTGGGCTGGGATTCTATTCACATGATCTGCAGGTAGTAAGAATACCTTAAATACGGCATCAGGTGGAGACAAGCAGCAGTTTTACGTATTATTTATACTTTATATTGTTTGCAGGAGTACTTATATTATAAAGCGGATTTCATGAAAAATTATCGAAAAAAAATTAACAGTTATAATTAATGTTTTTATCACAGGTAATTACGAAACAACTTTAAAGTTAAGGCGCAAGATAACATTACCAACGAGCAATCACAAAACTGTGAACAAGTAAGACAACAATAAAGCAAGAACAAATTATTTATCGCTAGCGCTACAGTGCACGAGCCTGCCACCTTATACCGCCCAGCAAAATTTTCGTGACGACAAACGACCGGCCCACACATATGTGAAGGTGCATTTTTCAAGCGGGGTGACGAACCGCACACGAAGGCAACGGACGTATGTTTCAGCCGATCGTGCTTTTACAAGTCCTGCAAGTGGTGTCTTTTGCTTGCTATTCAGAACATACTAGAATAGCAAGAAGAAATATCAGTTTTCATCTGGAAGGCGGCTGGCGTGGTCGCTCAGGCTGGGGCGCAGTTTTTAATGTGCGATTTCTTCCTGCTAGTGGCGAAATGAGCGAACTCCCAAGAACAATAAAATCTCAGAATCGTTCGCAGCGACTACTCAGGGCAGTGAAACCGAAACCGAAACAAGTGCCACTTAGTAAACGAATTTGTTGACCCACACGTTTGTGTGGGGTGAGCCGTTAAGTGGTATCCCTGTGTGCGCGCAAGCGGGTGTGTTCGCGGGCGTGCATCTGTCCCTGCGTTCGTGCGCGTCTTCGCATGTAAGTGCATGTGTCTGCGCGCACCTTTGTCTGCGTGTGGGTATGTGCGTGCGCCTGCGCCTGCGAGTGTGTGTGTGCCCATGCGTGCGCGTGCGTGTGTTTGCGTTGGTGTGCATGTGTGTATGCGCGTGCTTAGCGCCTGCATGCGTGTGTGCGTGCGTTAGCGCGTGCGTCCGTGTGTCTGTGTGTGTTTTCATGTGTGTGCGTGTGGGTGCGTGTGCTTACGGGAGTGTGTGCCTGTGTGCGGGTGCGCATGTGCGTATGTGTGCGTGCGTCAGTTTTCAAACGTGCATTTGCTCTCCATTCTAGCCATCAACCATGACGAAAACGACAAAACCTGCTTAAGTACAGAGCTTAGTCAAAATGCTCGTTGTGTTCACAGGGAGCCGAATCGTGGTTGCGGCGGGGCCATCTGTTCCTGCAATAATTAGCCTCTTGTGTTCGGTGACGTCCAAAGTCATTTGCGGGATGCTTCGCATATAGGTTGCAAACAGTGCCAATTTTATTATAGCACAACAAAGTTTTAGCATCACGCTTTATTGCCAAAATGATATCTTGGCACACCTCTTGTAATCCTCGCCTTTATATGTCTCAGTTTAACATCTATCTCGGGCAAAGAGTCGATCAAAAGCAGCGTCGCAAGTACAAAAAGGTTTTATTCAATCCTCCCTAAAATATTCTGGCTTGCTGCCATCAATACCTAGAAAGCGTACGCCTGAATAGTTTTGATACATACGTGTACCTGCGACCTGGACGTGTATATTCGTGCATTTCAACTCGTGCACGAAGGTTTGTAAACGTAAATTTTAATAACCTGCTTTGTGGTAATCAGCGTTTTGCTGCACGTCGCTATTCATGACAGCGGTTGTTTCCACTGGTCGCACAGAAAAACGAATCCAGAACAGCTTTCTTCCCGACCGTACGCCGTCGTCCTGGTGAATGCCCTCTGCCGGGAAAGAACTCAGGGGCGAACCCTTTGAACCAGATGGGCGGAGGGGGGCAGCCTCCACTTCTGAGACTATGAGCTTAGGTGTGGCAGTGGCTACGCACTCGTGCTTTTCTTCTGCAAGAACTTTATGTGTGAACCACTTTGTTTATTCTCATTCAGAGAGCCATTGACGGACTCTGGGAAAAATTTAGGTTTAAACTCATCTGTTCGGCACATTGAATACCACTGTGTGAATCGTGTTTGGTGCAAGTCGAGCGTTCCCTGTGGGGTCTGCACAAGCCTTGACAAAATTGTAAAAAGTCGCATGCATGGTTTTTTATTGTCGCTTCTCAAAGGGCGCTGATCTAAACTATCAAAACTCTTAGGCCTTTTCCTATTCAAGGATTTTGTGGTGCCAGTATTCTAGACCGAATATTTGAGTCGCTAGCGGTCATTTGAGTACCGTAAATGAAACACATGGCGCGACTGCAGGGAGGACGGGAAAGGTCCCCATGTGGTCAAAATTAATGCGGAGTGCTACACAACTGCGCGCCTCATCGCCTGCGTTCCATCGTCTCGCTTACATTACAATAAATCTATCAACTTCTGCAGGGACCCGGTCAACAAATTGTTATATTCTTTTCGTGCAGTAGTTGTAGTACGTACAAGTAAAATAAACAAAAAACGCTCATACGACGGCACTATAAGCGAGCCACTACAGTGACGTCCAGTCACGTTTTTGTTTCGGAAAGCAGACCTGGAGCTGTTTCGCTCTGCATAACGTACCGTAACCTAAACTAACGAATAGAAACCGAACATGTAAAACACCTAATACCAATCTCTGCTGCCGAAAAGGAAACTGAAAGCAACAGAAGAGAAAAACATCCCGCGACACCACTTAACATCTCCCTCGCGAGAGGCACGATCAAATGCAGAGCATTTCCGTGGGCGCACGACGTTAAGTAGTTTGCGTTACGTTAATGTTGTTGCACTTGTGGCAACTGCTGACGAGAGAGCGCTCGTCAGCAGTAATTTGAATGAGTCAACGATATAAGGCGCGTTCGTAGCGTCCCATTCTTTGTCGGCTTTGTGGCGCAGTGGGTAGAGCACCATGTACATTGCGTTCCGCCCGCAGGGTCGAGGGATCGAAACCTGGAGCCGGATAGTATTTTTTTATATAGTGTAGGGGGAGCGATGCGGACTACGACTACGGATGTCAACGCGGGTGACATTGTGAGTTACTGAAATGCTCTGCATTTTAAAAAAGTTGCAAACTCAGCAATCCAACCACCACCCCTTCCATTCGTGAGATGAGACGTTACCCTTACACCGTTTAGCTAACGTTTCGATCCATGCCATCCTAGCCTGAAATTTCCACACCATGGGATGGCACACCATAGCCAAGCATCAGCACTGAACTGGAGCGGCGTTGAGGCGTTCCAGACACCTCGCAAAAAAGGCGCCTCGTATTCTGTGCATAGAAATTTCCGACTAGAATTCGCCCACATTAGAAAACTGGGCTTTCACAATAAATTCAAAACACGAATGTTCCACGTACTTTTGTCATTTTCGTGAATTCTACGAGTAGAAGAGCATTGTTCATGTCTTTTGATAATAAAAAACAAGGCTGCGCCTAGTTTAGCAAACCCCGATATGCAAAAGGAGAGATCGGCTTAGCTTAATTAGGTCTTTCTTTAACATGGTTTACCTTTGATTCAGCTGTAATTATTATACTATTTTGGAAAGCCTGCCTTTGACTACAGGTCTGGCTGTGCTTCTAGCGTTTTTCGAGCCGAGCGTCTCTCTGATGGCCAGTCTCTGATGCCAGGTTCGCGCGCTCGCTATAAAGCAGCTCAACGGGCATCATCCGCGGTGTGGTCAGACGCCGCTTGCCGGTGACGGCTCGAAACGTTCCGCACCACCACACGCTCAAAGATAGCCCGGCTGCGTATTTACAAGCGCTTCGCTACTTAGAGCACCCACGGGAGACGTCTACGCTCGTTGCAGAACAGTAATTAATGGTGCCAGTGGGCGCGCCCAAATCTTAAGCGAACCAAATCCCTATTACTAACTACTAATCCCTATTCCAAATCCCTATTACTAACAAAAACAACACTTAAATTTGTGTTCAAAAAAGATTAAACTTAGAAAGAAAAGGTAACCAATAAACAAAAAAAATTAAGAGATAAACCTACTTGGGATAGATCCCAAGCCGTTAGCACCAGTACTCAGTTGCCAAATCGAACCACCACCCTTCCCATCCGCATCAAGGCCACAGGGGCCGAATGGTGGGTTGCTTTTAGCAGGTGCTCAAAGGAATAGCGCATCCAGTCACGTCACACACGTCACGAGGGTGCTCTGTGCAGCGAAGCGGTTGGAAAGACGCGGCCCGGACTCTCTCTCATCCACAGCCAAGCTCGCATGCACGCGGCGAGTAATGTAGTCACGCGGAAACCCACCTACGCCATTTGCGAATTGCGCATGCGGCAAGCCCTAAGCGGTGACGGCGGCGGCTTGCGAATGCGGCCGTCGGCGGGGATCGGCATGGCTAGTCTAATGATGCGTTGGTAAGGTTACGGCACAGCTGTGGTCAAGTGAAGATCTAGTTACCCGCCACAGAGAAACGGCTCGACGGGGTTGTCAAAGTTTTGCTTGTAAAATGTTTGCCACGGTTGAACGCGGTGAACCCAAGTTGTAAATGGGGAGCTCAGTATTTGCGCTAAACGCACGCAGAGAACGCACACACAATTTCATCGCAACACCGAACACCGATGCCGCTCGGGGCAGTCGGCGGTGTAGGCATGCGCGCGTGAGCAAACTTGGATGCAGCCAACGCGCCCTTGCCCTTTCCCCCACCTTCCATCCACACCCCTCCCCTTGAAACACACGAGCGATTACACACTTTAACTGCGGAACCGCATAAGGCGTGACATGACCTTGACTGAGTCAGAATGGCGGTTTGGGAAACGTGCATTTTTCTAGGTTCGTACCTGCAGCAATAACTAGCTTGCACTGACGGCACTATAACTACCTTGTTAGAGCACTGCTTGCACAATGGAAGGTTGTGAGCTTATCTGCCACTGTTATCTCGAGCAGCTGTGGGAAAGCTCAGATACCCACTCCAGTAAGCGATGTGTTGACGCGAAGAGAAAGGTCTATACAGAGCTTGGACTGTGAACTCCCACTCCGCAGCACCGAGCGCAGAGAAAAAAGCTGAGGCAGTAAACTCACCGTAATGCAGTCAGCACTGGCGATGAACTGCGCTGATTGGTGCCACGGCCGAACGAGAACTGATCCCGGTAGCAATTGGACGTGCCGTAGGATATGCGATGATGCGACGGCGTTCCGGGCACACCGTTACCCCTTCTGAGATGATGCGGGGGACGAAAGCATCGAAGCCGTCGTAGAACCACGGGCGTTCAGAACTAGCTGCAGCTCCAGGAGCCACGTACGAGCGCTCAGGTAATAATCATCTTTACCACCTTACTGTATTGTCTCGAGTGAACAGAGGGGGATTGGCCAGGATTTGTCGATGGCTATTTATTTAAGTTATAAAAGGGTAAATATAGGAAGAAAAAAAATTGAGAATTACGAGACTCACACCGTAAGGGGGGGGGTTGCGGTATTAAAAATTAGATTTAAGCAGGGTGTCTTCCGGTGGTCGAAATAAAGTGAAGTAAAAGGAACATTTCTCTTTTGTTTCCCGGTGACTGCTAGCACCGAAACAAAGGAGCGCTGCAGTTGCTAGCTCTACACCGGGTCCTTTAAATGGGATAGTGAGATACTTGTTTCTCAGCTAAGCGAAGCGGTGGCACTCGAAGAAGTAATGTTCAAATGATTCTGTTTGATGGCAAGTCACGCAAGTGTTCGTTGATGCCCAGCCACACCTGCTTAAATACAATTTTAACTTAAGAAATTGTTATCTCGGGGATGTGAAGGACACTTCACATTGATGATGGTGATGGCTTCGAAGGGTGCGATAATAAAAGCCCTGGAAGAGGACTGGATCTGTCTTTTTAGGCTGCTGTATCTGTATTGGTGTACATAAATGCAATTTGATCAAGTGCGACTAGAATACGCACTTGAATACGCGAATATGCTGATATTGGTGTTCATCATCACTACATCTATCAGTACCTGCTGGTGCAGTTTCTGGAGCGCTTCCAGACAAGACTTGTCGTGGTAGTCGGTGGTTTTCCTGGACTTGGGTCTACCACGGTGGCGCCGACGTGGCTGACCCTGGCGCCCGTCTGGGCATGGAGGAGGGTAATGTCCATGCCTCCCCTGTGACTACTACTACTACTAATCGCGAAGTCCCGAATTGCTTTTATAGTCTTCCTTCCCGTTTTCAAGTGTTTGGTGTGTGGGAGTGGGATTAACATATTTATGGAAAAAACCGCAAATAACTGGTCGAGGGTTTGTAGGTTCCAGCTTTCCAATGGGTTACTTAAAAAACTGGTTTGGTTCTTGGTTTCTGCAAGAATTATTCATTTTTAATGAGCTACAAAAAAGCGTTCTGTAATTTTAGGAGCCACATCATTATCATCATTATCAATATTAACGTCGTCATCCTTGTTTTGAGTACCCACATCTATAGAGCTTTACACTATTATTAACTACAGAGAAATCTGGCGCCACTCTACAGGGGAGCCCACGCTTCAGAGAGCGTTCTGTCATGTACTGGGCAGGTATGTTCCACTTGTGGTTGGCGTGGCTCATGAACAGGATGAAAAGTTGGCTCCGGCTGCGAAAACGCCTCACTATAGTTGTAGAAGCTTCAATAAAATTGCTTTGTTTTTGTCAAATTGAACATCCAAATAGATTCATTCGTCAGTGATTATGCAGAAGGTTCATGCACGATGAATAAGAAAAAATGTTTACCTTTTTGGTTGATTTTGGCTTGAAGACAAAAAAATTCATATGGCTAGGTAAGCCAAGTAGGCGAGGAATATCCCTAATGGCAACGGCGCCGCCCAGGGGGGCCCGCGACTGCAGCGAAAGGTTTCCCACTAGTATATATTAGTATGAAACTCTATGCCCACATCAGTTAGCACCCATTTACTGGCCAATCCCCCTGAGTGGATATTATCCATTCTCTTGGCAGCATCCAATCAAAATTCCAAACCCCTAGACAAACTGCGCAGGAATACGCTGATATTGGTGTTCATCATCACTACATCTATCAGTACCTGCTGGTGCAGTTTCTGGAGCGCTTCCAGACAAGACTTGTCGTGGTAGTCGGTGGTTTTCCTGGACTTGAGTCTACCACGGTGGAGCCGACGTGGCTGACCCTGGCGCCCGTCTGGGCATGGAGGAGGGTAATGTCCATGCCTCCCCTGTGACTGCATCGGGAGCCCTACTAATCCAACCTGCCCGTCTAATACCGGTGGCAACACAGATTGGTGAGCACTTTTACAGTTCTCCGTGCGATGATGAGCCTTTAAATAAAAAGCTAGCAATGGCCGAGACTGGCAAGGAGCTACTGGAGCGTGAAAACATTGAAATGGAGTCACCTAAGGAAGATGAAGACGGTTTTAAAACAGTGACATATCGCAAGAACAGGGCATCCGGAATCCCGATCGTTTTCAAACCAACAACGGCGGAACTGTCTCTCTGGAAGGCGAATCCAAACAGACTGGCAGCAGAGATAATCGCGGCTACAAATGAGAAGGTGCTATCTTCGAGAATCAACAAGGACGGAAGCTTCTGTTTTGGAGTGAACTCTCTGCTATCTGCTCAAAAGCTGCTGGAACTCAAAACCCTCGCAGGTATACCGATAAACGCGCTCATTCCTGAGTCGTATATGAAGACTTTAGGTAAGATCAAAGACGTACCCATTCAGTATTCCGATGAAGATCTACTGGAGTATCTCAAAGAGCGAGGTGTTATTGCTGTAAGAAGACAGAGGACTTGGAAGGTGAATGAGGATGGAAGCACATCAATGAGACCTTTGCCAAATGTGTTTCTGCAGTTTCGTCGGGACAAACCTATGCCACATCGTGTTCCTCTGGGCTTTACAATGTACCCGGTTGAAGAGTACATAGAGCCAGCAATCCGCTGCTACAAGTGCCAACGTTATGGACACATAGCGAGGACTTGTCGTGGAACGCTGAGATGCAAGACTTGCTCTGGACCACATGACTACAAAGAGTGTTTAACAAAACGGCAACCGAAGTGCCCGAACTGTGGTGGACCGCACCCTGCCTCCTTCTCCAGGTGTCCGCGAAGCAAATGGGCGTCACACCTTCAGATAGAGAAAATCGTTTATGGCACACAAGACGGACAGCAACGCCCTCTCCCAAATTACGAGTGGGTTTCGAAAACGGCGCACAACCAAAGAGGACTTGACCAGAACGCCCGTCATGACCTCTATTCGTCAGTAATCAAGGGACAGAGGATCACCAGCGAGCGGAGGGGGAAAATCCCCACAAATGGGCCCTCTCCTTCTGCGCCTCCTTCTCCCCCTGATGCGACAAGCACAAAAAGAGGTACCCCGGCTCGAGAACGTGGTTCCTCCCCAAACTGTGCCACATACTGCAATGGATTCCATTCAAAGACGCCAAATGATGCCAACTCCACCAAGTGACTTCAATCAGCTGCTTTTACGGATGTTGTTCATGGCCATGAAAGCGATCCTACATGCTCTTCCACAGGCCAACAACGTACTTGAGGTCAAGACCCTACTGGAAATGGAGCAAGTTATCATGCATGGCGGGCATGGAATCCCACTTAATGGATAGCTGGTATAGAGGATTCATAATATTTTAGTAGAATTGTAATAGCCTCAGGGGAAAAATGGGAGATTTCCGTAAATTTGTAGCGCAATATAACTTCCCGGTGTTGTGCATATCAGAAGCCCGCACTGAACCAAACTTTCGTCTAGCAAATTATGTCGTGTACACATCAGACCGAGGTGTTGCTCCAAGTCGTGCAATGTTGTGCGTACGGCAAGATATACCGTCTGTGCTAGTTGCATCATCGTCTACCCAAGCCCCAGAATTTGTGCTGTGCAAGGTTGTATTGGAGAACACAACTGTTACAATAGTGAGCGTGTATATCGAACCGCATACTGCAATAGCTTGCTCTGACCTCACCGATATGTGCCGGCCAGACGGAAGCTTGATTATCTGTTGCAGAGATTTCAACGATCCACATCAGTTATGGAACAGCACCACCACTGACAACCGAGGACGACAGATAGCGAGACTCTTAGACCTCTTTGACTACGCAGTGCTTAATGACGGCTCCTCGACGTTTCTCCGTGGACACTCTTATTCTAATGTATTGGACATATCATTTTGTTCGTCGGACCTGGCTTCTGGCGCAGACTGGACTATAGACGTGGATACCAGGGGAAGTGACCACAACCCTATTTACATCCATCATCAAGTTCTCGGATCTTCGCCACCCCGGCACAGCGACCGAATAGTAAATTGGGCTGCCTTCAGACATTTGAACACCCAACACCTCGGGAATCCTTGCGATGTGGAACAGTTTACATCTACCATCAAGCAGCACCCGGACCAGGCGACTCGACATGTGCCCGTTCCACCTGGATACAGGGGCATCGACGGAGAATACGAGCGTCTGCGTGCCATTAGGAGACGAGCTCAATGTCAATATCGTAGATCTGGATTGATTGAACATTACAACGAAGCCAAGCGTATTTTCGCGACGATGTAAAAGCAAATTCAAAAGGTTTCCTTTAAAAGGTGGAATGAATTTTGTCAGTTGCTGTCGCCGTCCACCTCAGTGTCGAAAGTCTGGAACGTTGTGCGCGCTTTTCGTTCACCAGTTGCCACTTGCGTCCTTTTCGCTCTTTAGCGGCATATCGTAACGTGACGGAAATCTCGATTACAGAAGAGTTTTGCGCAGCAATAACACGGGCTAGCCCAGCTGCCAGCACGGACCTGTACAAAGAATCGCTTGCCTCCGCATGTACCCTTATACAAGAAGCAATGAGTTCAGACACCCCTGAGTTGGATGCAGATTTCACATTGGGTGAGTTGTCAGCTGCTTTGACAAGCATTCGTCACCGAACTGCACCAGGACCTGACGGAGTACCGTATTGGGCTTTTGGCAATCTTGGTCCAATCAATACGACCCTACTGTTGGAATTATACAACAGAATTTGGAGATGTGGACGGGTGCCAATATCATGGAAACTTGCAAAAGTGGCACTTCTACTAAAACCCGGGAAAAGCCCCTTGGCATTAGACTCATTCAGACCAGTCAGCCTCACAAATTGTATATCCAAAGTCATGGAGAAAATGATCAACGAACGATTGATGTGTTGGTTCGAAAGTCAGCATGTGCTGCCACGAAATATATCAGGCTTCCGCATAGGTCGATGTACCATGGACAGCATCATTGATTTGGTGACATTTGTGGAACACGAAAAGTCCAAAGGCAACAATACGGTAGCTATATTCCTAGACGTAATGCGTGCCTATGATACGGCAAGCCACGTCCACGTCTTAGAAGGATTGGCGCTATTAGGACTACGTGGGAGGACGCTCCGCTTTATATCCGACTTTCTTGAGGGCAGGCGAATTTTTGTCACGACGGTGAATGCGAAAACATCGGAACATGTGGTTACCCAAGGGGTTCCTCAAGGCAGCGTGTTAAGTCCCACTCTTTTCAATGGAATAATGGCGCAGTTACCAACACGCCTCCCACATGGTATTCACTATTCCATTTACGCTGACGACATATGTGTTTGGACATCCGGACCGTCATTGGAAGTCATCCAAACCAAATTGCAAAGCGGAATTGATGAAGTTTCAATGTTTCTGACAGAACGAGGAATGACTTTGTCAGCCGGAAAAACAGCAGTACTTCCTTTTACTATGAAACAATTGAAGGGGTTTTATATAAGCCTGGAGGGAAGACCCCTGGCGCTTGTGACAAACCATCGTTTCCTCGGCGTAATAGTAGATCGAAGGCTCTCCTGGTCACACCATCTTCACGTTCTGGAGACCAAGGTGAACAACATCGTCCGCGTTCTGCAACATCTGGCGGGAGCCCGTTGGAGAACCTCCACGGATGTTCTACTCAGACTTCACGGGGCTCTTGTGAGATCCGATATCGGATACTCATTGCCAGTTCTCATTGGCCTATCACCTTCTGGAGAGAAGAAACTCACTCTACTATTAGCGAGAAGTCTTCGAGTGTGCTTGGGGGTTCCTAAAGCCACGTCAAGTCCCCTTGTGCTGGCAGAAGCACGAGAGTTTCCTATTATGGTCCTGCGGGTAAGAGAAATAACTCGGCACCAGTTCAGAATATTCACGCAACATGCTTACCATCCACTATTAGATGCAATATTGAAGCGAACTGGTTCGAGGATCTTTGCCATGCTGCAAGACTACCAGGCACTCCTTCCTGAATTTACACGGTGGCCTGATAACTGCCATCCCTGGCTTTTTCCACAGCCTAAAATCACTGCTAGAATACCAGGTATCGACAAGAAGGCAAATGTTCCTATACTGGCGTTGATCCAGTTAGTGTTGATGCATATGTATAACGCTCACCCGGACAAGCTACATGTGTACACGGATGATTCTTGCAATACACGTAGCTCCGCTTGCGCGTTCGCAGTGCCTGCACTAGGTGTGCAGCAGATGTTCCGATTGTCGCACAGAATATCCTCGACAACTGCTGAACTCTGTGCCATTGTGGAGGCTGTAAAGTTTATTGCCACAAGGCAGCAAAGTGCTAGGTGGGTTGTCTGCTCAGAGTCTAAGCCAGCACTTCTGCTCCTATTAAATGTTCAGGCCAGAAACGGGTACCGAATAATGACCCTTACGATTGCTGAACATCTTCAAGCAGCCCGTGATAAAGGGCATGTCGTAGACTTCCAATGGGTACCGAGCCACAGTGGCCTAAAAGGCAACGAGGCAGCCGACAGACTCGCCAAACAGGGGCATGAAGACGGCGACGAGCTCACCGTTACTCTCCTTGCTGATGATATAAGGAGCATCACACGGAAACTAAGTGAGCAACGATCTGCAGAGGCGTGGTTTGATAATTACACGAAGCGGTCATTGCTGTACGGAATAGACCCAGCCTTACAGTTCCGTGTGAATGTGGAGCTGTCACGAAATGTAGAAACTCTGCTTCACCGTTTGCGACTCGGGGTGGCTTATACAAAGTCGTTTTTGTACCGAAATCACTGTGCACCCTCACCATCCTGCGCATGCGGAGCGCCCGAGGAAGATGTTTCCCACGTGATGCTAGACTGCCCATTATACTCACGGCAAAGACGTGAGTTTTTACACAAACTCCCATTAGAGAACCGTCGTGTGGTGTGTTTAGAATCTTTACTAGGACCATGGCCTGATGCGGGGCTTTAAAATAAGGTTGTTTGTGCCCTGAATGTGTTTTTTACCTCAACAGGAATAGTGACAAAGTATTAGGTGACATATTAGATTTTTGTCGTGACTCAGTGACCACCAACCCAGGAGGAAATTTTACAGACAACTTTTAATACTCACGAAAGTGTGGTGCACAGTGGAATAGTATAGCCGGGTCTATGACCCTGTATTGGTGAAATGGAGTAGCCAGGAGCAGATCCGCTTCCAACCTCTCCACTCAATAAACCAGTTAAACCACCACATCCAAACCTCTAGGTATCCTCAGGCAACAACTGTAACCAGAAACAACAAAGAGACCAATCTCGAAAAGTGACCTTAAAAGTTTGCGAGTGCTATTTCGGAACATCATGCGCCGTATACGAGAAAGTGTAATTTCGATCCTAACGTCACAAAAGCGCCGTCAGCAGCATTTGATGCGGGGCCGCGAAAGTCCTCGTCCCTCTCGCATAAACAGGTTAGTCTGCCGGCCGTAACTAGCGCATCAGCCACGTTGCACGTAATCAGCGGGCGCCTCACTTTTCGTAGAATCTTTTGTTTCCCGGGCATATAGTGAACATTCCAAAGGTGAAAAAAAGATGGTCACTTCGCTTCCGCACTTCATGCAGGACAACACCATAACATGCTGACGCGATGAGGAAGCGAAGCAGGAATTCTTTTAATGATAAAGAGAATTCAGCCTTGCAGCGAGCTTGTCTAGCTGCTCCACATGATAATGAGAGGTGCGAAAGTGAAAGTAAGCCATGTCACAAAAACTCATACAGACACTAAATACGCAAATAGCAAGACAGAAACTGAAAGACGCAGAATTACGCAAACAGAACACGCATAGAATTAAAGTTAAGGCAAACGTTCACAGGATTTCGATAAGCCCGGAGTCACAGAGAAATGGCAACAAGGCCCATGTACTCTGTGTGGCCAAGGTAGTTGAGCGCCATTGACCAATGGCGTCGCAAATCTTCAGTGGTGCATCAGCACGCAGTCTGAAAGTCGTCTTCAATCTTAGCCGCGGGGTGTCGTGATGGCGACCCACACAGTACATGTTCTATGTCTTCATAAACATTGCATACGTGACAGTGTATCGAGGCAACTTGGCGCGTCTGGTGCAAGTGGTGGCAACTAAAAGTGACGTTGAGGCGAATGCGGAGAACTGCTTCGTCACACTTCCATAGGCCACACGGCATTCGGAAAGTGCAGGCGGGATCAATTCTGTACAATGGGTGATAATTTTTCCATCCGTCCGTTCATAATGCGAGTTGTAACTGCCGCGTCACGGAGTACGCAAGTGTGGCTACGTCACGTCGAGAGAAAGGAATTGGAACGATTACACTAGATTGGGTGTGGGCCGGACTTTTTTGTCGGCCACCACATTGCCATTCACCCAACATTGTCCAGGTAGCCACTGTAACAATACCTCGTGAAGCAAGCTGACAACCTGTGTATGTAGGTTGTGTATTTTGTGGGCCAGTTTTTCGTGTGCCAGTTGTTGGAACGCCTCCCGTAAATCTGTGAAAATCATCCAAACGGAAGGTTTTTGTACAAAAATGTACTGCAAAGCGGAGCGCAATGAAGCAAGTTCTAAGGTCGTTCTTGTTGTTTTGTGGCATAATCTGGCCGCAATTGTGGTCTGCGTCGATGGATCCCAGAATCCAACCGCAGATGATGTGGCCTCCACCGATTCATCGGTGTAGATATGCTTGTGTTTAGGGTAACAATTCCCCATGTGCTCTTAAGTCAAGTACTTTAGGGCTGGAATTGGCAACCTTGATTGACTGCTGGTGCCCGGTATATTGGTGACAATTCGACAGAGGGAGTACCTCCAAGGTGGGGGATAAAAGGGCACAGGGCAATTGTGGCACAAAGGTGGGAAAGTTCAATTCTGTGGTGGAAGCAAACGTTCGATTCTATGGTGGAAGATAAGGTGTTGAACTGCGGCTTGCTGCTTGGCCACCCTTACACTTGGCTGTCTACCTCGGCACATTTATTAGCGGAAAGAGATTTTTCTTTGTTACTATGGCTGGTTTCTTGGCAAATTTGTGTGCAAAGGTATAGACGCAGAATGATCGTTCGTAAATCATTACCGCATTGCCAAACCTCTATGACGCTTCACTAGCCCGCTTTAATTATTCTACGTTTGGAACAATTTTAGAAAGAAAGAAATAAATTAAAGCTATAGGCTACAACAGTTGAGCACCGGCAATGCTTTGGACCTGAAACGTCTCCCCCCCCCCCCAACGTGGGGACGTTTCAGACACTCCTTGGGTATATTATTATCATGGTACGACGAGATGGCGCTCAGACTGCATGGGACAGCGTGATTGGCCAATGCCCAAAAAATTTCTCTGGGTGCCTCTAAACTCCTAAATTGTATAAAGGCACTACAACCAAGTCAAAAATTCTGGTCCTGCGTTGTTCAACTAGTTGCAAACGCTGGATTCCCTTGTGGAAGATGCGATTTTGAGCTGATGTATGCTCCGTGGCTACCCTTACTCTTGCCTATCTAGCTGGGCAAATTTAATATCTCAAATACAATATTCCTCCTTACTTTGGCTCATTTCTTGGTAAATTCGCGTGTGAAGGTATAGAGGCGGAATGATCATGCAGGAAATCATTACCGCATTTTTACACTTCTAACAATCCTAACTAGTCCGCTTTTATTATTTTGCATTTGTAAAAATTCTATGAAAAATAAATTAAACCTATAGGCTACAACAGCTGGGCACAGTGAACGCAGTGGCGGTGTTTACACCCTTTGTGGGGACGTTTGAAACACTGCAAAGGTATATCATCATCATCGCACGACGAGATGGCGCTCACAATGGGTGGGACAGCATGATGGTCTAAGACCGGACAATATTTCTCTCGGTGTAGCTAAACTCCTGCTTGTGTAGAAAGGCCATGGTCATGTGTTGTTCAACTCCTAGCAAACTTTCATTCTCAGGTGGAAAATAAAATTTTGAACTGCTGCGTGATCCTTGGCCAGCTTTAAACTTGGCTATGGACCTGGGCACATTTGCTACTATGGCTCGTTTCTTGGATAATTCTTTTGCTAAGGTATAGACGCTCGGGAAGTACAGATCGTTCGGGAAAACAGTACCGCATTGCCCCACCTCTATGACACTTGACTAGCTCACTTTACGTTTTTTTCCTTGTAGCAATTGAATAACTTGAACCTATGGGATACAACTGCTGGGTACAGCCAACGCAGTCGCCCTGGTTTTCCCCCGAGGGGGACATTTCGAACACTACAAGGGTATATCATCATCGTACCGCGAGATGGGGCTCTAAAATCGGGGAACAGTGTGATGATCAAAATCCAGGCAATATGTTTCTTGCTGTAGCTTAACTCCTAATTGTGTAAATAGGCCCTACAACCAAAACAAAAATCATGTTCATGTGTTGTTCAGCTCGTAGCAATCGTTAGATTCTCTTGTGGAACATATGATTTTGAACTGCTGCATGCTGCATTGTCACGATTACACTGGACTATCTACCTGGGCACATTTATATGAAAAGAGATTATTCCTTGTAACTATAGCTTGTTTCTTGGCAAATTCATGTGAGTAGGTATCGACGTGGAATGATTGCTGGGTAAAATCATTACTGTATTGTCACACCTCTATGACGCTTTACTAGCCCATTTAATAATTTGGCGATTGTAGCAATTTTAGAACGAAAGAATAAAACCAAGATTTAGCCTACCACAGCTGGGCATAGTCGATGCTTTGCCCCTGCCTATCCCCCCATGGGGACGCTTCAAACTCTGCAAGGATATATCATCATCATCGTACGACGAGATAGCACTCACAATGCATGGCACAGCGAATTGGCCAACGTCAGAAAAAATTTCTCTCGGTCTTGCTAGTCCCCAAATTGTGTATAAAGGCCCTACAACCGAAACAAAAATGGTGTCAATGCGTTGTTCAACTCGTAGCAAACGTTCGATTCGGTGGTGGAAAAGGTGATTTTGAACCTCTGCTTCCTGATTGGTCACCCTTAGACTTGGCTATCTACCTGAGCACATTTAATAGATCAAAGAGAGTATTCTTCGTTACTTAGGCTCGTTCCTTAGCAAATTCATCTGCGAATGTATGCACGTGGAATGATCGTCCGGGAAATCATTACCGCAATGCCGAACCTCTATGACGCTTTACTAGCCCGCTTTTATATTTTGTGCTTGTAACAATTTCAGAAAGGAAGAATAAAAATAAGCTGTACGCTATAACAGCTGAGCAGAGTCAATACTTTGGCCCTGGTTATTGCCACCTGTCTGGGGACGTTTAAAACACCGCAACGGTATGTCATTATCATCGTACGACGAGATGGCGCTCACAATGCGTGGGACAGCGTGATTGGACAATGCCAGAAAAAAATTCTTTCGGTGCAGCTAAAGTCCTATTTGTGTATAAACGGCCTACAACCAAAACAAAAACGGTGTCCATGGGTTGTTCTACTCGTAGCAAACGTTCGATTCTGTGGTGGAAGATATGGTTTTGAACCGCGGCTTGCTGCTGGGCCACCCTTACACTTGGCTATTTACCTAGGTACATTTATTAGCTCAGATTATTCCTCGTTGCTATGGCTGGTTTCTTGGCAAATTCGTGTGCGAAGGCATAGACGCGGAATGATTGGTTGGAAATTATTACCGCCTTGCCAAACCTCTATGACGCTTTACTGGCCCGCTTTTATTATTGTATGTTTGTAGCCATTTAAAAAAAAAGAATAAATTTTAGCTAATGGCTACAATAGCATAGCACAGTCAATGCTTTGGACCTGGTTATTGCCCCCCCCCCCCCGGAGAGACGTTTGAAACACTGCAAGGGTATATCATCATCATCGTACGACGAGATGGCGCTGACAATGCTTGGGACAGCGTAATTGGCCAATGCCCAAAAAAATTCTCTCGGTGCCACGAAACTCCTTTTTTTGTATAAAGGCCCTACAACGAAAACAAAAATGGTGGTCATACGCTGTGGAACTAGTTGCAAACGTTCGATTCCCTTGTGGAAGATATGATTTTTAACTGTTGCTTGCTCCGTGGCCCCCCTTTCACTTGCCTACCTACCTGGGCAAATTTAATATCTCAAAGATATTATTCCCCATTACTTTGGCTCGTTTCGGGCAAATTCGCGTGTGAAGGTATAAACGCAGAATGATCGTTCAGAAAATCAATACCGCAGTGCCCCACATCTATGATGCTTGACTACCTGGCTTTATATTTTTTCTTGTAGCAATTTTATGAAGGAAGAATAACTTAAACCTAGGGGATACAACAGCTGGGTATAGTCAACTCTTTTGCCTTGGGTATCGCCCCCTCAGAGAGAAATTTCAAACACTAGAATGGTATATCATCATCGTTCAGCGAGATGGGGCCCACAAAGCTTGAAACAGTGTGGTGGGCCAAATCCGGACAAATGTTCTCGGTGTAACGTAACTCCTAATTGTGTATAAACGCCCTAAAACCAAAACAAAAATAGCGTTCATGTGTTGTTAAACTCGTAACAAACGTTAGGTTCTTTGGTGGAAGATAAGATTTTGAACTGCTGCTTGCTGCGTTGTCACCCTTACTGGGCTATCTACCTGGGCACAAATATAGCACAAAGAAATTATTCCCTGGTACTATAGCTCGTTTCTTGCCAAATTCGTGCAAGTAGGCAAAGGCGTGGAATGATTGTTTCGTGAAATCATTACCTCATTGCCACACCTCTAGGACGATTTACTAGCCAGTTTATTATATTAGCGCTTGTAACAATTTTAGAAAGGAATAATAAAAACAAGGCTATGGGCTACCACAGCTGGGCACAGTCAACGCTTTGGCACTGGCTATCCCCCACATGGGGCCTTTCAAAGACTGCACGGGTGTATGATCATCGTACGACGAGATAGCACTCAACTTATAAACTCGGGTGTGCATGCGAACCAACGTTCCGCTGGTCGAATACGCTGATATTGGTGTTCATCATCACTACATCTACCAGTACCTGCTGGTGCAGTTTCTGGAGAGCTTCCAGACAAGACTTGTCGTGGTCGTCAGTGGTTTTCCTGGACTTGGGTCTACCACGGTGGAGCCGACGTGGCTGACCCTGGCGCCCGTCTGGGCATGGAGGAGGGTAACGCCCTTGCCTCCCCTGTGACTGCATCGGGAGCCCTACTAATCCAACCTGCCCGTCTAATACCGGTGGCAACACAGCTTGGTGAGCACTCTTACAGTTCTCCGTGCGATGATGAGCCTTTAAAAAAAAAGCTAGCAATGGCCGAGACTGGCAAGGAATTATTGCAGTGTGAAAACATTGAAATTGAGTCACCTAAGGAAGATGAAGACGGTTTTACAACAGTGACATATCGCAAGAAAAGGGAATCCGGAATCCCGGTCGTTTTCAAACCAACAACGGCGAACTGTCTTTCTGGAAAGCGAACGCAAACAGTGTGGCAGCAGAGATAGTCGCGGCTATAAATGAGAAGGTGCTATCCTCGAGAATCAACAAGGACGGGAGCTTCTGTGTTGGAGTGAACTCTCTGCTGTCTGCTCAAAAGCTGCTGGAACTCAAAACCCTCGCAGGTATACCGATAAACACGCTCATTCCTGAGTCATATATGAAGACTTTAGGTAAGATCAAAGACGTACCCATTGAGTATTCAGATGAAGATCTACTGGAGTATCTCAAAGAGCGAGGTGTTATTGCTGTAAGAAGACAGAGGACTTGGAAGGTGAATGAGGATGGAAGCACATCAATGAGACCTTTGCCAAATGTGTTTCTGCAGTTTCGTCGGGACAAACCTATGCCACATCGTGTTCCTCTGGGCTTTACAATGTACCCGGTTGAAGAGTACATAGAGCCAGCGGTCCGCTGCTAAAAGTGCCGACGTTATGGACACATAGCCAGGACGGGTTGTGGAACGCTGAGATGCAAGACTTGCTCTGGACCACATGACTACAAAGAGTGTTTAACAAAACGGCAACCGAAGTGCCCGAACTGTGGTGGACCGCACCCTGCCTCCTTCTCCTGGTGTCCGCGAGCAAATGGGCGTCACACCTTCAGAGAGAGAAAATCCTTAATGGCACACAAGACAGACAGCAACGCCCTCTCCCAAATTACGAGTGGGTTTCGAAGACGGCGCACAACCAAAGAGGACTTGACCAGAACGCCCGTCATGACCTCTATTCGTCAGTAATCAAGGGACAGAAGATCACCAGCGAGCGGAGGGGGAAAATCCCCACAAATGGGCCCTCTCTTTCTGCGCCTCCTTCTCCCCCTGATGCGACAAGCACAAAAAGAGGTACCCCGGCTCGAGAACGTGGTTCCTCCCCAAACTGTGCCACATACTGCAACGGATTCCATTCAAAGACGCCAAATGATGCCAACTCCACCAAGTGACTTCAATCAGCTGCTTTTACGAATGTTGTTCATGGCCCTGAAAGCGATCCTACATGCTCTTCCACAGGCCAACAACCTACTTGAGGTCAAGACCCTACTAGAAATGGAGCAAGTTATCATGCATGGCGGGCATGGAATCGCACTTAATGGATAGCTGGTATAGACGATCTGTAATATCTCAGTGGAATTGTAATGGCCTCAGGGGAAAAATGGGAGATTTCCATAAATGTGTAGCGCTATATAACGTCCCGGTGTTGTGCATATTAGAAGCCCGCAGTGAACCAAACTTTCGTCTAGCAAATTATGTCGTGTACACATCAGACCGAGGTGTTGCTCCAAGTCGTGCAATGTTGTGTGTACGGCAAGATATACCGTCTGTACTAGTTGCATCATCGTCTACCCAAGCCCCAGAATTTGTGCGGTGCAAGGTTGTATTGGGGAACACAACTGTTACAATAGTGAGCGTTTATATCGAACCGCATACTGCAATAGCTCGGCCTGACCTTATCGATATGTGCCGGCGAGACGGAAGCTTGATTATCTGTTGCGGAGATTTCAACGCCCCACATGAGTTATGGAACAGCACCACCACTGACAACTGAGGACGACAGATAGCGAGACTCTTAGATCTCTTTGACTACGCAGTGCTTAATGACGGCTCCTCGGCGTTTCTCCGTGGGCACTCTTATTCTAATGTATTGGATATATCATTTTGTTCGTCGGACCTGGCTTCTGGCGCAGCTTGGACTATAGACGTGGATACCAGGGGAAGTGACCACTACCCTATTTACATCCACCATCAAGCTCTTGGATCTTCGCCACCCCGGCACAGCGAACGAATAGTAAATTGGGCTGCCTTCAGACATTTGAACACCGAACACCTCGGGAAGCCTTGCGATGTGGACGAGTTTACATCTACCATCAAGCAGCACCTGGACCAGGCGACTCGACATGTGCCCGTTTCATCACGGGTCTGTTCATCACCGGTCGTTGATCCGCCAGATAACTTCTGAGTAACTTTCGCCGAGGGTAACCGTGTTGACGGTTAACGAGCGAAAGCTGACCAACTTAAGAACATTGGCTGCCGAAAACGCCCGCAAAGGATTGTGGTCGCATTTAAACCGTTTCTCTCATTTTTAACGCTGGTCAGTTTGTTGCCGATGGCCGAGCATTCCGGAGAACAGCCGTACGTTGGCCGGTCAAGAATCAGACTTGCTGTGCTGCCTGGGTTTCCATCCTTATTTACCGTTTTCACTATGAGAATCAGAAACGAAAACAACCAACAGGACTCAAAAAACGTACAAAAAGGTTGAGCTGCCTACGCTCGTCGAATCGGTCAAAACCACGCGGGGCACTTTTGCAAAAATAAAAAGGAAACGCGGAGTCCCGCATTCGCGTGTCGCGTTTCAACAAAAAACGAAAAAAGAAAACGACACAGCGGATACGAAAGTGAGGCGCATAGCAGTCGTGTTGTGGACCTTACGCCGCATTTTGCGGTTCATTTTGTTAAGTGAGGGTTTAAAAAGGCTGCAAAAGTTAAAAAAAAATGTTGATTAAAATCAATGCCTGATCATAACGTGTGCTTTCACCTTGGCCAGATTCATATATATGAGAACTTCTGATAATTCAAACTTCGGATAATTCAGACAAAATTCTTGGGTCCGTTGAAATATCCTATGTATGTGAATTGTGTGAGCCCGAAGTCTTTTCAGCCACATTTCTATGACCACAGTGACCCCAGAAACCTCCTTAGGCCCTGAAAGAGATTGTGTGCGTTATTCTGCTATTTAGGATTGGTATGAGATAGGGTAAAGGCTGTAGTGGGCTCCACGATCGATGTTGCCTCTTCCAGTGTTGCCTCTTTACAAGGCCAGCACGGACGGCGAAAATCCCTCGGTACCGCCATGTAGGACTCATATGAGCCCGGTGGGTATACTTCCATGTAAAACCTGCATTATCCACGCGGTTTGGGGCATGTGGGATCCCGGCCAACTCCTGTATAAAACCTGTAACGATGCGACGGCCTTGTGCCTCGTGCGGTAACACAATCTGTGATAAAATATACAATTCCTAGGACGTCCTTTAACTCTGAGAAAAAAGGGTAGAAAAAGGGAGAAAATCGGAGGTTTTCTCCCCCGGACCAGCGAGCTTCTCTCTGGAGCTAATTACAGGTAGCGCCCTCTGTACGGCCTCTACGAAACCTCGAGACGGGGAAGGAAATATTCTCCCCTGTCGTCTGCAATCTGCTGTCGGCGACGACGCCGAAAACGAAACCGGTCATCGTTGCACTGTGGCTTTCTCCGATCGGGCGGATACGACGATTATGAGCAACACGGTGTGGTGCTTGCGATGTTCTGCTTGCGGCGAGCTGCTTGCTTGTTTTCTCGCTCTCTTTTTTTTATTATTACCATGTGCCCGCCACGCTAACGGACGACTCCCCAGCAGTGTGTCTGAAGGCCATTCTGTGGGCACCGCTACATGCTTGCTGTGGGCGCCTCGCCTGCGCACTCTTGAGCGTTCCCACTGCATTTGTGTGCATTTTATACTGACGCTCAAGGGCAAAAGAAGTCATTGATGATAGCAAACTGCCCCTTTTTTTCGTCAACGAGCACCGACCGCTGCATATTAACGCATCAGTTACCAACAACAAAAAGCCCCCATTCGGTAACATCTTGGCTGAACGGTCGCCAGACCAGTGGTGCGCTCTACACTAAAAGAGCGAAGTCGAGGCAATGAGTGTGATTACCCAAACATACCTGCCGTACTGTTTCGTGAAACGTTTTTTCTTTGTGCTATTTTACTGCTTCTTAGAAAACCTCAATTAAAAGTTTGCAATTGCACGGGTTACATTTGATGAAATAACAAAACCCCCGTAAGGCTCAGCACTGCCGTGTGTTATCGAAACAAGCAACAAGTTCATTGTTCCTACCTGGATTCTTGGCGATCGGGGTTATAAATACTTTTTTACCGTTTGAATGTTTAGTTATGGCTTGTGATCATGCGGATATGTCAAATGTGTGCTATATGTTGTGGTGTATAAGTGTATTATGCTTGCTATGTTGTGTGTTGCGTGTATTGTGCGTTAGCAGTGCCTTTATGAGGTGTATGTCGCTGTGTTGTGCTATGCTTCTTCCAAATATGTGCCCGCCCACATGCGGCCTCTGTGATTTTGGTATGATAATATACGTTATCCATAAAGGAAACCAAGGTAACACATTCAAGTTCCCAGTGATGGTGATGCTTAGTAGCTGCCCCTCCGCACACCTACTTTTTTGCGTCATCTGTCGGTCATTTTCAAACGTTTACGATTCCGTTACTTCGAGCACGCTAGAGGGCGAGCATTGTCATCTCCTCACTCGGACGGGTGCGACAGCGACGAACACGTTTTTGTGTAGCCTGTATTGCCTTTGCGCTGAGATTTACAATTGCAGACGATCCGCGTTTTTATGCATCCGCTGAATACTCAATAACTGCGCTCCGTGCAATCGCAGGTGAACTAATATAATGTGGGTCGCACACTCAGTTGCAGTCTTCATGGGTTTTTGCCGGATTTGACCACGCCGCACCGCTTTTACGGCTCGCACCCAGCCGAATACATGCGCTACCCGGTTAAGCTGCCAGGAAGCACCCCTCTTTTTCAAAAGTTTACTTCTGTTTACAGACAAACTATTGTAATGTTGGGTTCCGCGCAATAAACGCGGTTCTGCAGTGCTATCGTGTCCTCTCGGAGAGACGCGCTGGAGAGGTGTCCTTGCATGGCAACTGGCTTACTCGAACCAGTAGCGGGCATATTTTCGGCTGGAGCTGCAGAGCTGCCTACCACTATTAGGTTGCGAAGGCCCACAAACGTTGCCTGCTAGATATTTAATACCACACCAACAAAGTATATATCAATTATGAAAAGCTTTTGGTGTTGTATGCCCCCATAAAGGTATTTTGTAGAATTTTAGCTGTGGTTGATTCAATTTCCATGCTCACGCGCATTAAGCCACCAAGATCTTGTTCGTTTGATGTCTACCCTCGTGTATTCATGAATGTGAAAATGAACTAAAGTGACAACTTTTTAATTCCACACGGGTGCTTGCTGAAGCTTTTACAGATATCGTTATCTTTCGAACGTCCCGTGACACTAGGTTTTCCCAACATTCTCAAGCAAGTGTAATTACGCAGTTACTCGGGCCGAATTCTGCCTCAGCAAGTTGAAACTTTTTACACCGATCCTTAATAAATAACCACACTCTTTTGTGCTATCGACCTTCGTGGCTTTAAAGACACAAAAACAAGCCATTCTTGTAGTTGATTCTTGTTGTTTTTGTATTGTTAGTTCACAAATCGATTCGCACTAGCCACTACTGAAACATTATATCCTTTAATGAGACACTGATTTAGTAATTATGTAATAATCCTTTATTTTTCTCTGTTTGAAAGTAGAATATAGACATGTCCAATGAGCTAAGCGTGCCACAAGAAATCAATTACGTATCGATGTACAGGTGGCGATTATTTTATTGTTTCACAGCAACCAAAATGTTACAATGTCCATAGCACTACTGCTTCATTGGATAATCATGAAGGTGGCAATATCTTAACCTCAGGAGTAACGCGATGGAAAATTTATCGACGCTAATACGAAACGCATATGTGTTTAATATCAAACATCGAAAAGTCTAGACCGCATACGAGAAAGACGGCGATAATACGATATACGTGAAGTTGGGGCAGCTAGGGACTGGGATTCAACGACAGTGCGATGCGGCGTAAACTTACGGAATACAAGAAATAGAAATAGAATAAATGTAGATGCAGCGTATAAATAAAAACCTAATGAATAAATGTAAATGCAGCGAACTCATATATAGAAAAATATACTGATATGTGAAACGCTACAAACATGCAGTGTCAATGCGAGAAAAGACACGAATACGAAGGGCTGTGATGTTTTTATATTACAATAAAACGCATTCACGACATTTGACTACAGCGGGAGATGAGTTGCGTTAAGTCTCGGTGGTACAGTTTTTATTAAAACAGCTTTTTCAGTTCTGAAACCCTGGCGTGCCCCGATTCTGTGCAGCGTCCCTCGATGTCTGTGAGGTGCACGTTGTACAGTAGCCATGCGAACCTTTTTCTCAGTCGAGAGTTCTTGAGGACCCTAACCTGCACGTAATGGTTTATGTTGGCGTTAACCGTGAGTTCAGCATGAAAAGTGCACATTGAAAACCAACAGGGACTCAGCGCTTCCAGTGGCTTTTACCAGCCGGCAGGCGCTCAGTAGCTGGCGGGCACTGAAGCCTTAGGAGCCGTTTTTAAGGCGGTAGTCTTTTTTTGTGCTGCTCAAATGCGTAAATCCTCCAATGTCTGTCTGTCTGTCAGGCGGTCTGTCCATCCAGCCTTCCCATCAAAAGTTGAAACAATTTGTCAAAAAAGTATCTAGGCAGAACCGCTACAATCAAGTAAAACTGCTATCATAGGTTAAACACTTCCCCAATATTTAGCGTAAAGGAAACGCCAGGTGAATGTGAGGAAAAATGTCAGCTGATAACATTCGAATGGCACTTCGTAATTCGTAACCGGCTCCCTTAAAAAGTATAGTGTACTGATATGAAACGTTTTACAAATTAATAGGAATGTTCCTACAGCCTGGTTTGCTTGTTTTAGAAAGGTATGGCTTGTTTACTGTGACAAAAAATAAACAAAAACGCATTTTGTTTGATGCAGTTTTTGCTTGATGGCGCTAGCTTCCTACCAAGGAAGATTTTTATTGATTTGTTTCAGTTCAGAAGTCACATAATTCAGCTGTGCCCGGGAACAAGTTAAGTACGGCAGTAGCTCATGTTCGGTATCACTGCGCTTAAGCGACGGACGCGGGTATCAACGGGCGTGCGCGTTTTGAAAGGAGGCTGCTATGAATGCGTGGTATCGTCTGCCTTTCGTCACGTTGTTAGTTTGTCGTCGCAGCAGTGGTTTATAAGCATTATAGATAATAAAAAAATAACTAAAACGGCTCTTTCGCGGTTCAAGATATTCCCAGTAACGCACTACTTGTGCCGGGTGGAGTGACATCCCGCTGCGGTGACGACGGACAGTGGCAACTTACGTTGCCGTTCTTACGTTGTACCCAAGTATACAATCAAACTAGGCGGCCGTGATCAATGTTATATATTTGGAAAGCTTTTTGTATTGATGAACGATGGTTCGCAGGTCCGTGAGTCATTAGGTTCCGTAGGAAAGTTAACATGGAAGTTCCCCTTCAAAGACGCCACTCGAATTCTTTCGTTTGAGAATATACGTTGGGATGTTTTTATGATAAAAATAAATTGCACTGAATTTGAATAGTACTGAAATTAATTTTAAATTGCACTAAAATTATCTTGCACTTCAACCACCTTCCATTCATGTTGGGGGCGTTTGGACAGAGGAGCGCGAATTTTTACATTATTTTCGTCAAAAAAATCTGCCTGATAAATTCTAGTCTTTTCGCACTCGTATTTAACAAAGTTCTGAGCACCTTTGTATCGAATGTGAACCTCGTAGAATAGTTTGCAGTTATAAACGTTTTTAAAACTCTCAACTAACAAACAAACAAACAAGCAAATAAATAAATAAATAAATAGATAAATAAATTAATAAATTTACCAATCGCAATTCAAACTAGTGCGAGGTGGCGGACAAAAAGCCTGCGATACGCGGCTTGACAATGGTATGCGCCCCCTCAATGGTAACACATTGCTGCATCATATAGCAAAATAGAGAGAGAGATAGAAAAAAGAGTTATAGAAAAGAGAGAAAACAGAGGCGAAACAGAAAACAGAAAGAAAAAAACATGAAAAGAAAGCAAATGGCAACAACAACTGTTACGGCATGGTTATTATACAATGTGTTGAACAAGCGAATGGGGCAATGCACTATTGGAGCACTGCAAAATTTTTCCGGGACATTTTGTGCATACTTTTAATCAGGTGAATAAAAAATTATAAGGCACTATTACCCATCGAAAAATTGCACGATCATAAATACAGGTCAAGGTTATACAGGTAATGCTTTAGTTTTAGGTTCAAAGTTATGGAGAATTTCGCAACGATGGTAACGAGTCGCTCAACATCTGGGTGCCAATATTAGTACGTGAGTGCGCTATGTACCGATTTCATCATTCTGCGTTTAGGAAAGATAGGAACCACTGTTCTTACTCCTCTGGTGGTGTATCTATAGTTATACAACAGTCTATTCCCTGCCAATTTCTTCCTTTGACCACCCACAACCATCTCGAAATGGTTGATGTATGTGTAGTATTCACTGACAGGTTAATAACGATAGCTTCAATATACATTACCCCTGACCTTCCCCTTTGTAGTCCAGAATTTTAATCCTTAATTAACCAGCTACCGGATCCATTCCTACTGTTGGGCTACTTTAATGCCCACCGTAAATTGTGGGGATCTGAACGCGAAGATAGCCAGGGCCATTCAATTGAAAGATTCTTACTGTCATCTCGTGCCTGTATATTTAATAAAAATAAACCTACATACTACAGCACAACACACAACACCTACTCACACATCGACTTAGCAATAGGTTCATCCATTCTCTTCCCTTCGTTTGAGTGGAATGTGGACTCCAGCCCTTATCAAAGTGACCACTTCCCTGTCCCACCTAAGTGTCTAGATACATTCTCTGACAGTTCCATTTACCATAAATGGTCCAAAGAAACCTGTGCAGATTGGGTGGCTTTTAGGCAAAGGTCACAGCTCTTCTACACACTCATAAAACACTTACAGATCGATGAAGGTTGTAGAATTGTTACCGCCCACATTATAGAGGCTGCAAGGAGTTCAATCACTAAAACTTCTACTACTACTCAAAATCCAAGGAGTCCCTGGTGAAATGAGTAGTGTCGAAACGCACGCAAAGCCCAAAACAAGGCCTGGGATAACCTGCGAAGGTACCCAACGACACGTAATCTTTTTTGATTGAACATTAATTCTTTACTCTAATGTCATAATCATCTGGCTTACTCCAGAGTTTGTTTTTACACAAGGGGCTGTATACAAGCCGCAGTAAACGATCACATTTCTATTTTACTTAACATTTTACACCAGAAACGACACAACCATTGTGTTGGTGCTCTTTGGCCTTCGTTGCATTTGCGCGGGAAAACAAACAAACATCATGAATTGGGGCCACTCCCGAACCAGTACACACCGGACTTCTGCGCAAGCACCCCACCGTCGTGATAAATTGCCAAAGAAATAAATAGCTCCACGAAGGACGGCAAGGTAATGCCACTCGCATTCTTCAAAGCCGTTTCATCACTCACTAAAGTATTCCACTCTTTACCAGGTGGCAGAAGGTGAGCATGAAGAAGCGAGTAAAACAAATCATCTACGTCAATGATAACGGCAGTGGATATCTGAAAGGGTACGCGCATTACGATATCCCGCCAGAGGAAGGGATTTGGTGCAAGACAATAATCATCTACATGCAAAGCGGATAAACACTTCTGAAGAAAACCAGAAACACAAAATGACCACGTGTCTCGCTGTGCAATAACGACACGAAAAAGGAATGCTAGGTGTGTGCGTTTTAGCGGTGAAGAAAACATCAACGTAAAGCTTGTTGGTCTTCTTGGCTGCCTGAGTCAATTTGTTTAAATTTATATAGGTCAACAGACAGCAGCTTTCATTTTCTCTGCAAGCAAGTTAACATCAGTTCTCTTGAAAGTTTTTCTTGACAGTGGCTAAGGCCTTTTCACCGAAAAGAACTTCCTGCATAACTACAAAGGAACCCTCCTGGTCACACTCCAGCACACGTAGCTCATTGGATACAAGGTGGTACAAGGTGTCGTTGTACCTAGTGCTAAACATATTAGACCATAAAATGTGACCTTCGTACGAAGGCTGAGCGGCAACGGAGCAGCGATACGCTCAGGAGTTTTTTCTAGTGTTTCATTTGTCGATGAAACAACCTGTGTGTCTTGGTGCTGAGTCTTTGCTGCTGAGGGCATGGGACAGAAGGCTAGCCAAATTTCTAGTGTTGCGAACGGATGATGAAAGGGAATCAATGAAATGAAGGCGGTTTTTGAAAAGTTTCCAGATCTGGAGTGTAAATACTCTGATCGTTCCAAGGTTTGAAATTGGTATTTCATCGTTTGTATAAGTGGATGCGAAATTTAAACGAAATACCAGAAAGGAAGATATTCAAGTTCGACGTCTTATCTCAATACCTGATTAATATGTGAAACATTGGATGACAAATGACACATCAAATGGCGCCTTGATGAGACCGCAGTGAGAATTACAACCCTCACCCGCATCGACCGCTTGTTACGGTTTTCGAGCAGTTGAGCGACACTCACTCGCGTACGCGGTGAGTGTCAGCCCTCATTAACACACCTGTTTTTAAGGCCTTCATGTCACCGTCACGTGCTCATCTTCCGTCATGGGCGACGGTTTCTCGGGAGATTTGTAGCCGGAAACGGTGCGATGGTGACAGGAAGCCGAGCTGTATGTTTCCGTTCCCTCAACGCGACGGTACCACGCCCGTGGTAAACCAGCCAATCAGAATACAACTTTTTACGACTAACTTTCGCAATAAGGGAGCACACGTAAAAATCTAAGCAATTTTATTTACTTTTAAGATTAAGCACGCTCAATTCAAGGCTGAGTTGATCACTACAGAGACTACCCTGTACCAGCCTGTACTCTGACGGAGAGCTCCAGTACGAATGCTACTCCGTTTACATCTGTCGCGGTTTTCTGATCTGACACTGCCGGGACGGTGAAGGTAACGGCTGTTCAAATGAGGGCTCAGGCGATTGTCGTAGCACACTTTTTTTTAATGGAAGAGCACGTGACTGTTTGCGTGTTTATATAGCACTCACGTGGTTGCCATGTGCATGAAGCTCGGGAATATTATTTTTCGCTGATAATATTGCCCACCAAAAACAAAAAACCCTTAAATGATAAAACAGGTCCTAATAAAAATCTGGACTCCTATTTGGTCTCTCTCAGCAACATACTCGCGACCAAGCTAGCTTTCGTCAATAGCGTTGTAAGCTGACTGAAATTTTACGACGGAAATCAGAGGTTCCAGGCGTACATTTTACTTGAAATTATCGTGTAAAATTTATTTCGCGGGAAAATGCAAAAGGTCCTACAACCATATTGCGGTAGAGGTCATTCAAGGTAACTTTAGATTGCTCCGGACATTAATTTATAGTAAGAGTCTGAATGTACGAGACGAAAGATCAATCGAGACGAAAGGTCCAATCGATCCTCAATGTACAATAAGACGAAAGATCCAACGAGATGAAAGGTCCAGTCGAGCCTGAATGTCCAGCAAGACGAAATATCCGCCGAATCTGAAGGTTCAATCGAGCCTCCATGTCCAATGAGACGAAAGATCCAACGAGACGGAATATCCACTGTTGCACATTGCGTCTCATTGGATGTTTCATCTCGTTGGACCTTTAAACGCCGAATCTTTTGGTTTCACCTGCCATACAAGGGGAATACGACACCCTCAAAAAGACGGTGCTGGACCGCCTCGAGGCGCCTGAAGAAAACAGACTGCAGCAGCTCTTATGTCGGGAAGTGCTGGGGCGACCAACGACCTTCCCTTCTGCTGCACCGGATGCGGTAACAACTTGGTGTGCATGCGCGTTAGGACCGCCAACTACCACTTCTTCGGGAACGTTTTCTGCAACGGCTGCCCCAGTCGGTGCGCGTGGTTCTCGCGGTTTCAGATGAGACGTCCCTTGATCGACTGGAGCAACTTCCCGATCGCATCACGGAATACTCTACTCCAAATTTTGCGCCCATAGCTGCTGCAAGCACACGAACAACCAGATCGACTGTCGCGCCATGAGGAGAAAGTGCAACAACTTACCGAGACCATGCAGCAACGTCTGCTGTCTGGCGCTCCCCAACAGGGCGAGCAACAGCGCAACCAATACCTTTCAAGACAGGCAAGCTCTTCCCAGGGAAGCCAGTCACAAGATAGACAGGAGGGAGTTTGCTGGTACCACCGACGTTTCGGCACGGGTGCTAGCCGCTGCACTCAACCTTGTTCTTTTCCGGGAAACGCTCGGGCCAGTTTTTAACGGCAGCTTACGACATCGGCCCTCCATGCAGCCGCCTGTTCTTCGCAGTCGACCGAGTAAGCAACTTGCGCCTGCTAGTCGACACGGGAGACGAAATCTCTATTGTCCCGGCAACCCTCGAGGATCGCTGACGTAGCAAGAACATATCCTCGCTGGAGGCGGTGAACAACATTGCCATAACTACGTAGGCCTTCGCTCGTTGACAATAGAAGTTAGACTCAGGCGCCTGTTTCGCTTGTCCTTCGTGGTGGCAGGCGTTAATTTCGCCATACTCGGGGCAGCCTTTGAGCCACTTCAACCCGGATGTAAGGGTACGTTACCATTGCCTCAAAGATAACAACACATCCCTCAAGGTACGTGGTTTTGAGTCAAACATCTGCTCATCTGGCATCTGCGCCTTCAAACCAGTATCTGCCTACCACCACGTCCTGGCTGAATTCTCTGCTCTCACCAAGCCCCACAACACGGAACAGCTGGTGAAACATAACGTGACTCACCACGTCCTCACCATCGGGCCGCCATTCCCCACCCGGCCATGACGGCTGTCCAGAAACAGGCTTCAAGCTGCACGCAGTGCGTTAAAGCATATGCTGCATCTCGGAATTATTCTCCCATAGTCTAGCAACCATCCATCACCACTGCACATGGTGCCTAAAGAAGACGGGGACGACTACAGAGCCTTAAACGCATTGCCAACTCCGGGCCAGTATCCTCTGCAACATATTCACGATTTTAGTGCGCGGCTTTCAGTTACAAAACTATACAGCAACTATAAATCCCCGTCGAACCAGAGGACATACTAAAAACAGGCATAACAACTCCATTCGGCCTGTTTGAGTTTGTCCGTATGGCCTACGGCTTGAAAAATGCAGCACAGACCTTTCAAAGGTTAATGGATGAGGTCACCCGCGGTCTTCTTTTCGTCTTTGTCTACCTGGATGACATTTTAGTGGCCAGCAGAACTCCTAGCGAGCACGAACAGCACCTCCGTCAGCTCTTTCAGCGTCTATATGATCACGGTCTTGTGGTGAAACCTGAAAAGTGCGTGTTTGGTGTCGATGCTCTCAACTTCCTCGGCCCCCACATCACCGCTGAAGGCATTACGCCATTGGAATCGAGGGCGGAATCCGTCAAGAAATTTTCTGCTCCAACAACTTTCCGCAAGCTGAGAGAGTTCCTCGGGCTCTTAACTTCCACCGGTGGTTCATTCCCTCTTGTGCTCAACTGCTCCAGTCATTGACCGACCTGCTGCGCCGAGACGAAAAGGCACTAGAATTTTGGTGGTCTGATGAACACCAGAACGCTTTCCAGAAAGTTAAGGACGAGCTGTCCGCGGCTACGCTTCTCATTCATCCTCTGCCTGACGCTCCTACACGCCTCATGGTGGACGCCTCCTCCACGTCGGTCGGAGCAGTGCTACAGCAGCAGGAGGGTGCACAGTGGGAGCCACAGGACTTCTTTTCGAAATGCCTGAAGCCTGCAGCAGTACGGTACAGGAATTTTGGAAGGAAAATGCTCGCAATCTATTGTTCTATTAAGCATTTCTGCTGCTTCCTCAAAGGTCGCGAGTTCTACTTCTTGACAGACCACAAGCCTCTCACCTACGCATTGAACAAAACAGTTCCTCTTACTCATCAGGGGAAATTCTTCAGCTCTGATTCATCTCTGAATTTTCTACAGAAATCCGCAACGTTCCCGGGGTCGAAAACGAAGCAGCCGATGCCTTGTCTCGCGTCAACGCGGTTAGCACACAGGTCCTGGACTTCGAGGCGATTGCCCGCGGCTCAGCGGAAGGACACTGAGTTGACAAGACTGAAAGGTGGGGGATCTTCACTCGTTCTTTCGGAAGTTGCACTTCTCTACGTCCAGGGCATGATAACCTGCGATACCTCCCAGGCAATCCCACAACCTTACATCCCACTGACTTTTCGCCGAGTGGTATTCAACACTTTCCACTCCAGCGGCCACGCACGTGTCCGAGCCACCCAGCGGCTGATAACAGAACGATTCGTTTGGCCCGGCGTAAACGCGGACGCGTGACGTTGGGCTCGGACTTGTGAAACGTGTCAGGAAGTGAAGGTAACTCGGCACATTCGGGCTGCACTACAGGAATTTCGGACTCCTGAGTCGCGGTTTGACCACGTTCACCTCTACCTGGTGGGACCGCTACCGTGCTGCCAAGGTTTCGGGTACCTGGTCACATGCATCGACAGATACATCTGATGGCACAAAGCTATACCAATTGCGGACATATCAGCTGAGACCGTCGTGCACGCCTTCATTCAGACATGGGTGTCCCGCTTTGGCTGCCTCGCCCGCATATCAACTGAACAGGGACGGCAGTTCCAGAGCAACCTCTTTTCTGCGCTTTCGACCCTCCTCGGCACGAGCTGCAGCATAAAACTGCCTACCTCCCCGCCAGGACGGGAATAGTTGAACGCTTGCACAGGTAACTCAAAGCTGCATTTACAAGGAAACTCGAACGCCAGCACTGGGTGCAATAGCTTCCTCTCGTTCTTCTTGGCCTACGCTCAACGGTAAAGGAAGATCTCGGCTTCAGAGCAGCGGAAATGATGTACGGCTCAATAAGGAGCCTCCCGGGATAATTCTTCTGTGACCAGACACTTTCCACTCCAGCAACCTCCGACCGCATTGAGAAACGCAGGCCAACAGCACCCCGCATCGCCCTCAACAGAAAAGCTTTTCCTTTTCCCGACATGGACTGAGCTACACATGTGCTCGTGCGAAACGACGCAACGAAGCCGCCCCTCACTCCACCGTACGATAGCCCTTTCAACGTTTTGGGACATAATAACAAGACCATTACAATCGACGTGCGGGGCAAACGAGAAGTCGTCGCCGTCGACCGCGCCAAGCCTAATCATATTGATGTTTATGTTCATGCAGCCTCTACCATACCTTTTCAGTGAAAACCAGTGGACTCTGACCTTTTTGCGATTCAGCCGGTAACTGCTCCTTTCTTCAAAAGCTCCCCAATCTAGGTAGGGAGTTTCTGGAGCGGAAGCCGCTCGGCACCGCCACCCATGGGGACTTTTCTTTCCTATCGGGTCTGCCGCCCTCATGTCGGCAGCGCGCCTTTGTGTCATTCCCCACCCTCTTCACCGGTCGCCTTTGGGAGCTTAACTTGTTGTACGGGCGACTCCTGGCTTTATTCCTGGCGCCATTGCCGCCTGTTCGCTTGAGAACCCTTTTTCCTCTCTCTTTTGAAGGACGCGGTTCCCCTTCTTTACCTAGACGGGGTAAGCTCTCGTCGTACAACAGCAAACCAGCTCTACGTCTGCTTTCTCGCCTGCCTCAGCAGCCGCGCTGATATAATATATTCAGGCAACCAAACTTACTCAGTTTTTCTGGGCTGTTGAAAGGCTTGATCTAGTTCCTAATCCGCGCACAGTATCAATATTACACAGCTTCTAGATCCACAACACCCAGATAACGTGGATAAAAAAATTCCTAATGAATACATCTCCGTGTGTCACAATACCGTCTCGTCCCCTGTTTGAGTCGCATCTGGGGTGATGCAAGGTTCTATGGTGGGTCCGGCGTTATTTTTGGTGCACATCAATGACATTCCTGACTTCAGTTCACCTCAGATCCACCTTTATGCTCACGATTGTGTTCTGTACGGCGACATTAACTGCATCAATGATTCTATACTCCTACAAAATGAGGTAAATGTCCTATCATCCTGGTGCCCCAAGTGGCTAATGGTAATAAACATTGAAAGTCTAAAGTCATGGCATTGACAAACGTAAGCTGATCTCTCACCTATGATTAATATTTGCATGACTCGAGCGTTTCTTGTGCACACCCTTACGAATAGCTACCCGTAATTCTCACACCCAGTCGCACATAGAACGCCCATATAGACTACATTACAAACAAAGCAAGCAAGACCCTAGGACTTCTACGTAAATGACTTTACATGGCTACAACGGAAACAAAACTGACTGTATACACCTCGTTCGTAAGACCACAAAGCGAATAGGCGACTGTCATCTCAAAGCCTCATCACACATATCTTCGGCAATCCCTCGAAGCTGTCCAAAATCGTGCTATTCGCTACATTTTCTGTAACTGCAAGGGTTAAGGCTTGGGCGAGTTGGTGCATGATTATGAAAGGGGAACAGCGGAAACTCAGACAGGACACAAGAAGAAGGAGGTGACAAACAGCGCACGTGTTTGTCACCTCCTCCTTCTTGTGTCCTGTCTGAGTTTGCGCTGTTCCCCTTTCATAATTCTGTAACTGCGGGCGTGACAGTATAATCCAGCTCCGAAAAAGCCTAAACATAGAAACGTTGTAACAATGTCGCCAAAACTTCAAGCTCAGTATTTTATAAGATGTTATCATAGCGCATTGTCTTTGCGGAATTTACACGTACAGCTGGCATCGAACATCTCCCGCCGCACCCATCACCCGTTGCAAGTATTCATGCTATTTGTGCACTCTAGCATGTACGAATATTCACCAGTGCAGTATTAGTGATAAAGCGATGGTGCCACTTGTCTTGCCACATTACCATCATCAGTAACTAGGAATGTATGATATGTAAGCACTTTCGCGACCATACTGTTATATTTATCTGTTCCATTTAGTGTCACCTGTTTTGTTTATATAACGTTACATTCGTTGATGCGGTTTCCCTGCATATGTACATTAGCTGAGAATATGTTGTACCACATTTACAGTGTGTTTTAGTATGTTTCTTACTGTTGTTTTGTTGTAAATGGCCCCCCTTTATGTGATGTCGCTTGCTTACGCTTTCAAGGGTATATTTATTGAAAAATATTAAATTTTGTCGGACACGATAACCTGGCCCAAAAGTTAGTTTCAGTAGTAGTTGGGGACCCGCAAATGGAAGTGAAACTGGTACACTTCCCATTAGTTTCCTAAAGCGACTGTGTTCACTTTGCTGCAGCAAAATCAACCCGTTCCTGAAATTGCCCTCTTCCCACTGTTCCCCAAAAGCACGCAACTTTCTTAATTACACCAGAGGGCTGCTGAGAGAAAGCGGAATCGTTATGACAAAAGTGTGCTATGGTGTGACGCTTGACTGTAACGTAAAGTTGCGATGTGGAGAGATTACGCCTCTGGGCTACATTTCTTGTGAAAATTTCGTTTATATCCAAAATTACCATCGAAAGCAAGGAAAAGAATGACGTCTTGTACAACTTACCTTCTTGGCTATTGTCTCAAATGACTCCGCAAAAAAAACATTTTTTTTGTCTGTCCCAGTGATGTAGCCCGTAAGCCCCCAACTGTAATAATCGTTGTGAATCTTATAAATTTCGCTGCATATCTGAAACAACAAGGGGGTCGGTTAACGTTTTGTACGAGTCACTCATACGTGCAAAATGTGCACGCTTTCGTGCTAGTCGAATAAATCAACAAATAAGGAGCCGATGTGACGCGAATTCATTCAAAATGTACAAGGAGGCAACATCTCGTTCATTTTCGCTGTGTGAGCATGAGTCAAAGTGATTCCTTATTGTCTTCCTTAAAGTGATGCCATCAGACTCACCTTACGGTGGTGCTTCTGAAGTACTGTTTATTAAACGCCTACGGCTACAAGCTGTGCTGTCGCCTGCTAGAGTGCGCGCGCAGGGAAAGTACGCGCGAGGACTTGAGAGTTCACGCACTACTTCAGGTGCAAAATTTGTTGATTGATTGATGGATGTATTATTGATTGATTAATTGATAGATTAATTTATCGCCATCATCAAACGCTATTTAGGTTCACTGAAGGGTGAAAGCCAATACAATTCGCCTCCTCCCGCTTCAGTTCTGCGCGGCACCCGTTCGTTCTTGCCTCCCAATTTTTTTATTCCTTTTCTTCATCGAGTTGATCGCCTTCCGTTTCTTCTAGACCCATTTGAAACTATCCACTCTGCTACCCTCGTGGTCCACCTGTTGTCAATTCATAGCCCTACGTGGCCAGCCCGAGTCTGTTTCTTTTTCCTTTATGGCACTATGATCATGTCACGGGTATATAAGGTCGAGAGCGGAATCTGTGTTCATGTAGTTACTCTGCGAGGATACTGATTAGCCAATTAAAGAAGAAGAAAAGGCTTAGAGCCGCCTCGAAGTCGAGAAAAATGACGTGAAGTTGAAGTTGACTTTTAGTAGCTCGCTTTGGGGCACAAGTTCCCCTTTAAAATAAACCTATTCATTTCACCTGCTCCAACCCTCAACGTGTGAGTTCATCATTACATAATCGTATAGTGTGAATTGTACATGATACCACAATCATCGAGGCCGATTTACGTCGAGGTGTCGCCCGTTCACGGGCGGACCAGACGCCGCGTACTCGGAGTGCCGGCGAAGGGCAGCCTCCTAACTGATCGGGCAACCAAGATGACAGGACGCAACACCGTTCACTGTCACAATGTTCGTTTCATGGCCAGTTGTGCGGAGGTAAGTTCGCTTTTTAGTCGTTCAGTAAGGCACCACGTTTGCGCTACGTATGTCTTCCCGGCTAGAACGGATTGATTGTAAAATATTGTTTGCGGTGATATGATTGATCCATCCGTGTCACTGAATGTACTACTGAATTGATTAGGTGTTTGCAAAGCGTACCAGACGCCTCTGCGGGTATGCGCTAGCCTGTGGGTAACACTGCGCTAGCCTTCAGAGCACGCGCGGACATAGCTTGAAATTGAACCTTTTTACGCTTCCTCTCTAAATATATTTGTTCGCACGGAGGTGTGATTCTGAATACTGCAGTAAATAAATTAAGAAAGGACAAACTGCCGATAATTATTGGTATTGCTACAGAGAATTTTACTCAGTCACAGGTGTACGCAGGATCATTCACGGCGCAGGATTTCATAGTTAACACTGATGACGCTTTATTCATGAGGCGTAAGCGCATGCTAATCCCCCACTGATAAGGAACGCTTTAATCTTATTACGTCTCTTTGGTCATAACTAGGATATCTTCTCGGGCGGGATTGGCAGTTCTCGTCTGATATACAGATGCGAGCGATAGAACTTTGGACAGCGAAGATTGTATCGCCGACAGTTGCCGCACTCTTATTGTGCAAGAACTAGGTCATCGCCAGCCATCCAGACCACGTGCACACACTCGATGGTACGCTTGACCATGGCAGGCTGCAACTCTGGGGCAGTGGCTAGCGCCCTCGGCTACACAGCGGCAGCACTGGCGAATATCTCTAATCTGTGCTTGTTCATTGAAAAAAATTGGCCGCGTATCCGCTCACTTTACTGATACTGTCGTCGAAACGCGATCTTCGTTTGGCGCCCTTGCCCCGTAAACGCCCTCCTTCTCCCGACGCCGCCCCCACCCCACCGTCCATCTCTCACGCTCTTGCTCACAGTTTCTGCTCCTCCAACGATACGCGATGGAGGACCTTTGGTAGAGCCAATCCAATTTTTTTGCGTTAAACAGGTGGCGCGTTGTATGCTGGAACCTTCCATTACTGTTGAGGTGGGAACACCGCCACGTGGTCGACTGGTCGACTGCTCTCTTTGTATGTTTAGGTCAAAACACTGTTTACAGTGCGTTTTTTATATTTGTCATAAATAATATGTGGCCAGGAAAAATTTACTCCAAGAACACTCCATTTACCGGCCATGTATTGGTGTCTTGGTTCAAACTGGCCTATATTGTTCTCATTTCATTCCTCAAAATTGGCAAGTATGAAAATTGCCACCAGATTTATCAGTTTGTAAATGTTTTTCCTACATAAACGTCTCGTTCAAAATTTATTTTAGCTTTTCGCCGGGCAGCTGAACCGAGGCACTGAGAGAACAAAATTCCCACGGTTGTGTTCCCCAAGAAATACTATCATAAAAAAAAAATACAATCCAGTTCCACCCAGTTGAAAATCTTTAGCGGAACTGTTGATTCCTTGTGTCCGCTAGAACTTCAACAGGTCGCCACGGATATTCTAAGGCTCCCTCAAGGGAATCAGCATCTGAAGGTCCCGCCTTTTCGGGACGTTTAGGCGCGAACGTTTAAGCGGGTTTAAGCGAGGCCACAGCGCCCTCCATCGGTGGCTCTGGGAACCGGTTTTTGGGAGGCCGCTGGCAGGTCTGGGGACCTTCTCTTACCCCCGTGTGACGTACAACCCACGTCAGGCGCACCAAAGGGCTTGATGTACAACAGTTATGTTGTATGGAGACATCTCCAACTTGGGTGAGTACAGTGGAGAATAAATAGATGGGAACATAGGGGAGAGTAAATAGAATAAATATGCAGCGGCACATGACGTATTTTTTTCTGTAATGTGCATTTTTCTTGGACCACTTATTAAACAGAATTTGTCTTCGAAATATAGTAAGCCAGCGAAGGTTTGTCTATAACAATGCATTTATTACATCCATTTGTTGGGCCACAATTTTTAAGAAATAAATGGGCTTTACCCCCGTTCTATAAGCTTTTTCATATACCGCTTGGTACAAAGTGGCTCAAGTGATTAATTCATGCGGATACCAGACGAGAAAATGCAATACTTACAATGTTTGCGCTGGCCAATCCTGCAGACTCACACGGCGCGTACGGGATGAAGTTGGGGAGACCGGCAGAATCCTTTAGCACGTACGTCTTGACGCCCATCTCCATTGACAGACCAACGATTGCAGTCTCCTTCACGATCGGGAAACTATACATAACGAATGGCGTCGTAGCTTTCTGCGATATACGTACAACCATTCATGCTCAGAACACGTAGTATTTACGGTCTCGGACACCCTTAACGTTAATATAGCGTCGAATCTTTTGACTTGAACTGCGTAATCTCTGGAGTTTCTCGAAAGAAAAGCTCAAGTGATCGTTCTGAAATGGCAGACATGATTGAGCATCTATCCTCATTACTGTCAATTCAAATTTCAGCAAAATCTAACGTAACCTAGAAGGTGTCGATGCACTGACAGCTTTTCAGGGATCTAGGGAAATGGTGTGCTTATGGGGCCCTCATCCCCCCCCCCCCTCAATATTTTGTCTAGTTTTCATGCACAACGACCTAAGTCACCACTTACATCAGATACCATCCTAGGATTATGTCTATAAACCCAGGAAGCCTGTCCGGAAAGCGCACCTACTCTCCCCATTGGTGGCCCGTATCCCTCTTGGCATGCCTAAGTCCAATTCAAGGCCTTTATCTACGGCGGTGCTCTGCGATCTCGTGCTCCGTGACGCGACAGAGAGTCGCTGTTCAGAACAAAGTAGGGCAAATTCGCCGGCGAAACAGCAGCCCTTGCTTCTTCAGTAACCGGGGCCGCTGTCTGAAACCTACCCGCTAACGCCTTCGGACTTCGTCTTACCGCACCCACTAGATGTTGCGAACAGTTCGTATTTTTAAATAAAAAGAATACTCTGCAGCATAGCGGTACACGAGTTCACAGGTACACGAAAAGTTTGATTCGTGGATAGAGTTTAAATGCTGCCCATGATATGGTCCATGAACCCAGCGCTACACATCTGGAAGGAGGAATGGGCAGAGGGCGTCGTTTGCACGATGGGGCCGTAGTCTGATCTGATGAAGTCCGGTGCCGGGCCACACCAGGGTTTCCCATTCACATTCTCTACGAAGGAGTCACAGTATGAGCTGGCTGAGTCGTATGGGCCACGGTACTGCGATGGCAAAGACGCAGTAATGGACGTCGTAAGCGAGATACCAACTTGTAGTCGCCGCAGCGCAACTTCCTCTTGGCGTGTAAAGACACCAGCGAGGTTTGAACCCCACGGCGGTAAGAGGGCTCGCGTGGTGCGACGGAGAGTTTCTTTCTGTTGTGCCAGGTTTCCACAAAGATCTTCGCGCAAAGGTGATAGTGGTCGCATCAACGTGCACAGGCGAGTAGCCATGTCTGCCTCCTTGCTGCCGGGTAGAGCTGAAATTTGAACCCTATCTGCAGCAATTTGAACCCTATCTTTATGAAGTAGTGAATGGTATCTGCCAACTTTGTGGCTTGTGCCACGTGACGAATGCCGTGGATTGCTTGTGTAGAGTGAGTTTGTAACATGGAAGAAAACCAAACCAGGCTAGAAAGCACAATTAACAATTTAGGTACACGACTCCAGCACTTAGAGGGTAGGCTGGAAGTACTAGAGAAAAAGAGGTATGTGGAGGAGAGACCCAAAAGACCACAAACGCAATGCGAACATGTGGCAACTCTGTATAATAGGTCAGACGACGTAGATAACAGGAGCCTTAGACTGAACCTTGTCTTTTGCGGCTCTAAGGATGACGACCCATAGGAAATTTGGAAATCATGTGAAAACAGAGTTAAATCTTGTTGCTAGAAAAAACTACAGGTGAATGTTGGAGCCATACGCAAAGCGCAACGAATGGCAATACATGACCCCAACGGAAACCGTCCTATATTTGCGTGCTTTGCAACATTTAAGGACACTGAAACCAAAATGAGCAGCGGCAATAGGCTTAAGGCTACCGATTTTAGTATTTCAAGATACTACCCTCCCCGTTTCCGGGAAATTCGGCGAAAGCTATGACAGGTTAAAGCCAAAAACGGCCTGGAAAACGTTTTTCTTATGCACAACAAGCTTATCATAAACAGCGATGCTGTGTATGGAACAGTGATACAGAAACAGTGACTAAGGTAAGCAATAAATGACGTCCACCTATCATGAAAAATTCTTCCAAACACTAAATGCGTTGCCATTTTGTTCAATTGCTAAAGCATTAGGAACAAGATAACCTCGTTCAACGGTACACACGTAGAAACACACAAGCCGCCACTTCCAACCTAACTTTATTAGTGAAAACTCCTAGGTTAAGTACACTTTTTGATGTCATAAAAACATCACACCAACAACTTGTGCCAAACTAAGCGTGTCCATCTAAGAACTCGAGTTCTTTGATTGATAATGTGACCGACGGTGTACTGATGCCCTTCTTTTCTGTCTTAGAAAGTACGCCTCCACAATCTCTCTTTCTTGCTTACCTGTGAACCATTTTTAAGCATCTAAATAAAAAAATAAACCAACACCAAAGGCAGGTGACGTGGAAAAGAAAATAGAAAAACACTGGTTGATTCGTCTTTCATAGGAAACAGTAAAACACGAAAGTGAAAGGTGCAGCGAAATCTGCTGCCGAATAAGATTTGTGGGTGGGTGGCTGTCTTGTGGGTGTGCTCTGTGAGCGTCGTCCTGCTGGCCGGTCGCTTCGGCAATGGTGCACTGGCATTCTTTCCGTGAGGGATAGGACGTCAGTGAAATCTTGGTGTATCCCGGCATGAAACATTTTCGTCATAAAATATAAAACACGAAAACGAACAACCCGAAGTATAACGTACTATTTATTTCTAAACGTTCCTTCCCCGCAAGAAGATCCGTTGTGCAGGGGTGCGCCATTTACAGGTCGTTTGTTTCGTTGTACTGGCGTCACTTCCCTGACGGATATTGTCTAAGGGAAATCTTCGTGAATCCCCGAATAAAACACTTTCGTGTTTAAAAAGAAAGTTCATGTTATTCCGTGTTGGCACAGAATCCGCAAAGCCTAAAGAAGTTGCTCAAACGTACGACGTGGACGTTGTGTTCAGCGCGCCCTGTAAATTCCCGAATGTTTAGCCATTTACGACGCAAACGAAGCGGCAATCGTGCTCCAAGAAGCATGGCCAATTATACACAAAATACCCCATGGGAGTTGTGTATGAGATTCCCATGAATTGTAACCAGTCTCATACTGGCCAAAGAGGCAGATGTTTCAACGACAGAGCGCACGAGCACTGTTGGGCAGTAAAGAACAACGATGGTGGCCACATGGCTGAGCCCTGTAAAAAAACACTCTGCAAGGTACAAACTGCACTCCGCTCTTCAAACAGTTCACGTTTTCAAAATTGGGTCAGACCTAAGCAAGAAAGAGCGATTGGGGAGGTGCCACGCGTCTCACGTGGCAGAGAAATGAGCTTGGGTTGAGGCATTCGATGCCCACAGAATATATTTAAAAATGAACAAGCATATCACCACACACCAAAAAAAGCAAGCACAACCTCACCCGACCAAAAATCTACTCAAAAAGTCACTATAATCCATTAACTGTCTATGTCAAAATCAAACAAATCCTACCGCCGGTACCGCAACGAACCTGGTGCCATGCCAAAGGACGTGGCCCTGTGGGTCGGTTGGCTTACGCGTTACCGAGGGTTGTAGCACGTCGCGATGGCCCGTGGTGGTCATCAGTAGTCTCGATGACCGTGGTGCGCTGCCACAGGTTCCTTGACGCGCACGCCTCAGCTGGAGGGCAGCAGTGCGAAGCCGCAGGTAATGGGTGGTTCCGAACTTCCCGCTTGCAAACGGTGCGATGCCGCAGGTGCGTTGTGGGGCTAGGCCCGAACTTGCCACCATTCCTCCCAAGACGTTGTTCCACACTGTGTACTCGGACTTCATCTGTCCACGTCTTCATCTCGCATTATATTGTGTGAGGCTCCCATTTGCTGGTCCAGCTAACTTCCTCCTGCTCTTAATCACTCTGTGTATGTTCTTCATTGGTCCCTTCTAAATACTTCTCGCCATCCCGTACTCTGATTCTTATTTATCTTCGTCTTTTCTTCCATCATAATCTTCTCGGGCTAATCTTCCTTCGTGTATGGGATCTTCTTACCACATGACAGGAGGTGTACTTCATAAGGTGGGAAACAAGGGCATCAGTACACTGTCGGTCGCACTGTCACTCAGAGTACTCGAGTTTTTAGATGGACACGGTTACGTTTGCAAACTTTGTTGCTGTTATGTTTTCATGAGATCAAAACAGTGTATTTACCCTAGTGTCTTTCACTAATAAAGTGTTGTTGGAAGTGGCGCCTTATCTGTGTCTTCGTGTTTCTTCTAGTCCCCGTAGTTTAGCGCCTCAAATTATTTAGTAGGTACCCACGAATTTTGTTTGAATTATCAGAAATTTTAATAATCAGAAGTTCTCATAAATACTATAACTTGTGGTAAGGTGACGTGTTGTAATCGGCCATTCAGATGTGTTTATTATTACAACATTGGCACGCAATACTGATGTGCTCTTACCGATTTGAAAAACAAAATAGAAATGAACGAGTATTGCTTTCCGTGAGAGTTCAAAAGCGTTTTCAGTGCCTGAAAGGGCAGCCAGTTCATTCTGAGAGTTGTGTTGTGGGAGTTTTGTGATATCTGGACACGAATGGGAAGCTAGTAACGGCCAGTGCAGCACATATTTTGTGGCAGCGACAAGCAAAAAAGGTCCTTGACATTTACTATGCCTCCCAGTAGGAGGTGTTGGTTGACCATGCCAGCAATTCCCTATTCTGAATTACTAAAATTTTGCTTTTCCATGCGTCCTTTGAGACTAGAGCAAAGACGCAAATTTGACATCTATTGAGAATATTACAACACTTCCGAATGATTTACTGTTGAGCCGTTTGACAAGCCCAAATGGATTTGCGATGTTCACTGAACCGAACCACATTTTCCAAGTTAAATGATCCTTGTTCGCTCGGGATTTCAAATATCTCCGGCCACCGAAGAAGATCATGGTGTGGTTAAAACTCACCAGAGATGGGAACTTGGAAAGCACAGGGTTGTCACTGATAAGCGGTGTAGCTCCCAACAGTGGTGCTATGGCGTAACAGTCCTTTTCGTGGTCCATGCCGCTGCTAGAGCTGATGAGAATCACCATGTCGGCAAGTGTCTCCCTGCGCGCAAATACGTACTTGTCAGGCATATTGGCACCTTGCTACAGCAAATGTTTGTCATGAAGTCACACGCGCTTGAGCTCTTTCTTAAGTCTCCATTTTATTGGCTTTCAGGCGATTGTAGATTCTTGTACATTTTTGAATACCAAGCGAGGCATGACAAGGTTGGACTGCAAGTGCACCTCCAAACATACAAAGCCCACTATGCGATCGTGTAGAAGGCACAAAGTGGTGGTTTCAAAATTCATTTACGGGCTCATCACAACACTGATGACAACCATTTGTGTCGTTTTCAGCCGCAGCCCTATTACTGCGCCCTGTATACGCATCGCTTTGCGTTGCGCGGGAACAAAGGACGTCACCTCGCGCCAATTTCGGCCTCTGGGCATTGAACGAAGTGAACAGCCGCGCAGTCAGCGTCTGAATTAAGGCCCCCGAATCGACTCTTTGCCGCGCTCATGCAGGTAGAGTGGAACCATACGTCTGTACACTTGCTGGGGTAGCGCAATTACGGCACCCGGTGCAATAGAGGTTTACAAATTAGCCGTTCAGTCATTGTTTACGAAGCGACAGTGCGAACGTAATCCATAGACACGTGGTCATTTTGTCATAACGTTGCATCTTCCACAGACATCTCATAGCGCGTTATGTGGGCGCCTGAACGCCTGCTTATTTCAAATGGCGAGCATAAATCGCCACCACCTTCTGCCACTACCCCCAAAGTGCTGGGGGACAGTACTTTTGCTAATGGCTTAGAACGGGGCATGGAGGTTGCGTTCACCTGCTGAATTCTTGCTATCCTTTATAATAAGCCAAGACTACCACTATGCCAGAAAGTCTTTTCAAAATTATTTCTCTTTTGCTTCTATGAGGCAACCTTCGCGAGTGGTATAAACAAGCCGTAAATACACACAGAAGCAGGTGACAAGAGTTGAACCAGCAATGTTAGCCGCCCAGAGTTGAATTGAACTCGCCCTTCTTCCCTCGTGCGTCTGAGGGAGCTCCTAGCATTTCCGCATACGCCAGGATGCAGCTGCCGGCTAAAAACTAGCAAAATAAAAAGCCAATTTACGGGATTTTGTTTATTTGCGAGGTTAGGTTGTTTTAAATCGGGTGACGTGCGCAGGGTACCAATGATACCAATGAAGCCAGGGTGTAGTTTTGAATATTATAGTTATTTTTGCACGCAATCTGAAGACGAACTATGGCGGCGGCCTTACGATATCTGGCAAAATGCAGTTATATTCAAGCCGAAAAACTATTGACGTCGTGGTGTGCCTACGGGTTCTGCCATGTGCACGAAACGCACCGGCTTCTTCATCATCAAGTGCAGACTCACAGCACGAAATCTGTTCCATAATATGTTCAGCATCGGCTAAAACACCTCCTCTGCATTTATGGAGGAGGGGCCGAAGACGAGAATGGTGACGGGAACGATGTCATTGCAAGACCAAGTAGTGGACGAATGAAATGTGATGACCCTGCGAGGTCCTGTGGATCACCGCATGTAAAACGGTTTAAGAGACTGAACGGAGGAAAAGGATGTTCCATAAGAAACCCACATGGCGCGAGGCGACGACAGGAGAACGAAATATTTTCCTATTTGGCGAGGGCGTTCATTTCTAGGTCAGTCATTGAGCTAACTTAGGTCACTGGTCCAAGAGCGCACAGCTACGGAGCTCTGACGGAAGGTCTGACCGTCTAGCTCTCTTTTCTCAAGGCCAGTCCTGTCGATCGTTCATGAAAGTGCGTGATGATACTGGTGTTCCTGCGGGCAAATGAGTTTGTTCGCGCATGTTACTTTTTACAATTGCCTCCCGAAAGAACCAACCAAGCAGCAGAGGCCGATTGCCAATGATTGGAAACCCCAGCATCGGTCACTCATCGGTAACTCGGCTGAAAGATTGATAGAGCGCCAAGCAAACGTTACATGGAAGGAACATCCGAGGCCGAGCTTCAGCAGACGGATTTTGTCCTTGCGCTTGCGTGCCCGTGGCGACGACGGTTAGAGCGGTGAACAGGCCACAACGCGGCCAAAAGTAGTTACCTAAAGAGCTACAGCTGCTTCCACGCAACAAAGCGTACTCAAATTAAATTACAGCTATTCAAAATAGCGTGCGAGAGAGTGCTACATGCTCTCCAGGGGTTGACATTTGTGTGTCCTAACGCAACGGCGTCCGTCGGACTACTTCAGCATTGTGCTTTTGCGCGTTCTTTTTCTCCACGGCTGGGCTGGCGGACGGTGGCGTCGCTCCGACGTCTGCGTCTCTTCTGTGGCATTATAACCGCCGTGGTACTCCTGTACGTGTCTGTGAGCTGCGGTTTGCTGTCGGTGGCGGCACGGGAGAGCTCGCAGTCATTCCCGCCAAAACTGCAGCTGTTTTTTATAACAATTTACGCGCAAGAGTGCTGGTTAGTTTTGACTCTTGAGAAACATTGAGTGGTCACATACATGTGCTTCCATTTGTGGGACACCAGTTTTAAGTTTCCTCTGCCCGGCTTTGTTTTTCCAAACAAGCGGCCATGCACCCACTTGTTGTTTACGACGTTCAGTATGCATTGAAGCAAGACTCGTGTGCATTATAACAGTTGCGGATGTATTAAGCTGGCTTCATTAAACTATAGCTATAAATGAAGCTTTCGTTTCAGTTTTTCTTGAGCAACGTAAAGACATTGTCGAGCGAGAAAGTAATTAGTCCCGCTGGGCTTCTCCGTCGGTTCCGCTCGCATCTGGCGCGTCCGAGGAGGCAGAGATGAGTGAAGGCGACAGGAACGCCGTGAATAATTTAATACTCAATCAGATTTGTAGCGTCGCTTTAATGGTTGCTTTATTTGGTTACCCCTTAAAAATATAGCGCAATAAAAGGTCGCAAGGCTTCTCATATGCCTCCAAGTTGGCGTAGATGTCTTGCGAAAAAAACGAGAATGTTCGTACGTTCCGAACCCATTGTGCAGTGCGCTGCCTTGTAGTCTGATTTAGAATTGTTAGAAAACAAAACTTACGCTAATAATACGTTGATAGCCCGAAATTTCAGTCACGATTAATTCTTTATGTGACTACAGTAGCCACAAACGGAAGCGCTGGCGCGTTGCTTTGTCTATTGGACTTCTTTCATATTACCTTGCATGACTTCATTAAGTGTGAAGCCCATTTGCGGTGAAATATGCGGCTGGGTTATCAAGAACGAGCCACGTATCTGGTGCCGTAAAATGCAGTTTAGAAAAATAAATAGTGCAGTACGTATCATGTTTTATAGTGAGTGCTAGGAAGCTAAAAGTTTAGGCTGAATATTTTCGCACGTGTATGCATTAAGGATGGGGCTAGGGGCTGTATTTATTAAATAGCGTGTATTTACCATTGTACTGAACGTTTTTCTACTTATTACAGTCGCTAAAACGTCAAGGTGTTTCCCGTGGACAAGTGGCTGATGCCGCACAGAGAACAAGCCTTCCAAGCTGGACTATTCCACAGCTACATACTGTGATCTTGGCAGGTCGGCGAATTACGGGGGGGAAGGGTCTTGTATTAATTTCCCTGAATGCTTCTGTTTTTTAGGCATCTCAAATAGTTAAACGAAGCATTGATTGGTTCGCGCTTCACGAGCAGCGCTTTTTTATTTTTCTCGACTATTGTGTTTGTGTCTGCTTTTGGGTTTGTGTTTTGAACAAGCTTATTTCATATTCTTGTTACGGTGAAGCCAGGGTTCTCGTTGTAGGTTTGGTGTGCATAATAAAAAAAGTAAGCGAAAAGACGTGTTGCATTGTGTTGCTGAATTGTTTTTGGCCAGTCACGTATTGCTTCACAAAGTTGTTGCAGTTTATTGTGCCTAGAGGTCCGATTTCGGTTTTATACATGCCATTGTATACGGAAATATTTAATGAGTACGCATAAATAAATAATTATAGCGCATGTATACTGACATATATAAAACCGAAATCGGGCTGCGAGGCAGCTCATAAAAAGGCATGGGCTATAAGGACTGGCCACAAAGCCAAAATTGTGCATGGAAATGGCGTGGGGTCCGTTGCAAATATTTGAAAGGAAGAAGAGGTGGCCACTGGCAGCTGCTGTCTAATATCACCATCATTGTAATGATCCATCCGCCATTAAAGATTCGCTCACGTCAAAAAAAGGAATCACCCACGTCCCGCGGTCCCCGCCTCGGTTCTTCAACAAAATAGTGCCGTGACCAGGATGGGAAGATCTACACAGTTGGAGAACGGAGTGTGCGGGCCGCAATCAACGATGACGCGAGTGAAACGGCTGCGATGGGACTGAACGGTGACCGCTGACCACGGGCCGCAGGCGACGCGACTACCCAAGGATCAATTGAGGCCTCGCCAAGCGACCAACGATAAGACTGCCTCAATAACGCTACGGGCTCTTAACGGATACCTGCTGGGACCAACGAAAGAAACGGGTTAGGTTTCTCGCCTACCATGACTCATCTCGGCGACCAACAGATATTAACGACGCCGAGCATCGACATGGAGGCCCTTCGCGAACGAAGAAACCTAATCCGCAACGACGCCACTACCCTGATCAAGGGCATAAACTCACGGATGAATACCGAGACACCATCAATCGGTGAGCTTATTTCGCTCAAGAAAAGGCTAATGACAAAAGATGTTCTCCTAAAAAAGCTGGACAGCGAGATTGAAGTACTTCTCGACTTGGGTGATTTAGAGAAAGAATATGAAGCCACCTATGAATTCGAAGATCTTATCCTGTTGACCAAATTTAGAATTGAGCGATTGTTTCCAGAATTGGAAAAGTATTCTACCGATGACGCCCTGGAAAAGCAGGATGGTATCGTAAACGTCAATGAATCGGCTTTGGAAAACAGTCACCTTATGAACGAAAAGAGCAATTTGACGAGGCCTCTGAAATAACTTCATCATCAGCCAGAAGTCGGGGAACAAGCTGTTTCCTTCAAGCAAGGGACTAGTTCAAAGAATAACCAAGTGGAGGTACCCGTTCCTGTTGCTCGCTCAGACGACTGCAACCCCAACAACGAAAGTTTTCGATTACCGGCAACAAGAATGACGAGTAATCATGCTAATGATAACGCTGTGCAAGGAGCTGCAGAGCCAACTTGTGTGCAAGCTTTTACTGGGAAGAAAACAAGATCAATGCGCAAGAACAGAGCTAATGAAGGCCTACAAAAACCACAGAATAATGAAGCTCAGCAGAGTTATCGAAACCACAAAAGAAACTGTGGTTCACTCATGGAGACGCCGGAGAGATGGCGCCTTTGCTGCAGCAAAGGTTTGAAAAGAATTTTACTGGCCCAGGTAAAACGTGGAAATGCGATGACGCTGACGTTCAAACGAAGACCACAGAAACAGCGAAACACAGGGGCCCCACTATGAGCACATCCAAGTACCAGAAATAAGGTTGTCCTAAAGCACCTTACCGACTGGAGCCTGATTGAAAAATCGAGAAATGAAAGGTGTGCGATGAACATTCGTACGAAAGGACCCAACCGGCACAGTAATTCCTCCAACACACGACAGGCTGTCCGGTGCGTATTCAGCAATATGCTTCCGCGGGAATCGCTACGTGGTTATCGAGGACGACCGACGCTCAAGACGCACCGCTTACGGCGGTCTGATTCCACAGAACGGCTGTGCCACCGATGCTGGAAACACAGGTGGAAACAGAAGTATGGACTAACACGATGCGGCAACCACGGACGTGACATCGATTTGTGCTACGGACTCTGTAATGATTTTGAACTTGGACTGATGGGTGCACCGAAAGAGAGCTATGCGAGATAACCGCTAAACACGTTCACCTCGTCACGTTCAAGATCTTCCTGTGGAAATCGCGGGGCCGGGAGAATGTTGCAAATATTTGAAAGGAAGAAGAGGTGGCCACTGGCAGCTGCTGTCTAGTATCACCATCATTGTAATGATCCATCCGCCATTAAAGATTCGCTCACGTCAAAAAAAGGAATCACCCACGTCCCGCGGTCCCCGCCTCGGTTCTTCAACAGGGTCCACCCGAATGCATTATCATGGCAACATACTTTGCCAGGCATTGCCTAATGCTTGGCAAAGTATTTTCCAGAGTTTGGCCAATTGTTGGCTTGTAACCTGTCCAAAGCACAAGCCAATATTGGCGGCCGAGGTGATGCCAAGCTCCGACTCATTGGCCGCTGATGGTTTCCCATGCTTGAGCTTGGCAATTTGTGCTGCTTGGGCAGAGGTCGGTGGATTCACTCATGAGTCCACTCACTCAGACTCATTTGGACTCAAACTCACGCTTGAGTTTGTTTCAGTGAGCGCAAAGCTAGTGTGGCATGGTCAGTTTGAGCTTGAGTGAGTTTGACCCGAACTGAGTTTTGAGTACGCCTGAGACCGAGTGAGTTCCGAGTCCATTTTGAGTTGAGTACATTTTGAGTTCTGAGTACATGTTGAGCTTTGAGTGCATTTTGGGTTTGAGTACATTTTGGGTTTGAGTACATTTCGAGTTTGAGTCTATTTTAAGATCTGTGTTCATACGAGTTTTGAGTCCATTTTGAATTCTGAGTACGTATGAGTAGCCTAGGAGGTAGCTATGGTTGGCTGTTAAGTTCCAAGTGTCGCCTTGGGTTCGCAATTCGGTTACCTGCGGGCACGGCAGCGTTCGCAATGCAGATAATCGGTTGGGCGGGAGTCTGGAGGGAGGTCTGATTTAGCGGCTGGGCGTGCGAGTGACAATAGACCGGGTGAGGTCATAAAAAGGGGTTATGTCACTTTTTACTTTTGATGGATTTTCTGAGAAGGTGGGAGAGGGTCGTGGAAAAGCACAAGGCAGCGCTTGCTTGCTGGTTGTTCGCCTGCTTCTGCTAACGGTTTGATATTCTACGGTCACAAAGCAAGAAGGGAGTGCCGGTGACAGAAAGGGGCGGTGGCTGTCCCGTCTGCTGTTTTAAAGAGTTGTCAACTGAATATACTAGGGGAAGCCCGTTTAGAAAAAATAATGACCGCATTATGACATAGATTGGGTGAAAATTCAAAGTGATGTCGCTAAGGTGTGTAAGGCTAAGGTCAAATGAATATATGGGTAAAGGAATGTAAGGTCCTGATTAAAGGAATCAAGCGAGGTAAATCAATGAATGCTTCCTCTATATAGCCATGAGGCAGCCATAATAAGACATAGATTGTGGTAAAATTTAAAATTATGCTGTGAGGGCGTGTAGGGAATCATATTCAAGGTCTGCATGAGGGGAATCAGAAGGGGCAAAAATGCGTTATGGTTATAGCATGAGCTAGTCATTGTCAATCATAGATTGGGTTACAATACAAATTGATAGCGCTTGGGCATGTGGCGTACGAAATAAAGGTCTCGATGAGGAGAATCACGTGGGAAAAATGCAACAATGCTTTCTGAAAATTATCATGACACTCATGGTGGGTCATAAATTGGGTTAAAATTCTAAATGACGCCTCTAGTGTGTGCGGGGAATAAATTGAAGGTTGCGATGAGGGAAATCCCATGGCACGAAAATGCCGTAAGGGCATTTCTATCAAATGACTATCATGTGATAGTCATGGATAATCATTGTTGGGGTTATTCAAATTAATGCCACTAGGATGTCTCGGGTGTCAAATTAATGGTCTCGATGAGGGAAAACATAGGACAAATACAAAGATGTTTCATGGTTATAGCACGAGAATTAGGGCGAGTCTTATGTTGGGGAAAATTCGAAGTGACCCCGCTAAGGCGTGTCGGGAGGCAAATCTACAGTCCCGATGATGGGAACCACGTGTGACAAATAAAAAAAGGCTTCGTGGTTTTAATCATGACAGTCATGATGAGTCAGAGGTTGGGTTAAATTCAAGGTGAGGCCGCTAAAGCATGTAGGATATCGAATTTAAAGTTTCAAACAGGGTAATCGCGGGGGGCATATAAATAATCTGTCCTGATTACAGTCATGAGAGACAGGGTTTGGGAGTGTTGATTAAAATTCTAATTGATCCTGCTAGGGTGTGTGCAGTATCAAATAAAGGTCTCGTTGAGAGGAACCACGTGGTACAAGTATAAAAATGCTTTCTGGTTATAGTTTTGAGATATGTGGTGTGGGTGATGGATTGAGTGAAAATTCATAATGACGCCACTAGGGCTAGTTGGGTATTAAGTTAAAGGCTTCGAAGATGAAAATTCCATGGAATAACTGAAGAAATGCTTCCTTCTTATTGTCATAATATAGTGAAGGCGCTAGTCATAGATTCGGTTAGAATATAAAGTTATGCCGATGTGCGTGTTGGGTATCAAAATATTTGTCCCAGTGACGGAAGGGGGATCGGACGCAACCATAGGAAATCATTGTACTGAATAATGACCAGATAAGCAAAAAAGTCTTATTAAGGGTGCCATAGATATTACTTTGCTCGTTAAATAGCTGGCACGCCATCTAGAAAGCGTGGTTCTTTCGACACATTACGGCACCAAATATCCATAAAGACGGCTGCGTTACCATGAAACTGCTTAGGAACTATTTGGCTCATATGCCTCCTACGAACGCTCAAAAGTGCGTTGCGCAATCAGGAAATGAATGCCTCCGATAGCGCTCGCGGTAGTTAAAATTTCCAAAAATGGATTGCTGCTGTCGGTGCGCGAACGTGTTGACATATTTTACGCGTTCACATAGCTCGCACTGAGTTGTGTTGTTAAACAAGTCCCTGAAATACTTCTTTGACTGATCAGGTCGTAGAATTACATGCTCATGAATGTAAAATATTTGCCTTCGGATAACACTATTTCCGGCTGCAAAACAGGGGCAACGTCTAATTCAGCATGAGTTCACAACCGTTTGCTATAATAAAATAACTTTAGCATTTTAGCGGCGGGTGGGTACCGCGAACAGCTAGTTCCTGACACGACTGGGCGTTCCCCGACACCGCGAAGCTTTTATTTTAGTTGTAGTTGTAGCGGAAACTTGGTGGTGCAGGTGAGCCCTTGGTCAAGAGGCGTATGTTGCAAGTGAAAGTAGGGGAAAGACGGCGCTGTCATCTATATAACACACGCATTCCTTCCTCTTCAAAAGGAGAACAGTGCTGTTCATTGTTCGCTCAAAACTTGCAGTGGGTGTACAGAGGACGATCGGCATGACGTTAAATTAAAAAAAATGCCGTGAGGTGGGAAGGGATAAAAGCTGCATTTGAAAGATCGGCCTCTGACACGATCACCTGCCAATACCCACAGTAAATCAAGCGACGAGAAGAATTGAGCGCCTTGCAAGCAATCAAATGCATCATCACTGCACGACACCGGGTACATATTTTTGCATATACTTGCTTTCAAGCTCCTGTAGACTACACGGAATATAATCGTGCCGTCGTTCTCCGTCAGAGGAGCAACTGGAGAGGCGCATAGGCTGTTCGATGGCCGAATGACACCCCGCTGAAGCGAATAGTTTAGCCTCTCTTCAATGGCATCACGCTTACAAGGGGACACGTCATGCGGTTTCTGTCGCAGTCCTGTGCGTCAACCATTACCGATATAGTGGACGAGTATAGACATGCGGCCAAGTGAGTGTTATGTGCAGTCAAACGTGGAAACTGATAGAGTGGGTTAGGTTGAAGAAGTTGAGATTTCTGGGCTAAATTTATGCAGTCGTCGATTGAGCCATGAAACGATGCAAACGAGTGCGGTGTCGCCGTTGAAATAATGCACTTATGTGAGCATCGGCTTTAGCGTCCACCACCCGACGACCCGACCGTAGTGTACAGATTCTATTCACCCGATGCATTCACAGCATTGCAAGCAGAACAGTCTGTTTAACGTGGCAGGGACATCCATGAAAGTCTAACCAGAACAAATAGTCACGACAGCAAAAGGCACCAAATATATTGTCGGTGAAGGCCGCATAAAGAGGGCAGTTTATCCATCGAGAGTGCAGGAAAGAGGCACGAGAGCGGCTGAGATGGGCCATTTGCAACTGTCTTCAGCCTAGATTGGTTTAGCCGCGGAGGAAGCGTTGCCTTCGGTGGCCTGGTCAGGTAGAGCAGAAAACAAATTATGCGCGCGCGCAATCAACCAGGGATTTGTGGCGACACAAAACATGCCCCGTGGAAGCAGCAAAAGCTTCAATGGGTTGGGAATCGGAAGTTCGTATTCATAGTCCATAAAGGACGTCATAATTTTGCCAAATAATGTGTTGGGAATGGGCAGTTCGTATTCATAGTCCAAAAAGTGTGTCATAGGTTGGCGAGCTAAGCGGCATATGGTAGCACAAATCACGTTAACCGCAACTCCTACGCCCACCAGTGCGACAGGCAGTACACTTTCCAATGAGACATTGACTATATTAGCTGGCGAAAGAGGAAGACTTAGGACATTTTGGTGGCTATGCAGTTCTTGTCTCCAGAACTGAGGCATTTAGCATTATGACTAGGAAAAACTATTTGTGCCTGCAAAACTACTAAGCGCCGAGACGCGGGCCTGACGTCGTCCTAGGGATTGCCGTTAGTAGGCGCAGAACCAACGCTTCCCGTCACCGGGTCGCCTGGTCTGTGCTTTTCGAGCGCACCCCGGAGTTGCTGGACGGCCCAGAGCTGAGTTTCCTTGTCGCTACTGCGTGCAGCGTCTTGGAGCTGCGTTGGATAAGTTCTTGATTGAGCTTCGTTTGGAAACCGGGCACAGTCCCAGAATATGTGCCACTGGTCTGCCAGACCACACCACACACTTTACACACGTCCGTCGAATAAAATACTGGATGAATCCTGTGCAGCGTTGCCGGCTCGAGGATGAACCCGGTCTGGAGCGGTCGTAGTAGAACTGCCTCCTCCCGGCTCAGGCCCTGATGGGGGGGGGTGGCATGACCCGTCGAGCCAGGCGGTAAGCCTTGGTGATCTCGTTGTAGCTCACGAGGCGATCTTTGTTCGCGAACAGCCAGGGACGGTCGATCTCGGAGGAGCGGAGGGTAAGTGCTCGCCCCTCAGTGTGTGCCGTCTCGTTTAGGTTGGGTGCAGTTGCGCATTCGCCCATGTGCGCGGAAACAACTTGACACGAACTTCTCTGCCCTGGAGCCTTGCCTTGCTGATGATGGCGGCCGCCTTGGCGCAAAGGCGAGATTTCGCGTAGTTGCGTACGGCCATTCTCGAGTCACAGAGCACAGTGCAGCACTCAACCTCATAAATGGCCAGGGCTTCGGTTCACCGTACACTCGCAGTCGTGGTCTTAGTGCCCGTGGAGGCCTTAACGGCGACCGCGACGTAGCCTTCGTGCTGGTACTCTGCTGCGTCGACGTAACGCGCGTGCCCATCTTGGGCATGCATCTTGATGGGGGCTTTGGCCCGCGGTGCACGCCTCTCCTTGTTGTGCTCCGGGTGCACGTTTCTAGGTACTGAGCCAACGCATATGTGTGCCATCGGTTTCTCGTTTATGTCGTGCTGTTGGCGGTCCGGCGTGAAGGGGTTGTAGCCAAGGTTCTCGAGGATTTGGCGTCCCGTATTTGTCATGGAGAGACGTTCCAGCTGTGCCGCCAACTGCACCTCCGTGATTTGTTCCAGGGTATTTGGCACTCCTAGCTGTAGTAAGCGCGGAGTGCTCGTGGTTTCCATCAGGCCCAGTGCCGATTTGTAAGCCTTACGTATGAGTGTATTGATCTTGGCCCGCTCCATGACCCTCCAGTTATGGTACGTGGCCACAAACCTAATGTGGCTGATGACGAAGGTCTGGACGAGTCTCACGAGGTTGTCCTCCTTCATGCCCGTTCTTCTCGAAGAAATGCGGCGAATGAGGCGAATTGCCTCGGCCGTCTTGCTGTTGAGCTTGGCAAGGGTTTCATTGTTGCTGTTGTTCTTGTCAATGATCATGCCCAAAACCTTGAGTCTTGTTACTTCGGGGATGCGTTGCCCCGATGCGGTGACTGTTTTGATACGGTTGGCTTTGTGCTGCGGCGTATTGCCACTGCTTTTCGGTGCGAGCACGAGTAGTTCAGACTTGGAAGGCGAACAGAGCAGGCCAGTACCGACGAGATGCCACTCGATGGTGATGACTGCCGCTTGCAGTTGACTCTCGATGTATGCATCGCTGCTGCCGGCGACCCAGAGCGTGATGTCGTCGGCGTATATGGTATGCCGGACACCCATTCGCGCTAGCGCCTCTGCAACCCCAATCATGACGAGGTTGTAGAGGAACGGTGAGACGACCGATCCTTGCGGCGTGCCTGTGCTTCCGAGCATCTTCTTTTTAAGCTGTAGGTCCCCGCGTGGAGTTCTACCATCCGATCCGTTTAGGAAGCCCTTGATGTAGTTGTAGCTGGTTTCGCCCATGTTCAACTAGGAGACTTGTACCAACGTCGCCGAATGCTTTACCTTGTCGAAAGTACTCTGGAGATCCAGGCCAAGGATAACTCTGTTATCTGTCGTGCCTTCCTTGTCGATTATTTCCGCCTTGAGCTGAAGCATGGCGTCTTGCGTGCTCAGCTTGTGTCTAAACCCTATCATGGAGTCTGGATATAGGCCTTCCTTTCCGAGGTAGTCTTGCCATCAGCGCGCGAACACGCACTCCAGTACATTTCCCACACAGGACGTGAGCGAGATTGGACGGAGGTGTTTGGTGTCTGGGGGCTTGCCCGGTTTAGGAATCAGGATGTTCTTAGCACATTTCCAGTGGCACGGCAGCTTGCCCGATCGGAAGCACTCTAATAGTATTAGGCAAGGGCCTCTATCGATGGTTCGTCTAGGTTTTTAAGCATCTTGTTCGTGACCAGGTCCGGGCCGGCTGCCGCGCGGGTGTTTAGCTCGTGCAGCGCAGCTCACACCTCCGCCATCATGACGTCCCGGTCTAGCCACGCATTGGGTGACAGTGCGTATGGTGGGTGGCGCTCCGGGGGGTAGCAGGTAGGTATTCGTCCTCCAGCTTTTTGAGCACAGCGTCTTTACTTTTCTGCTGCACCACTGCGTGCATGAGCCTAGCGAGGCGGACTCGTCGCTGCGACTTGGTTTTAGCCTCGTCAAGCAGGTGTCGTAGGAGGTTCCACGTTCTGCCATGATGTAATTGTCCGTTGGCCTTGTTACAGATCTCGTTCTACTGCTGTCTGCACAGGAGTTGGCAGTGCATCTCGATGGCCCGATTTAACTCGGCCACTTTCTTGCACAGTTTACGATTCAGTCTATGTTTCTTTCAGCGTTCCATGATGGAGAGTTTGGCCTCGTTGAGGTGGGCAAGGCATTCACGCTTACTGTGTCTTCGTCGGTCTCCACGGTTTTGGTGGCTGATCACACGGGTTGGCGAAGCGCGGCGGACCACTCACCTATATCTCGGATGACCCGACAATCCTTGGGTTTGTTCTGTCGGGAACAGTCCAAATCTGTCCATTTGTGCAGCGCGGTGTTACCCCCGATCGGGCGGGTATCGTGATCTCGAGAATGTAGTGGTCACTGCCAAGATCAATTCCGGTGTTTGCCCACGAAATCTTGCCTGTTCGATCGTTCTTAACGAAAGTGATGTCTGGTGTAGTGTCCCTTGCCACAGAGTTGCCTATCCTGGTGGGGATGGTGGGGTCCGTTATGAGTACGTATTCGTTTTCCAGGGTGCTTTGCAGCAGGTCTCTGCCCTTGATCGCGTCTCGGAGGTAGCCCCATGCTGTGTGCGACGCGTTAAAGTCGCCACCGATCACGAGCGTGCTGCCCCTGGCCTTTGTGCTGGCCTGGTGGAGGAGGGAGCGGAATTTCTGGTGTATGTGCTTGGGGTTGCTGTAAACGTTGAGCAGGAACAGGCTGCCCTAGCGTTGCTTCCTCGGTATGATCTCCGTAAAGGTGTACCGAGAATTCATGTTTCCTTGCTGGATCGTGTGCCCCACAAATGTGAGACCCTTGCGGACGAAAGTACACACACCACGGCCTTGTGCGGGGCTAACGCGCGCTTTGTACGCGGGGAGGGACGGGGCCGCCGAGACCGTGTCTTGGAGCATGATCACGTCTGGGTGCCTGTTAACCATGTTGTATTACCGCCTTCTTGTGATGAAAGCTGCGGCAATTCCACTGCCAGATCTTGAGATCCAACCGCCGTTTTACTGGTGCTGTTGGGTTGGCGGCCATGATTGCGTTAGGGTGAAGGGTTGTGGTTGTTCTTGGTTATTAGGGTGGTTCACGAATATTGGTGCAAAATATCGGGTGGCGTACGATTGGGCGTAAGGTCTGAACGATGAACTCGAACTTTGCTTCGATTTTCTTGAAAGCCGTGATAATGACCTCCTCCAGCTTGTTGAATCTCGCGTCAAACTTGGCTTCTTGCTTGGCCTCAAGCGTTGCTTAGAGCTGTTCCGCTTCTTTGCGGGATCTCCGCGACTCGAGCGCGTGTTTCTTGGTTACGGGCTCAGTCTCCATTTCATCTTGGGGTTCGGTCGTTGACATTTCGTCCGCGGGTATAACCTGTGGTCTTGACTCTGTGACCGGCGGTGGGGTTGGTGGCGACTGAGTCGGGGATGGCGACGGTGCGGGGATGGGGTTCGTAGCGGTGGGTTTCGATATACGCAGTAACTTGCGTATCTCGGCGATTTCCTTCGTCAAGATGTTAACTGAGGCTTCCAGTTCGATGTTTCGTTTTCGTAGTGAGTCATTTGCTGCCTTGAGACCGTCCATTGCTTCGTCATTTCGCCTCGGTGGCGGCGTGGTCGGCGTGCTTCTGCCGCTGTCGCTCTTAGTTACGTCGGCCCAACTCACGCGATCGCGTGACGGTAACCTGTTGCGGCTGAGGCTCCGTTTGTTTTTGTCGCAGCTGCTGTTTCTTCGTGATGATGCGCGACTCCTAGAAGGAGCCCTTCACTTGCGCGGGGAACGTGACCCTTCCAGGCGCGGAAATGAGCTTGCCGAGAGTTGCTGCTGTTGCTGCTGCTGCTGGTCGGCGCGACGCTCCCACTGCCGGCTCCGGACGACGTACGGTGTCTTGAATTTGCCCTAGCAAAATCGGTTTCCCGTTGGGTGAACGCCTCCGCCCAGTTTACACTTAGGGGTACAAGTGTGGTCCTCCGTGGGATTGGTCGCGCCGCAAGCAAGACACGCGTAGATGGTCGGTGTGGGGCATACGTTTCGCCGGTGGCCGACTTTGCCACACTGCTGACACGCGTCTATTTGCTTGCGATACAGCCTGCACGGAATTAGGGTTACGCCGTAACGAACGAAGTTCGGTACCCTGTGACCTTGAAACGCGATTATAACTGTGGTCGTGTTTCCGATGCGCTTGGCTCAGACTGCGAGGGGGTTGCGGTTTTCACGATGTTCCTGTCTATTTCGGTGGCGCCGTCGTCCATCGGGATGCCGCGTATGACGCCCTTAACGGTGTCGTGCGGCGCCGTGCAATAAGCGCCAACTTCGTGGAGCTTGCCTTGTACTTGTATCGCTTGAATTCGGGCGTATTTTGCTGCGTATTCCTCGCTGGGAGTACTCACTACCGTGATGTTTTGCTGGACGTTGGGGCATATAGTGTCCCTAGTACCCACCGCGCTCTGGATGCCTGCCGCGGCCACGTTGGTGGTGACGGTCTTGAGAATGTCGAGGCCGCCCCTTGGCCTCACCACTATCTTGATTTCCTCCGTAGGCATGGCGGTCATGAGTGCCGCACGAGTCGCCGATACACGGGCGCTGGTGGATAACTTCGATTTCGAGCTCGTATTGCCTTCTCGACGGTTAAGCTTACCGTTCGAAGCGCGTTTCCAAAGTCTTGACAGCGATCGCAGGCCTGGGTCCAGCTAGCTTCATCGTGGTATTCTTCGTGCGAAATATCCTCGCCCCGCACTTGCATGCACATTTTGGAGTACGAAGGCCCCGCTAATTGAGTGGAAGTCTCCATGTCGTTGTCGAAGAGTACGGGGTAGACCAAGCGAGCCCTGGGTTCGCTTAGGCTTAGCGAGTCTATGTGGCGAAAAGTTCGATAAATTGGCGAAAAAACACACCTTTCGGTAAAAAATCGGTATCGGTGGAAGCCAATATCACCTTCGCGCACACATTGATAACACGAAACCCGAGGTTCGACTTGAACGACGTTGTATTGGAGACACGAGAGTGCAAAAAGCTGGGCAAGTTGGTTCTAACTGTTCAAAAGAACCAAGACGCAAGACACGGGAAGGATAAGCACAAACACACCCCTGGACTAACAAGTGACTTATTTCGGGAAAACAAGACATTTATAGGTGATTCCCGCCACGCGCACACTTTAGCCAACGTGAAGCAATGTGGTTACGTTGATAAAAACAAATATTATTTATCCGTTAAGATCATAGAAGGATTTCTGACAGAAGTCTTTTTATTTTCTCTTATTTAAAATGTCTCGATTAGCTCGCGCTCACGTCTAGATTTTGTCCGACCTACATAGCTGGCGATGTGAAACTGGGGAGTACAATCCAGGCAATTTTTTGCGTATAAAGCTAAATTTGAGCCCGTGCCTGAGCCCAAAGTGGTTCCGTTATGGCACAGCTAATAATTACTGCACGCACTTGTTTTACCGGTGTATATTTTTTCGCAGGACCATTGGACTGAATAGGGTACTCCTACTGCACTTTTCCTGAACATGGTTTGGTCGTTGCTCTAACAAGGGTCGAGTTTCCGATGGGCACGAGAGATTTGGGGATACATACCTGAAAGATTCCGAAGGGCAGAAAACACCATGGTGACCCCGCCATGGTGACCCCGCGGCGACGCCGTGACAGGGAACGATGACCGGAGAAAGTGCTGCGGTCGGAAGTCGGAGGAGCATGTGGCGGTGCCGCATATGCTGGACGCAGAGCCTCTGAGGAACGATATTGCGCCCTCCACCCGTACGCCCGGGAAGAACCGGTGGCACGTGGCACGCGTCGGCGACCATAACGTGCGACATGGCCAGCGCACCACATGACAAGTGAATGGGGCGGTTGTACTGCGTGCGCCACGCGTTCAGGTATTGGGTGCCAACTCTAGCTTGAGAAAGCTGTATTAGAAAAGCCTGGGACTGGAAGGGCATTGTGTGTGGAGTAGAAAGCCGTCCAGCGCCGTCGGCATCAGTAAAGTGAGAAGCCACTAGCACATGTTACCCCAGTGGTTGCTGTGAACCTCAGCGACTTGCTCTTAGATGACGAGCCGAAGGGTCGGCGCAGGTGTAGTACGTGGCCCGGAAGGACTTGGAACATGGGAACGTTGACCGACACCTTCTTTTTCACTGACCATTTCGTCTACCCTAGCAGCATACAATGATTCATGAGGTGGATGTCTATGCACAAAAGCGACTCATTTTGCACGAGCAGGCCTTTTTCTTCCGCAGCTCGTGGTTTTATTAGCAAAAATTTATAAAATCTCCTATTAAGTGCGTGTATTTCGCAAGAAGCATCTAAAATGCATCGCCATGGCTGCCCTTCATAAGGTGTTTGATCTTCTGAGTTTCTGCCATAGCAGAGTCGCCCCACTTGCAAAGGTAGCGTACACCTCAGTGAAGTCTTCACCAGTATTCTGTGCCCCTAGACGTAAACGCTGTTCGGCGCCTAGCTTGCGCACCGCGGGGTAGCGGAAAATATCAGTGAAGCTTGCCGTGAACGCAACCGAGGTAGTGATATCTCGTTAGTGGTTGGGATACTAAAGATTGGTCCCACTCGTGAGGTAAAGGATGCCCTTGACAAGCTCAATGGCATCGTGCCACCTGTTATGAGTACTGACTCGCTCTTACGGAAAGTGCCAGTCTTCAACGTCGTGATCGTCTGCCACTTTGAAAATGGCGCTTTCACGTTTGCGAATCGTCCCAGCACGGACGACCACGGTACCTAATGTTGATACGATTCGTCCGTCATGGTGGGCAGCAGGCGGTTAGAGAGCTCCATGTTTGATGTCGCACGCCGCACCTTTCACCCATTGCGAGGGGATGTATTGCCAGGACAGTCACTGATCGACTGTTTTATTGTAGGGTTTAATGTGTCGATGCAACGTAGGTGATGAGGCGCGTCGTAGTGAAGGGCTATGGATTAATTTTGGCCACCTCGGGATATTAACGTGCGCACAAATCAGGTACACACGGGAGTTTTTGCTTTTCGCCTCCATCAAAAAAGCGGGCGCCGCGGCCGGGAATCGAACCCTTGTCCTGGTGCTCGGCATCGCAACGTCCTAGCCACTGAGCCACCGCGGCGGGTACAGACATTGAACCAAAGATGTCGCTAATACAAGCAGTCACTCTTGCAGTGGACTAGCTTTAACTTCTCTTGTCGAGGCCAGCACTGTCGATCATTTGTTGGATGGGTGATGACAATCGCGGAGCGGCGGGCACATGCGCTTGTTAGCCTGTTGTTTTGCCTAGTCCTCCTCCTTCTGCTCCTCCTTATTCTCCTCGTAATTACCCAGGGCCCACTAGGGCCACTGCAGGAAATTTTCTTTCATTGACCTCCAGCCACTCTTGTCCGGCGCTGCCAGAGCCCATTCCTTGCATCCAAATTTCCTTTTTAGATGCAGAGCATCTGATTCACTCGCCTTGTCCCTCCGGCGTCATCGTCGTTGTCGTCGTCATCGGCGTTGTCCACCCCTCCCCCATTCTCCTCACCGCGCCAGCTGCGCTCTCCGCCGCTCACCCCTCTCCTCTCCGATAGCGAGCTCTCTCGCGAGGGGCATTGGATTGGATTCGATTCGACTGGCTTGGGTTTGCTTGGCTTGAATTGGATTCGATTTGGATTGGATTGGATTAAAGTGGATTGTGTTGGATTGTGTTGCGTCATAGCCGCGGCAGACGCGCTGGGGCCGGCGGATGTGCAGTACTCTCTCTTCCGCGGTTTCCTCTCCTTCGGGCGCTCTGCGCATATAACCGGTGTGCCCTTCTCCGGCGAAGCAACGTCCACGCTTGGCTCAAACACCTAGAGTCAACGCCGCTTTACAAATACGCCAACGTCGTCATCGACTGGGACCGGTTTACGCAGTCCCCTCAACGTTATGCGCGCTATAAAACGCGGTCCCTTCGCCGCTCCGCCTATGCGTCGCATCTACACATTGGTTACCGCGAGGGGAGGTGGGAGTTTTTTTCGTCCGCCCATCTTAGTAATGGCCTTTGCCTTCTATACCCGTTTCTCCATGGGTACTATGTTACCCCTGTGGTCCACCAGTTGTCACACCACCCCGATTCAAGAAGTAAGAAGCGCCGTGTTCCAATCTAACGGTGCGGTCAGGAACCCATTCGGTATGGTTCCTGATCGGACACGCACAACCCTTTTTTTTCAGGCTTCCCGAATGTCCCCATGTATGAATTTCTGCTTAGTCCGGAAGTAAACATTATCGCGGACACATGAGAGGCTAAAATAAATAGCTGTAACCATGCTACGAAGGACCTTTGGGCACAAACAGCACTTTCTCACTTGAGAAGAATCAGCCCACCCTGGTGTAGCAGGTAGCCCGCCCCCCTCAACTAAGCGACCTAGTCCTCAGTTCAATTTATTTATTGGTTTCTTTGGTTGTTTGTTTCTTCTGTTTGTTTATACACTGTGCAATTCTATTAGATAATCATGCCAGAGGAAAAAATCAGAAAATATACGTTACACAACCCAAAACCTCATACAAATTGTTATTCAGAACAATGGTACTTTGCGGAAGCAAGCGAACTGTTTCAATACATCCTGGCAACAATTTAGCAGTAAAAGAACGATTTAAAGGCACAATAAAAACGTTATGATGTTTTTAAGCAGCTGTTGCAGGAAAATATTTAGCCGAAGAGTGCAGACCATTCCCATGCAAAGACAAAAACGAATGGTTTATGCGTTGAACTCAGGCTATTTCGCAAATTTATGAGTACCAAGAAGAACAAAAAATTACAGCAGCCAGCAGGGCAATCATATTCTCAATTTGTTAGTGAATGCCCGTGGCGAAATGAGTATGTTTTCTAATAAAGGCAATAGTCTTTCGTAAGCTACTTCAAAGCAAAAATTCTGGTTTGTCTGTCTGTTTGTGCCTCGATTCATCCACCCGGTCAAAGTAAAACAAAAGCTGCGCAATAGTCTTAAATACCCAAAGCCAATTCTAAATGACTAAGTCCGGTGTCAATGTTCGTACTTGTCAACATTGGTGAACAGATCAAGACATTACGCGAATATAAGGCAGAAAATCAACACAAAAGGAATTTTTGCAGTGTTCCTATAGAAAAGAATTTATGTATGCTTGATTTTTGCGAAACGAAATACTACATCCACTGCAGAAAAAAATTATTCTTGTTGCCTGCTGTGCCCCGCGCCACTGTAGCTTCTGGCGGCTTTTTAAGAAATCAAGCGGCAACAGTAGTGAAAGGTTCCAATAGGTAGGTTTCATGTTCTGCTTAAAACACACGTGGAGCTGGGCAACGTGTTTCTGGAAACTTTGATGTAGGGTGCCTCAATTCTCGCGCGTCTTCGCCGTACGGCAGCACCGGCATTGAGGAACTCGGCATTTAGCAGTATAATGCGGTAAATTTAAATTGACTTGAGGAAAAATCTAGCGTGCTTACCTTGGGAGGTGCGCGACAGAAGAATAATAACACGAGAGGTAAGCAGGAATGAAAAGGGAGGTATTTACTTGACAAACGTCGACGAAAGACCATCATCTTTCGTCGACATTTGCAACGAAAAGAGCAGATATGCGGCCAATTTTGATACATAATTAAAACTTCTACCTTTACCGGCTTGTTAACTCACTGGTACAATGGTTTCTATCGCGCAAGTTCTGGGGGCTGTTTGAGTTGTGAAGGCCTGGTGTTATTCTAAGGTCCGCATGCTAATCAATTGCCTTATATTTGTTTTGCATCAAAGCAGTAGCTTTCCTCTGTACTTATTCCAGTTTATTCATAAGTTTGTTCGTAAAAGAAAACTATTGTATAAGGGGTCAATCCCCCAATTCGTAACTTTAAATGACGAGTACGAAGGGCCAGGGAACAAGAGGGAGACGAAGATCTTAAATTCGCAGCCACACACAGGCCAACCACGGGACGCAACAAAAATCAAAGATGGGCAGCCATGTATACGAGTGAGAAGTGCGGCTGAGATAAATGGGGCCTATCGGAGCATGTCACCAGTGCACAGGAGAAAATATTGAAGCCCGGGACACGCGCACTGAGGGGGCTTGAAATACCCAGGCGAAGAAAGCAGCGCGCGAACTTGGAGGAACAAGACAGAGGGATGTGACCAAGTCATCCACCACGCCAGCTAATCTTCGGCAGGAGCGAGCCGACGTACTATAGGCTCGGCTTCCTAGTCGCACCACCATCCTGTGCATTAGCGGCCACAGCAGCGACAATACGGCACGTCTGACCAGCGTCTACGCCCTGTGGAACTACGCTTCGATTGCCTCACCCGGGCACATTTCTGGGCCTACCGAAGGACTCCTGCGGCGAGGTCTCCCACAAAGGTAGCGACCCAGGGCCTTCGTTCCAATGCGTGGCGTAAGCACGCGCCGCCCCCACAAAGACCGCCCACTGAGGGGCCGGCAGCACCACACCGGAGGACTGCGGCTACCGCCTCCCCGCGGACATGCAAAGTCGACGCCACGTCAGCGCCGGCAACAGGGGTAGGCCGGTACAATAGGGACCCATATTCGCAGGACTGGATTAGAGGCTTCTTGCACAAGACGCTGTAGAGGAGATACCTATATACGTCAGGATTATTAATTGATGAATTTTTAGGACTCTTGGATTCGACTGCGTAGAAACGTTATAGTACCATCTTTTTGTTTGGTTTGAACTGCCTTTTAATTATTTATTTAGAGGTTCAGTGTTTGGTGGCTTTCCGCTATTTCTGTCTTGAGTGACTTGCTTCAGCGTTTTGTTGTAGAGAATGTTTGTTTTTTCATCCAACCAATAGCTCTCCCTGATTGATTCCTCTGAAGCGGCCGAGGCACCAACTTGACAGAAACGAAGCCACACTGCGAATCACAAAGTTGCCTTTCAAATGTTTTATAGGCGATTATCTTGGTTTTTGGTGTCGCTGGCCCTGTCTCTGCGAAAGCAGTCGGCGTATGGAAGCAGATGTCACGTTAGTGGCATTTGATTCCCACCTGAGGTCATGTGTTACATATCCGCCCAGATATTTTGGCTCATTATGGTCTGCCAGAAATATAATATTTACGGTGGAAAAAAAATTTGGTATCAAGTGTGTTCAGATTAGTGGTAGAAGAAATGATTTTGTTCGTTTTCCAGTAGAAGCACCTAATGGTCACTGATTGTAAGACGCTGTTTAGTAAAATATCCTAGGGAATTGATGCCGTCATAAACACTGCGCCATCCTTAAGTATACTGAAGAAAACTCTGATGTCTGAAGACAATCATTTATTAAAATAAAAACAAAAGATGAGCCAGAACACTGCCTTGTGGTAAACCGGATGAATTGATGAACTTCTTGAGTAGCTTCAACCTAGTGTGATAGGTCAATAAATGAGGTCTTTAATACTGTCAGTCATTGGGACTCCTATGTTTGCTTGTAACTTTGTTTAAACGTTTTTAAGGGGTACCCGATTCAAAGCCTATGAGAAATCAAGCATAACAAGATGTGTTTTCTCCTCACGGTACATGCTTAATGAAGGGCTCGAATCAATTGAATTTGGGTCATAAGTGAGACTTCTCGACGGAAACCGACTTGAAATGGCAATAAAACGATTTGGTGGTTATGAAACGTCGCTACGTGCGTAAGACAGACGTGTACAAGCAGTTTTCGTGTTGTGCTTATAGAAAAAATTGCTGTAAACTTCCAATGAACTTTAATTACAACTTTTTTGAACCGGGATCCCTTTGGCTATTTTCTATTCCACGGGCAGCGAACTAGCTGATAGCGATTATTTTAAAGATTGTACATGAATGTTTCCGTTTCATTGAACGTATGTTTTTAGGAATATGTGGATATATCGTCTCGCACCATGATGAAGTTTGTTGAAAAAAATATGTAAGCATTTTTGCATGGTTTCAATCACAATAACTGTTTGTCAGTCTGGAGTATTTTGTGTCCCATTTTCAATACGTTAAATTATGATATAATCATGGATATCGAAGTAATCTGTATAAAAGGTCAGAATGCAATTACTAAAAATTGGAGATATTCAGTTAAGCGATCTTGAGATTCGTACTTGAAGCATCTCCGCCTAGTTGGTGGTATCTCCTACAATACCACTCCGTTCGCCTGTGGGGCATAAAAAAGTTGCGTGTTTGTTCCGTTGAGCGCTAAGTTTAAGCCCAATGTTTATTAACAATGCCACAGTATTGCGGAACGACACCGAATACAGCGGAGTCCGATTTGCCTACATACCTGGCTAATAACTCGGCCCAGTCCCGCCTGGCGCTGCCTGATGTTCCAGTCACGTATCTTTGACTGGTCACTGCGGCGCGGTATTTTCAGACGCTGTGTTATTCACAACACTGGGGCGGCGTCGTGTCACTGACCAGCAATGGTGAGCAAAATTTTTTTTTCGTGGCAGCGTGGTATGAAGAAGTAGGCAGCCAAGCCCCACGCCGCCGTCAAATCTTTCCTTTTCATGCTGCCGTCTCGGAGCAGATACAAAAAATACACCTGCAACTGACCAACGAAGTCAATCCGTCTGTCGTCTCGTTTCAAACCGATCGTGGTAGTTCTCCTTGACCTCGCAATTGGCGTTTGCTTATTTGTACACTCGGCGTTAGTAGGTAAGCAGGTTCTTGTGTACGCCGGCATTCGCACATCTTTTCACTGCAATCTTGCGCTAAGCGGAATATTTCAACAAAATCAAAATATAAACAGAGGCTATAGTCTGGGGTGAGGCATTTCAATCTAAATTATTCCCCGCCAAGAGCAGTGTCTCACAAACGAAGGTAAACACCCCAAGAGCCTGAATATCATTATTATCGATTTCCGTATCCCTGCCGAGGCGCAGACTTTAGAAAATCACCCAAGGAAGCTCCACCAATCTAGCACTTCAACAGTCAAGATTCCTGATGGCACAAATTGCAGTGCGGGAAAGTGAAGCGACGCTGCGACATCTTTTCACGCATTTCATGTGTTCATGGGTTAATAAGCTGCTGGTGCTCCTGCAAGCGCTATCTTTGTACTTACGAAAGTCTGATCTAATAATATAGGCCACCTTTATTTTACAGTTGTCCCTTTTAGACCATGACTTCGAAACCATCGCAGTGATTCACTTACTCTACGGCTGTCTTAAACGTGGTATTTAAAAGGTTCAGACTTGCAGCATTGTTGTACTCCAGTATGCCGATGGCGATAATCACTTTCAGTGAAGCATCTGACTGTAGACCTTTGAGTTCCTGCAGAGAAAGTGGTGGCGATTTGAGAAGTGTAAAGCGAAAAAACTGCACCAGAGAGACTTCGGAAGGGCAGTATCAATCGTTGTCTCACTAGACTGCGCTAGAAAGCACAGTACTGTTGTTACGGTGACGACAGAAATGCGAGTACAATTTTGAGCCGCAACCTTTCACATGAACCTTATCACAAGGAACGGGCCCTCTTGGCAATCCAGTCTGCGTACGCCTTTCCCACCTTTTGGAAGATATCCTTGCTTGGGCTACCTAAAGGCAAAAATATTGGTCGGTCTGTCTCGCATTTCTTTCCACCGCCACACAAATAGGTGCAGAAATTGAGACAATCGTTCACTAATGAGTAAGCATTCTTACACCGCCTATTTCTTTGTTTACAGCCAGAGTCAGTTATGAGTAGCCCTACACATTTTCGAGTAAACCTGTTTTTTTCGCGCAGGAGATGTACCCTCACACTGTTACACCACTTAATTGCCTCAACTTCACGAGTTATGCCTTCTTGTGCCGATGCAATGTTTTTTAATTCCCTTCGTCCAAGTAGCCGATTTACGCTAATAAAAAATCAAATGTGTCAACTCTGTCTCTTATGCATTTTGGTGCAAATATAATGAGTTTCATGCTCGGTTTGTTGTCACGATTTTAAAGCAAAGCTTTTTACCTCTATCCCCCAAGGGTTCTTTCGCGACTGTTGGTGTCACCAGAAAACTCCAGCGAACAAATAAAAGCATATACTGGCACCGCCGGGAACCGAACCTGGAACTAATAGACTAACAAAGCGAGAGCCCGTTGTCTTAGCGATTTAGCTACGAGCCCAAGCGAAGATAGGGAAGACAGTTGGTGTACTCACAAAGCAGATCTACGGCTTTACCCCCTGCGTTCTGACTGAATGCCACGTGAAAGTGTCACGCGACCACACACGCCCGTCTAGCGGCCCTGTGCGCACCTTGCTCATGTGCTAAGAGTTACAAAACTTAAAGGAAGCTCACACCAATGCACGGCATCTCACTTCTAGTACGCCAATGTGCTAAAGGCTGTTGCCTCCAGTGTTCACGTAAAAAATCATAGCTCCTTGTCGTCCGCCCTCACGCCAAATCAAGGAATACATTCAAATACTCCTTGATGGGCAGGCCATCACTCCAAGCCCCAGCATGAAGATCCTGGCGTACATCTCGAGGATAACACCAAGAGTGACGTCTCCTTGCAGCGCTTCAAAAACAGCATTAATCAAATCATACACATGATCAGGCGAGTTTCCACCAAGAAGAGAGGCCTAAAGGAATCCGGTACCTATGAATTAATTGAAGCTTTTGTCCTCTCGAGAATCACTTACGTTAACCCCTGCCTTCTTCTCGGAAAGGAGGACACAAAGATACTTTATGTAATGATTAGAAAGGCGGTCAAGCAGGCCATTGGTCTTCTCATGAGAGCGTCAACAAAGAATCTGCTTAGCACGGGGCTCCACAACGCGGTGGAAGAGCTGATAGGAGGCCATCTTTATAACCAGAAGGTCCGACTAAGCACTGCCGTTGGTAACCGTATGCTTCACCAGATTGGCTGGGCACCCCAGAATGTCACTCCGCTTGACATACTCCCAGACTGTTGGTGACTAAAACTGAAGATGCGCCCTTTGGTTAGAAATATGAAGCCCTGACATGACGAGGGTCACCGAAAAGCACGGGCTCAAGCGCTAAACACCATCCTCGGTGGGGATCATGCAGTTATTTACACAGACGCCTCCAAACATCGAGGGCAGCAATACGCCATCATCGTGGCTACCTCCAGAACCAACCTCATTGCGTGCACCTCGCTTAGAACCCAAGAAATGACGGAAGCAGAATAGGCAGCCATTACCTTGGTTCTCACTCAACGAGGGGTTCGGAGGGTAGTCACCGATTCCAAGCAAGCTTACTGGGATTACCTGTCGGGTTGGGTATCCTGACCTGCACTGCGCGTGCTAAAAAACCACTCCCCAAAGGGTTCCATTCAGCTCATCTGGACACCCCCTCACACTTCAAAGGAGAGCAATGCGCCCACCCAACAAGCCTGCGCTTTTACCTCCCTTGCTGTGGAGCCGCACGAGGACAGAGACCCGCTTGTCACGTTCAGCGCAATAACCGAGGATTATGGCGTTCTGAAACAGACCGCACCTTTGCTTTACCCTGAACTTTCCAGAGAACAACAAACTACCCTACGGCTCATACAGTCCGGGCTCCTTCCCACAGCTTACGCGTATTCACTTATTGCATCCGAATCACTACGACGCTGAATGTAAATTTTGCTCAGAAGTAGGAACACTCTGCCCGTAATTGGCGTGGGCGACTTTAGCCCTGAGCACCAGGCTCTCTTTCCACCGACTACACAACAAGAGCAATGGGAGATGCTGCAATCCAGGCCCTCTCTACCTACTCAGCTTCAGCGGGTGCACAGAATGGCCCCGCAGAAGAAGGAATCACTCCAGAGGCTAGCTACACTCTGGGCTGTTCTCAAATCTGAACAGAAGTATTTCTTCCTCCTCGTCATCCTTCTCTGCCGCAAATCTCGTCGCCTCTGTCCGCTGCGCAGAGGCGAAGAAGTCAGATCGTCTAACACCGGGTTGGAGCTTACTTTAATTTTACAAAAAAAAGTCTCCACTCTTGTGCTACACCAATACAACTCAACCAAACACCGTTCATGCATTGATATAACCTTACCAAGAATATTTCTTTTAAATAATAAATCGTGTGGTTAAGCGCATTTCACATTTATCTGGTATTACTATTTAACTATTTAATTGAATTTAAGTGACGTGGAATGGGTAATCTTGATGGGTGCCGTATACAGCTTTGCTTTGGGCGACACGTTGATATAGACAAAAGAATTAAAAACCACTAAATCTAGTATCAGTGTTCACACTTGTAAACATTGTTAAGCAAAAAGAAAACCGCTCATTTTCAGCAAGACATCTATACATAATTATATTATACGTTATATTATACATATTATACATACATATTATATATTATTTCATATTATATTATATATGTTATATTACACATAAAAATAAATCACAAGGCTGCTTGCTTTTGCGACAGCAGTTTAAACAATAGGCACTAAAAAAATCTTTTTGAGCTCAAATTACAAAAAGAGCTTGCGACGATCTTTCGTGGGAGTGTTTCATGTTAAAAAGTAAGGAAAGGTTCCAGTAGGTGGCGCTAACAGTGAAACGCGTCAAAATTGAAATACTTGAGCGGTCCTCCACAGTTTTTAACTTGGGAGGAGGTAAATGGGAGCGGAATTGAGGGAGACGTTGCCCGTAATGATAACAAAGGCGATGTGGGGCGGCACGAGACTATTGTCTTTTGACGACATTTCCAATGGAGCGAGGAGATAAACGGCCAAATTCGTTAAACGCGAAACTTGTGGTCTGTCTGTGTGTCTGTCTGACCCCGGGTTTCAATCAAAATTACAACAAACCCCTCGCTCCCGGGCCTCCGTCTCGTGGCGGCATTCCAAGAAGTCCCGCAGTAACGAAACGTTCCAGTAGGAGGCGCGTCAGCAGTGGGACGAGGGGAAATTGAATTAAATTCAGCAAACCTCCAGCGCATTTGTAGTGAGAAGAGTGAGGCGGGAGGAGAAGGGTGTGAGAGGCGGCCGGTGGAGAGAGGAGAAAGAGATACGTAGCAGGGCGGCTTAAGACTATCGTCTTTCGGCGATATTTGCAGCAAACGGAGCAGATACGATAGCACGCGTTTGTTTGGCTTTATCAGAAAGCAAAAGCCGCCCGAGCTAGAGGTCGAAAGGCGATAGGTCCCCGTGTGGTGGCATATCCGCGCTTTTGGTGGTGTCAAACGTTGCGAAACGGCCGGACGGATCGGTGGGCAGGTATAGCAGTAACACAACGCCAACGAATGGACAGGAAGAGCTGACCGAGTCTAAAGAAGCTTTTCAATCCTGGTGTGATCTCCACCTCCTCTTCATCCTCCCGCTCCTCTTTCGCAGCAGCTTACTCAGCAAATTACATTTACCCTAGAGTGGCATTATTACAGGACCACAATCTATAGCACTTACTTCAATCACGAGACGGGCATTGGCAAACATAGTCTTCAATTCGGCGTCAGGACCCCTGACATTGAGGAGTCCATAGTGCTTGATGTTATTGGCTGCGAGCGAGTTTAGCTGCGCTTTGACGGCCTTATGCTTTAGCTGGAGTGCTGTGACGTAGCTGAAAAAAGAATCAAAGAAAGATCTTACGCTACGATTTTTTTCTGCTGGAGAGATATTCAAACGCATGCCCAGTTTTGCTCATCGGCATACCAAACACGATGTGAGGTTTTTGTTAAGTCAGACACGTGGTTTACACAACATATTTGAAACCTCTTCCGCACGAGAGCGCAACCATTGAGGAAACCGCGGCTTGTTTTAGCGCTCCAGTAAAGTGGTAACCGTTATTTGCGAACTCCGCTGCTTTCACTAAGAATCACTAATGCAGTCTAACATCTACTCACTGTATCACTCGCACCTGAATGCTGAAAAAATAACTAGATCTTGTTCATTTATGTTTAGTGACGAAGGCTGGCCAACATTAAACTCCCATATGTCGTGTGCAATAAAGTCCTGTTAAGAGAAATATTTAAAATTTACTTGATTGGTTCAATGCAGTCACAAACCTTCGCTGTGGGCAAGTAGGAAAGAAGGCTCCCTCTGGCGTGCTCCTAATACGGGACACTAAAGTTGGCGCCCAGTGATCGCTGCTCGCCTGTTAGCTTGCTACTTCACGGCGGAATATAAATGTGATCCGCATTTCTATGCACAAGATCCTTTAGTTACCGTTACTCTGGTTAATGCGCAATTGAAAAGCGAAAGCGGGATGATACTTTATTTGCATTGCGCCTCATTGTTTCGACAAATGGAAGCATCGCCAAATGCCAATCCCTTGGTGTTTCACATACAGTGTTTACCCGTGGCTTGTCTGCCGGAATTCGGAGTATAGCCGTAGGTGTTCTCTCCGCCGTGCCTGTTTACGCGCATTATGTACGGCAGCATTGTGATCATTCACTTTAGTCGAGCATTTACTGACCGAGCGTCGAAAGAGATTCCGAGACCTGTCTTCTGGAAGTACTTCGCTTGCTGTTGGAACAGCGTCCAGCTCAGTTCGACTTCAGTGAAAGTGATTTTGTGGTTGAAGACGCCAACTTCGGTGTAGTAGAGGTAGTCACATAGTCCATCCTTCGGGTACATATGCCGCACCACCGCATATGCTCCAACGGTACAGATGAACTCCTTCACTGCAAAGTAAAGCGCGGAAAAACGCCTATCTCCATTAACGATCTCTTAACGAGTCAGATGCACACAACGTCGTGCTCCAGTGCAGAAGAAAAAACAGGCGTATTGGAAATTCGTGCAGACAGTTGAAGGGAAGGTGCATGCATGGAGAGATGAACAGGCTTCAGTTTTCCGCATTGCGGCCATGGCAATACGTAATACAAAACCATACGTAATACGTAATGCAAATGCTGACAATATACCACGTAATACAGTGGCAATACAGCAATACTTAGGTAATGCACCCATGGAAGACTTTGACAAGATGACCACGGCACCAGAATAAATGGTGTTCGTTAAGAATATGGGGTTATTACAACGTTCATTCGTGATTGAAAGTTTCCGGAACGAGTGATTATCATGATGTACCAAGATTGCAAGCGGGGCGAGTTGGTATTGGTTCATTGTGATTGAAGACAATCAGCGCAAATAAGACGAGGACGATGAAGGTAACACACACAGCGCGGCTGTGTCTGTTACCTTCCTTGCCCTCGTCTTTCTTGCGCTGGTTGTTTTCTACTATGATGTGTGGGCTCTAAATCACTTGTCTCGTGATCGCCATTAGTACGCAATTCTCTGTCTTTCATTTAAAACACGCGAAGTGTCCAGAAGAAACAACATAATTTGGGCGATCTATTTCAATTTATTTTGTTTACCTTTGATGTTTTTCTTGTTACGGAGACCAGGCTGACTGACGGAAATGGCCCGTCTATCCCGAATTACGTATGGAATGGGCAGACCCATCCGCATGGCAGGGGTGGGGCGTTGCCCTTTATGTTAACCTTATGATTCCTGCTGACGTAGTTGCACAATTTTTTAAGTGCGATGCACTTTATAAGCGACCCCGAACCTTCCGCCGTCCGCATTGCTCCTCCTCCTCTCCCCTAGCAACGGCGCGAGGAGCGGAGAGGAGCGTCTGTAGCAACGGCGCAGTGACGTCACACCCCACGTGACCCGCGCGCGCTCCGCCTCCCGCGCCGTGGCTGCGCGCGACCGCGCCGGCTCCCGCACCGCTCCTCGCGCCGTGACGTCACACTCCCACGTGACCGCGCTCTGGCGCCTTTGCGTCTGCTCCCCCTCTCCTTGCGCCGTGACGTCACATGCTCTGCAGCTGGCGCGCCTCTCCCCCCGTTAGGTTTGCACTCACCCTCGGCGCGCGCCTCTCCCCTCGCCTGGCAGCTCCCCCTCGCCGGTACTGCGCCTCTCAAGGCGATGGCAGAATTACTATGCCGTGTACTCTCGGCGCAAGAAATGCATTCGCACTTCCTCACGATTCCCTTCGGGGAGGTGGGGGCAATTTTTCACCTTAGCGTCGAATGCCCTACTGTGAATATCGGAACCACTACCATTGTTGTTATCTATCTGCCACCCGCAGGGAACAAAACCCATTTTTTTCATTTCTACAAGAAGACCTTTTTTGTGACTCATGCACGGACTACAGGAAATTTGTAAGTATGAATAATTTATATATAAACATGTTTGAAGATGACACTTCATCACCGACTACTAATGATATTTTCAATTCCTTTGCGTGAATGTGTCTTATTGCTAAAGCAACACTACTCACAGGAAAAACCACACCGCTACTGCGATTGTGTATCCCAAATATGCATTTACTTTAAATTGCTGCAGGTCTGTCATTACCTGAAATAAGTTATCTTTTGCCGATTTTTGTTTGCCTCCCTTAGCACAAAAAATAAAAACAAACAACGTTATCTGACGCTTAGGATTGATGAACACAGGTACAAGCAATTTCACTCCATCTTGAATAATACGCTTGGGCAGGTATTAGGCAGTACTACAAGAAAAAAAAAGCGAAGGCTGCGTAAAACGGGTTCATTGAAAAACGTTTTTCACGTAATGACTTTGCATTTCCTCTCAAGCGGATTAAAACAAGCCTAAGTAAAATACAGAAGCCATGGATTAGCGAAGGGTTGTTCGAAAAATTAAAAAAAACAATAACGTGTATCATGCTCTCACAAATACTCACAATACAAATATTTCTACGCTTTTGAAGATTTAGAGCCCAGCTTAACGGTGAGATAAAAAAGAAAAAAAACAAGGTATGAAAACGTATTTTCCCAAATTCATAATGACAAAAAATTCTCTGGGATGAGACAAATCTTTAAAGAATCATAGTAGGCCCATGCTTAGTAGAGAAGGGCCCACATGAGTGTTGGAATGTGATAGGTCTGCTTTAGTAATGAACACATATGATGTGAATAGTGGTAATTAGAGTGAACATCTTCGTTAAATTTGATTTATAAAGATCCAACGCGACCAATTTCGATAATGAATATTCAGTTGCCCTAACACGCATCTCACTGTCTGAAATAGAAACAATCATCAACAACATTACGACTAAGGTTGCCGTTGGTTTTGTTGAGTTAAAAGCAATCCCGATAAAGAATGCGTCTGACATCATATCTGCTATTTCAACCGTTAACATGGCTTTGGTATTTGACCCGTCTTAAAACAGCCAGAATATGTGCCGTCCATAAAAGCCGTAACATACAGCAGTTGTGAAACTATCGGCCCATTTCTTTCCTACCAGTCTTGTCGATGGTGTTTCAGAGTGCCATGAGATGTAGATGAGAAAACGTTTCCTAATAAATATTGTAATAAGCAATATGCAGTGCGGTTTCCAGCAAGGCTAGTCAACGGAAATAGCTCTGCTATAATGAACCTGGCATGCTTTTTCTGAGAATAAGCTATACACTTTAGGGCTATTTGTTGAGGTACGCCATGCATTTCATTCGGTATGCTGTGATGTTGCCTTGTCTAAATTTTATAAAAATCGTGTTCGAGGTATTGTGCTAAAATAATTTATAGCTACGTAAATAACCGTTACCAATTTGTGAAATTGAATCAAGCGTCGTCATCCATGTTAGTGAGATAAATTGTGCCCCAGAAGATTCATACTTGTGCCATTGCTTTTTATCGTAAACATAAATGACCTGTGCCGTATTCCTGACTTCCCTAATTTAACATGTGGATCATGACACCAATATGCATTTGACTCCATCTTTAGATTGTTTATTTTTTACCTAAGCAGTACACCAGGTAAGAAATGATGAAAAAATGTTGAAAACGTACCCAATTCGACAAAACCATCAATGCTTACCTCAAACAGTTATACTTCGAGCTACACCTAACTCTGTTACAGCTAAATACGAACAAAACCAAATACATACTTTTTACACCAACAAGGTGTTTTTGCATGAAAATATTGTGTTTTTCCTCTGAGCTATGCTTCGGTGCCTAAAAACGTAAAATCCGTAGGTATTTTCTTGGTTGTCTCTGGAACACATGTTGCTCGAACAGGGGTACAATTGAGTAAATCGAATGGTTCTTTATCAATATTGTAACGTCCGAATCTCTTATGGTTAAAGAAAGTTTGTTAGTACAAGATAATCTTCGATTTTAACTCAAGTGATCGCAAATTGTTATTGGGAACCACGACCACCGGCAGCTCAACACACTAAGTATACCCCAGAAAAAAATTTATGAGTCCTCTAAGAATATAAAGGCTCACCTTGACTACCACATAGTCGGCCCCTGTTTATAAAACACGACAGGCGGCGAGCAACCTAAATTTACTATTTAAATATTGTTACACTACATAAAAAGCAACGAATTATACCTCAGCCATAATTATGCTCAGAACACGCATTTTACTTTCCGTAAACCACACATTAGGAGAACAATAAGTAGAACAAGCTATGGTTACCAACACGTAGACACTTTCCCATTGTTTTAATAATTCCACCAACCAAAGAAGTAGTACGAAACACTACGTATTGTAAATATCATACAATTCTAATAATATTTCAAATTGTGTATCTGTAAACACCGCATTCGAATGTATCTAAATACGCTACTTCTGAGCACAGTTTGCCATTTTCTTCTTGCTTTTTGTGTGCCATGCTAATATTCTACGCTTCCGCTTATTACGGGACGCCTGCTTTTTTAAAAGCTTTGTTTTTTGTGTATCGCGTGCCTCAAAAATATTTTGGTGTACATAAGGATGTAAGTTGTGTCACGTTTGCATATTGTGTTCGCTATTCAAATGCATAGCTATTCAAAACTACTGTTGTGGTAGAAGTCTTGTTCGGGCTTATAGCATTTCACTTTTGCCCTGCATTTTCCGGCATTTTATTAAGTGCAATGCACTTCTCAAGCGACCCTGAACCTGCGTCCACCGGCGATGTCCGCGCACGTGGAGATGGGCGCGCGCAGCCTGACCGCTGACATAGCACATACCCACGTGGGGGATTGGCCAGGAATCTCCTAGTCTTCCTTGGCAACGGGGGGAGATGGGCGCGCGCTGCCTGGCCGCTGACATGGCACATACCCACGTGGGGGATTGGCCAAGAGTCTCCTCGTCTTCCTTGGCAACGGGGGGAGATGGGCGCGCGCTGCCTGGCCGCTGACATGGCACATACCCAAGTGGGGGATTGGCCCAGAATCTCCCCGTCTTCCTTGGCAACGGGGGGAGATGGGCGCGCGCTGCCTGGCCGCTGACATGGCACATACCCACGTGGGGGATTGGCCAAGAATCGGGCGTGAGAAGAGCTAATGCACCTGCTTAAAGGAGTACTGACACGAAATTTCAAAGCTGAGATCCGCTCTAGCAATCAAGTACAACGACAACACAAATAGGTGTCTGTGAATAAATGCATCTTTCTTTCTTTGTAGTTGTGTGTGTGTGTGTGTTCTCTCTTTCGCGAACATTACCGAACCGCGCAAATTCAACTCGTGCATTCGCACTTTCACATTCTTCCCCTCGGGGGAATGCGGGGAATTTTTTTTTTTACGCCGAGAGAAATAAACTTCAAACCAAACTTTTTCGTGTGATCTGCGAAATGCACCGCCACGGCCCTTCTTTCGTTTGACCAGTTAATCGTCTCCTTTATAATTCTATTCTTCTGCTTTATAATTCTCTTGTTTATTCCCGGCTGAAATACAGTGGCCTTGCCTGGGAAACAGCCACGTATAAAGTACACGAAATTCCTTCAGTTTTTTTGCCGCCAGAGGGCGCAGATGATCAAGTTTTGTATGGACTCAAGTTCTGAACCTCCAAATAAGGACTACCCTCACTGGCAAGTGAACAGTTTTACCATCATGCGTGTTACGTTATCTAGTACATTTCGGTACATAAAGTGCCTTCGGAGAATCTCTCTCTCCATAATTATCGGACTCTGGATTTCACGGCTACTCCGCTTCTGCTAAGCCTTCGACGCCAAAGTTCCATATTTTGCCTCCGGACATGCGGTCTGGCGCAGAGCCACCCCCCTTCCAGCGCCTAGCTCTTAGGGCCAAGAGGCCATCGAATTCGACAAACTGAATGGCCGCACTATCCTGCTGAAGAAGCCTGGACCATTTTCGTCTACTCGCGCTTCGAGCTCCTTTGAAGTTACCGCGCAACGCCAAGGCACCGTTACGGCTGCAGTCGTGTGAGCCCTCTGTTTTACCTACCACTGGCGCCAACACCCGCTGCGCCCCTCAACTACAGTTGCCAAAAGACAATTACACCGGCTTTTGACGACCCCGCTAAACCTCGCGGCCTAAACCTGCGATTTCCCCCCACGTTCTCCAAAGATTCGTAAGAGCAACTCCGATTCTAAAGCAGAAATCTTACCACCCCATCGTTATTCAAATACAGAGGTCCTTAAATTTAGTCGTCGAAAGTGAACCCAACCCTAGTCATGCCATCACTGAGCTAGAATACATGCGTGCAAAACGATGGAGTAGAATATGAAATCGCGACGTACCTGCACCAACCCCCGAAACTCTCCGGGGAGTCATTCGCGGATTGCACCCGGATACAACAACTGAAGCTCTCACCGACCTCCCACAAGCAAACAAGCCTCAGCTCGTACATGCTGGCCGTATGGGCCGAACCATATCGGCACTCCTAACCTTCCAGGGCCTCACGAGCCACCCGCCCAGGTGGGCCGCAGCAGCGGCTTTTCAGATGGAGGCGAAAAGCAAAAACGCCCGTGTGTACGACATTTCGGCGCACGTTAAAGATCCCCACGTGACCAAAATTAATGCGGAGACCTCTACTACGGCGCACCTCATCGCCTGCGTTGCATCGGCGCGTCAAACAACCACAATAAATCGATCAACCTTCAGCAGCCCTTCTACGAGAAAGTCGGCAGCCTGCCGTACCATCGCCACCCATTCCAACAAACTGTACAAGTTTTCCAACGGTGTGGTGACGTCGGCCACTGATGTCTACACGTATCCCGGCTGCCCTAAATGCCCCACTTGAGGACTGAGCAACCTCCTGCATTCCAACTTTGTGATGCCCAGTGCAAACTGTGCAACCTACCACATGCCGCCGCCAGCAAATACTACCTAATAAACGGTTACCAGCACCCCCAGTCAAAAAGCCTTGCTCCAGCCACTTGGGACAAACCGCCTCTTCAGTATCGATGAGCTCGTCACGTTTAGCTGGTGAGACGGTAATTGGTGGTGATCAGTGCTGATCATAAGCTGGTGATCGGTCAGCTGGTGCTCGGGGCGCGGGTCAGCCGGTCAGCTGACCAGCTCACCCACCCACAGGTGAGCTTGTCAGATGTCTCGCGGTCTCCTGCGGCAGCTGATTCCCTAATCTCCCCACGTAACATGCAGTACCCTCTACAACCACATTCCCACCATGCCCGCCCACAATAGAATAACTTCTAACCGAAATGAAACAACAAAGCGCCGCCATATTCCAACCTATCGAAGCCCTAGAAGCGGCTAACCACGTCCCCCAACAAGTCCCGAAAGTACTACCTCCTATCGAGACTGCCTCCCCACATCCCCTCCATCTCTGACGAAGCAGCGGAAGCCCTCTTTGACGAAAATGTTTGATTAAAGTCACGTCACTCGCGGAAAACGACATCACCAATGCCTTGGTTACTCTCAATAAGATTTACCTACACTATCCAGACTCTCATTCGGCTCACTGACCCCCTCACCCAGCGCATTACCGCCCTAGAACAGGAGAGCCAGTCCAACCTTACTCAGGCTATCTTCCTCTGCCTTGACGCCTTCAAAGGTGACCGTACTACATAGCCAAAGAAGCTGAAGATACTGTGACGAGACCTCGTCGATAATCCCCTTGGCACCATGGCCCACGACCAAGGACGATTACAACAAGCGAGAAGCCACGTGCGGGGCGCAGCCAGCCCGGGCTCTGTTGTGGCCGAATGCGAATACTTCTTCCTATTATTTAGATACATCGCTTCATTACTACACTGTTCGTGTCATATACCGCCGCATAACAATATCTCCGCATCCCGATCCCCACACAGCCGCCACCACACCCTCCCACCGAATGACGACTGACCCCTCTGCAATTACCATTTCTTAATGGAACTGCCCGTCGTTTAACAGCTAAAAACCGCAGCTCGATCACTACATATGCCAATCTCTTCCGGATATTATTGCCCTCCAGTAAACCGAAACGCCAAAATCAATGCTTCGTGCCTTCGAATGCTGCCCCGAGGATCCCTCTCGTCATACACCTGTGTTTCTCCCTAAAACATTCCTGGCGCAACAGCATCATATTTCCTCATTCATTCGTCAAGATTCTTTCAACTTACCAGGGCTTGTTCATCCTCAACGTGTAAAGTCCCCCGCAACACCGTTTAAGCTTATACAGCCCTTCGCCATGATGGCAACACAAAAAGCCGGCTCCAACGCCCTCCTCCTGGTTGTGGATTTCAACGCCTCCCAAGCCATTAGGAAAGGCATTGCTCTTCTTCACGCAACTCCACACCACGCATTCAAGCTGTGCAATACCTTAGCCCTCCAGACGGTGGAGGAAACAGTGCTTCACGCGACACCTACCCGCACCTCACTTTCGCTCGAAATGCCCCTCATTTCGAGTGGCAGAGACTTCCCGATACTTTGGAGAGCCACGGCCACATCGTAGCCCTACTCCTCGCGGTCTTACATTCAAGGGTAAAATCGCTCACGCTACTCAGCATTTGGTCCTCTTTTCCTAAGTATCCCCTTCCCTGCGTGATGATTCAAGAATCTCGACGAATGGATATCGCAGCTCCTATCCCCGGTACTGAAGTACACAACCGTTATCCCCTTCACTACAGCCAATCTTTCTGTGGACGCCCATCTTGCACATTTATGGGTAGCACGACGAGGCTTAGTAAACCGCTGGAAGACGCGCAAGCACAGTCCCACGCCAAAGCGCCGTATCGCTGAAATCACCCAGTATGCCGCGGAATACGCTCAAACCCACCAACTCAAAATTGGCGCTCTTTGGCGAAGAGCTGCAGGGTGCGCTTAGCACCAAGCGGGTATGGTGAATTCTGAGAAGTCTGCTGGGCTCAAAACCCTCCAAGAGTGATACGTATCACCACATTCAACATGGGATTCATAACATATCCATGCCCTTGCCCACCTTCAAGACACCCTACGGATGAAGTTTTCCGGTACCTCGCAAACCCCGCCACCTCCCCCATCCGACGACAACATGGGTACTGCGAACGCTACGCTTGATGACCCTTCATGATTCAAGAATTGCAGCAGTCCTACGCGCGCATTACGTTTAATACCACACCTGGAAAAATGGAATAACCAACAAGATTGAACGAAATCTCGACGAAGACACCCTCAACTCCATCCTTGCTCTCTTCAACAAGAACTGCTCAGCCAGCACCCCCTCCTCCTTAGTGGTGCCATGCCGACATCACCCTCATCCCGAAGCCGCACAGACCAATTTTCATCGACAGTGTTCGCCGTATTTTCCTCTCCTCATGCGCAGGTAAACCTTCGACCAGCTCGTTCCCTCCCGACTTACTGCATTCCTAGAGGGCAATGAGCTCTATCTCCACACCATGTTTGGGTTTCGAGCAGACCAGTATACTTGTAGTGAACCAGTATGATCAAATGGTTTGAGCGGCAAGGAATGGGCGTGCTCTTCTGTGTAGAAAACACGCGGTGGCACTAATGCGCCCTCTTCCAGAGGCGCCGGTGTTGCAGTCGCTGTACTTAAGGCTGTCGGTAGTGGTTATGAATGCAGCTGTTTCGACGTGTTAGAGTACATACCCTTTATCCCTATATATAGTCTTATTTATTATGAGAAAGCCTTTGACTCGGTCGAAACTTGAACAGTCATGCAGGCACTGCGGAATCTGGGTGTAGACGAGAATTACGTAAAAATACTACAGGATACACATAATGAGTCCGCAGCTACACCAGTCCTTCGAAAAGAGAGCAGTCAAATACCTCTAAGGAAGGGAGGCAGACAAGGAGACACAATTTCTCTAATGTTATTCACAGCATGTTTACAAGAGGTATTCAGAACATTGGATATGGAACAGTTCGGCATAAGGATTAATGGAGAATACTTGAGTAACCTCAGATTTGCTGATGACGTTGCCTTGCCAAGTAACTCGATGGACAAACTGCAAAGCTTGATTACCGCACTGGACAAGCAGAGAAGAATCTCGGGCCTGAAATTATACGTAGAAAGCTAAAGCAATGCTCAATAGCCTGGGGAGAGCACAGTGGTTTCAGATAAATGGCCAGGCAGGGAAAATGACAGGCGAGCATATATACTTAGGCAAAGTAGTGACCCGGATCCCAACCATGAGGAAGAGATAATTAGATGGATAAGAATAGGGTTGAGTGCATTAGGCTGCATTCTAAGATAATGAATGGTAGCTGAAGAACAAAGTGTATGGCAGCTGCATCTTACCGCTACTTATTTACGGGGCAGAAACTTGAAGGTCACTGAAAGTATTCAACTCAATTTGAGGATGACTCAGCAAGGAATGCAACGGGATATAATAGGTGTAACATTAAAGGACAAGAAGAGAGCAGAGTGGGTCAGGGAACCATTGCGCTTTAAAGACATATTAGTAAAAATTAGGAAGAAATGGGCGTGGGCCGGGCATGTAATGCGAAGGAAAGAAAACCTTTCCGATAAAATCTTTCAGCCCTGATTTTTTTTATTTGAAGCAAAACAATATTTTCTCTGTGTTTTTTTACTTTTAGTGTCCCAAAAGCCCACAAACAAAATATGCAGCTCGATGTTCGCATTTAAGGTTTATTAATGAGACAAATATTTAGGACATCTGGCAATTAACAATTTTATGTTCAGCAGAAACAATACTTGTGCATATTTTTGAAAACCTTATGACTACATGAAACCGAAAAAAAAAGAGTTTCGTAGTGCATGTATTTATAGATTTACAAGCTTCGGAACAAAACTTGGACAGCCATTTTTTCAGTCTCGGTGTCGTAATTTGGTTTTCACCGGACCTCCTCCTTCTTTGTAGCGTCCACTTCCACTAAAATGAAACAAAATTGAAATCTTTCGCAATACACTTTATTGGAGAACAATTCCCCAGAAAAGTATCAGTTTTGGTTTCGTTCTCTTTGCGCTAGAGGAACTTTTATGTAATGGCGTTAACTGACACCACTAGGGCACAAATGGTTAAGGGTCACAGGGTGTATCCCAATAGAAGGCAAGCGTGGCAAGGGGCGTTAGAAAGTGAGCTGGGCAGATGAGATCGAGTAGTTTGCGGGGGCAAATTCGTTGTAGTTAGCACACGACCGGTATAATTGAAGATCAATGGGAGATAACTTGGTCCGCCACTGCGCGTAGTGAGGCTGATGACCATGATGATGACGCTTCTCACCATTGATATCCCCGTACCTTGCTAGGAACTTTTTCTTGCAAATCCGGCCTGCTTGGGTAGTTGGGAAACCAGACGCGCTCGATATAGGAGGTGCGAAACTCAACATAGGCCCCATGCATCAAAACGTTGCCCTACGATTGGTCCACTACTTTGGATTTTCCTTCCAATGGCAATTTCTGTTGGCCATAAAGTGAAATACACAACGTCTTTCGCCGCTGCACCTCTGTTCGGCACAGCCCCACTCTTCGACAAGTCGCGGTCTCGTGAATCTCTATCCGGTCTTCAAGGTTCAATCCAGAGCTCTCGTCTTTGCACGTGTACGTTCTCGGCAAATTGCATTAAACAAGCCTGTAATGTTAAAATAAGTCAAGATTTTGTTTTATTAAAAGAAGAAAGCCTTTTTTTCTCGTGCCGTGATGCGACCCAACAGCCATAAGAGCGTATTCTCGCCCGGTGCGCATCGTATGATGTTTTCGGGAGGCCACAAAGTTCGAAATTTGCTGTGAGAGTTTTCAGCACGCGTAAAATGTTTATTTATGGTTAGATGATGACCTAATAGATCCGTTTTGGCCCAAAATTTGCTTTAGGCCGAGGGAAGAATAAATTTTGTGCTTCAGTTAGAACTAAACTCCGGGTTGCTGCAGACGCGGCCATGTTTAAATCGCCGGGAGGCATGTGCATAGACGCAAAAACAATCACAACGTAACAAGCAGCAAATCAAGAAAGCAATTAATACTCTACAAATCTACAAATAACGAATTATTCACCATTAAAATAAAAGCATACCGTGAAATTGCCATTTTGCATAATAAGTAGGTTTTTTGCGTAGTGCGTACGATGGCCACGGCAGCACCACCGTCCGCACGATCCAATGTTGGGGGGTGCAGGTGCGGTCCGGTTTTAGTGGCGGAGTTTCGTAATGGCCTACATCAAACAGCTCCGTTGTTAAGCGGCTATAATCGATCTCGACCAGATTTAAGGCAAATCCCTAGGTGAAGTAAGTTTCAGCGAAGGAAAGCTTGACATCCACATGAATGCAGCCAACCGCTACAAAGGAAAGCTTTACAGCTCCCCCAGAAATCTCGAATTTAAAGAAGAATTCGTCTTGGTCCAGGACGAATTTTTCTTTAACTGCGAAGTTTCTGGGGAAGCTGCATATCTTTCCTTTGTAGCCGTATGGCTGCATTCAGATGGATGTCAAAGTTTCAATCGTATAATCGATCTGTTTGGTGTCGTCTGCTGGTATCCTAGGAAGTACGAGCGTATACGTCCGATGCGTTGTCGGCGGACCACCGCCATGCATATTTCTTTAAGAGTGGACCTAATACTGTTCTTATATTTACTGTAATTGAAGTTCCGATTTGCACCTGCGTTTGTACTTGCCTTTACGGAAGCAAAATATATTAAGTATTCCCGTGTGACGTGTCAACTAGCACCCGTGAATGAACTATATAGCCACAATTTGTTTGCATTTGGGCTGCGTATTATTTGAAGAGATTTAAATGACTCCTTACTCCTTGAAGAAGGGTAATTGTGAAGGCTCCAAACCTAGTTTAACCTGCGGCTTCATTTAGTGCGTTTTGCGCAGAGAGAGAAATATCGTGGTGTGGCAGGCGCACTAATTCTTATCGGAACTTGTGCCTTGCCGAGGCTTCTTGCTTACTGCCGAAACTCTTGTGGTTGCCGGGCTTTTTCTTGCGTATTCGGTATCCCTCTGGACAGAGGATGCGCCATCCGGCAACACTGTAGGTACGGTACACTGAAGCAAATTACGGGTTCCCGCGTGCAGGTCAAACTTCAGAACCATTTAATACATAGATATAATCCCGCTATATGCATTTGGGTTGAAAGTGGCGTTCACAAACGGCAACCGATACGGTCAGAGGTTTGCCTATATTTTGTTCCCACTTCTTTCGAAGTTCATCGTCCAAGGGAGCTGCGAAAAAAAGATTCCTACAAAAGAGAGACCTAAATCAAGGCTTTGGCAACCCGGAGCAAAGTAATTAGTGTCTTTCGTTCGTTTTGTTATCGCTACTACCCGGAGTGTCTGAAGGCTAAGCGATAGCACTCGCGAGAAGTATTTTCTGGGAGACTTCACCCTTTTTGCTGCTGTAGCAGAACGTCACGAAAGTGTAGAAAACACTGAAAACGCAAGGCCTCAACCATAAACAGTCTGATAACCCTCCGGCAATACATCGAACATCCGATCAAATTGTTTGCGCTGCTAGCAGACGGCACTCAGCAAGCGCCCGATGGGTCAAACGGTAGAGACAAACAACAAAACGTTCCTAGCGATGTATAGGGACAAGAAATGCAGGATTTTGTTTTCTATCAGGGTTATTTGCTATAGCATATAAAACATCGACAGTGGTAACAACTGGAAAGCGCCTCAAGAAACTACGAATTCATCGGTGGCGCCACCGAAAAAGGCCGCAGTTGCTCCCCTGGCAGCGGCAGACGCGGTTTGCTTTAGCCGTTACACTGAACAGTGCTCCCCTTCGCGTTTCGAGATATTTCTAGTTCACTGTACGTATACCGAAGATGTGCTTTTATATGTTAAAGAGTGAATCACTGAAAATGTAGGCTGAACGCACCCAGTCCCATACTTGCATTCGATGTGCAAGGAGGCTTTGATAATATCACACATGCGGAAATCCAGTAAGGCCACCAAACAACCAATTGCAGGGCGGCCAATTCTTCCAATTCTTTTTCCATGTTCCCCCCCTCCCAAAAATAAAAAAAATAACCTGGGGAACAACACCCGCTCCAGCAACGCTATGGCAGGTTTGCAGCCAATCAAAAATAAATGAACCGGGGTTATAACCCAAACATACTTTTTGTAGTAAAAGCCAATTTGTAGAATGCAAAATTAAATACACCCGGATATTGGTACACTTTCGGCCAGTTCATAGCAGTTCGGCCAGTTGGTACCCGCACGGCCACGCATGTCCACTGGCCCGTCCACACGCGTACGAAACGTGAGCGTACACCACCCTAAAATCCTAAGACATCTTAAGACATTGCACTAGGACACGAGCGGGTCACCAATCCTGCCGTGCCCATCCGAATGCACGGTAACACCACTGTCTAATCGCGAACGGCACGTACTGTTTGAACACACGGCAGCAGGAGCACAGCACAAAGGAGCAGCGTCAGGAAGAATTACGCAGCGGATGACTGTACAGACACAGTTGACTCCACGAAGGTCCCAGAAGCTGTAGAATTTCAGTTCCGTCTTCTTCACATGTCTTTACCTTCAGGCGTCGCCCAAAAGGTCGTAGGGGAAGGCAGATGTCATGTGCAGAGCCAACAGGTATCGGCTACTAGATGCCAAATTCACTGTCGCGAAATGTCCGGCATGCTGTTACCGACAAACTCCACCAGTCCTATTAAAATTTTCACCGCTTCAGCGTTGTCCAGTGCCTGACGCAAATAAGGAGGTTCCAGTGGGAAGCGAACGAGGCGACTTAATCTGGACACAAAGGGAACTGTTTTTGCCCAATCCAGAAGATAGTGGCTGATGGAAGGAGCACTGAGTCCGCAGAAGCACGTATTGTTACGCAGCAGATCCACCCGGTAGACATAATGGGGAAACCGTCCATGTCCGGTTAAAAGTTGGGCGAGTCTCCGGGGCGGAGGAAAGAATGGCGGTATGCCCAGAACACTTGGTACCCATCGAAACAACTCAGTGTCTGTGTTGTCGGAGCTCCACCTACGTTGCCACTCCAGCCGACCTACCTTCAAGAGCCGTGCTCTTACGATTCGCTTCGAAGTACGCCCCTCCACTTCTGCACCCCTAGTTTCCGCACTTGTAGCGACGAGATCGGCGAGCTCGTTGCCCCACACACCGGAGTGGCTGGGAACGTGGAAGAGGGAGACTGGAACGGAAGAAGCCAGTGATTGATAGTTTACTTGAATTTCATGAACAGTTTCCGAGGGGTTGAAAGGATCTCCTAAAGCCAAAAGCAAAGACAGACAGTCAGAATAAATGAAAACGGGACAGGAGGGCTTGTTGTTGTTGAGGTAGAGGAACAAACAGTGTAAGGCAATAGCTTCTGCGCCATAAGAGCTGGTCGGTGGCAAAATTCGAAACCTTTGCGTCACCAAAACCTCATCAGACGAGCTGAGCACAACGAACGCTGCACCGGCAGATGTCGTGGTAAAAGAGCCGTCTGTGTACGCATGTAAACCAGGGCTCAACTTTATCTTCTCAGCTGTACGGCAGTCTATCCTGCGGTGTGGAATCGCCAAGCGTAGAGCGGGATGACAGCAGGTCCAGAGAAGAGGATGTTCCACCTCGCCCGAGAAAATGCGTGTTCCATGCAGCTCAGTGGACTGCCGCCGGTGGAACAAGTCGAAAAGACCTGTCTCGATGTCCAAGACGATCGACAGCGGAAGGGAGTTTGCCAATACTTCCAGCGCCGCGGTTCTAGTTGTGGTGTAAGCTCCGGTGACCACAAACAGTGACGAACGCATCAAGGAGTGAATTTTAGCTTTTAACAAATGGTGCTGATGATCGCTCCACCATGCCGCTGCAGCATAAGTTACAGTCGGCAGAATTGCTCTGTGGTAAAGAAGGCGAAGGTGACTGCGGTCCAGAAAGGAATGAAGACGCGCAAAACCGATGAGGGCGGCGGACATCTTCTCAATGCGGTTCCGCAAATGATTCGTGTGGGCAACAAAGGTCAAGTGGCTATCTAACACCACACCCAAGAGCTTCATCTCAGTGACTTGCCGCAAAGTCGTGCCGCACAGCTTAATGGTCGGCTTCCGCTGTGCACCTCTCTGTCCTCTCGATACCAGCAGACATGTACACTTGGTTGGGTTCAATTTTAACTTCGCAGCACCCGTCCATTTTAATATTTTCTCTAGAGTCTCGTTGGCGAGATTCTCAAGCGCCCGCCGTGTACCTCCCTTGATTACGACTACTGTATCGTCAGCGTAGGCCTGAATATGCACATTAGGTGGTACAGGAAGGCGCAGTAGGTCATGAATCGCGATGTTCCACAATAGCGGGCTCAAAGGTGAGCCCTGGGGGCTGCCCATCGTTGTCTGGACACGCACACTCCCCGCATGACTTCTGTAGTGCACCGACCTTCCATGTAAGAAGCGGTGGGCTCGCAGGAAGTAAAGCAAGAAAGGGTGCCAAATTGAGTCAAACGCTCCTTTAAAGTCCAATGAAATGAGCAGAGCCAACGATCCCTCTTCACGGCAAGCCTGGAGATGCAAGCGCAGATTGTGCAGCGCCGATGTTGCACTCTGTCCCTGAGTGAATCCATACTGATGTTCGTGCAGTAGGCTGGACGTGTGCAGGAAGAAGTAAAGTCGACCGTTCAGCATGCGTTCCAGTAATTTACCGAGGAGAGATGAAATGCAAATGGTGCGGTATGAAGAGGGGTCATGCGGCGGGCGGTTCGGTTTCAGAAGAAAAATAACCCTCGCTTCTTTCCAGACCGACGGGAAATGGCCGAGGCATAGGCACGCATTAAACACGGACAGCAAAAACGGGGAAGCATGCCCAACAAGAAGGGCCAACATACTGGTCGTAATACCATCAGGTCCAGGCGCGGAATTTAAATTTAAATTCCTAGCAGCCAGTCGGAGTTCGTTCATAGTGAATTCGTAATCCGTAGTTGTTTGCGCGTATGCTGTCCGGCGTATCAGCGTCCTCATAGCCCGATGGGCAAGGGTATCGCCTTCAGAATCATCAGTTGGCAGAAGAGTTCTTAGCAGTAACGCTGCCGATTGTAAAGTGGAGGAAGTAGATGAGATGTCAGATGAGTGAAGCGGGGGCAGAACGGGAGGAGGCGAAAACTTTTGAAAAGCAATTTTGAAGGGAATTCCAAATAAATTCCTACGGGAGGCTGCGGTGCACCTTCTCCTTACGGCTTCATCTTTTGCTACCTCGATGTGCCTTTTGTACTCAGCGAGTACCTTGTAATACCAAAATTTGAGATCAGCACGGAGGAGGAGATCACGACACATCTGGTACCTCCGACGCATTGCTCTCACAGACGAGCGTTCCCGAGCCAAATCATCGGTCCACCAAGCATTTCCCCTATGACGTTTTGGCAGCCGCTCCAATCGCTTCCTCAGGCAGTCGACTTTCGCATAAAACACATTGACGATGCCATCCAGACTCTCCGGAGATGCCATACCAGTAGAAGATACAGTGTGGAACCAGGGATCCTGTAGCAATTCCTCGACTAGACGAGACTCGGAAGCTTTGGTTAACCGCTTCTTTCGCTCAATTGGAACGTCTTTTATACCAAAGACGATGAAACGGTGATCCGACAGGGTCGGGGTGTCCCGAACTGTCCAGAAAACTCCAGAAGACCAGACTGGTCCAGCAGTCAACGTGACGTCAATCCATGTTTCTGTGTAGTCGGTGACAAACGTAGACAGAGAATTCGGGTCATTCAGGATCCGCAGCTGCCGCGAGCTTATGAACTGCGCCAACTGCTGCCCCCGTGTGTTCACCACATCACCACCCCACAACGAGTTTCTCGCATTAAAATCACCCGCAATGACCACATTTTCATAATTTTGACTGTCTAATATTGACGTTAAAGACGTGAGGATATAATCCAGAGCCACTGATGGAGCGGCGTACACTCCTATCAAAAGTATAGAAATGTCCGGCGCACTCAACACAAGGGCGACCATGAATGATGACACATGAACAGGGAAGATGTCCAAATATGGGTTAGGAGAAACAACCATGCACCGCGGGGTTTGACCATGGTGGAATTTAAACCACCGGGGAGGAATCTGCGGGACTAGTTTTCCTCGAACATACGGGTCACAAACAACTGCAAAGTCAATTTTTTGGGCTTCAAAATATGAGACGACATGTGCTGTCGCTGCGCGGCCACATACAATTTCGTTCGGGCCTTTCTCAAGAACCGCACTGCCACCCTCCGTAATTTCCCCGTCCAGTCGGACGCTTTCCTCACTGCGCCAAAAGGAACACCACCAGACCTGTTCTGTGATCTCCCATCTCCTATTTAAAGAGGTACTGCCCCAAATTTTCAGGGCGAGATAACTTCGGAGATACATTTGTGTGAATATGCTTACATCTGGAAAATATCAGCGGCAAATACAGCCTCCATATAATTAAAATGCATTTTATGGTGTGCCATACGCGACCGAGCAGCCAGCGGAGGAGCTGGCGCAATCGTCAACCCCAGGATTTGGAGTAAATGAACAACATCCAAGCAGGTCACGTGTTTGTGTTGGCCGTTTCCCCAGGGCTGGTGTTTTTCGCTGACTCGTTGTTACACTCGGAGGTCGGAGCTTCTGCTCTCGAGCAACGAACGATCCGATCGGTGGCGGCGGAGGCGCAGGGATTTCGTTGGCTCATCGGGCAGCCTATCGCGACTTATGCGCTAACCACTTGCACGCGCCTGCGCGCTCGATTATACCCGCTCGCGCGCTCACGTTCCCCAAGGTGCGTGTCAAGGAGGAGGGCGAGCAAATACATGAAGGGCGCGCGAACCATAGTTTCGGTTCTATTATTGCGGCCTAGAGGCAATGGCGCTGGGGAAACACTCCTCCTCTCATTTTTTTTAAAATGCAGAGCATTTCAGTAACTCACGATGTCACCCGCGTTGACGTACGTAGTCGTAGTCCGCACCGTCGTTGTCCGCACCCGTCCCCCTACACTATATAAAAAAAATACTATCCGGCGCCTGGTTTCGATCCCTCGACCATGGAGGAAGAAAAAGTTAGGAGACGGCATGACGTCACGCAGCTAGCCTTCGCAAGCCCAGCTCCGTTGAAGCCGCTCCCTCCGCCGTTTCTCTTTCTCAAGCCGCCGAAGTCGGCCCAGCACGTGACCTCCATGGACGGGTGGGCCGGCGGCGGCGGCGGTCTCTGGCTCCGGCGCTTCTCTCGTGTTTGGTTGGCGGTAGCTTTTCCCCGTCCTTCCTCCATTTGTCTGCTCGGTGATCTCATGCCCGCGTGCGGGCAGGAGTGCCGCGTATGTGTGAGAGACAAAAGCCGTGGTAAAAAAACCAACATATATCAGGCTTCGCGACAACGGGCAGCAGAGTAGTTTAGAGCAGACGAAATTGAAGAGCTCGCGGCGGCGGTGCGATGGGGTCACGTGGTGCAGTGACGCCTGGGCCGACTTCGATTTTACTTTTTATGTATAGGCTTCACGTTTGTCCGGTAGCGCCGTCTCCTAACTTTTTCTTCCTCCATGCCCTCGAACGTGCGGGCGGAACGCAATGTACATGGTGCTCTACCCAATGCACCACAAAGCCGACACAGAATGGGAGGCTACGAACGCGCCTTATATCCTTGACTCATTCAAACTACATCAAGAAGCTGCTGATGCACTCGCATCGCGCTCTCTCACCGCGGTCGGTTCGCGCTTAAACCACATATGTCGTTCGCGCGCGCTCCGGTCGCTAACATCTGTGGCGTGATCGTGACGTCAACATCACGCGTTCGTGTGGTGGCGCGATTTCGGCGCTATAACACTCTCTAGCGAAAGGCATTGGATTGGATTCGATTGGCTTGGCTTGGCTTGACTTGGATTGGATTGGTTTGGATTTGGATTGGATTGGAAAAAAGTGGATTGTGTTGCGTCATAGCCGCGCCACGTTGCGTCATAGCCGCTCCACGTCGCGTCATAGCCGCGGCAAGTGGTTCACGGCACGTTTCACGTTTCACCATCGACTTCATCGACAATGTGTACGCTGGAATAGAAGAGCGGAAATGCTCTGCATTTGATCGTGCCCCTCGCGAGGGGGATGTTCTCATTCTCTTTACAAGTCCGTCGTTCGTAAGAAGCGTAAGAGCGTTTTTGTCACCTTGTGTGTAGATCGCGTGCGCCAGGGGCCTAGAATCTTCTCCTCAGAGAATGTCCGCCGAGATTCTATCTTCCATAGATTTGAGCAGAGCTGCCTTTTTGTTAAAAAAACGTGTGCACTCGCATTGAACATGCAAAATTGTCTCCAGTGCGTCACAGGGTTAACATGCCTTACTGGCTGTCATTCTGATGAAACCGGTGTAAGCATTTGTGAATGCGGCTGCTGGCCAGAGACAACAGGGAACGGTTGCATCAGACCGTGGGAAGCCTAATGGAATAGGAAGCGAAAGTTGTGGGTCAAGGGCATTATTATGTGCACCCATGAATTCTCCGTGCACCCATAATACGTGCACCCATTAATGAACGGATAGCGTGATCTCCCGGTCAAGGTTGCCGAGAGTCCAAGCTCGGTTCGTCATGAATAACGGAATCGTATTTTACTCACTTCCTTTTTCTTTCCGCTTCTCTCCGGCGCGACTGGGGGCGCGCATGCGCGATAACGGTCACCGCAGTTGCTGCTTCCGCACGGCGAGCAGCGAGGCTGACGCGCGTCTCATGTAATGGTCAATTCCTCGTATGTGCTCCCTCGGACATTACGGTGCTGCAAAAGGGACGCCAAGAACACTAGGATGAATCGTAACGCGAATTCTCTTTGAGTGCTGTTAGCAAAAGGTGAGAACGTCGTTCGTACGCCGTACGTGAAGCTGAGCTGAAGGATAGAACTTGTGTCGTGCGTGTGCTGAGCTTGACGACAGGCAACCATGTCTGTGTTGTATTGGTCATCGGTATTTCTCGCCGCACGTCGCGTTCGTGCACGTAACGCGAATAAAGTGTTCAAGTGATGTTCAAGCTGGGCTTGTTACTGCTCAACCGGCTTGGCTTCGTGCCGTCGGAGGGAGGCTTGCCCGTTGGAGGCAGCAGGGTGGCGGTGGCGGTTGCCGGGGGGGGGGATAAGGGGACACTGAGAGGGGGGAAGAAATTCAACCGGCATGTGAGGGGAGAGCGTTTCCTCTCCCCCACGTAAGCTGCGCGCCCTCGCATTGTTGCCACAAAAATTATAACGCCTTCACGGCCAACATGGCGTTGGCGTTGCTAGGGCAACAACAACGCAGTAACGTTTCCCCAGGCTTACCAGGGGAGAATATGCCGCATGAGTCACAATTAGCCCGGACGCTGGGTTGAATGCTAAGAGACCGCCTAGACCACACTGACCGGAATCGCCTGAATGCGGACACAAATGTGCCATACTTACAGCTCGCAAAATGGATATTTAAACGAATAAAAGCTTTCCTTTTTTATTCCGAGACGTAAAAAAAGCGACTGTTTCTTTGACCCATCTGATATACGCAGCCGCCGCAGCTGGGTCAACGCGACGTCAAGTACACACTGCAGCCGAGCCTAGTCATGAGCCGAGCACACCAGCCGAACTGGTGGGTGGTACGTTCGCTGTCGGATTCGCTCGCGTGTTTCGTGTCGCGCTCTTCCATCGTCCGCTGCCGTTTATCCTGATTTGTCGTGGAGAAATGGTCGCTAAGCTAACTCGCAGCCATCTGTTGCTGCTGGCTACGCGAGTAGCTAAGACAGTTATCCGAAGACGGCAGCGAAGAAGAGAGCCGCGTTGCTGCGTGCGGCCTGTCTCCTTTGCGCGCATACAAAAAGGCCTGTACCCCAGCCGTGAGTAACTTGCTGCTCGTTCACAGTGAATAATGCTGAGCCCTGTTATTGTAGGCATGGTTAGCTAAGTGCGCTAGTCACAACTGAAATTGTTGTCTGTTTTCTAAGCACAGGGTGTGCACGGGAGCGCACGTTATAAGATCTCGCTTCTCCTTCGTTGTCCGCGCATTGGTTGCATAAACTAAGCATCCCACTGTTGACAACTCTGTTGACAAGTGTGTGGTTTTCAAGTTTACTCTTGTGTGCCGCAAGTTTCCTTGAGTTGGAAAGGAGTCATTCTGGCACTACTCACGTTTTCAATTATCCAACCTTTTCACGGCCCTTTCGACAATTATTTAGAATGGTTATGTTCAACTTTAACATTATACTTTCTCTCTAGAGATGCGTCGAATGGGCGAGGGCGACAACCAATTTTTTTATAAGTTTTGCCGCATTACGCCCCAGCTGTTCGACAAGCTTCTGGGCTTTGTTACCGCTGATTTAACGCGGCAACACTACATCAGGGAGCCCCTGGAGCCAGGCGAAATGCTTGCCATAACCTTGAGGTTGGTACAAGCTGCGTTCTGATGCTGATGCGAGGGCATAAACATTTCATTGGACAGGTCATAGATGCATATCTCGGCGCAAACAAGGCATTAAACTATTGTTGAATATTATAAAACGCTTTTGCTGCAGTTGTGCTGGCCATGCATGGTGAATTCTATGAGAAACTACTTTTTCTCTGTGTTGCAGCTACCTGGCTTCAGGGCAGGACATTTGCAGTGTGACATTGGCCTACCGTGTCGGTGTCGATACTGCCGGCACCAGCATCCACCTGACCTGCAGAGCAATTTGGGCTCGTCTCAAGGACCACTTTATGAAGGTAAGGAACATCACATCCCTGCAGCAAATTTCCTTTCAGTGAATGCTGCACTTCATATATATATGCGGAGCAAACAATTCTTTAACAGACTTTATCATCGGAGTTACTGTCATCCTGCGCCGGTTTGAGTACCTGGCGTAAGATTTTGCCATCATCTATTTCAGCACACCGAAGAACGCACTATCGATGTGGGTGAAATCTTCAAACGTAGCCACTCCAACATCCCATACTGCTAGCACGGAGGTCATCGAAAGTGTCGGATGCTGCGGCAGGTGGCATCCTAGCTATGGGGTTCTGGACTGTGTCACTATCCTCGTCCTCACTGCCAACCACAAATCCCACAAGCCGAAAGCAGTTACGGATTGTGTCCTGTGTCATTGGCTTCCAAGCATCAGGCAGGATACTGATAGCCGACAGCACATCTACAACATAGCTATCGTCACTGCCCACACACAACAGCGCGCAATTCTGGAGGCACAATCGGTAGTGCAGCTCCGAGTTCTTGATGGTCCACTGGTGGCATTCGGCGGCAAATATTCAAAGAGCATCGAAAGAGCGGCAGCGATACAGCAATAACGGTGACGTCACGGGATACCTCCTGTCATGGCGGCCACTCGGCGTTCGTTTTGTCGAAACCGAAACTGACAGAAATAAACAACGCCGTAAAGGAAAGTTTACGCTGCGCTCGACCGTCTGTCATTCTATTATTAGTGGGCTAGTAGGCACGCATAGCAGCGAAAAAAACGTAACACGAACATTTTGTGTCAGTACTCCGTTAATAGAATTTGTTGCAGAATTCAATGGATATATGCGAAAAGAAAAGTGAATGAGTCGTTTCTTTCGCATTGCACCGTGCAAACATATTGAGGTAAAAATGGGTAACGTTCAGCCAACATGTTTGTCGCTCGTTGTTTTGAATTTATTCCAGGCCCCAACCAAGGCTGAGTGGGCCAAGATCGCTCAGGACTTCACCACGCGTTGGCAGTTCCCAAAGTGTTTGGGGGCAGTTGATGGAAACACGTCGCCATAACTTGCCCCCCAAAATCTGGTACTGCCTACTTCAATTACAAGGTAAGTCATTCTGGCCATTTATGCACCTTTTGACCATTATTCGACCTTAAAAATGGCCGTACACTGAAACAGGAAGGAGTGGTGTGGGAGAAGTAGTGTGCCCATGTCACCCAGGGGATGTGTGGTATAGCTGCGTAGACAGCCATTGTGCAGCACCTATTTGTAGGAACGTGATGCCAATAGCAATACTGTGACAATTATGGAAAGAAGTGACGCTAAAAATTGCAGTGGTAAAAGGGATACCCAAGGTATTTTTGTTTCAGTAGGCTTGCATACTGAGCAATGCAGGAAGTTGCCTAAAAGTCTTCGTCCCTTTCTTTAAGTACGTTTTTATTTAAAGTATTCGGTCACGTCTGGAGCTCGACCCCGCGGTGCCAAATGTTTTTAGCATGCACCAGTTGTCAGTAGTGCACAGGGGCTCCATAAAGCATAGGGAGAGGGGTGAGCTCTCCATTTGTCAAAATGAAGGTGTACAGCCCCCTGGTCTAGGCATGATGCGCCAAGCAATGGCTCACCAAAAAAGAAATGAGGCTCGAGTTGTATAAAGTGTGAGTTTTATTACAGTGTCATTTTGCAAGAGCAATATTTTGCTAATGCCCTGGCAGGGGTGTGTTATGACAGTTTAAGTGAGTGCTTGATTTGAAATTTCATTTCAACAGTGGTGTCCCTCAGAGCATTCACAGATAAATTAGATGTTATCACTGTACATCCCAGAAATCTGTGAAAATGAGCAGGTAAAGATGAATATATGAAAGCGTAGGTGATTTCAGTCAGTTTTGTCATACTTAATTGTACAGTGAAAGCTCGTTGATTCAAACTTCAAAAATTCAAATTTATGGGTAATTTGAACTGTACGATGTAGCCCATAGGAGCTCTGATAGAAGCCTATGTATAAAAAGAGCCCTTAATTCAGACTAGAGTCGGCTCCCTCACGAATAATTTGAATTTGTGCCTCCGAGCTGGCGGCTTGGTGCATGTGGTACGCTTGTTCGTCGTCTCCGTTTCGTCCTTGGTCTTTTTTGCGCTGTGTTGCTAATAGATTACCAATTAGCGGGAACCCTCACGCTTTTAGGTACGGCCACATTAACGCACCAGCTGCCTACACACAATGGTGGGTGGCCTTTCGAATGTAGGGAAAAACGGAGAGAGAAGGTAAAATAGGGTAAACCCATTCAAACCCCCTATGGTGCACGCTTTCGAAGATGACTTCATTGTGGATTTCAACGGCTTGGACCCTAGAGAAGTGCTTTGTGGCACGCTGACAGATGACAGCATTTCTTAGTGCAGAAACAAAACCCGTCGACGCCAGTGACGACAAATAGGAGTAGGACACTGCAGCATCGCGACTTGAATCTAATGGTCGGATGGAATACCGCCCCTCTCTTCTTTATTTTAAAAACTCTAGAACGAGGCCTGCCGCCCTATCCGCTAGTTAGAACAAAAAGTGGTCGCCGTCGGCTTGTAGGGCAACAGGCAGGCAGCAATTTCTGAGTTTTTTTTCAAGAAATAAATTATTTACATGTCTTACTGCTTTTCTATCATTGTGTACTGTTGTTATTCAACTTTGTTAGTTCGAACTTTCATTGATTTGAACTGAGACGGCGTCCCCTTGTGGTTCAAATTAGTGAGCCTTTACTGTAATCGCTTATTACTGTAGATCCCACCTATACGTACTGTTTCCATGTGGTAATGTTGTGTCTTATGCCTTTTGTTGCAGGGCACTTTCTCGATAGTCCTCATTGCTGAGGTGGACAGCACCTGCAAGTTCGTGTTGGTGGACGTGGGTGCTGAGAGCCGCCAGAGCGACGGCGGCGTTTTCAAAAATACAGAGTTCGGGAAGGCCCTCAGCAAGGGGCAGCTGGACATACCCTCACTTTGGCAGCTCCCAGGCACAACCACAGTTGCCCCTTACGCTTTCGTTGGGGATGAGGCGTTTCAGCTGCGTAGAGACTTTATTCGCCCCTTCCCAGCTAATCACCTGGAAGGCGAACGAAGAGTCTTCCATTACAGGCCCAGCCGAGCACGGTATGATATCAGGCCATTTCTTTGGGTATGCTGAGCTTGCCGCACTTAATTTCACACAAAAAGAAAAAAAATTTGAAATAACATTTATTACACGCTTGACGTTGTGACATTAATAAAGGGAAATAAACATGAAGCAAATAAAAACAATGAACACGAAAATGAGACAGTTTTTAAAAGGTACCAGAGACCACATTCAAAAGCATATAGTCAGCCACAGCTCTAAAACAGCTGCTCTTAATTTCAGTACACGGCTGCTGAGAAAAAACAATTCAGAGGGAAAACAGCTAAAAACAGAAGAGGTAGAAAAAGTGCACAACGTACAGCTCACAATACTTAGTTCAAACTCTCGGTAGAGCCCACCATACTTAGTACAAACTCGGTATGAAAAATATTTTCAGCAGCAGTACTGTGTGTCTGAATAGCAAAGAAAAATCAGGCATGCATAGCAGCTTATGCGGCTTGTGGTAAGCTATGCATTACAAACATAAGTGCAGATTTCAATTGGCGTATTTCTAGACGGCAATACAGAAATAAAAACTGCGAATGCCATAGCGCAACACACTGTAAGCAAGCACAAAAGTGGGCATAAGACTAATGGAACACATGAGACAAGCAACCTTTTGGAGTTCGTTATATACGTGTGCTGAGCGGATATCTTAACATGTATCAAAAATCAAATAATAAAGCTTAGTATGTGACAGTAGATGCAAGGGCAACTGGTGCACATGTGCACTACACAATAGTATCGATTGGAATGCAAGAGGTCTGGCCACATAGCCACGGATGGAGAGAAAACATGACAGCCAGTACAAAAATGTTCTGACATTTTTTCTCCGACAATAAATGCTGTGTAGTCATTATGATGCAGCCGTACATTAACGGGATCAAGAAAGGAAACAAGTTTGTCTAACAGATGATCAGTGCGAGTGAAAAGATTAATCGAGGGTTCGACACCAAATGTGTTTGTGTCGCTTTACCATGTGTGTGTTACTTTGCCGCTAAATGGGCTGACCAAAGTTAGTCGGTACTAGCATGTAATCATTTTACGTTGGTGTTCTTGTAGCTGCAGTTACAGGATTGGTTACAGTTACCATCTACAGGATTGGTTTTAAAAGGTTGCTTCTTCTGAAACCTATTTCGCACTATTGTTATTTCGTTTTACCAGGAGGTGTGCAGAGAATGAATTTGGCATCACGGCAGCCAGGTGGCGCATTCTGCTGAGAACAATCCCACTCCTACCCAACAATGTGGATTTGGTGGTGAAAGCGGCGTGCGTTCTCCACAATTTCTTGTCCGTCCTGAACGAATAATCCCAGCAGTTCTGGGACCACGAAGAAAAATTCGGGAATGTGGTCGCAGGAGAATGGAGGCAAGCCAATCAGCAGGCGTCGGGGCGGCAGCACGTGGACCCCTGCTATTTCCCACTTCAAGGGAGGCAGTCAAGGAACTTCGGTTCAGATGCTGCAGATGCCAGGGCCCTCTTCTCTGCCTATTTTTGCAGCAGCGCTGGAGAGGTGCCTTGGCAGTGGCAACAGCCAGGGGTCTCCAAAAAAGGGGCTCTCAAGCGCCTGCAAGAGCAGGGGCTGCACCCACTTTTCCGAAGGTAAACTTCTTCTTTAATCGCAAAGACACTTTGAATCATGTTTACCCATCTAATATTGGCCCACTCGTGTAGCACCACTCAAGTCAACATGCCTCGTTCTGTATTCCTACGTTTTGTCAGCTCTAAATAAACAAGAGGCACCACACTTCAGCTACTTTAAATTGTCTGATCACTTCAATAATCTTCATGCGCATGTCCAAGTGGTGTTCCTCTTTTACTTCTCTCATTTCCCTCACGAGCGACAACGCAAAATGATGATGGTCGTCCTGTTCCTCTAGACTGTTTGTTAATTTTCCAAGATGCTCTATCAACAAACTTTACTCGTCGTCTTTCCTTTTTCTTTTTTTAGGTGGTTGCATCGCAGACATGCTGGCAACGCCGGACCCCTGGCTTTGCAGTGACGTTCCCGCCAACCCAAGCGATGACACAGTTCCCAGCGCTGATGGTGCCGAATCACTTGATGACTGTGTTGACTCAAGCGATGGAGATGCTGGTTTAGGTAGCAACGGGGCACACTCAACCCACCCCACCGGCGCTGGGTACAGATCAGCGTGGTCGTCCGTCTAATCAAATTCGATGCTCTCAAATTGGCTATGAGACATTTCTCTAAATAGGCTTTCTGCCGTCCTCTGACGTCCCACTTGCCGGGCATCCTGCTTTTTCTGCTTATTCTGTGGCTCGAAGTTGCCAGAAGTCCTGCACAGCAAAAATGAAGGTGTATGTATTGGTGTATAGGTGTGTAAAAAAGAGCCAATGTTTGCCCTGAAACATGGCAAAATATTCTAGTAGACAGCAATAAAAACATTCCCACTGTTAATAAATGTATGATTCTTACACTACCATAGTGTATGTGTACTAGCACACTCGTTGCTGCACTGTGTTATACAGAAAGACTCATGGATCGCGCATGCCATTCTGAGTTCCTTTTTCAACTTCCGGCTGCCGGCAGACCCTTGGAGCAAGTTAGTGTGTTTACGCAGGCGATCGTTAATGCAACTCAAACATGCCAACATTGCCATTGTTAACAAATGCTTGCTTGTTACACTACAGCATAGTGCGTGCGAAAACAATTATAATTGTTTTGTTTTTCATTAAAAGGGGGGAGAGGGAAAGAACATTTATTTGTCCAGTTTAGGAGGGCTAGCCTTCCATCCTAGATGTCAGCCATGTGCCTTTGGGTCCTAGCAGCGTCTTCAGCTAACTGAATGTCCCAGAGCTGATCCGCGGGATCTGAGCTGAGGAGCAGTCTCCCACTGCTCCTCACTAATAATTATGTGGTTCTAAGAGATAGCTTGAAGCCATTCCCATAATATACAGGGTGTTTCAGGGAACACTTTCAAAAATTCTTAAAAATAGGATCTTCGAGAAAAAAAGAAACCCTCTTCAGAATGAGACTGCTAGCTGCGGCGGACGCCAGGTAGTATGAAGGGCGTGCACATTATTTAGGTGGGTAATTAAACTCTCCTAATTAACTTCTTAATTAGCGGATTTTTGGTGGCTATTGTAAACGGTAATTTTGTAGCCCCGGAGAAGATGATTTCACATTATATTTTAAAACAACGAAAAAGTCGGTGTTTAAAGCCCTGGACGCGAGGAAACCTGCCGTTGTTTTTTGCTCGAAAACGAAACTCGGCGCTCGAGGAGCGCTGGAAGTCTTGAGCGAACGCAACGTCCGCTGGTGACGTGTTTCAATGAATGTGGCGGCCAATTCGAAATGTAAGGGCAATATACCGTAGCTAGGAAGCCTCAGCATGCGGCCACAGCCACGAAAACCTTCCTCACCCAGCAAACAAACGTTTCCTTTGTCTGACGCGCTTTCTAACACGCAGCGATTATACACGAACAGCAGATAAACCTAACGAAAAAAATGAACGGATGGTGACGTTTCAAATTTTTCACGTCTGGTAGCCACTTCAGATATGGTCAAGGCAATAAAAAAAAGAAAAGCAAAACTGTCGCCAACACCCACTACGGCTCCTGAAACTGGCGACCGCGCCGTGGGCGATGGCTAGCCTTTTTCTTGCGCCTACCAACGAAAGAAAATATAACGCTAGACGTGGTATAAGGTGACCGTTGATCATTGAAAATATACAGGAGGCGAAGGCGTTTATATCAGCTGATTCCCTAGCGTGGGGAATCACCAGAGCCTTCTTGAATTGGGCGACACAGTCACTGCAATACGTCATCAGCGGATGTTGCATTTTGACTAGACTGCTGGTGCACCATGTGCGCTGCGTTTCGGTTTCATGCTGGCAAAATACTTGATTTGTACGGGTTACATGGCTGTACAGTGTCTTTTCCGTTGCTCTAAAAACTGATCGGTTATCGTCGTCTCCGTGGCTACAAACTCGCAATTGGCAATAACCGCCAAACTTCGCTAATTAAAAAGTTCCATAGACAATTTTATTATTAACTATGTAATTCACATTTTTCTCATAACTGCTGACGTCCTCCGAACGTGACAGCTTGTTTCTTAAGAGAAGTCCTATTTTTCTTGAAAAGCCCACCTTCAGGAATTTTTGAAAGTGTTCACTGAAATAACCTGTATGTGCAAGATCAGCCCCCTGTTTGCATCTTCTACATGTGTCTGAAAGGTGTCCAGGATGACTGTATGCAACCGGGTTTGGGCACTTTTGGCATCACTCGTACATCTCAGTAGTGTAGACTTCCTAGGTGGTTCCAAGAACTGCCAGGGAATCACTTCTGCATCTTGACAAAACTGCTTCTCCAATGAAGTTCTCCAATGTGCGGTCCCACCAATCACTGAAAGCAATAAAATGCACAATTTTGTTGGCTTCAGCTTAACATAATTTTTAATTACTATAGGTTTCCACTTTTAGAGCACCCCTAGTTTAAACCTTACATTACACCGCACATTACAGATGCGGTTTTGGTACTGTTGCAAGCAATTTCTAGCTTTCAATCAAGACTCCATCCTGGTGCGAGAACGCGGGGCACGGTGCAAAAGTATGCACATTGGGTGTGTACAGGACAGAAATACACATACGCAATAAGCACTCTTTCTGCGTTCTAACCTTGACTCGTCGCATTTCGTGTAAAATTATGTGGCGTATCAGCGACTTTCCCCAACATTCCCGCAAGGATCACAATCACAGGCTACTTTATTCGACGGGAAAAATACGCGAGCTTTTCTCTTTCGCTAGATCGTAATGCCAATAAAACGGTCAATAAACTTACTTTCGGGTGGTCATGGTGTCGCAGAGGAACAGCAGCTGCTCGTAGAACGGCCACGAAGCCGGCTGCACTGCACTGCCGGCTGGCCGGTTCCCGTCATCGTCGTCGTCATCTTGGGTGTCGGAGTCGTCGGCGTCTTCGGTGCCCATGTCGCTTTTTTTTATTTTTCTGGGCTAGGACGAACAGCCTTCGAAACTTGTTTCTCAATAATTTACACCGCTTTCGTAGCGCAGTGATGCACTCGGTGTCGATGAAATGAAATATCAGCCGCTGCTATCAACACAACCTGTCAAGCCGGCGGAGACGCGCCGTACGTACCTTTGCTGACCTTTCCCGGAAACATTATTTCGCACACTTCCTTCCACAAGGCATCTTTCACTTGTCGGTTCTTGTGGTCCCTGTGCGTGGCCAGCCACAAGGACGTCCAGCTGGCCACACAAGAGATCAATTTTTCGTTGTTTACCGCCATCGCCAACAACTTGCTGAGGGCGGCCATTGCGGCTGAGAGACAGAAGGAGCGTAAGCCCGCGGCAGCGTCGTTTGATTGGGTGCTGCCGAGGAAGCAACTTCCGGCGTGTGTAAAAATATCTGACATAGCCAGAGCTTGCCGAACGCGTCATGCTTCGCCAGGCGCGCCGTCTCCAACACGCGCCTGGGGACGCGTGAACGCGCCATAGCGTAAAATCTAGTTACCACTTTAGGTTTTACAGCGTTTCAAGGCGGTCTAATTTCATTGTTTTTTATTACTCTGGACACCAAAAGCGCGCTTAGCGAGCCGCACGTTTGCTGAGCAGCCGACGACCATGTCCGCGAAGTGGTACAGGCGGCGCAATTAGCTCGACCGATAACTTGGTACCTACGCGCAAAGTTGAACGGAAGTTCCAAATAACACAGCACGTGTGAGAAAAGGATTGATGATGCGATGGCGGGTTGCATTAAAAATTGTCATCTTCGCCGCTGCAATCGAAGAGTGGCAATCGTGTATCCGCCGCAGTACTAACAAACACTTGTGTATGTGGACCTGTAGGCAGACCGGTCAGCTGCTCAGCGCGCGTCTCTAAATTAACCGTCTCAAGGGGTTCTCTAGCAGCTACCGCAATGTGCAGCCGCAGCCCCTGCGTCACGTCAACGGTCGCTTTTTAATCAAGCGGCTGACGAAATTATAAGGTAGGCGCATTCGCAGAAACTGCCGGCGACGCGGATTTGCAGTGAAACGGCAGCTCTGCTCTGTGATATCCTGCGGTCACGCGGACAGAATTTGCGTACACAAAATTTCACGTTTCACGGCACCCGCTAAAACCGAAACTGCGACTGGCCGCATTAAAACGTCTCTAATTAAACAACCGTCGCACGCTGAAGAAAATGAGTTTCCCACTCGTGATGAGTAGGTGATTAGCTACTTACCGCAACAAAAAACCAAGATGCAAAATTTTTCGTCAGTGCCCCTTTACCATGGAACTTTTTCTACACCCAGCCGACTTTTCTGCCACCCCCAACCTTCAGCACGCTTTATATGGTGTCAATTTTAGGTTCTGGACAAACACTGGATTCCCTGGAGACCACACTCGTTCTTCGATCCCGCACCCGAGGCTTTCCCGAAACCCCACCCCTGACCTGTCTTTTACGATGGATTCCTCACCCGTTCAAAACGTGGCCTCACTCTGTATTATTGGCATGATAGTGCACGTAAACGGCTCTAGGGCGTTGATTCTCTGACAATTCACAGCCAGTCAGCTACCATAGAAGAATCTGCTCCCGGCACCATGGCTTAAAAGAACCAGACACCAGCCGTCTTGTCTAAGCCCTACTGGCCAGTCGCATTACATATCGTACTCTCTACATCAACCTTATGGCAAAAGAAGATGTCAAACTAGGCGCTCTGATCGCGATATCGTGCAAGATGAAGCCCGGCCTCCCCCCGCCCTCACGCCTACTGCCAGACGTCTGCGATTATATATCCACAAACCCCAGTAGATTAAGCAAGGCACCCGCTTTGCCCTCACGCCTACGAGACCCGCGGTACCCCATAAACTAGGCTACGCCATTCCACCGCCTTTCGAGGGACCCGTGCGTATCCGTCCCTCACTCCACCCTTATAACTTTGTGCCTCATATCCTCTAGTATATGCAGCATTTAATCATTCAGGGTAGAGGACAGGCCCGCGTCACCCGCCTCCGAGTCTAATCCTACAGGAAACCGGACACCCTATAAACAGAAATCGCTCCGTATACATCCCGCCTCGCTCAGACACTGGTTGTCGTCTACTCCAAATCTGCTAATATTACCTCCCTCAGCCTTCTCCACGCACGCACCATGGCGGCAGAAGAGACAGCAATCACCCTGGCAGCAACGACGGCTTCCTCCAACTACGTGGCAATCCTCCGAGACTCGCAGCAGGCTTGCTGAACTACTGTGCAGGCCACATCTTGCAAACAGGCGAGATATTATGCAGGCCACATCTGCCTTCAGTTCTCAAGTCTTTATCCACAATAAGGATCCCCACACCGAGATTTTGTGAACATCAGGCCATTCTTCCCTTCTAGTTAAACGAGGTGGCACACACCGGTGCCCGCGCTCTTACCATTGTCAGTTTGTTATGTGCACCGACAGAATAGATTTTAAAATTAGAGAGTCGAAAAATCCTACCGGGGTTTTTTTCCTCCACCTCCTCCTCCGGTGCCGGTGTGGTTGTAGTTCTCACTCTTCCTGGTACCCTTACCCCTGTTTGTCCTATACCGTATGGACGGAGTACACCACCTGCTATAGTTATACCGTCTTTGTCCATAACGGGCCCATGGTCTCCACTGGGGAAGCCATCACTGCCACCAAATTTCCCAACGCTGTCATTCGCGGACTCACTGCCGTCACCACCTGCACAATAGAAAGAACGAAGAGCAGTGTTGCAGTACACCGGCGGCACATCTGGGCGGAATTGTTGCGAATGGCGTTGAAAATACCACGACTTTTTTATTGCCGCTGCCAGGTAACGCATCTCCAGTTTCTTCATCCCTTCGCCTCATAATCTCTCCGGATACTCTCCGCTCCTACCACAAGCCATTGGCATTATGTTCCTCCCCGCGTCTTTCGCCACTCATTGCCCTCATCATTTTCCCATCTCTCTCCCTTCTGGCTCCTTTTCGACCCCCACCGTATCTTTCACCTCCCTCCTTGCACTCCACATCCACTTCCTCCACCTCATCTCTGCTTCCGACCTCATTCTCCCCGTTTCCGAAAAAACTGCGCGTAATCTGGAGTTACCCTACCTCCCGCCCCCAACATTTCTCTTGTCCCCATTCACCATTTCTCTGACATTCGTCTTCAATTCCCTCTTCCCCCTTCCTTCTTTTCTAACATTCATCCACTTTTTTCAATTAGGCTTCCTTTCGTGAGTCACGAGACCTAATTCTGCCTCACGGGTGACTTGGAAAGGTCTCTTCGAGTAAGCCATGAGTAACTAAAAAACTGGGTCATGGTGGGTGAAGCGATTCTTCAGAAACACTTCTTAATAGTGGTTACCCACACGAAAAGTAATAATTTGTGGGCCAAGGCTGGTTACATAACCGTTGGAGACTCACGGCCTGTTCACATGTGACTTCTGGTAACTAAACAGTTACCTCTAAGACACTATTTACGAGTAAGCAGCTAGGTGTAATATTGGCGAGCGTACACATATTTCACTTGTGCGGGTTGCAGAAACACAAACCAAACTAACTGAGTTGAGGTGGCCCAACCAAGGCGACTGTCTTTAAAACGGCCCTAAATAGGCCTTCACAGGTTGGTATATTGTGATCACCTATAATATGAAAAGCGAAAACGCCCGAGTGTACGACATTTTGGCGCACGTTAGAGATCCCCAGGAAGTCAAAATGAATACGGAACCCTTAACGACGGCGCGCCTCATCGCCTGTGTGACGTCGGCGCGTTAAACCACACAATCAATCAATCAATCAATCAATCAATCAATCAATCAATCAATCAATCAATCAATCAATCAATCAATCAATCAATCAATCAATCAATCAATCAATCAATCAATCAATCAATCAATCAATCAATCAATCAATCAATCAATCAATCAATCAATCGACCAATCAATCAATCAATCAATCAATCAATCAATCAATCAATCAATCAATCAATTATTCAAGGAACCAACGAATGAATGAATAAATCAATCACTAAATCAGCTACAATAGATCAGCTGTAATTGAACGGCAGGCGGCGAAGTATGAAGCAGAGGCAACTTTCACGAAACACTGTGCCCACAGACCATGCATTCACTCCTAATACCTTTTATTACAAATATAAAACCTGGGCCATTATTACTTCGGCTGCCGCGTAACGCTCCTCCACTTTCTTCCTACCCTTCCCCCATCACCAGCTCCTGTACAATCCCCTCATCCCGCAAGCCACTCACGATACACTCGAGTTCCTTTCTTTGGACACTCATTGCATCACCAGTTTTACCAATCATTCCCGTCAGCCTCCTCTACACCCTCCCATCGACACTCACGCTATCTCTCGCTTCCCTCCCACCCTTCCGCACCAAGTTCTCCCTCCCCATTTTATCCTTCCCCTCACCGACAATATGCTGCACTCCCTCAGAGAGTGGCCACAGGAACCGACAATGGATATAGATGCACCGCTCTCAGTTGTTTCGCTGCTGGATGGCCCTACCTGGCGTTATACTACTCAAACTGCCTTCTTATGAACATGTGCTGTCTTTTCACCCAGCCAACCAATGTCAATACGATGTACATCAAAAAACTTTAGTTTGGACAGACGGTCTCCCACATCCGCGAAACAGACAGAGCGAAGTTGAACGGGCCACAAAAATTCCATAGGTGCGACATCTTTGAGATGAGAAGCAAGTTTCTTAGTCCAACAAAAACAAGTCGAGCACAATGAATTCAAGCCATATTGCCACAAATAACATTTCCATAATTACTCTTCCGACGGAAACACAAAGAATACTAAATGTGCCCGCAGGTGTGGGACTATTGATATACGAATAGTAAAGCATGCAACACCCACACAAACACGCTATCCACACATATACGCCGCTGTTACGGGTTTAAGCAGTACAGTTTATGTCCAGAACATGCTTTGTGTAGGAATAGTCGTTAAGACTACTACGTCAGAGCTATGTTTTATCTATAGTAACAGCGCAAACACGGCACGAAAATAAGAAGGCATGAACACAGCCTGCGCTAGTTCAGCGGCTTTTGATTGACATTGCTACTGCAAACAGTGCTTTCCTGGAAATGAAATTCATATTATGCATAGCGGCGCTGACAACATGCAAGCACCGATTTATTCTCAGAAACGTTTCACGCCAAACCTCCCAGATATTGCCTTCGACCTTATCCGATGATGCTATAAAAAGCATGATCGATTCCTTTATTACAAAATTTCTTCTCGCGACCACTTCTCGGCGGAAAACACATTTTCTCTCTCACAACTTTAATATCGTGGATGTTAGCAAAAACTAGGTTTTGAAAAAATTTCTCACAAATAAACTATTATACAGAGCTGCGTAAAAAAATTGCCACCAACTTTGAGAGCAGTTCGTGTTTGTCAAAATAAGGTTTTGAGGGGAAGCAATGCTGCGTTTATGGCCCGTAGTTAGACACTCTTCAGCTATTACAATTTTCGGAGACAACACCCCTGCATAGTTTGCTTGTATTGCTGATGGGAAGTGCAGTGACAAAAATTCACGAATTGGGAAGCCTATAGTTTGCTAGCGCTAGCACACTAACTTCGAAAATTCGTAAATATTGCTCGCGTTCAAGCGCTTATCATAGTGTGTGGCGTTCTATGTCAGAATGCAGGCTCGGCCTTACTTGAAAAGATTTGTGAAGGACATGGCATCTGAAAGTGTGGGCTTATTTAAAAAGGTGCACCAGAAGATTGATTTCTGAAAGATCGGGCTTACTTGAAAAGGTGCCCCAAGGACATTGCTTTCTGAAAGTTTAATCGGGTAACTTTTTGTTTTAGCGAAAAAAAATATTTTTCATAATGTGCTACTGCCTTGGCCTCCGTAGGTTGGGCCATAAGTTCCCTCCACTGCGCCGACAGTTCACCCTGGCAGGTCAGAATTCCTGCGGTCGTGCAGTTCGAGAGACCGCATGTTTCGTTTAGTTCCAAAGATTTCGTTTCCTTCGTAAAATGGATTCGACATGCATCTCCCTGCGTTCCGCGATACCGCAGACGAAGTGAATGAGTAAAACGTGAAGCGATAAAGACCGAAAAACGACGCCACGAGTAAATTAGTAGAGATAGGGCGTGGTGCATTGTAACAGCGATGGAACAGGCTTAGTCGCTGGACCGCAGGTGTTCGCTGACGAAGAGGAGTAAAAATTTTTGATGTTGTGCCGCTTTTCCGGGAAGGTTTCTAGGCGCAATAAAATTAAAAGCTCAAGCTGCACCATTTCATAGGAACAGCAAGAAACGTACCCAAGATATATGGAAAGCAGTCTCCAGGATGATGAGAGGATTCCTCTTTGACACTACGGAGAAAATTATGATATTCCACCGTGAGATGCTCCCTCATTCTACCACTCGGTACATACGCAAGCCAGGGTACACTTGTTTTTGGCATACTGTTGTTCAGAAGAAACTGGGCCCTTTGTGTAAATTCGCCTGCCCTAATTTCGGATGTTATTGACCACCTGAACCTCTCGTGGTGAATCTTCGATGTCAGGCGTAGAAGACTCTTGACCATGGTTTTTCTGCTGTCCTTAAAATTTATTATTCTTCGGTAGGTGCATCATCACAATACAAGAACAAAACTATTTTCTAAATTTGAAAAAAAACTTGAAAATGACATCAACCTATCGGCCTCGTACAACTTTTTGTTGGAACGTAAAATCGAAACAGTGCTTAGGGCAGGGTTGCAAATGAAACGCGGCATACTGAAGAGATTTGCAGTCAGGGCCAGTCTTCCAAGAGCTTAGCAGGGACACATACACCAAGCAGTGTTTTACAAGGGCCGAACAGAACATGAATGGCGTATCTTAGCCACGGATACTTGTCAAGGGGAAAAGAATTAAGTTTGGCGACTTGAGTGGAAACTGCAGCCTCCTAAATTCAACAAGGAAGGCCTGGGGACCTATGATCTACATCTATCTGCATGTAAACAGCATTCTGGGAGGGATATAAGAGCTCCTGCAACTGACCGTCTGCCGACAACGGACCTCCCGAGCCGCACTTCAAAAAACCAGCTAATCGAGTGAGACCCAAACACCGCATGCGGCCACCCCATCTACCTCTTCGTACACTGAAGTGAACTTGTGGCCCACCAACTCAGGCCGTGGTGGTCGATCAATACTAAAAAATATATTCTACCCTAAAAAAAGTACTCCGATTCCCCTTTCTAAAAATTGCCTTCTGTACACCCTTTCAAATGAGCCCAACTGTATTTCGATATGGAACGCCGCACACTGCAATAGATTATGAATTGATTATGACGTTTAGTGCGCGGACGCTCCAGACGGGATAAGTCGCGCCGTATTGGAAGGCACCGGATTAATTTTAACCCCCTCAGGATCTTTAATGTGTGCCAAAATCTCGAACACACGGGCGCTTTAACTTTTCACCTCCATCCGAGAAGCGGCCGCCGCGTCCGAGAATCTAACCCGCCCACACTGCTAAAGAAACAAAAGATGAGCAACACTGTAAATTTTCCGAAGCAAATGTGTTTAGCGCTCCGAAGCCACTCGACTCCCATTATTTCCCCAACCTATGCTGCATCGTATCCAAGGATTGTAACACCTATAAAAATTTCTAAATATGGCCGAGAAACGCCGCATTCCTTCCCCGCTGACCTTTTGACGCACGTATAAGCTTTAAGTGCGCTGTGGCAAGGAAGCACGGTTCTTTTTCGACCAGCTGAAATTTTAAACTGCGCTTGGTGTGATGTTTTATTTATATTTATTTTTCGCAACCTAGGTTTCGGTCACATCCCAATATTCAAATAGTTCCGAAAAAGAGAGATGAACTTTCCTCTAAGAATTTGTTACGCGAAAGAATAGTGTAGTGAAGGTATTAACAATGAGTTTTGATAATGTGATCGGAGGTGGTCTTATGCACTTCCTTGGACGTTTGGCGTGGATTAACCCTCATGGAAATGAACAACGGGATAGCCCCAAGCATTAGCTGCAAAGCCCTGATGCACGCGGCGTCCTGTTGGAGATTCTCAGCGCACTCACCTGCCCCTGATGATCCTAGCAAGGCGTAGGTCACGGCGCCGGTAAGTAGTATGAATATGATGGCCAATATGCAGAAGCCCAGATAGGTGACCGAGCTTGAATCACTGCGAGCACAGTACAGGTATGCATGAGGTCCCTCAACCTTGGGTGCCAAAATTTGAACTCAAGTACATAAATACTTTCCATTCTTAACACCACGACGTCTTCCAGATTAAGAGGAGCAAATATCTTTCCAACGAGAAAATATGGATACGAAAGACGAAGACCAACCAAGTGGGACGCACATGGGCTGCAATCTGTTCCGCCAACCTTATTTGAAAAATAGACTCCTCTTAATTAGGAATAAGGTTCGACAGGACCACATCTCCACCGATGTGGTCCTGGTGCATTTGTCATTGGCATTTAGCATTTGGACTTCGACTGCGTGGATGGTCGGGGGAACTTCGCTTCTTGCGACTTTCGTTGACGACTTTCTTGAATGGCGTCAGTGATATCAGCGGTGGGGAAACCAAGACGTATGCAGCTTCGCTGCAAATTGTGCATTTGCTGCATAGAGGAGGACAGGTGCATGTGCTACAGTGCAGTGGCGGTCATTCACGAGTTTATTTTAGGAAAGCTGTAAACTTGTCGGTTTCCCCATCGCTTATATGGCTGACGCCATTAACTTAAACTCGCCACCAACAAACGTATTATTGATTACGACAACTCCTGTCTGTAGTAATCGAAGGGCGTCGACGGAAGTGTGGAGACGTAATCGCAGTTGCTTGCTCCAGCACCAGTGCCTACGCCGACATTTACGTACTCGCCATTAGTTCACAGTGACGCTGTAAACATTCCATAAATCTCGTCTGCTGTCCATACACTGGCGTCCGCTGCAGTCAGGTTACAGAAAACGAATGTAACTCTTGTTTTGTCAGCACTATAACTAAAAAGACTGTATACAAATGGCTGCTAAGTAGACTTCACCATAACGCCGAATTTTTCTTACACCTGACTAACACGAAGACGTTACAGGACTACGTAGGTACACGGCCGCCTACGGAGCGGTATGATTACAGGAAAAGGCTGAGACTCTTTTTTTGCCCACGGTCCCGAAAAACACGTACAAAAATTATCCGCAATTGCGTCTCTCGCTTGCACAGAGTTTCTTTCTCTTTCCTCAGTTTCATTGATCAAAGTGACGTTGTAAAGATTGTGATAATCTCCTCTATGGGCGTCAGCAGGGTGCAAAGTATTGTGGGTGCAAATTCGATGCTGGAGGGGGATACTCGGGGGGAGGGGGGTTCGTAACATAGTAGGAACTAAATTCCGCCGCATCCAAGCAATAACATTTAAAAAATTGAAATTATTTAGAGCTCTTCATGAATACAAGTGTCAAAATATGTATTAACTAGCATACATGACAACAAGAAACTACTGCTTTGTGTAATATCAACATAGTGAAAACAGCGCATCCAAGACGAAAACAGAGAAGGGAACACAAATGCGGCGCCATGAAAATTCACCAACTTTCCCAGTTTGCCGCAGTCGTACTCTCAACATTTATGAAGCAGAATGTTCAAAGACACACTTCTCCCGCAATCGAGCAATTATGTGAAAATAAATGAAGTTGCAAGGCAAGGTTGCAACAATTAGTGTTGTTTTTCAAACCTATTGTTTCACTCACTCATCTGCAAAAGACCCATGCGACTCCCGCATTCAAAAGTGGTTATATCTGCGAAACCTCTTGGCCCTTCCTTTGCAGTTCCTTCGCAACGCGGGGCGGCACGTGCTCATTTGGCACTGTGATTACGTGCCTCGCATGGGCTCCGCAGATTTCCCTTCAGAGACGCGGAATACCAAACGTGTAGACGTTTTCAACCAACCCATCGTCTTCGTGAAGATACCGTGCGTGCAAAGACACTAACTGTTTACCCTTAAGTGAATATTTCACTAATTCACTGTCAAGTTTCCTCATTGGCGAGCTGGGCCTATTTCCACTGGGGGAGGCTTAGTGCCGAGTTCGCACAATGTCGGGCTCCGTCGCCTGCTCGGCGCTTCCGTCGAGCCACCCGAACGAAAGCTCAAGAAATGCCGAGTGCATCAAGGCCTACCAGACTTCTCATGAAGGGGATTACGCTGCAGATAGCTCATCTGCGGGTGATGCAAGCTTGAAATGAATAGACGTTGTGAGTCGGGCACAAGGACGCTGCATGAAGCCAACCGCTGAGTAGCCAGACCTAACCTCGACCAAGCCGGCACTGAAGCCTACAGCTCAACCCACCTGGAAGCCAAATCAACCTCCCTTCTCTTTGACACACTTCGAGCTCGTGATTGGACAACATGGAGGCCTGAATATCACAGAAGGTAGCCCGACGGAGCTCCCGGAAGTCCTACTCCAAGCAACAAAGCTCACGTGGTGCAAGGAAGAGTTCCGTGTTCGCATCGACGGTGTTCAAAATACGGCAACGGTGAGCACATCTCCCTGCTTGGCAGCGGAAGCCCTCCACTACCCGAGTCAAGTTATGTTCGGAGGGAACTTCTGCCCAGTTCAACTTTATGGTCTCGTGCCGGACGATTCAGTCAAGGGGGTCATCCACGACAACTTCCTGCACTATTCTAACCAAGAAATTCTTGACATCTTCCTTCCCGGATTTCAGTTCATCACCTGTAGAAGGCTCCGAAATTCACCTTTAGTAATCGTAACAATCCCGGGAAAACACGCGCCGTTCTACATGTATCACCTGGGAGCTGAACAACGTATCTACTTGTATAGGAAGGCGGTTCCTTCGTCCACCATCTGCCAACAAACGGGCCATTGATCCAGAGCTGTCCACGTGCCCTACCTGCGGAACCAAGGACCCGGCCGATGGCCACAAGTGGAAGGCCTGCTGCTCCCTGTGCAAGGGTGAGCCCCTCCCGGCAGCTAAGGGCTGGCCGCAGCGTTTCTGCAAAGAGTACGTCAAACAACAGAAGGCGCTGGCGCGACAAAGTGCAGCATCCCAGGCTCCGGGAGGGAGGAGGAGGGGGGGGCACAGCCATCTTCACCACAGCGTGGCCGCCAACATCGGAGAACCGGGAAACACCCCTGTCCCCCCGGTCTCCTCTTCCTCATCGCAGCGGGAGTCCAGATCGCGGTCATAGTCAGGGTCAAGATGCCAGAGCCGTTCTCCAAGGGGTGGCCGCACCATTAGGCCGGTGAACTGGGCTAACATCGCTTCTCCCACTGCTTGCGCCGTCCTTCCGTCCAATATAACCTCTACCATACCTATTAAGCAGCCGTCGTTCAGAACTGTGAGCGCTAGAGAGAAAAGTTGATGAGATATGTGCCGAGCTATTCCAGCTTCGCAGGAAATATGAGAAACCCAATCCCTATAAAGGAAACGGCCAGAATACCGTTCTGCAGAATGCAACTCTGCCATGGACACTCTCACCGAGATTAAAAGGCCACTACCCTTCTTCTTGCTCAGGAGGCCAGTGCTCCCTCAAGAACGGCGACAAAGGCAGAAATCAAAAAACAGCCACAGCCAAATCTTTTTTAGACAAATTATATTCCCACTCTGCTGAACCAAATTAGTTGACAACTCGCAGAACAATGTCAGCAGATCGCTCAACTAAAAGAGGTCGTTACACTGCAAGGAGCGCAGATTCAAGGACAATGAGCCCATGTAATCCTCCAATTTTGAGTTCTGAGTACATTTTGAGTAAAAGTAAAATAAAAAAAACTCATTCAGCCTAGCTAATAGCTGACTGTCATATAATTATAATGCTAACCTTGCTTCGTTTCATCCACTGTATCTATTTACGCTTTTATAATGATTTCAGGTTGACCTTCCACGATATCTGCATATTTGTGGAAATGCAAGGCGTTAGACGGTCCTGGCTGGGAGGGGGAGAGCGGGAGCTCAGCAAACCATATTGCGCAATTAAAAAGCAAAGGCATATACATGAACGCCTCGCGCTTCATAACTTCGTGGGGACAGTTCGCATTGACATAAGGCGTTTTTTAAGGTTGCAGCGGAAGAATGCACCCGACCGTAACCCTAAACAGATTCGATGTAAATTAGTTCAGCAGTGACCGAACGTCGCCTCGCCAAATGTTGTTTGCTTCTACCCAGGGCCCCAGCACACCATCGAGTCTGGATCCACTTTGTCATAAACAGGTTAACGGAGCCTGTGTCAAGAGTTTGGTATCAAATATATACGTACTATTGCTTGCAAGCAGCGCTAACCACCATAGCCAGCACGTATAGCTGTATAAAATCTGCAGGGAAAATTGTTTTCGACCTCACAAGAGTTACGGTATCATGCCGTACCGAATGCAAGAGTTTGAGCTCACGCATTTGCACGCGTAATATTTTACAACGCATGAATTTTAGAATTCTGAATGCTAATTAGTCGGTGTCATTCTGAGCACGAGTAAATTGAGAGTACGAGGGAGTTCCAAGTCTATTTGAGTTCTGAAATAATTTTGAGGTTTCAGCCCATTTTGAGTTCTGAGGTCACTTTGAGTTTCGAGTCAATTTTGATTTCTGAGTTCGTTTTGAGTGGTGAGTAAATTTTGAGTTTTGAGTACATTTTGAGTTCTGACTACAATTTGAGTTTTGCGTCCGAATGAGATTGAGTTTTGCGCTCACTGTGAGTTTCAGTTTGAGTGAGCACACATGTGGTGCTCAGCAAAGAGTCCGAGTTTCAGGCAGTGGTGATTCGAAAGTAACTTAGTGAGTGAGTGAGCAGCGCCAACTTTGCCGAAGTTTGCGGAAACACATAATGCCCATTAAGGCCCTCACTCGTGTATAAAACTGGTGCCGGCAATGAGCGACTTCAGTAACGGTCGGTAGTTGCTTCGGCACTCATGAGAGACATGAAGTGCGGATATCGGGGTACAGCAAAGAAAATTATTCACGTGTGTGCGCGTGCGCACGTAATTGCCTGTGTGCGTGTGTTTGTGTGCGCGTGCGCGCACACACACAAAAAAGCGGTTTATTAGTGATACAAACTTGTATTTTATCTTCATTTCGTATGTCGTATTATACTGCATCGTGAATCATCGCAATTGCGAACCCTAATACGAGGCAGGAAGACCCTAAAATGTTTGCATGGTGAACGTGAAAACGCCGCAACAATAGGAGAGTACTATCGTTCTGTTTGAGGGACACTTTCCTGTCCTAGTGCGCCATTATGCCGAAGAATAGTAGTGATACCTGGTTATGTGGACAATTTGCGCAATTCATAGAAGCTAAAAAATGTAGGATACTTACTCAGCCGAAGCGTTTGAAACTGCAGATGAAAGAGATGTATATTTTTTGACAAAGCCCGTAGTCGTATTTCGTGAGTCTTGACTGAGAAAAGGACTTGGTTACAATGCATAAAACTCTTCGTTGCGTAGGGTTCTTAACAGCTATAGTTTTATCCCTGCAATTGAATCGCCCGATTCACTGCGTAGCAACATCGGAGTTCCCCACAAATATCCGTACTGCTAATTAGCGGCAATTCAGCGCCGGTACGCAGAAAAGTTTGAATGCACAGACTGTCTATTAATTAATGCAACTCCATCGTATTTTTCCTCTGTCTGTAAATTCTAACAAATACCCACACTAATTATCACGATATAGTACTCATATCTGAGAGAATTTCCGGTTTTCGCGTGAAAATGAATAATGAACGGCTTCTTGAATTGTATGATTTGCCGAAATACCTATGATGCACTGAGTGTGCGACTGCAGGAAATAGGGGCATGGGGCACGCTATGGGTAATTTCTGAGCTAGAAACAAAGTTTTATGGCTTGATTTTTCACAAGAGGTAAAAATGTTGAGTGTGTGTTGGGGTGACAATCAAAAACCCTTTAAAGCGCGTTCGAGGCTTTCTTACTGTCTTGAAATGAGTTGTAGTGGACAGCTTGAAATTAGGCTGGAAGATGACACATACTCTGAATGAAATACGGTAAAGTGTTTAGTTTATCAAATGAATAAAATTTTTTTACAAAGAACACAATGCAGTATCTGCAATGCACAATCAATGGAGGTGTTACAAAGCACGCTGATTGGTCGCCCGTTGTGACAGAAAAAGTGCGGGCTTCATCGAGAAACACCGTCTCTAGAACCCACAGGGTGCAATGACTTCTCTGTTAGCTTCAACTGCCTGGAAACTTTAGTCTTTCTTCGAACAGGCAGAATTCATTCGACGTACTTTGTACAGTGTATCAAAGTTCCACAGACACAAGCATTTTTATTATTGCCCTAGTAACCCTGGTAAAATAACATTTGAACTTACAGTACATAAGCCTTAGCACTCTCCTTATCGCGACCAAAGCTACAGTGCCATAGTAATACCATCAGAGCATGGAAAGAATACGTATAGGGCTGGTACATCACCTCTAGAAAATATACACGAAGATCTTCATGGTGCGAAAAATGAAAGAAGCTCCAGCTAATGAGTAAGACTTGAAGGTAGCGAATCCGTACAAAACAGTGATTCTAACGAGGCAATTTTTTGAATAAACCAAACTTGTGTTTTCTCTGTATGGCTCCTTTACACTATCAAAAAAGTAAAAGTAAAATAAAAAACACTCATTCAGCCTAGCTAATAGCTGACTGTGATATAATTATAACGCTAGCCTTGGTTTTTGATCATCGGCAATGCATCCGGTCAAGGCAAACGAGAATATTGCTGAATGAGAGCTATATATTTTTCATATCTTTACCGACTTTATTAAATATGCAGGACCATGCCATATTGATAAACAGTGTGTTATTGCTCTAGCGGGCCTGGAATTTTGCATGGCTGCTTTCTTGCAGAAGACTCTGACAATAAAACACATGCTGCGCAAGAAATTTAGTTGGATGTGTTTGACGTAACCCAAAGTGAAAAACTGAAGTTATGTCTGGATGAAACCTTATCCATATGCTTCAAGTTACGTGTGATGTAACCTGAAATTTACGTTAAATTGATGTCCGGTGTAATCCATAGAAACAAATTACTCCCGTCTGACAGAACCCAAAATTAAATCCATCTGTTCTTCAGTCATATGCACCACGCATTATTTAAAACTTTGTTTCTTGTACAGTCAACTGTGCATTGAAATTCACTGTCTCCCGAGCTGTTCACAAGATGCAAATCCCCTGAAAATTTGGACGGAGAGCAAGATTTGTTGTTTATGGGAACATTGTGTATTGTTCCCTTTTACCCCTGCTGCAACCTGGAAGGGCTAGCAGTGTTGTAAACAAATATACAAATAGGCAAATGGAAATGAAAGTTACGTTCAAAGAAAGGTCACGAAAAAATGTTTACGTCTGATGGAACCAAACTAAAGTCACGCTTTATGTAATCTATGCTACATTATTGGAGAAGAACACTGTTGCTGCATTACGACAGACTCACTGCGACATGATAATTGGGTTTAACGAGCCAACGCTACACAGGTGATGAGGCGCACCGAGGTGTAGGGCTCCGGATTAATTTTGACCGCCTGGGGCTCTTTAACAGGCGCTAAAACGTCAACACACGGGCATTCGCGCTTTTTGCTGTCATTAGAAAAGTGACCGCCGCGGCCAGGAATCTTACACCCGTACTTGGGCTCAGCAGCACAACGCCTTAGCTAACCACTGCGACCTAGTATTTACTTGAAATGCCACAGTTCCCGGTTTTTTACCGTACACGCTGTCTTAGGTGCAGATAAATTGCCACTTGTGCACGACAACCGCGTCGCCGAGGCTAAGGATATTCAGAAAAATGTCCTCATTTTTGAGGCCATCTGGAGTTCTGTGTCACTCAGTAAAAGCTACAAGGAAGCTACCTTTACCCCTGCCTTTATCGGTCTCTCATTTCCCTTAAGAGACAACACACTAATGGTTTTTAATATTCTCTCAATTATGTCAATGCTGACATTGTGTAATGCAAAATATTGAAGTTTTGAAATATTTCTTGGTGGTTTTCGGTATTGACAGTACATCAGCATATAAAATTGCCATGAAGTACGCCTTGGAATTCTTTTTTATGTTTAACAGTTCATTGCCGTGCTCAGGCATTTTATCCTGTTTCAAACACGCCACTTACTCCTTATGTTTTGGCCGCATGGATACAGCGTGGGAGCCAAAATGTTAATCTTTTAAATGTACTAACTTCGTGGTCGGGGCCATGGCCTTTTATGTTTTAACATTCAACCTGACGAGACAAGCGCCCTCCACACACTTGATTTCAATAAAAATTTTGTTAAACGGGAAACATTTCTGTTGTGCCTGCAAAGTTACCTGGTTACTTTGGGATAAATGACATGGTAACATACTTGCAGCACACTTGGTGGAGCAGCCAAGAGATGGCTGTCAGCACAACGAAATGGCGTCGTGAACACGCTGAAAGTTTGGCATAGTCAAAAAACCTTGGAGGAAGTTTCCGTATGTTACATACTTTGTTCTTGTTTTGCGCATGACTATTTCAACTATTTAGAAGTTGTTCTTGCTTTTGGCGATAAAAGTACAGCTTTAGCTCACATTAAGTTTCACTTGCTGCAGATAAAACACTGGCCCGAAAAGTTCGTGCCGTTTTTTGAACTTTCAGAGCCACCGCACCTCGGCGAGAGCCACTTAAAATATAGCACAGCATTTATCACAGCTCGTAAAGTCGCTGATCGCAATTGCCTCGAAATAATTTCGTTTTATATTATTATTGGTAAGGTTTAAAGCTGTCCTGTCGCCACCCTATTTTCGTTTGCTTCTTTGATCAAATTTTCTGCTGAAAGTAGCAAAACGTATTGTGGCGAGGCATTTTTTCGTGTAGAAGGAAGTTGTATGTTGTCTTCATAGTCGCTTCGTTTAAATGTGCACATGGTTGTACTAAGACGATTATGGTAAGGCAGAGAAGGTGCCAGGAGCCTCGAAACAAGACCCTCGCCTAAGCTAGCAGAATGGATGTACCAGTGATGAAAACCCCTATTTAAGTCCAAAATAATAAATAAATGTATTTACATTGTAGAGCTACGAATGTGCACGGTTTCTGGTAATCCCCGTCTTCCCTGCCTTCATCCTTGAGATGACTGTGGCTTCCCTTGTCATCCTCGTTATCTGGGCTATTTGTGTGTATCCGAAGAGTTAAAATGCAATATCCTCCACGCCCCACACATAAATACAGTTGACTAGTCACCCTTGCACCTCAACCTCAAGGTTCTATGAGCGTCTACCCGTGAGACAATTGAACCGACTGGTTCCGAACCCAATATATTGGCCCTGGTGTACTGCCAATACTCTGCCTGTCTGTGTCCTCCTTTGGAAAAAGTGTTTGTGTCTTCGCGGCTCCAACTTTATGCACAGAAAAACAACTGCGTTTCACAAATTCTTTTGGTCGCTTGTAGTTCATTGAACAGCAATCAGTCTCACTGCCATGACATCATGCGCTAAGACGCGGGTGTTCTGACTCAATGATGTAGGTCCTTTCCAGCTCTTCTGGTTGCTTTTACTCCTTTTGTAAGATGCATCACTTGGCTCCACATGAACTTTGGCTTCAGTAGTGTGAGAAGAAAATCGTTGTGGCGACCAACCACGATTCATATTTATCTGGCCTTTCGTGTGTTTGTGTGAGGCAAGTACGTCTGCATTTGACCTATACCGTATACAAATCGAATGGAACTCTTTCCGAGGTCTTTTCATGCCATTTCTTGCCGCAGACTGGACATTTATTTGCGGAAATGGTTCATGGTTTCAATATGGGCTAACCCTCAACACGGTAACATTTAGTGTGATTGTGAGTTTAGAGTGAGTTGAGAGTGACCATGCTGTTCTTTTCGGGGTGATGGCGCAACTCTCCCGCCATGACCTTCCAGAGGTGGTAAACTCCTATCAGCAGGTTAAAACCCGATACAGCAGCCATTCCTGGGTAAAAGTTTGTCCGCAATAGGTTAACCGCTGTCTTTGATAGATGAAACAAGGTCACTCTCCATGGGTACTTGCCGATTTTCTTGCAAAGAAAGGAACTTACATCGCTTCCAGAGAAAGAAATGCACCACTTTAGTGACTACGTACAAACATTTGCAGAAGGCGGCATCCTCTTTTTCATAAGTTATTCTACCCGAACGTGTGAAGATTACAGTTTGTCCTCCCAATCTCCCGCAGTCAAATGGTACGAGAGACATCTTCGCGGATGAAAGATCGCCGACCCCCTATCCATGATGCCACGGACGTGTGTACACCACTGACGTCCTTGAATACTGAACCTACAAGTTTGTTGCAGTGTTTGTGTGTCCGGAAAAGGCCTATTGCTGTAGAGCAGGCTCCTGGCATCCAGCTCGTTGACGTTATCTGTTTTACCAGTTCCTCTGTCCTGCTAGGTAGGATCGCAAACCGATGTTACATGCTACTCATTGCATTTTTCACATTTCACATTGCAGCGGCACCCTTCAAAAAATATACTACAACGAAGGCATCGTCTATCAGCGGCAACTTCTTTATTCTATCCTAATACTAATATTCCCATTTCCTAGCTTCACAGAGTGTTGGCCTGAGTCGCAGAATGGACACGTGCATTCTCCCGAGGTGCTAAAACTCAGCACTGCCGCAGTTGGAGGTATGCGCAATCCTTTCTTGCCATCTTTCGATTTCGGGTGAGCTTGTTCCCTTCTGCTGTCCATCCCACTCCGTTCTTCGTGCTCTACATCGATCAACAGGTGGGACAAAAGCGCTTCAAGCTCACCATCCAGGGATTCCAGGGTCACAGGAGTTCCGCCGACGAAGGCAAATTACAGGTTCCCCCCCTTCCCCGTCAGAAGAAAAAAGAAAGAAAATGTGGGGAACGAGACCTGCTCCAGCTAGGCTATGGAAGGTTTAAAGCCAACATAAAACAAACTAATAGGGCAGAAAAGCCAACCAATCATTTTTAAGAAAAAGCCAATTTGATGATTTAAAAAAATTCCGCGATGTACGTTTCAGCAAGACGTCCAAGCAAAGTTTAAAAGAATACCTAAGCGCGAAGGAACATAAAAACGAAGCATAAGGAAGAACGTTCTCAAGTCAGTTCGGTACAAAAGATCACACAACGCAGCAGTTCCACTCTCAAGTGTGTGTAGCAACTTCAAAGGAAGCCCAAGTCAGAGCTGAGGCGGCATTATCCACTCTCGCAGACACCAGGTCCCACGCTGTAGCACGAGGGCCTTTGGCACACAATATCGCGGAGGTGCAGTCCATGGGTTGCACTTATCTAGGTGTTTACCAGTTCCACTAAAAATGCGGCAAGTGGTGTTGAAGTTATAAAAGAAACACCGAAAAAAAGAAGTCACTGAACACACGTTGGCGTCACACCTCGGGCATAGATCGAGAAATAAAATTGGTGAGGTCCATGAGAATCTTCACGGCTGTTGAAATGTCCAAAAGGCGACAAAAAAGTGAACTCGACAGCCGACGAAGTCTCTGAATGTAGCTGACCGTTTTGAGGCATTGTGTTAAATAGTGCCCTACGAAGTGGCAGGCGCACCGCAGAAGCACTGACAGTTTGGCGTGAGTTGTAGACGGTGAAAGTAATGAGGAAATTGACCGTGTCCGGTTAACAGGGGAGCTAGCTTCTTGGAAGGCGGGAAATAGGAAGGATGGTTCAATACACTGGGGGTCCATCGATATAATTCAGTGTCGCAGTCGTTTGTACTCCACGTGTCCTGCCACACCAAGCGACCGACCTTCATCAGCAAAGAGCGCGCCCTGGTCTTCGACCACCTTCCACGAACCTCCTCTCCTCTTGTGAGAGCACTGCGGGCGACAGTATCCGCAAGCTCATTCCCACACACAACAGAGTGAGCTGGCACGTGGTATATAGATACAGGGTAGGGAAATATTCTCTTTTAGGCGAAGAATAGTTGCGGACGGAATAAATGGGTTATTGGCAGTCAATAAAAGCGAAAGACTGTCTGAATAGATACTGATTGGGTAGGAAGGTCTGTCTTCCAAGAGAAACAGTACAAGTTGTTGCATGGCAATCAACTCGGCATCAAACGACGTGGTTGGACACGCCAGAGGGAACCACCTCACTGGATAAACATGGTCTGTGGCTTTATAAATAACAAAGGCTGCTCCTGATGCAGTCGACATGTGTGATCCGTCTGTGAAGGCATGCAGAGTGGACAAGTGCAGCCTGCGGTTTGCTTCCGTTCTGGTGAGACGGTCGTAACAGACACGACGGCGTCGCGCAGGGTGTGTGCCTACCTTGATTGGAAGGTCCACATCAGAAGGATCGAACGATGCCGTGTTGAAGGTCACTGGCTGCTGGTGATGAAACAAGAGAAAACATGCGCACTGTGATGTGTAGGTGGATGTGAAGCGGAATCACATCGGCAAGGACTTCGAGGGTGGCGGTCCGTGTGGTAGTATACGCCCCGGGGACGGCCAATAATGAACATCTTAGCAGCGAGTGTACCCGGGCATTCTGTAGATGGTGTTGGTTAATGTGCCAACATGCAGGCGCTGCGTATGAGACTGCTGGAAGGACCACAAGGTGATGTAACTGACGGAGACGATATCGACTGACTATGGTATGCATGCGGGCAAATCTTGTGAGCGAAACTGCCATCCTCTCAACTATGAATTTCAAGTGGTTTCTGTGCGCCACTAATGTGAGGTGACTGTAGAAAATCACTCCGAGGAGTTTCATTTGCGTCACCTGCTTGATAAGTGCGCCATTGATCTTAATGGTTTGTTTCCTAATAGCCCCGCAGTCAGCCTTGGAGAGAAGGAGGCAAGAGCATTTAGCGGGGTCCAACTGTAATTGTGCGGCTCCAGCCCAAGCAGTTATCCTAGAGAGGGCTACTTCAGCATTCGCCTCCAATTGTCGACGCGTACGACCATCAATAATGATCACGGTGTCATCCGCATACGCTTGGAGGTATGCATCTTGAGGCATGGGCAGAAAAAGCATATCATACACTTAAGTGTTCCGCAAAAGTGGGCTGATAGGAGAGGCCTGAGGAGAGCCTTTAGAAGTGGCATGGGTAGTGCTTTCTGAAAATGTGTCAAAGTAGACGGTGCGCCCCTTTAGAAACGATTCCAGGAGCTGGTAGATGTTGCGGGGACAATGATGAGAACGGAAAAATATAATAATCGGTGATGGCAGATGCTATCAAATGCGCCTGTAAAGTCTAGTGGGATTACGAGTGAAAGTCCCCCACTGTCTTTATGCTGCTGCAGTCGATTACGTAAAGCAAATAAGGCAGACGTTGTGCTTTGACCGGTAGTGAAACCATATTGCTGTGGGAGAAGGAGGCGAGATCGTTGTAGGAAATAATATAAGCGGCCATTTACCATTCTTTGCAAAAGCTTGCCGATCATAGATCATAGATGTCTTGCATATTGTCTGGTAGGAAGAAGGTGCAGTGGGTGAACGTCGTGGTTTTAACAGAAAGATGGCACGTGCTTGTTTCCAGTAGGGGGGGGGGGGGGCCGGAAGTGGCCAATCGCGAGACAAGAGTTGAAAAGACACAGTAAAAAAATTAGGAATATGATGAACGAAAAGACGAACCGTGGGAGTTGTAACACCGTCGAGACCTCGCGCTGCATTAGCATTTAAATTTCGAGGGGCCAATTGCAGTTATAGCGTGAATGTATCATCTTGTTCTTGCGTGGGGTATGGAGTCGAAGCCACTATGGTTCACATTGCCATGTACGCCAGGGTATCATCACGTTCATCAACAGGCAAGTGAGTCTGCATCAGCAGATTCGCCGACTGTATTGTGGATGCTGTCGAAGTGTTGTCTGTCACATGTAGTGAAGGTAAAACAGAGGGCACCTAAGCTGGTGAAACGCCACACTAAAAGGTGGTCCAAAAAGTATCTTCCCGGACGCTCTAGAACACGCCTGTCGCACAGCCTTGTCTTTTGCAAGCTGAATGTTTGCCCTGTACGCAGCAAGTTGCCGATAGTAAAAAAATTACAATCCGCTCGCCAAAACGGGTCCCGACATTGCTGGTACCGGCGGCGCAACACTCGCACGGCTGATGTCTCTCTCGCAATGGCGTCACTCCAATCCGCTCAAACATTCTTTTGAGACAGTCCAGCTTAGCGTAAAATCTGTCCAATGACGAGTTGAGGGAGCTTGGTGTAGCAATATCTTGATGAGTGAAACCTTCAATCCAGTCATCACTTCTTCATTGGGTTGCCATCCCAGATTGTTCCGGAAACGAGGGTAAGATCAATCTAAGACTGAATATGCATTCTGAAATGTGGCTATGGAGATGGGGTGGTTTAATATTCGGAGTTGCGCCCCATGAATGAAATGAGCAAGTTCAATGCCACGAGAGTTGAGAAGGGTTCCACCCCAAAGAGGATTTCTGGCATTAAACTCACCCGCCAGCAGCAAGTTCGGCACTCGGTGGCGCTGAAGGACGTCTTCAATACCGGATAACGTAAAGTAAAGATGTACCCATGGAGAAGCGTAAACGGCTATTAGGAGCAAGGTTAACTCCTGGTGCTGAAGTAGGAGAGCCACGATGTATGGAGGCATTGCCAACGGGTATACGTCGAACCTGCGCTTAGGTAAGGGAACCATACAAGGCGCGGTGGCTGAGTTAAGGAAACAGTCAATTGCGTGGAACTCCGGGCACTTTTGTTCCACGAGCGTAAGGGTCAGACACAATAGCCACATCAATGTGCTCCGCTTCGATGAAATCAACAAGGTGAGAAGTAGCTGCACGAATGTGAACCAAATTTGCCTGAATAAATTTTAAGAAAGTCATTTGAAATATTTTTTTGACAGTGAGCCGGAAACGAAAAGTTTTTTTATGCGGACACAACTGAAGAAGAGCAAGGTGCCTGGGTGCATTCATAAATGGTTTTTTGACGCATGCGTGAGACCCTTGATTCTAGAGTGTAGCAGCAAGGCGCATTGAAGACGTGATCTGAACGACGCCACGCTGCGCGACACTCCCTGCAAACAACCCTTTCCTTGTTAGCCAAAGTGCAGTCTGCAGCGGCATGCTCTTCGGCGCACTATGTGCAGCATACACTTTCGGAATTGCATCGTACCGCTACGTGACCGTAAGTACAGCAGCAGCTGCACGCTGCCACGTAACAAATTTCCTTTATGGGACTTGACAACCATCCAACCAATAGCCGGTCCTTCTTTTTAAAGATGTTGCACACTGAAGTCGAAACTTCCACGATATGTACGTTGTTGCCCGTGCGGTCTTTCAAATAAGTCCTGTGTTTGAAGTCGTCTTCTGGGATGTCTAATCCACTTTGAGCATTGATGTTTGTGAAAAGTAGGCCGGGAACAACGCTTGGGTCAACTCCAGTGATCGTAAACTGGGGAAGGCGGCGTGGAGGGCGGGTGACTGATTGCAGCTTTCAATTGTACATTTCCTTTAATGGCTTCTTCCAAATTATCAATGGATGCGCGGTCTCCAGATATCACTGTGAGCCCTGAACGGTTGGGGATACGTTTCACCTGTTTGACGCCAATTCCTGATGGATCATTTCGGAAATTGTCTTTTAACAATGTGTAATTTCGGGGCCGGAATGAACAGAAGGAACCAATGGAGTAATTTGCAGTACATGATTCGGATTCGAGGCGATGCTCACGGTGTTATCTGGACATCGTTGCGTGGGCTGAGGGGAGCAAGCGATTGTGCGGGACCCTGAGAGCCACGCATGGTGGTTTCTAACAGTGTGCACATACGACCACCGCGGCGTAGAAGGTTGTTGGGCGGCTTCACACCATAGGCACTCAGTTAGTTGCGAACGAAGTTCGTAACTTGTTGCCGGAACCTTCAGTGATGCCAGTCCGCGCATGTCACACTGCACGTGGTCCAGCAGTCGCTGAAGCCCGCAAACATCATTCGATTACACCACTGAAGGGAGCGATCGAAGCTCGACCAGATGTTCCTGTACAATCCGGCGTCACACCAAAACGTCTGCCAAAGCGTGTCACTAAAGCAAGAATTTCCACGGCGTCTGGATAACGTCGGTTGCAGACTGGCAACGGATGCAGCAGCTGATGCATCCAGCAGCGACCAAAGGTAATGACGCTACTCTCTATTGTTCAGGCTTGGATTTTCGTGGATGGCTGCCTTAAACTGCGTTCAAAACTGGCGCCACTGCCAGAACTCGCCATTTAATGTTTCGAGCTGCAGCGTTGGAGGCTTCATGGGGAATCAACCACAGAAGGTGCTGGGGCTGTCGATCCCGGCCGGGGCTGACCATTCCGTAGAAATCTCTTCTTAGCCTTTAGCTGGCCCACCATGTCTTCGGTGGCGTCATCGTACCTCATAATTGCGTCGAACTACGCCCCGAACTCGCCCTCAGGGTAAACATTTTTCACTTCGGCATTCAGCTTGCCGAACTCATTGTTGTTTGGCTGCAGCCGCTCTATGAGTGAGCTTGAAGTCCTGTGCTTCTTGAGTCCATTCTTTGCCTCCAAATTTTCTTATTTCCTCTCTCCCTCTACAGAATGGCATTCTCCTGCTTCTACTTCCGTCTCTTGGTATCCATTCTGTTGCCATCGTGGTCCCCCTGTTGTCATTTCGTAGTGCTACATAGCCAACCCAAGTCGTTCTTTTTCCTAATTGATGATATGTTTTCTACTCGAGTATCCTCCCTTATTCAGGTTGCGCGTGTCGTGTCCTTAATCATTACTCCTACCAAAATTCGCCCAATAGGGCGATAACGGATCGAAGTTTGCTTTCTAGTTGTTTAGTAAATCGCCGAGGTTCCACTCCAAATGTCATCACCGGCAGGATGCATTGATCCCATAACTTCCTTTTTGGCATACGGGTACCTTACCTTTAATTAGCTGAGGGTGCGTTCCGAGTGTACACTAACCCATTGCTATTCTGTGAAGGATTTCTTTCTCGTGGTTGTCGCCCTGTTTGTTTTACTTTGATTCCTCGTAATTCATTTTCAGTTGTTTAAATTACTTCGCTTCGTCTTCCTAGGTCACTTTTCTCTTCCTCAACTTACTCTTGTTCCAGCTAAATTGTTTCATCGTAAGTCACATAGGTTCCAGTTATTTCGTTTTGGTTACCCTATTTCGCTTTGCCATTATTTTTAAGTCGCTTTGTCATCTACTCAAGCCCAGTCATGGTTTTGTCCGCTGTAATTGCCTTTAAGTGCTCGCTGGAGACGTCCAGGTCGAGGCGCGTGACAAGCGGATGTACCTCAAGGAATATGAAGGCCAACTAAACGACAAGATGCACGTTGTTTGCTTAGACTATTTGCGCGCTATTGAAGTGATGGACGAATTGTAAATATCCTTCTCCTGCCTTCCCCAATTTCTTCGCGTTCCTAAAAATGCTGATAGTAAACATACTGCAATCAGGGCCTTCATTTCACCAGATGCGCTCACCTTCCCTGCAGTTCCCTGTGTTTCCCAAAAGTCGTTTCTTAAGGAAAGGTTAGTAATTCTCCTCTGGAACCCTATGTAACCATCATTCGATTTCCAGGAATGCAGAAGTGGTCTAACGACTAAGAGAATGCTAAGTATCAACGAAGGTGCCTCAGGCATGGCGGCCACCGACCCGCACTTTTATTTCTACCCCCTCCTTCGCATGCTCTTGTTTAACAGCGCTGTCCACATAATTGCTTTCGGATGAAGGCGGAATTGCAATCGGCCCCCGAGAAGCCTATTTAAAGGACGTTTGCCTTTTTGGCTATTTAAATGCTAATGGTTTAACCAGCCTGTCTGTCTGTCTGTCTGTCTGTCTGTCTGTCTGTCTGTCTGTCTGTCTGTCTGTCTGTCTGCCTGCCTGCCTGCCTGCCTGCCTGCCTGCCTGCCTGCCTGTCTGTCTGTCTGTCTGTCTGTGTTCATGACTACTTACAGAGCTTAGAGACAAGGGACGCAGAAAGAAGCATTAGGAACAGCACTGGGAGAGATGGTCTGTCCATCCGTCCGCCCATCCTTCCGTCTGCCTTCACTTAAATCCACCACGTGTCGCCCTGCCGCAGCCGAGGAAGGACGCACTGTGCTCTCACCTCCTTTTTCGCCACATCGATGTCCGACGTCCCACTTTTCTGACACATCAATCTCACCTCTCGGAATACACGAATATACTTACGGCCCCTTTAGTTTAATCAGACCCCTACTTTTTTTCCTAAACATAATATTACGGAAACACCCAATCTAGCATTCCAATTGCGCCCTATATCTTTCTGCCGATAGGAGTGGTGTGCTAAGCGCAATGTTACTTTAATTACCAATATGCCTTTTTAATCGATGTCGGCATGTACAAAATGTCTTTTTAATTTTCACTTTTGCGAAATGAACATCCTCCCCCTTAAGCTAGGCTCAAACCCTCTTCAAGCAGCTACCATTTAAGCAAACTATCAAACTGTTAAACTTATCTACCACCCTAATAGTTCTCCCAACCATGCACACCTACCCACATAAACCGCACTGTCAAAACTCCTCAAGCCGATATCATTTAAGCAAACTATCGAACTGATACACTTATGTACCGCCCTAATAGTTCTCCCAACCACGCACACCTACCCACATTAACTGCACTGTCAAAAGGTGTTTTTTCTCTCTCAAAAATGGAATTTCACTTGTAAAATTTCATAATTCACGGCTTCATAAATTCACCGCTGATCGGCTTCCACTTTGGTCTCGTGCTTCCGGATGAAAACGTGGCTCTGTGTTTTCGTCATTTTTATGTTCCATGACATGTACTAGCCCCAACTTTCAGGACTGCCCCTTTTTTCTCTCCACTGAAAGCGCACAATTCTTGGCCGGGAATGAAAAACTAGACTAAATGCAGGAGGCATGAGAACGTAGGTCTGTCTTTGCTCTTCAACAAAATATGGCTTCCAAGCCACACCATCTCTGTGAATGGCTGAGGTGGCATGCTGTAATGTAAACAGCTGACGGGAACGTTTACGTGACAAATTGGCAACTTCAGCCTGCGTAAAGTAACGTGATGTTACGTAACAGCTCGCAAATGCCGGCGGCCGTCGCCATATAGTAGGGCAAAACTGTGGTTTCTAGAAACATTTCTAGAAACCATAGCAAAACGTACACCGATCTTCGGAGCCGGGAAATTCCCATGAATATGCAGCAGCCATAATTTCAGACGAAACGCGGTTTAAACTTTTTTCTAGTGAAATAAATAATAGTTCTGATTGCTTCCAAGTCACTGATACCGCAGCCTAAAAATAACGCCCTGTATTTCGTTGTTGTCAGTGTCAATAAAATGGCAAATATATTTGCTTTGCATAACAGCAACACAAGAGGGCAGCAAAAGCCTCTGAATTACAAAGAACCCTACGCAAGACATTTTTCCACACACCTCACAGTAATCTGGTAGGTAACATGATTGAATTAAGGAGGAAAACAGCAAAGAAAACTGGCTTTTAGTCATTACTGCGTTGATTGAGTTCCAGCTTGACAAATGAGTGAATCAGCGACATCAGTTCGCTCTTCCATAATCAGGGTTAGCGTTTCGCTGTCAATAACTAGTCATAGAACCGATGGTCATCGCCGTCTTTTCCTGTGCTCCCGTTTGTAACAGGAGCAGAGGATAGCGTGGCACCGGTGACGGCCGGAACGCCATAACACTACAAAACTTTCCTTGAAATAAACAGCTGAACTATGTGTCCAACAGCAATAAAATGGAAGAAATAAATGCGGCAAAAAGATTCTGTGATGTTATCTAAGCTTAACCGACTCCTTTCGCTTGGTGTTGTAGCTTTTGGGTCTATGTTGCTTGATGGATTTTTGGTGTTGGCTCCAATTTTTGCTTTAAAAATGTGTTCCTCTTGCTAGGATCAGCAGGCGTCGTAATTTTTATAGGCATGGAAAGAGTTTTTACATCTTTTATGCGCAATATCTGAAAGCTTGATTGATATCTTCATAAGTTAAGCGTCAAGTTACACTGCATGTCATCATAGCTATGCCTGCATACGTCACTGATTACTTACATTTGTTACGCAAAAAACATGAATTCACCGCGAATTTATCAAGTCGATAATAGGGCCCCTCCACAGAATGCGCTGAAAGACCAGCCAGTGTGCCGGAGATGCCATGACTGAGGAGCCAAGCGAAGCAAGGCTACTGGGAAAGCAGCGCTTCCGTGTGCGCGCATCGCATGTTTCTCTGGGCTTTATTCCTGTAAGCTCAGCATAGCGTTTTTACATCATTATAATCATCATCACCAGCCTATCTCCGCCCACTGCAGGGAAAAGTCCTCTCACACCTAATAACGTGGTTTGCCTGTGTTGAAGGGCAAGCACCGATGGCCAAGCTGCCGCTGGGTGATAAGAAACCGGCGAAGCAGGCGTTTCCCCCTTGTTTAGTCACGCGATATTACAGCGGCGAAGCTCAGAAATAGCGAAGGGATACAAAAAGGCGCAGGTTGTGCACCGTATCCTGAATGTCATTTGGACGCGATGAATGACCTTGAAAGATGCAGCGTAGTAGAGCTTTTGCTTAGACATTAACGCAAATCGCGGATCGATAAAGCGTTTAGAGGTGTTTTCCGAAAGTGGAATTCCTAACGTGGATAATTAAACAGCATTGTTTTTTTACTTACGTCCACTTTTCTTCAAGGAATCGGCTAAAGGGGGAAATGAGAGAAAAAAAATCAAGGATTACGAATTTTCTTGGCGGAAACCTATTTGCGGAACGTCGCTTTTTGTCCCCTGGTGTGAATAAGTGGCAGCTCCAGTGGTACAGGTTGCGAAGACTGTTAAATAGATTCGGGTCACTCTACACCACAAGCCCTACCAAAGTACTTGTCTGCAAATTGTTTCCGACCTCACATTGCGGTGAGGTTGAAGTCGAACAACGTAGATTGCGTAGTTCGATCAGAGGTGTGCCTACTTCATACATATACGCTGGGTGAAATCTAATTCAGAATAAATTTTTTTAATGTTTCCAACTTGTATGATCAACTAAAAAAATCTTGTGCTCGATGTGACATCACCTTGATGATATGCGTTGCACACTTAAAACTAGCGACTAACCCAGAGTATTCAATTGAACTAGCGTGTGTACTGTACCCTATATTTTTTTTTTCGATTAATGCATTATTTTTCTAACAAAGCACGTATCCTTCCCAGTAGAGTTTTTCATGACATTAACCAAAGTTGTCGAATTGTACACAACGCGGCTCGTGACCAGAATTTATGGATGACGCGTCTGTGTTTCAGCCTCGGGGCATTTGTTTGAAACAAGAACTGCTACACCACAGCCCCTATTGTTGCGGGCACACCATTTGCTGTGCCTACGCCAACATCATAAATGAGTCACAAAGCAGTCGAAAACAATGGCTAGTGGAATAGCGTTTTCGGAAGTGTGTTTTATGCATAAAGTAATATCCTTGCCTCAGTAGCCGTGCAGTAGAAACAATGCGGTATTTGCTACAGACGTGACGCAAACGCTTATTTGTAGCTCTACTATAATGTCATAACCTACTCAACTCACCATGCTAACAGAAGGTTTCTTGCAGTGAGCTCTAGATGACCTTTCCCTACGGTCTCCTGCCGATTTTTTCTCGATGTCACACCTCGCAGTTGTTTACATGCCTGTTACTATCCACAGTCGATACAATTTTCATGTGCCGTGGTAATCGTTTTGCCTCAATTGAAACGGAAAGAAGTATTAGCAACACTTCTTGTTTTTTTTGGAGGGGGGGGGACTATACCGCATAGTTTACTCAGAAAGACAAAATGTGCCATCAAGCAATGTTTTCACGTTGATTAAAACTTGACAGTTCAACAGAAAGCTGAGTTCCTGCAAGCAAACACGCTCTTTGAGTGTTGCCCCACTAATAGAGTTAGGGTGAGATATTTGAAGCTTGTGCTGATTTGAGAATGTGTTACAGGTATACAGGTACATTTTGTGCAAGGCTGAACTCTGGGGCATTTTTACAAGAATATTGCAGGGACTAAAAAATGCAGAACAGACATTCTGGAGGAACAAATTTCTATGCATACTCACGGGAGAGATCCGATGGTTCAGGCAAGTCTGAAAAGAAAATGCATAAAGCTTGGTGACTATGGTGATGAGTGTCATAACTCATGCATTGTGTGTAAAACCTGGTTTAAGCTTGAAATGTGGGGCTTCCTTTTTTCTTCACTGCCCTTTCTACGTATACTGTCTGTTTATGTGCTACATGCTAAATTTTTCAGCTTCCGGGAAGCCGCTTTTCGAAGACCTTTGTGTAACTACGTCAACTTTACAAGAATACTGTGCATCAGATGTTCGGTAAAATTGCTTAACGCATTTCAGGGGAATTTCTAGACAGGCTTCAATCGCGGGCAACATTTTTTTCGGATATGCCAAAACAGAGGGTGTACGAAGGGTGTACAGATGGTGGTGATTCTTGATCGCGGGAAAGGGCACGTGCGCGGGCACTTGGGTGGAGATGAGAAAGAAGTGCACGGTGTTGGGCGCGCGCTCGTGATTGATCGTCAGAAGAAATGAAAGTTTAACGTGTTCCGAACGGTAGCGTGGTGTCAGATCTTCCCGAGTTAAGGCCCAACCACAACCACGCGTAAAACCGACGTACTCGCGCAACGACGTAAACCGGCGTTGGCACGTAAGGAACCGGCGTACTCCGGCGTACGCGGTATGCATTGCTACGCGCTTGTTACGCCCAAGTCAGACCCCGCCAGACATCGACGCAAACTTTCGGGCGCACGGTGTTGACGTAGACCTGTGGCGGTGATGTTATCTGGCGGTGATGTTATCATAACAAGACAGCAAATTTTAAATAAGCTAAATTTACTATTATTATGCGATAAAACGAAGTAATTAGTAAAATACGGGAAGCAAACAACCGGACAAAACAAGCGAAGCAACGAGCAACTATGGGAGTAAGGCAGTTTATGCCAAATGTAGCGGAGGGTTTTGTGCCTGGCAAGTATGCATACTAATCCTCAACGTTTTTAATGTCCCAAGAACTGTTTTAGTTGATTCTGTATTAAATATACGTACTTTTGTAAGAATAGGCATTATTGGTTTTATCTGAGTTAAAATGTAGTTGAACTGGTCGCCACAAAGCTGAGTCGAGCCACACTGCGCGGCACATTGGTTTACGCGCGCGTTTCGCGATATGTTGTTACTCACCCTCTCCGAAGTCTTCGGTATGCGTAAAAGCCGCGGCGAGTACGTCGATTTTACGCGTGCATGTGGTTGGGCCTTTAATATTTCTGGTTCCGAAACCCTTGAGAAGACCGGCATCGTGTCCTGACCGATGGACAACCTCCGCCGTCAGCGAAGCGCTCTCCGTGGAGTCGTCACGAGGCTCCCCCTAATCAATGTGGATTTGTACACAGCTAAAAACTCCCGCCTGGCGCAAGTACATGGTCCTCTACTGGAGGAGTATGGTTTAGAAAACGGTTTTTACTTGCATTTTGTGGCAATACTCCATAAATAAATTGTACGAAAGGGGAGAACTCAAACAATTACTAACGCATTAGAACTTATCTCAGTAGGGTTTATGTTTAACTATGAGTAACAGTGTGGTAAGAAATCACATGGCCTCTTACACGCGAGCTATAGGAATGCGGGAAAATTATGTCCAACTAAGGGAGGGTATATATTACAAGACTGAGCTTATACTTTCATGTGTTTGTTAGAAAGAAACACTGAAATTGGTTAAGACATGTATTGGTAGCGTTTGTAAGCAAAAGTGAATTGGATTTTTGAACATGCGGAATAGGTACTGAATAATCCCTCAAAAGATACAATTTGCCCGAAATATTGATTCCTCAGATTAGGTAACGGTTAGGGGAAAACCGTATAAAAATGTTTTAAGAAGTTCGTACGGTTTAGCAGCATCAAGAAAAACACGTTTGATATCTGAATAGGCGTGCGATAAACAATATATTTGTGAAAAAAAAATTATTTATCGCTTTATGCTCTTTCACCAGTCTAATCTCGTACATATTTCAGGAATACTGAGCTCGTATAGATGATGGAAATATACTCCCAAAACTGATATATGCTAGGTTTTATCGCTGTTAGAGATGTAATTTCAAGAATCCATCGTCTTTTTCCCGTGTCTTGGGGCAAAATCTTTAACATATTGCTCATTCGGGTTCATTAAAATTTTTCAGCTCAAACCAATTAAGCATATGAATTGGTCTAACTGTCGAGGGCGATATACTACGGAATCTGCAATATGCCGCAATGTATTTCAAAATGCAGATTCCCACCCTAGATGTTCCTTAAGGTGGAACCCTGGAACAAATTTTTTGATATTTTTACAAACCCTGTATATCGGCGCAAACCATTTTGATATCTCAAGAGATGAGCGGTATACTCAGAAAAAGGTGAAACACTAATGAAAGCAATAAATATTACTATATATAATAATAAATCCTATAAAATATTAACATATCAGAACAAATATTATGCAAAAACTAAATACTATAATAACGATGTAAAAGAACGTTAACAGTAAGCACTGGCCAAGCCAAACAATTTGTTTTTAGAAGATGTTTAGTTGCCCGAAACCTCCCTTGAACAGCGAAAAGCAGAGATCGATAAACCTTGTTTTATCAGGGGGGACCCCAAGCAATCATTTACTTTTACGTCGTCACATACACGAGAAATAAGAAACGACTTCCTTTTCTTGAGTTTACAGGAGCCGCAATTAACCGCCGTGCACGGGCGGTGTGCATATAAGGATCGCGATAAACACCCAAGTATGCGCAGGGAAGTGTTCTAGAGCCGGCCTCGAGGGACCGGAGGGTGAAAATATATACCCGAGGGGCTAGTTAAACCACAACATGACAGCACACGAAAAAAACCGGTGTACATACCAAAATGAACGCAATTAAAGCAACTTACAGCACCCAACAGCCTCTAGCCTTTACCGACTGCTTAGCTGCTCGCTATTGGATTGAATCGAGTGTCAGACTCGTCTCTTCGCTCGTCTTTTTTTATTGTACGGTGTCAATGATGAAGAAAAAGATGATGATGATGATAGTCGCTTTGACTCGGTTCGTCGGTTGTCAGCAAGCCACTTCCCTGTTTTATTAGTCTTAATTGCCCTACTCCTAGCTAACCTAATAGATTTGCTTCCTCTTCCTCCCCCCCATTTACCCCTCATCCGGTTTAAACTCTCATCGCTTCCTCCCCTTGTTTTCTCCAGAAGCTGTTCTAAATTCTCATGTATATTATTACTCCGCTTGCGTACCCATCCCTTCCCTACTTTTCTTCCACCACCACTTCAGTCGCCTCTTAGTCAGCACTATGGCCTTGAAGTTGAGGTTCCTCCTCGCCCCAAATCCCAAAGCCTCCCCGAACGTTGTTTCTCCTTCACCCCGTGGTTTTCATATCTCTATACATCCTCTGACAATATGGTCTATTTTCACCATCACTGACGCAGCGCACACATGTTTCATCCTGCTGCCTGTAGATACCCATGTATGCCCGGGTTTTCAGGCACCCCGCTTGTGCTTCGAAGAGCAAATCACTGCCTCTCGCATTGCCATGGAATCCTGCGTTCTTAATTTACACACTTTCTCTGTCTATAAAGTCTCCCGGTTTTTTTTCGCTTCCATTCTCTGTGCCCACTTGTCTCTGCTGCCTTTACCTGCTTTTTAACTGTTTTGAAAACACCGCTTTCCCCTAGCGACTTTCCGTACCGCTTGGTCAGCTGTCTGGTTCTCCGTCTCCACCGCGTGTCCAGGCTGCTCATATACAGGTACTGCAACACCCTCGTGGCCCATTTTTTGTCCTCCTTGTCATGAAGTCGCTGCTCAAACTTTATCTTGCTCTGCACCTCCCTTGCCCCGAAAGACGACCAGCCCATATCCCCCTGTACCGCTTCATTTTTAGTTTTGCTCTATGCCTCTAGAGCCAATCTGCCTACCACCTTCTGATGTACATGCAGGCCCGCTTGGGTCTCTGGTTTCATGCACACCACCAAATTTCCGAACGTTAATCCTGCTACAATGACCCCTTCATACTCCCCTCACCAACTCGTATTTCCCGTATCCTTAGAGCGCTCTATGCTTCATTATAGCCGCGTTCCGTCTTCCTTTAGTCTTAAGGTGAGCCTCATGAGCGTGTGTGTAATCTTCACTGTCGTTCAGCCATACTCATAAATATTCAAACTCTTTCACCAATGGCATTTTTAATTGCGGTACTGATACTCTTTTCTGCTCCGCGACGTGGTTAAGACCGTCATCCCCGATTTTTCTCAGCTAAAGGATAGCCCTAGATGGGTCGCTTCTCCACTGCATATATCCATCAAGCCCTGCATATTTATCCGGTTGTTCGCCATCCACAATATGTCGTCTGCATACATTATTCCTGGAACCCGTTGTTCCACCACCTGCCCTTTTTGTATGTATGATAAGTCGAACCTCAGCGTACTGACGTCTAGCTTACTTCCTAACCCTGCCATGTACAGCATGAACTGCAGTAGAGAGAGAAGGCAACTTTGGTAGAAGCCCTTGCAGGTATATACAGGCCTATTGTATGTTATCCCCTCCCACACTATTTGCACTTGGTTCTTCCTGTATAGCTCCTAGAGAAAGCTAATGAATTCTGCCCCTACTACCTCAACCTCCAGGATACCTTGTCATGATACCTTTTCAAGATACCCCACTCCCTCATCCTGCAGATATCTTGTCATACCTGGTAGATTAAGCCACCTAGCGACCTCGAGTTCCGGCGCGTCTTGTAGGTAGAATTCAAGAATTATATTTGGATAAAAATACCTTAAGCATTTGCTAACTTATATATATTTTAGTAAGTTACATGCCATGCTGACCAAAACGCATTGCAGCTAATACTTACGTTAATCAAGTTACTCGAAAATAAAATACTTACTCGTGTGAGGTGTTCCTTTAAAAGCAACCACCACCAAAACGTTACGCGTTGCCAAAGAGAATAACCTACGCACAATCTCAGTAATTAGCGCGCTCTCGGGAGTACCGTAGTGTTGCGAAGCAGTGAATGGAAGCGTGCTGCCGATACAAGAAAACCACCAAAGAGCACCACGTACAGAAAGCAACACAAAAAATGCGTTCCACCAAGCACGGTGCATAATAGCGAAACTATAATCTGAACCACACCAACAAGTACTATGCTGCGCAAAAAAACCAAGCTGTGGGGAGCTTAAAGTGTTTCAGAAAGCCACGGACCTCAATCTCACCTGTCAAAGCAATAACCTTAGTAGGCAGATATTGTTGCCGCAACGCTAAAAAAAGCTTTAGTACCGTAATCGAGACGTCTGAGCTATAGAGGCAGCGACGCTGCTAAGCGAGAAAGACGTAGCCATGGGAAGATTCAGAAACTGCAGAAATGAAAAAAAATGTTGAAAATGACACCTACGTTAAGTCCTATGATGTACGACGTTATAGTGTTAGTTCTAGATTGAGGGAGTGATCATGAACGGAGTTGCTACATTTACCTTTTATACGTTCCGAGCACTGAAGGTGAGGGCAGTGAGAGAGCCTAGTCGTAATGGTTTTACAGCAAAGCTACATACCTGTACCCTCCAAAGGTTTAATCTCCATGGGCAAAAACGCCAAGGCCTAAGACGCCGAGCGCATGTGTCAGGCTAATCAAGCAAACAGCACAACATTATGAATGATAAGGCGCCTGTGAACAATGTGACAGCCCCCCCCCCTTACGTTCCTGGTAAAGTTATTGTTGGCAGAGTAGCCTTGAAGGCGAGGCAGGACTAGTGTGACTAAATAGAGCAGTTCTTGCCCAAGATGCCGAGCGCTTGCGTGAGGTTAGGCAGGACCAAGATTTTGCCACCACAGAAGCCTAGCATAGAATGCCTAGGTTAGATATTTCACCACCGCCACTGAGGCACGCAAGTCATCAACGCTGCCTTTTTTGTCGTGCATCAGTGTTGCGATATAGCCGCATGTACAGCCTCGCCGTTATCTTCGACTGGGTCGTTTGTTAGCAACACTACCAAAACAGCATCAAAATGGCATCTTTGGACACACTTCTGCTTATGTATTTCTGTTACACGCGTTCTCTTTGTTTCGAACACTGAACGGGTGAGAGCAGAGCAGGGCAGGGACAAGATAAGCCTACCAGAGATGACCTAATAAAACGCATAAACAACGAAATGGTGACGCCCATAAACCGTCGCAGTGCAAACAAATTTCACATAATGCCACGGCCGGGCTAGAGCGGCGGCGTGCGCGCGTTGGTGCACCCTTCGCAAGAGGTCTTGTTTCTGCCTGCGGCCGCTGCGATGAGCCGGCGCTGCGGGCCACTCCGCGGGGATGCTATGCGCTGCTGCTGCTCTTGTTTTATTTTTATTTTTCGCTACAACCCTAGATGCGGACCTATGCAAAAGAGGGGGAAGGGTGTGGGGGGCGTGATAGGAAGCAACGGGTCAAGACAACAATTCCATGCTCATCGACTAATAATGACTTCCTATAATTATGTTTGTTGCGCACGCTGCGCGCCAGCTATATATCCGGCTTTGTTGTTATGTTTGCAATTGCTCTAAAGAAATAATGAAATAATTTGAATATGAAAAAAGCACGGAATCATTCTATATATTACTAGCTTTGGTTTTTCCTGTTTTCTTTTGCTATTTTAATTGGCCAACTTTAGGGGGAAAACCAAAGCCGGAGTACGTTTCTGTGAAGGAGAACTGACATCCACCTGAATGCAGCCGTACGGACAAAGTAAAGCTGTATAGTTTTGCTTTGTGTCTATACGGCTGCATTGAGGTGGATGTCAAAGTTTCCTTCGCTTGTTTTCTTTTACCTACTTTTCTGGTCCTTCAGGTATCCCCTACCCCGAACTGAAATCTTGAGTACTCAGCTGTTGTGGGCAGGCGGGTGTTTCGTCATCGTCTCGCATCGAGGCATTTCTGGTTCTACGCATCACCAACTGCTTAGGCTATAGCTCCGTAAATGTGCTTATTGACCACCAATGGAGGTCCAGCGACTGGAAGCAACACACAAAAATTACATAAATTTGATAGGCCGCCTCAAACTATGATCATTTTGTATGAGAGACGTTTGATTATTCTTGCGTCGAATTCGTTGTTTAGGAGCTATCGTAAATAGCGCATAATTTATATACTTTTGCCCTGATCCTTTGAGGGACAGAAGCATTGGCTTCTCGCGTTTGCTCTTACTTTTCGTAGACATGTCCCTGAATGTTGATTGATTGTAAGTTTTAACGCGCCGACGCAACGCAGGCGATGAGGGGCGCCATAGTGGAGGGCTCCGGATTAATTTTGACCACCTGGGGATCTTTAACGTGCGCCGAAATCTCGTTCACACGGGCGTTTTTGCTTTTCACCTCCATCAGAAAAGCGGCCGCCGCGGCCGGGAATCGAACCCGCGACCTCGTGCCCAGCAGCGCAACGCCTTAGCCACTGAGCCACCGCGGCGGGTATGTCCCTGAATGTTGCTACTGCGTACTTTGTACGTCATAATTTGTAGTAATGACTTTTTTTTTATTACCAGAGTAAGACGTAAAAAAGGGGAATTCGGAATCGTGCTGCAGAACCGATATTCAGGTCTTACTGAGAAAGCCGAGATTAGGACACAGGAATCCAGCGACAACCTTACACGCATTATCACGGAGTGTGCAGTACAAGTCGGGGGTACGATGGCTAGACAGAATAGTGGTAAACTTTCCCAGGAGACAAAAGATCTAATTAGGAAACAGCAAACCATGACAATCCCCACCCCAGCTGACAAAATAGAACTAGCGGAGCTTTCGAAGTTCATCAATAGGCGTAAGACAAATGACATACGGAAGCATAATATAAAAAGCATCGAATACGCTGTAAAGAACGGAGGTAGCGTGAAAGCAGTGAAGAGTCGTCTTGGCGTGGGAAAATCAGATGTATGCACTTAAAGATAAGCAAGGAAATGTCATCACAAATAGGGATAAAAAGTCAGTGGCCGAGCAGTTCTGTAGCGATCTGTACAGTAGCCGGGACATCCAGGATAATGCCGAACGAGAGAGTAGTTAAGAGGAGATAGACATCCAACCAGTAAAAGAAATGAAAGGGGCAAAGCACCTGGTGAGGATCACATAACAGGAGACCTCTTTAAGGATGGCGGAGAAATTATATTTGAAAAACTGGCAAACCTGCATACGCAATGCGCAATCACAGCGAGTGTACCGGAATCTTGGAAGAACGCGAACCTCATCCTAAACTATAAGAAAGGTAACATGAAGAACTTGAACAATTAGAGGCCGATCAGCTTACTGTCAGTCGTCTACAAGGTACTTACCGAGATAATTGCTAACAGAATTTATGCAACCTTAGATTTCAGTCAATTTAAAGAATACGCAGGATTCCGTAAAGGTTATTCAAGAGTGAACCATATTCACAACATCAATCAGGTGATGGAGAAGCGCGCTGAGTATTATGAACCACTATATATAGCCTTCAGAGACTATGAGAAATATTTTGACTTGGTAGGAAACCTAGCAGTCATTCAGGCATTACGAAATCAGGGGGTAGTTGATAATTATGTAAGAATACTAGATGATATCTGCAATGGGTCCACAGCTACCATAATCCTCCATGAGGAGAGCAGTAAAATGCCTATAAGAAAGGGCGTCAGACAAGGAGACACAATCTCTCCAATGTTATTCACAGCATGTATACAAGAAGCATTCAGAAATTTGGTTTGGGAACAGCTGGGAGTAAGGGTTAATGGAGAATGCGTCAGTAACCTCAGATTTGCTGATGACGCTGCTTTGCTAAGTAACTCGGGGGACGAACTGCAAAGCATGCTTTCCGCACGGGACGAACAGAGTATAAACGTGGGCCTGAAAATAATATGCAGAAAACCAAAGCAAAAATCAATAACCTCAGGACAGCACAGCAGTTTGGGATGTGGGGGCTAGGTAGTGGAAGTGGTAAGCGAATATATGTAAACTTAGGCCAAGTTGTGACCCTGGATCCCAACCATGAGGCAGAAATTATTAGAAGGATAAGAATGGGGTGGAGTGCATACGGCAGACATTCTCAGATCATGAATATGAATAAAATTAACACTGCAGTTCGCGCTGCGCACAAATTTCATATTAGGGAGTGTAGTAATAGGGCATTTGTACGCCCATGTGTGCTTCTCCTTGTTTTTTGCAATCATCTGTTAACAGCATACTGCTCTTAGTTGCAGACTGCGCAATTCGCCAAAGGGGCGTAGGAGGAGGCGAGGGGGAAAATATTTGTGAAAGAGGTGTAAGCGATGGTGAGGAGGAACCCCGGAGCGCTGCCGAGTAAATCAATGACACCGGAATGGAAAATGCCGGGAATAGCCATATACTTCTTCAAAGTAAAAATGCTATGTCACGCAGTTCGGTAGGCTGAGACGTGAACTGTCGTCATTGTTCAAACGTCTTTCATGCTCCGTAGCTCTATCATGCTCTATTAGCTTTCGAGTGTGTTGGATGCCTGTGCCCACATGATCAAATGGCTCCTCAAAAGAGCCGCGGTCCTCTAGACTCTTCCGGCTGCTACCTGATGGCTATTCGACTCACCCTGGTTGTCATTTGCGCCTCTTCGCAAACGCCTTTCTATTGTACGTCTCCATTATGAGTGCATCCTGCCTAATAGGCTGTAGATTAGGATTCGGTAGTATTCAAAGGTGCATTTCGCTTGCGTGAAAAAGACTAATACTTGAGGAGAGATGACACCAAACTCAGAACAACGTGATGTCGTCTCTCTCCACTCTTCGTCTTTTTGAGCGAGTACTGCATCCTGCCACCTCATCTGGCGTCCTCATATTCCCGCGCGTCACCGTAGTTCGAAGTCAAGAATTAGTTTTTGATGAAAAAGGCAGAAACGTAACATTTCCCAGCGGTCTATGGATATTTAAATAAGAAACACGGAACAAAAAGAACAATTACTTTTTGGGCAGTCTTTTAGCGGTTAGTGATGTGAAGTACCCAAACATAACAGGAATGAACCACTGCGCCCATCTCAAGTCCCTGTAAAACTATGGTTACCCTTTCGGCAGGTTGTGAACGATTGCTGGCCAGGTTCTCTTACTACTATTTATGCCCAGAGCACAGACAAAAGGGAAAAGACTGGGTTTTCCTCAGATAGGCACAAAACATGGCTACGTCAAGGTGTTTGGTACCACACTAACATGCATAAATTGGAATCGGCCACATCCAAGCCGACATTCTGCATTCCCTTCTAAGCTTAATATTATGAATACAATGATTTGGAGGATCACCTAACCTGGGCTAGGTATTGTAAGTGACAAAAGCCCTTACTGTAGGCCAGGACTGCCCCCAAAAAACTCGAAAAATAGTGATAAAGGTGCTGAAGCTATAACGTCATTACAGGTAAAGCTATTATCATTCTTCTTCACCGGAAGGTGTGTTCGGCCAAGATAGTTGACAGGTTTGTTAGGTCACCAGAATAAGCAATTGCACCAGCACAAGTTATCATAAATGCGTGTATTAGGAGGTTTTATATTCCGCACTGGGGTGTAAGATAAGTGTGAGTCCGCAAGATTTTGTCCAAGCCACTTCATAAAAAGCGGGAACGTGAAGTACCCAGCTGAAGTAGAAACGGGAGTGAGACCTTGTCTGAATGCGTATGATGTGCATGTAGTCGCGGGAACGGGATATTTTACGATGAATGCGCAAAGAGAAAAGCAGGGTTATAAAACTTTTGGGACACATTAAAAAGCACGAGGTAGCCTAAATCAACCTGCAGGTGGCCAAAGTACGGTATCAATAACTGTTTTATTCTTGTAGTGTGGTACGTTCTAATTATAGCATTTTTACCGGAATTGATTTATATATTCATAAAAACCTTATAGGCCCCATGACAGGCCACTCAGTGAGGGGGCATACGAAAAGGTACGAAATGATGAAGTAGAAGTATCAAGCAGGGGCAGTGCAAGAAAACAAAGTATCAAGCAGTGCAGTGCAAAACAAAATGTAAAACAGATATTTCGAGATGCAAAGCGAGCACCATTTTAAACTATACAACACTTTTTGACTTTTAACACGGCAAAATGTGACTTTTTTTTCCCTTTATTGCCGGTCTCCGACATGAAACAAGTCGTATGAGAAGACACATAGAACGGGCACACACTAAAAGCGGCCAGCCGTGACTATGACTTGGCTTGTTCATTGGCACATTACTTAATTTTAGTCCGCGTTTCAACAAAATCCAACCAATCTTGAATTGGCTGTAGCGTTCTTCAGCCCTCAACAAATCGTGTAACGCTTTCTGAAAGAAACTGTCGCGCCGGGCGAGCCTCCATGTCGCCATGAAGCCAGGCCTTGCGTGCATGCCGGATGCTATGGAAGCATAGAAACATCGCTAAGTCGTAGGGGACACCTTCCTCATTGTCTGTGCAAAGATACCTGATACCGTGTGAAATAAGTGGAAGCGTTTTTAGTGTTTTTGACATGACATGCTAAAAGTGAACCGCCATCTGACAGTGTATGAGAACATGATCTATGTTGTCTGGTTGTTTAAAAATTGTGGAGTCTGTACCCCATCGTGCATCTAATCCCTTTTCTTTTAACCATGTTTTCACTGTTAGTGTTCCTGAACGAAGCTTGCAGAAAAAGGACTTCACCCCGATGGCACAGGCATCTTTTTCCCTCTCTCGAGTACGTCCTGCTCCGGGCCTCCACTTAACAGAGCTCTGTAGCGTAGGACTGAAAACAGGCTGTCACACACATTCCTATACAATTTCTTCCGGGACACTGTACTTAAGTATTGCACATGGAAAGTAGCTGATAGAAACCTTAGCGACGTCACAACTTCTTTAAAATAACCCAGACCCGTCCCCTCCGTTTGCACGCTTGAAACAACGAATTCCCGTAGATCTTCAGACATCCGTACTTAACAAACTTTCTGAGTTTTAACACGGCGAAAGATGAATTCAGTTGCCTGATGGCGAAACGCTTCGGGATTAAATATGGGGGCTATGTTATCAGGGAGATCGTTCCAGAGACGAATGTTACAATACTGTGCTGATTAAATTAATGAATTAGTTTTGCGCATATGTGTGTGAAACTTAACGAATTATGCAATCTGCATAAAAAAGAATGCATTATTGGAAGTTGTTTCCGGGTTCGCTTGTTGTGAAGATGCATTTCTAGAACAGACAGAGAAGACCAGTACTGAGGCGGCTATGTAATGGTGGCAGTACAAGGTATAATATTTATTTGATATGGTCTGAATTTATTTCCCGCTGCTGCTTACCACGAAACAGGTTCAAGTCTGAGGCTCATGTCGCACACGCTGATGCCCACTGCCAAGGCGTCGTTCAAAGGCGGTTTGCAAAAGAAGACATTCTAGAACAACTAGTCACACCTTATGATCTAGTGAAAGCATAGGTTGCTGATGATTCGTTGAGAACTATGGTAGTATTGCATGGGGCGCCGCCATGGTTCGCAGCTGGTGTTGATGTAGACGGTTCTGAGCCCATCATCACCTACACCCCAGGTATAAAATTGGGAGAACAAATTTCGCATGGAAGAAAGTGAATTCAGGCTACGCACGGTAATGCCGTGCAGCCCACAGCGGCGCTTGCCCAGTGAGGTGCATGTGAACTCTCCTCTTTCTCCTCCTTGTAATAGTAATCACCATCATTTTCCTGCTGCGATATTTCCACCCCCTTTCTCTTGCAATAACTCAAAGTCTTTGCCAATCACCGTGTTTTAGACATTGCGCTAACAGAGGAAATGTGCCGTTTCGCTAAACACTCTCGCTGTTTGTGTATATAGCACCATCCAGTTACTTGTGCCGTACTGAGTACAAGGCTCCATCACACGCTTGTAACTGGACGCCCACAACAATTTTTCTAGAGTAAATTTGTGAAATCCAAAACCATCAAGCTGTGGTGTTCCAGGTTTTCATGTAAGGTTGAGACGGCATGTTCTTTTGAGACGTTTTGCAGAGCACACTAAAAAAGGATTTAATTTTTTGTTTGATGGCCACGGCACCAGGTGCTTTGCCGTTGCAAACGACGTCAGCGTCCCGTATGATATGTTGATGTTGCTTGCCCTATATTGCATATCGAAATTTCGAAGAGCAGTTAGGCAAAATGATGCTGAGCAGACAGTTGTTCCGCCAAAGGTTACAGGACATATTAGAAGTGCGCAAAGCCCAACATTCCCCACCCAAGTGCTTGAACAAGTTTAAAGGGTGGCAAGGTTTCGGCCTTTTAAGCAATAACACATGAGCAAGTGTTTTCCCACATTTTGTAATCGTTTTTTTTTCCTTTTGGTACTTGTATGCCAAGGACCAGCACTAAAAAAAGCAGCGACGGTCCAGGGGTTCCATGCTTATTTCGTTGGACCATAGATCGAATGATATCCAGTGCTGCATTTAGCCCTTTGTTTCTAACTAAATTAGTGATTTTCTTTAGAGACACGTTCTATAGAAGCAGGGCGTCATTACGAGATTTCGTTGACATGTTTCATTTCCTTTCAGAAGTTGACATCTGCCGTACATCCACAATTTGTGCGCCGTGTAATTCGAAATTTCGCCTAACGTAACTAAATTGTACGATAGCATATTATTATCACATTCTACAAATACCTCACACTGTCCGTGTTCGCACACATCGTTTGTGGGAGAGCCTGACTTTACCTTGGCAGCTGCGGTTGCATTCGCTTATATATTGCATAACTTCAATTGGTCATAGCATTGACGCTCTGCACTTACTAAATCTTTGGTGACTCGTCAGCTTGTTGCCCTTTACCGAGCTTATTTAAATGGATAAACAAAGTTACAGCCATATGGAAGGTGCTATTTTGTTCCACGCGTATACGGAACCTTCTTCTTGGGGCACTTACGTATATTGATGTCAAAGAGTTTCTTAGTGCTACATCGAATTTGTAATCACTTTCTTCGCTTTTATTTCTTTCCCTTTTGGCAGAAATTACTTCTACCAGCTTTTTTGTAACAATGTGTACGCGCCTTTTTCATCGCTCGCGGCGCAAAGCACGTCAGCAAGCAGACTGTGAACCGTTCTACTCATGCAGCAGGTGCCAGGTGGCATGCACTGCTCGACTTTTGCGTTTTCAATTCATTGTTTTGTGAACTTTGTGAAGCGGGCACACTGCTCCGGAAAGCTCTGTTCTTGACCAATCTCCCAAGTGTGGATGTCCCACGACGAAAGGAACAACAACCTGTGCTCTACGCAAGGAAGCCGCGGAGATATCAGTTCGCAGACATCCGGGTTGCCACTGTGCATACCAAGGGTTGATTCCCATTGGCTCACATATATTTCTTTTCTTTTTGTGCAGTGGTGACCATTTTATCGACCGCACGGCCACAACAACGGCGTTTTTTGCCGAATAAGGAACCTAAGACATTCCAAGGACTCCAAAAATGATCAGGACTGTACACTACGCTAAAAATATTAAAAAATGCCATATTTCCTAGATATCCAGTTTTATAAAATGACCCGTGAGCGGCAAAAGCGTGGGCTTATGCCGACATCAGTCATTACGGCTGCTCGTAGTAGCCAGTTTCCTTCTTTCCGTTCCGACTGATTAGCTGCTGGCTTCAAACGTCATGTGCGTCGTTCCGCAGAAACCGTTCTATAGTACCCTGCAATACCAATGGAGTCTTACGCTTAGTCTGACAGTTTTATGTTTCTGTGAGTGTCCCTTCAAGTATCATTTTTAGATTGTAAAACCGTAAAGCTATGGTGAATTAGAATAAATACTTACCAACGTACTGTTGAGCTTTAAAAAAACAAGCGTGTGAGAAAAACCATTACACAGCGCCATCTGTTTTCGCGCAAATGTAGTCATGGTAAAGATTACTGAAGCGCCCAGCAATCTTCCCAAACCTAATACGCTGAGAAACAACTTATTGAGCGCAGAGACTACCTCAATTTTTTACCAATACACAGTGCAAAAACCAACAATAAACAAAGAAAAAAACACACGCACGCTCAATTTCACGAGGGAGGCCCGTCTACACTCTTGGTAGGTGGAATACATTCCTATTTTGACTACCATACATGCATGCACGGGGGAAAATCCTACTGGTGAGCGGAAACCTCTCGGTGCAGTCGATCGCGCGTGCGGTCTCAGGTTTTTCTGGGCGTGTAGTTTTTCTGGCGTTTGGGGGCACGCAGCCAGCGGAAGATTTCAAGCACCCAGTAGGATTTGCTCCCAGATGAGCTACTGGTACTTCCTTAGAGTGTAACAAAACATGATGCATCGTACACCTACAGCTATCCAACGATATACTGCTTGTGGTGGCCAGGTTCGTTTCTCTATTCAAGATCCAATTCCCGTTCTAAGTTGCGCAAAAAAGAGCAATAAGGCTGATAGCTAATATATCTTAAAACGCTCACACAGAAGAATACTTCAGGCAGTATAATATTCTTAGAGTAACTACCCTGTATACATATAGGCTACTTTGCATTTACAAAACTGCTGTAACAATGGACAATGCCTTCATGATAACAATCTTTAGGCTAGTGCGTCATGAACCTACTTATAATATACGTCACTCGAATCCATGGATCCTACCACTAAGCCGCACCAAATACCGCACACAGTCTTTATCTTGGAATCTGCCCAAATACTTAAATATTCTCGATGGTAATAACGTTAATATTCGAATGTTTTCTACAACAACTTATATAGAATTGATGCATCTTCTTGAGCCTTCGACCGAATAGGCTCATCTAAGTAGCAATTTTACAATGAAATGTCACGATGTAATATTTTCGCGGTATTTTTTTTTGCCTTTGACATTAGAATTGTGTAGTGGTACTTGTGTGGAATTATGTACTTGTATATATTTAGAATTGTATAACAATGTTTTTACCGATTTGAATTTCTGTAGTTGTGTATATTTTTCAAACTGTCGCGTTGCGTTTGTGCTCTAATCACATAACTGCTAAGTGGGGCGTAAGGGGTCTTCAAGCTGCATATGGCAGCTTCTTCCCTTCCGTCCTCTCTCATTGCGTACTTTGTGTACTTTGTTTGTGTACTTTGTTTGAGAGAAATAAAACATATCATATCATATCATATCATATATTTTATCTGGTGCATAATGTTTGGTTACGCCATTTTGTCGAATTATTTAGGTTTGTTTGTTGTATATTGCTTGTGATTCTAGTTACGCCTCATTTGGAGGTGCAACTGGTGATTGGAAAGAGGATGACACCGATGGGAGGTAAATATGTGTGTTGCTATTTCACGCAAAACAAAGTTGAAAGCTGCGCTCGTCTCCTCTGTTCTCTTCGTCGTCGCCGTTTGAGGAAATTTACTCCTTGGTATGTCATGAACCAACTAGCCAGCAGTCAAGTTCTACTATGTCCTGTTAGTCTTCACAGCAAAACATCCGCAGAAAAAGGCATAAAGAAGGTCCTTTCACCGGACGTTTTGTGTAAGATGAAGTATCTACAAAGATTTTTTTTCGAGAACTGTGTGAAGTACTTACCAACATAGCGTGGGTCTTGAAAGAAAAGCACGGAAGGGAGAGAAAACGGAAAGACATCAACATTACTTTTGGCACATTCTTAGTGAGGTTACATATTACTCAAACGCATTGAATTCTACCCACACTTAAAGCGCTAACAGTGACTGCTCTTGCAATGAGCCTACCTCAATTTCCCCACAGGAAGCCTGTTTGATAAGTGTTATAATAAAGCGACGAACAGCAACCAGACAACCCGCGAGATACTTGAGGACAATAAAAAAGCACGTGCTGGTGACTGCTGCTCAAGAACTCCTTCCTTCGCACTTACGGAAAAGGAGATAAACTTCCTAGGGCAAGACAACGGTTTATCGTGAAACCGCAATCGGAGTGGCACGTGCCATATGAGTGTTGTAATGAAAAAAGGTGAGGATGTGTTTCTTCCTTGTGTTTTGGATGAATGTGTATGAGAGATATTGGCCAGTGTAAATCGGTGATTCTTTCTTAAAAAAGTTTGTTGAGAGTGCGCTCTGTGTCGTGTCGTCTCTCTGTATTAGTTGTTCTTTTTTGAGCAATTGAAGTATAGCAGTAAACGTCCTATGGAGCTTCGCCGCCTGGGGAGTAGCTAGGGGATGTTGGGACTCACAACGCCACCCAAATGTATTCGCGCACAAACTGACATATTGTTCGGCTGTCAGGTTCAGTCGATGCTTCTTTATTTTCTATTTTCTCTTTGACGGTATAGCATTCCAGGAAATCTATCTCGGGCTCCTTCACTGTTCGAAGACGGAACAAGTCATCACACTACTATTTTTAACACCATACATATCCAGACCCCACAAAAATGTCCGAAGCGAGTACTGATTGCCCAATGAGTTTTCGTCAGAAACACACTAAACCTGGCTGCCTAGAATACCTAGAAGTACCGAACACACACTTAACGGCTAAGGGTTGGCGTCACCAACGTCGAAACCCAATTTCCAGCACCGAGTTTCGGCCCAGTGTAAACAATACGAGCCTTTGGATAACCACTTCCCTTAGGCTGCGCAATACAAACTCAATTGGCGACTTCCTTCTGACGCGTCCCACGCACTTTTTCATGAGTGACACCCTCGGCTGTGTGGCACATACTTCGAGTTATCTGTGGTGTAGCTCACTCGCAATCGAATTAGTGGGATTTTTATGCAAAAGATTCAGATTGTCTAGAAAATACAAATTTTTCGAGTTCGAATTAACCCTAAATTTATTATACTATCAGAATTACCCAGCTTTTTCTCTACTGTCGTCGTGGGTGACCAAGGTTTGGCAATTTAGTGTGAATCACTCAAGACCTGTTCTCGCCAGGCACGTGCAGTTTAGTTAGACACTTCAATTTTGGCTGAAAATATTGGTGGAAAAACAAAGTACCAAAGACTGCGAATGAAAGTTTGACATCCAGCTCAATGCAGCTATACGGCTACAAAGAAAAGCTGTACAGCGTTCTCAGAAACTTCGCAGCTGAAGAAAAATTCTTCCTGGTCCAGGATTGGTCCAGGTCCAGGGAAGTCCCCAAGACACTTGAGGATTTCCGCCAAATCTGGTAAATCTAAAAAAGATTGTATTACGCACCCAACACACTCGAAAGCTCTTGGAGCACGAAAAAGGTATGGTGCATTAAAGACGTTTAAACAATGACGTCATTGCACGTCTCAGCCAACAAAACTGTATGACATGGCATTTTTACTGCAAAGCAGCATAAGCCTAATCCCCCCCATTTTCATTTCAGTGTCAACGATTTAATAGGCGGTGCTCTGGGGCTCCTCCTCACTTTCGCTTACACCTCTTTCACAACTATTTTACCCCTCGCATCTACCGATGCGCATTTGGCAAGTTGCGTAGTCGGCAGCTAACAGGGGTATGCCCTTATTAGATGATCGCGAGAAATAAATAGAAGCACAGATGGGCATACAAATGCCATAACTATTACTACACTCCCTATCATGAAATTTGTGTGCCGCGCGAGCTGCAGTCTTGGTCATGGAGCATTTCTGCTACGACTCAGGAAGTGTTCGCGTGATCAGCGAACGCACGGCGGTGGGCGCTCCTCTTCTGCTACCTCGCAGTGCGCTGCCGCCGCCGGCCAGTATTTTGCAAATCGTGTTGGAACCTCCCCCGCAAATGTCACGTGGTTCGGATTACCCTCCATAAGGGAACAGCAAGCATGTTGTTGCAAATCGTGTTTGAACTTTCGGCTCAAATGTCACGTAATTTTGGGAGTAGCGAAAAATGGAACAGCTTCTTGGGAAAGTGTCAGGGGATGGCGCTGATTGGTGGCGAGGCATGAGACTTCGGTGAGGGAAAGGCAGTGAGAGAGGTAATGCCCTATCCGCACGTGTCGCACTCCACCTCACCTTCACGGCTCACCTCTCCTTCACCTTCACAGCTGTTTTCACAGATGAAAGCCCTCTACCACTTGAACTCCAACCAACTTCTATTTCGGCTTTTATGAAAGGCATTACCATCCCAACAGAAGGAATTGAATGTGCCATTTGATCGACTTTCGAATAATTCCTCCCCAGGACCCGATGGCATTTGTCCAAAACTGTTAAAAATGACTGAATCAATTATATCTTGTATCTTAGCCACTATTTTTCAACAGTCACTCGACACCGGTATCATTCCAGATGACTGGAAAATCGCACGCGTTGTTCCTGTATTTAAATCCGGCAACCAATCAGAACTTTCAAATTACAGACCGATCTCCTTAACAAGCATACCATGCAAAATTCTAGAACATATCATATCATCAGCCGTTAGGACATATGTTACAAAGCACAACTTTTTTTATATTCATCAACATGGATTTCGTCGAGGGCGCTCGTGCGAAACCCAATTATTTGAGCTTGTAACCGACCTACATCAGGCCGTTCATGACTCATCCCAAATTGATGCCATATTCATCGACTTTGCAAAAGCATTTGATAAAGTACGTCATAAAGGCCTGATGATGAAACTTGCCCGGCTTAATATAAACAGCAGCGTTCTCAATTGGATTACAACATTTTTAACCAAGGGCTATCAATACGTTTCATTAAATGACCACAATTCCCCCTTAACAGAAGTCAAATCAGGAGTGCCTCAGGCCTCTGTACTGGGACCAATTTTTTTTTATTTGCAATAATGACGTAAGCAATAACTTAAGTTCTATTGTTCGGTTATTCGCCGACGATTGCTTATTTTACAGAAAAATTAACAGCTATGAAGATTTTAATGCTTTACAGACCGACCTGGGTAATATTGTTAACTGGTGCGAGGATTGGCAAATGCAAATAAATGCTTCCAAAACAAAAGATATGAGATTTACCAGGTCTACTAACATGCACCTAAATTCGTATTCTAATATTAACACAGTGATAGAAAACGTTTATACGATAAAATATCTGGGTGTCTATTTGTCGTCCAACCTTTCGTGGAATGAACATATTGATGCTATAATTTCCAAGGCATGTAAAACACTCGGTTTCATCAAACGAAATTTGTATTTAGCTAGACAATCACCTAAACTTTTAGCTTATACTACATTAGTTCGATCCAAACTTGAGTACGCGTCCATTATTTGGAACCCAAACCAGGCATACTTAACAGACAGACTGGAGGCCTTGCAAAATAAAGCGGCAGGTTTCATTGCTAGAACTATTCCCGCACATCTAGCATAACTGCCATTAAAGAATCTCTACTGCAGCCCTCCCTCTAAAAACGAAGAATACTAGCATTACTATCTCACTTCCACCGGCTTTATCATAGTGCGTCGTCGTTTGCTGCATCGCATATCAAACCTGCCCATCGCATTTTTCCGCGTCTAGATCACCCTTTCAAAGTCCTCCCCTTGTTTGCCCGTACTAATCTTCTGCGTACATCCCCGTTGTTCTTGGCCATCTTTCATTGGAATCGATTACCAGAAGATATTGCCACAATTTATAATCACGATTTGTTTGTAACCCGTTTGAAGTGCTTTTTAAGTATAGATAGCTAAAATTATCCGAGCCATAAACCCTGTATTATGTGCGCTTGCTTTGCAATTCTTTTCCATTTACTGTTTTTTTTTTGCTTTTCTACCTTTTCCTGTTACACGCCCGCTCTGGACTGTTTGCTCTTGAATTAAAATGTATCCCACAGATTGTTCACCCCCCCCCCCCTATGTAATGCCCTTCGGGGCCTTTAGGGTATCTGAATAAAAAAAAAGGCTCATCTGAATTTTCTTTCTTTTGTCACTGCTGCATTTGCTCCATCGGTTGCGCGGACATAAACAAATGCCACTCCCGCGAAGCCCAGGTACGGATGCCAAAGGGCGGCCCTCTGAAACGCATGAAACCCACCGCCGCTGTTTCCCCTCACATTCCGCTTCGCCAAGTAGCAGAAAATCTCTTTCGGTAGAAGTGGAAGTTGCCCAGTTGGAACACTGACGCGACCATTTCTTTTCAGCTTAGAAAGCCTTCCGAGCGACATTATCGCCAGTGTCTTTCATGCCTAAGCATGCGTCATCACCGGTTGCCGGTTTATGCTCGCACGGTTTGCGTATAAGAAAGCGGGGGGGGGGGGGGGGGGGGGGCATACACGCACTGCTGGCCTTCATGCCACTGCCGATGAAATTTCGGTTGTGTTTGTGGGATATTTAGATGTCGAAATGTATAGCTTCATGCGCTTAGTCCGCTGTCCTCCTTAATCGAGTGCATCGAGTGTGGATTTATGTGCTACAGAGGCATCTTAAACAGAGAGTAAGATGCCTAAGAAGAGGAAGGCAAATGACGCGACAATAGAGCTCAAAAGCTTGGAAGTTTTTAATCGTTATAGGACGGATGCATGCGGTTCGCTTTGAGGAAGAAGAGCAAGAATTGCCGCGTACGCCCGAACTCAAACGCGAACGGGCACATAAACAAATTAAAGCTGCTAGCGTCGCCATTACCTCCTCAAATTCAGTTAGTCGGGTAGCGGCGAAGCCATCCTGGATGAACAGAAATTTTCGCGCTTGTAACGCCGGCGGGAAAAAAATATCACTTCTTCAGACGGCTCTCAGAGGTATTCTCGACTGCGTCTGCTCCTTCTGAGCAAGCTGCAAGACCGGTTGCAGGTTTATTCATCCGCAGATTTGTAGTGCAAAATAGTGGGAGGGTGGAGGGGGCGTGCAAGAGCAGATATAGGTTTCATGCCCGTACTGATGAATTGCATGTCCGTTGTGCTGGTGGTGTGTAGAAACGCGGACGTTAAGCGGGCCAATGGGACCTGTCCGGAGTCCTTAGTGGTAGAGCGGATTGTGTTTGTGTGGTACCCTAACAGGAAGATGCTTACGAAGAGGGAGGGATACCGGCAGCTCAATGTTTGTCTGGAATTACAAAGCTGGGATCCTTCAGATTCAGCTAATGGGCTAGGAAGTATGCTCCATCGCAAATTAAAACAAACGTTTTTTGTTTCATGCACTCCGTACTGCGTCCAGCTTTGCCGGTCATCCTACGTGACAGACAAGAAGGGCACTAATATTTTGAGTCCGTAGATCACGAGATGGGTTTTGCGTCGGTAACCTGAACATAAGCTAACAAACAAATCCCATCCGCTCTACCACTACCCCCTTCGGACAGGTCCCATTGGGCAGTTTATTGTCCGCGTTTAAATCTCACACCAGCACAACGGACATGCCATCCATCAGTATGGACATGAAATATATAGCTGCGGATGCACGCCAATCCTCCTCCCTTCCAATATTCTTTACAACAAACCTGCGCTCGCATAAACCGGCAGCTGGCCATGTGCACGTTATTAAAAGTGAAAGACACCGGCAAAAATGTCGCTCGGAAGGCCTTCAAAGCTGAAAAAGAAATATGGGCTCAAGCCGGCGTCCCAACTGGGGAAGTTTCACTTCTAGCTTAGGGGATTTCCAGCTACTTGGTGAAGTAAATTTGAGTGGAAACGGCGACGGCGGGTTTCGGTCGCTTTAGTGAGCAGCCCTTTGGCAGCCGTTACCTGGGCTTCGCGGGAGCAGCGTCTGTTTATGTCCGTGTACCCGAGTGAGCGAACGCAGCAGTGAAGAAAGAAAGAAAACATACAGGAGCGTCTACCGGAGGGTGAAGTGAAATACGAAATGTGCGGCTACGACGCATCTCTCACTTCCTTTCCATCAAACATGTTTTATGTGTCAGCGACAAAGAGCCCCCTCCCCTGTACTTTCCCCAAACGCTGTTCCATTCTCCGCTAATCAAAACCACGTGACATTTGCACGGGAGGTTCAAACACAATATGCGACCACATACTCGCTGCTACCTCGTGCGGGGCTAATCTGAACCACGTGACATTTGCGTGTGAGGTTAAACACGACTTGCAACATGCTGGCCAGCCGTGGTGGCGCTCTGCGACGTAGTGGGAGAGTAGCGCACGCCACCATGCGTTCGTTGATCACTTGAACACTTCCTGAGATGCAGCAGAAATGCGCAGTGACCTGAAAGACTGCAGCTCGCACTGCGCACAAATTTCATATTAGGGAGTTTAGTAATCGTTAGTGCAATTTTACGGCCATCTGTGCTTCCGTTTATTTTGCACAATCAACTGATAACGGAACACCGCTCTTGGCTGTAGACTGCGCAACTTGCCAAAGAGGCATCGGTAGAGGCGAGGGGAAAATAGTTGGATAAGGGTGTAAGCGATAGTGCGGAGGATCCACGGAGCGCCGCCGAGTAAATCGACGACACCGGAATGAAAATTGGGGGGGGGGGGGGGGGAGCGGTTTGACATATAGTGCTTTGAAGTAAAAACGAAAAAGGCCTCTGATACAGCATCAGCACTATCAAAATAGCACGAGAAATGCACAAAAAGCAACACTTGCCCAGCCTTGAAGACAGATGTGCGCGAAATCCGAACTGTAGTTATATTGCTGAATCACCTAGATTCTTCTATTAACTATATGAAACCTACCTTTTGGGGCAGAACCATTTATTGCGCTCCATCATCGGCGACAATACCTTCGGTTCTGCTGATCCCGTACTCCGTCTCTACGTGATACAAGGCGGAGTCTTATATCGTCGTAACTTTCGAACAGGCGATCCGTACAACCTACTCGCGTTCCGGTGATTTGCATCCGACTGTGCATAATGGACCCGTGCCCGGCCATTTTGCCTTCACCCGCACTTATGACCGCATGAGACATTGTTTTCATTCTGTCCAGGACTCTGCCGCTAACTGCAGTGTTACTTGCTTGAATGTTACCTGAGTCAACATTGTAAACCACACATCAAGCTATCAGGAGGCTAGCTATAACCAAACGAAATTCCTGCAAAACGTATCTAAAGAATCGGGCTGGATTTACTTGGCCATTTTTCTTTGTATACCGCCACGAACAAACGGATTGCAGTCGTTACAGAGTGCGGTACCGGTTTTGTCATCATCCATGCTTTCAGAGCCATGCAGCTCACTTTTTACGATGTCATTTTAAACGCGGTCCTCTATAACGGCTCCTCACAGTCGGCCGTCAGTATTTCCTGTCCCAGGTCGTTGCCGATATACTTCCCTCATGCCCAATTCACCCCAAGTTGACTACAGCTTACTTCCCACGTTTTGTAACTTCCCAGGTTTTTGTAAGACGCTTGTAACTGGACGCCCAAAACCATTTTTCAAGAGTTCATTTCGGCAATCCAAAACCATCGAGCTGTGGTGGTCCAGGTTTTCATGTACGGTTGAGACGGCATGTTCTTTTGAGACGTTTTGCAGAGCACACTAAAGAAGCATTTGATTTTTATTTGATAACCAGGGCATTAGGTTCTTTGCCGTTGGAAACGAAATCAGCGTCCCGTATGATATGTTGATGTTGCTGGCCCTATATTGCATATCGAAATCTCGAATAGCAGTTAGGCAAAATGATGCTGAGCAGACAGTTGTGCCTCCAGCGTGTACAGGACATATTAGATATACACAAACCCCAACATTGCCCACCTTAGTAGTTGAAAGTTTTGAAGGGTGGCAAGGTTTCGGCCTTTTTAACAATAACACATGAGCAAGTGATGTGCTAGTGTTTTCGAAGATTTTGTACTCGCTTTTTCGTTTTGTGACGTGTACGCCAAAGACCGGCAATTAAAAAAAAACAGCGTTGGTCCAGGGTTTCCAAGCTCATCTTGTTGGACCATGAGCCGAATGAAATCCAGCGCTGCAGTTAGCAGTTTGTTTCTAACTAAATTAGTGACTTCCTTTAGAGACACGTTCTATAGAAGCAGGGCGTCACTACGAGATTTCGTTGACATGTTTCATTTCCTTTCAGAAGTTGACATCTGCTGTACATCCACAATTTGTGCGCGGTGTAATTCGAAGTTTCGCTGAAACATAACTAAATTGTACGATAGCATATTATTATCACCTTTTACTGATACCTCCCACTGTCCATGGTGGCACATCTGGATTGTGGGAGAGCCTGATTTGACCCCGGCAGTGTCGGTAGCATTCGATCAGAATATTGGATGCTCAGCACATACTAAATTCTTTGGTGACTCGTGACCTTGTTGCCCTTTACCGAGATTATTTAAATGGATAAACAAGGATACAGCCATATGGAAGGTGCTATTTCGTTCCACCCGTATACGCAACCTTCTTCTCTGGGCACGTACATACATTGATGTCAAAGACTTCGTTAGTGCTACATCGCATTTGTAATCCCTTTCTTCGCTTTAATTTCTTTCACTTTTAGCAGGAATTACTTCCAGCAGCTTCTTTGCCAAAATGTGCATGCGCCTTTTTCTTCGTCATATGGCGCGAAGCACGTCAGCATGCACACTGTGACCTGTTCTGCTCAGGCAACATCACTTTCAGGTGCCAGGTGGCATGCACCGCTCGACTTTTGCGTTTTCAATTCATTGTTTTGTGAACTTTGTGAAGCGTGCACACTGATCCCGAAAGCTTTATTCTTGACCAATCACCCAAGTGTGTATGTCTCACGACGAAAGGAACAACATCCTGTGTACTACGCTGAGAAGCCGTGAAGATAACAGTTCGCAAACCCTCCGGTTGCTTATGTGCATACCTGTGGTGGTTTACCGTTGGCTCACATATATTTCTTTACTTCTTTTGCAGCGGCGGCCATTTTATCGACCGGACGGCAACAACAACGACGTTTTTTGCCGAATATGGCACTTAAGGTATTCCAAGGACTCCAAAAATCGTCACTATACATGACCACAAAAATATTTATAAATTTACATTTTTAGATATCCAGAATTACAAAATTACCCCTAACAGGCAAATACCAAAGGCTTATGCCTACATCAGCCATTATGACTGCTCATAGTAGCCAACTTCCTTCTTTCCTTCCGGCTGATTAGCTGCTGGCTTCGGACGTCATGTGCCTGTCCCCGCACAAATCGTTCTATAGTACGCTGCAATACCAATCGTGTCTTACGCTTACTATGACAGATTCATGTTTCTGCGATATTCTCTCCAAGAATCATTTTTAGATTTTAAAAACGTGAAGTTACTGTGAAGTAGAATAAATACTTACCCAAGTACTGTTCAGCTGTTAAAAAACAAGAATGTGTGAAAACCACTACCACATCGCCATTTCTTTTCGCGCAAACGTAGCCAAGTTAAAGATTACTGAAGTGCCCAACAATCTTCCCAAACCTAATACGCTGAGAACGACTTGTCGAGCGCAGAGATTACCTCAATTTTCTATCGCTACATAGCGCAAAAAGAGCAACAAACAAAACAAACACATAAACGCTCAATTCCACATGGGAGGCCCGTCAGCACTCCTGGTAGGTGAAAAAAGTCTGCCGAGCAAGTGAATACACTCCTATTTTGACTATCATACGTGCATGCCTGGGGGGAAACCTTACTGGCTGGCGGAAACCCCCCGGTGCAGTAGATTTCGCGTGCGGTCTCAGGCAATTCTCGGCCGGGTGGTTTTTCCGGGCGTTTTGGGGCGCGCAGATACCGGAAGATTTCCGGCACCCAGTCGGATTGGCTACAAGCTGAGCTACTTGTACTTCCTTAGGGCATAGGAAAGCATGCGGCATCGTAAACCTGCAGCTATCCAAACATATACTACTGGCGGTAGCCAGGTTCATTTCTCTATTCAAGATCCATTTCCCGCACCGACGAGGACAATCCGAGCTATCCGAATTGCTTCTCTCAGGCTTCGGAAACTAACGAACAAAACCCACCATTTTCGGCCAGGTCGATGTGAAAGAAAGCAAAGCTTGAGGAAAAGTAGTGAAGAGTCCTGTGTTAGAGGCTGAGTAAAGCTTAGTCTACATAAAAGCAGTCGTGGCGGACGTCCCGTGCTACTCACGTGACTATATGAATGCGTCTCTTACTGAGCATGCGCTTGTGTGTCATGTTAGCCGGCAGAATACATTACAGTAGCCACACAAGTTGCCTGGGTGGTGAAACGCGAGCGAACACAGCAGTGTAACCATGCTAACTAAAAGCAGGAATATGACATTCTTCGTTTCAGTGGCCTATTCGCTAAAGGAGGAGCGGATTAACAGGATTTTCGGCTTCAATGGTGGATGCGAGTCATTTTATGGGATGAATGCTAAGCACCACAACATGTACACCAATATTGTGGCACATGTTAAAGATCATCACGTTGTCTAAATCAACCCGCAGTCTTCTCATGCGTTGCGGAGTAAATTCTGCAAAAAAGAGACCTCGTGTAACAGTTCTACACGTCCTTATAAAATTTTAACTGTGATGAGGTTTAACCCGAGCCCTAAAACCTCACCGAGCGATGACGTCACCGCAAGCCCTGGCACAGCTGGTACTTCAAGAACACTCTGCCATGACAACATGGCGTGCTCTCGCGTGCTGGCCTCGCCAGTTCACGTGCCTTCACGCCTCAAGTCCGGAGCACTACAAAGCTCGCCCTACAGACGCCCAGCTCGCGAAGCCGCTTGCCGCCGGTTGAGGCTGGTGCTAAAGCGGTCCACTTCGGGAATGATGATGAAAAACCTATCTAGTATTATTCAATGGGTTTTTTAAAACCCTTGCCAGGAGGCGGCCACTATCCCTTGCGACCTGGCGGCTGCCTGAACTTGATTGATGATCTTCCGTTTGGCTTTATAGTCTCAGCTGAGCATCAGAGCCGCCCAAAACTCTATGGTGTGTGCGTTGTCTGTCAACTGTGGGCATGTCTATATCATGTGGACCATGCTACCCAGGCTTTCGCAATGTTTGCATTTGGGTTCAAGTTGACCGGGGTAGATTTTACTAAGCAGTAGCGGATATGAGTACATTCCAACCTGTTTTTTGGCCACATTGCCTCTTCCTTTTTGCTGAATTTGCGGTCTGCGTCTGGGAATTCTTTTGGTCTTAGTATACAGAATTGCGTTATTGGTCGGAAGGTTAACATCCTGTCTTTTTCAGGCAATGTGTGTTTTGTGGAAGCGGTGCCTGACCCTGCCCGGAAAGTGAGTCCTCGGGCGAGGTCGTTTGCTCCTTCATTGCCCCTGAAGGCCTCTGGGAAAGATGACAAAGCCCTATGACAAAATGATCCCAGCCTGCCAATCATGAAGAATTTGTAGCGGCAAATTCGGAACTCCATGTCAGGTGCAATACCCGGGTCTCAGACGAAGGCAAAGTTGGCGCCAAAGAAGAAGAGCGTAACACTTGAAGAAGAGGAAGTGCGGCGCGAGATCTGTCGCGCCGAGTCTTGAGAACAAATGCGACAACTTCGCTCATATCTTGAATATCGCGCCGGTGAAGTGTTCGCGAAATGACAGTGATTCAGAGAAGATCTGCAGTTACGAGTTCACCTACATTGTACATACTTTGATCACCGAGTGTTCATTGCCCTTTCGGAACTCACGACAGCACCATGCAGAAAAATTCACCGAGTCCACGAAATAACCACTCAGAAAGCTTGGCTGAGTGTCCAAGCATAACCACGCATGACTATAGAACCAATATTAAGCTCGGTGCGGCCGCCAGCTTCGCTGTTTGCATTGTGTTTAAGCCAAGTACGAAGCTTGGCAAATTTATTTTAGTGCGGGGAGCCTTACCAGAAAGATATTTTAAAAAATGATCGACCGTAATGCATGAAAGATACAGAGTAGATACAGAGTAGCCTATGATATCAACTTCAGAGTACCCGTTACAGCTGTCAATGTAAAGGAAAGGGGCAAAACAAGAATTCATGAGTACTTGTTTTGTTCTCTTTTTGTATTGGGCAAAAAGGCTTCACTGCCGTGAGTACACCACACGGAGTTCTTCTAGCCCCGTAGTTTAACAGCCACCAACGCATTTGCGGGTTTAAAGACTATAGTCTTTCTTGGGCGACTTAAACTAGAAAATTTTGGTCTTTCATATATCTGTCTGTCTGTCTGTCTGTCTGTCTGTCTGTCTGTCTGTCTGTCTGTCTGTCTGTCCTTCAGCCAGCCAGCTAAAGTAAACCGGAGGCTGCGCCGTAGTCTCATAAACTAACCGCCAAATAGAAATAAATCCGGTGTTGGTAGTCTTACTTGTCAGCATCGTTGAACAAAAAACAACGGATTACGCATTTATACAATAGAAACTATGAGTGATATTTGCAGTGTTGCCCAATTAAATAATTCACGGAGGCTTGCTTTTTGTGATAGCTATAAAATACTACATTATTGCAGAAAACTGTCGCCTGCTGTTGCCCGCGCTACCTGGGAGAATTAAAAAAACCAAACGGAGAAGGCAACAAAATGTTCCACTTGATAGGTTCGGCGTTCGGCTTGGAACGCTCGTGGAATAGGGCAACGGGGTTCGATAAACGCTGTAGTCGGGTGCCTCAATTTACGCCGCCTCCACCGTACGACAGGGCTGGTATAGAGGCGTCCGACTTGGAGCAGTGGAACGTGGCAATTTTAAATTGACTTGAGCAAACCTAGGGCTTCTCAACTTGAAAGCATCGACACGAGATAGGAACAACATGAAAGCTAAGCGACAGAGAAGGTTGTAGATTTACTTCCCAGGGGCGAAAGTAGACTATTGTCTTGCGTCGAAATTTGTAACGAAAGGAGCAGATACCCAGCCATTTTTTAACAGAGCTGTTAAAGCTTGAGCTTGGTCCGTTGGCGTTCGCCTAAAATTACTAAGCCCAAATACGGAGCGCACGTGGTCGTGCGACTCGTGAGAAGCCCCCGGCATTTTCGAAGCTTGTGCTACAAAAGGAGCTCCCAAAAACAAATATTAAGAGAAAATACCAAGCGCGCCTGCGCCTGCGCCTAGTGAAGAGCGCCTGGTGGGGCCCAGCTTGATCGTCAATAATAGTCTGCCCAGGGTTCGTGGCGTGATCTCTCATATACTGTTCTCGCCAGTTCATGTGCGTTCGCGCCGGTAGTGGGGCGGACATACTGGGTTCGCATTACAGACGAAGAGTTCGCGAAGCCGTTTGCCGCCGTATCTCGCGCGTGCTAACGCAGCCTACTTTGGAAGATGTGCAAAAGCCTGCGAATGAAACGTTCAGGGGCTGCCAGCTACAAAGAGGTTTCAGCTGCAAGCTCTGAAATTCGTGTGTAGTGCAACAGCCACGTCTCCGGCAAAGAGAGACCGGCTGCATGCTCTGCTGTTTCCCCAGTCTTGCACCACAAGTGCAACATGCACCAACGTTTTTCTGTTGCAAATTTTTTGAGATTTTTAGAGCGCAGCTCCTAAAGGGGCCATGCAGATAAAATACAAGTCTGTTTTGTGTGAAAACTAAGGCGACTAATATGGCCCGCAGCGCATGTCCAGTTGTGAACGATGCTTTATTTACTGAGAAATGATGAACTTCGGTTAAAATCTTGATTTTCCCGCCAAACGCCATGTTTTCTACCTAGTTTCAACACGTAACAAGGACAGCCTTCCCGCAAACGTTAGTGCACTGTTTTCTCTGCAGCTTAATGCGGAACGCCCTGTTTACCGTTCGTAGATAAGCCGCTATACTCCACAGAACCGCTATCTGGCTTTGCTTTGATTCAGAGCGCATTTGAACCTGACTCGTTTTGTTTATGGTAGGCAGTAATCGTTTCGCAAAACTAAAAAACAAAAGGCACATTCTTCCTGGCACAAACAGGCCTTGGCTTAGTTTCAACTGGGTGAACGATTTACGAGGACGCGCCAGGCTGACGGCCAAGACCGACTGTACGCAGGGCCGTCTGATTCTGTAGAAGGGACGGCAAGTTGTGCAGTAGCCCAGTCAGCCAAGCCATCTTTTTGTGACGTCAGACAAAATGTGAAAGAAAATCGGCAAGGATGCACAGAGGACGACACCATTTTCCAAAGCAGTTTCAAAGTGATCTCTCTGCTGAATAAACTTACGTAAACCCAGCGAAAGTTGTCCATAGATGACCTAGAGACTGCAGCCTATAGTTTGGGCTAGGAATTCCGCAATATTTACACATCGCTTCAGCGTTCCTTTAGTACGAAGGAATAAGTTTGCGCGAACAACGAGGACGAAGAGAAGAGACCACACAAGACGAGCTCAACTTCGAACTTTATTTTGCTTAAAATAGCAATACACATATATACCTCCCATCGGTGTCACCCTCTTTCCTATCACCAGTTGCACCACCAAATAAGCCTTAACAAGAATCACGAGTCATATACAACAAACAAAACAAAGTAATTCGACAAAACGGCTTAACCAAACCGTGTGCTCGAGATAACAGATACTACTTAGTCCGTGTACGTCGTCCACAATAAACACGTGTGGCACTTGAAATCAAGGATGACCGAATAAAATCAGAGCCAAAACACATCAAGAATAAAATGACAAAATGACAACATGGGTGGAAAAATCGAAGTGAAGAACAACACACCTCTCCTTTCCGAGACATTTTAGAAGCTGAAACGAATCAAACTTCGATAGTACATAAGTGTTTAGAGTAACCACAACCCTAAAACCGAGGATGACAAAATAAAAGCATAAAAGGTTAGCGAAATGGCATAAAAATGCTTAAAATAAAAATTTAACATGGGTAAAATGGGAGAATGGGAGTGGTGACCAACATAGAATGTGTGTCCCAGAATTTAACAAAAGCCTAAAAGAAGGCTACCTCTAAGAAGGCTATCTCAGTGGGTAGGAGGCTTGCCGAGGGCGTGCTGATGCAATCTTCCCCAAAGTCTCTTGACAAGCGGGAAACCCCCGGAAACAAGAATTGAACTCATTTGGGTCCTTGCGCATCCCTCGATCGAGGGCAACGAATTCGCCCATCGACAGGCCCGAGACTTAAACTTCAGGTCCACAGAGGAAACGAAAGAAGGGATGCACCCAATAAAAAAATATGCAGAAATCCTCAAACATAACAGAAATAATAGAAGAAGCCTTCCGCGCCGTCACCCTAGTTAGTTTAAACATTACCTCTAAGAAGGCTATCTCAGAGGGTAGGAGGCTTGCCGAGGGCGTGCTGATGCAATCTTCCCCAAAGTCTCTAATTCTGTAGGCTTCAATAATTTTACATGCGAAGCATCTTATGCTCGGGACTGTGTCCCTCCCTCCCTTGTTGTCGTTGTCTGCCGTCCGCACTCTACTGCGCATGCGGGTCCCTTCAGCCCCGTCAGCGTTTTGGCTGACGTCAGCTCAGTCAACTATAAAAAGAAATAGTTTGGCGGCTCCTGTTTCGATTACACAACTCCCTCGTCGCAACGGTGGGTACTTGGCGCTCTTCGCACTACGCTAAAAACTGAGACGGGTGCATGTGCTTCGAACGCGCCTTATGTCTCACTCATTCAAACTACGTTAAAAAGCTACTGATGCAACGAAGGCACTCGAAGCTGAACGTCAACGGAAACGACGGAGTGAAAATAATGGGTACTTCAGTCAACCCCATGGCTGCTTCGCATACTACTCAGGGTTCCCCTACGGGAATATGGTGTAATTTTTTTCTCTATTTGATCTTTACCTCATTCAAGGAATTCGGTACCTTCAAGCTTGGGAACGCAGTCGCAGGTTTTACCATGCATACCCCGAGTCCCCTAGTTTTATTTTTATTTTTCGCCCCAAAAAACATGGACCCCAACGGAAACAAAATAAGAAAGTAGGCGAGAGTAAAAGCAATTAACAAACTGTTGGAAAAAAGAGACATGAGGGAATACTTTACTCCGATGCTGCCCTGCCCAAATTCTCCAACAAAGCAACTATAGTAGTGACCACAAGAAACGAAATAGTGAACTGTGCATCATTGTACACCACGGAGCCAGAGGAAGCGGAAGAAGCCGCCATAGCACTGGCGCTAATGCAACCTGGTACAGCGACAGTTCTCACGGACTCAATGAAAGCCTACAACAGATACACAACAGGACGAATCTCAGAAACTGCCGCCAAAATCTTGACAAGCGGGAAACCCCCGGAAACAAGAATTGAACTCATTTGGGTCCTTGCGCATCCCTCTATCGAGGGCAACGAATTCGCATATCGACAGGCCCTAGACTTAAACCTCAGGGCCACAGAGGAAACGAAAGAAGGGATGCACCCAATAAAAAAATATGCAGAAATCCTCAAACATAGCAGAAATAATAGAAGAAGCCTTCCGCGCCGTCACCCTAAACTATCCAGGGAAGAACAATCAATATATCGACAGATACAGGCAGCCTCTTTCCCACACCCTCTACTCCTGAACCGCATGTTCCCAATTAGATACGCAAAAGAATGTCCCCTAAGCTCAAGACCAGGCACCCTGAAACACACCATCGGAGAATGCACAAAACTCAAGTCGCCCCTAATTCTTGTTGACTCCGTCAGCATAGAGGATGAGCGATGGGAGATCTTGCTGACCAGTCCCGCCCTGGAAGACCAACTTCGGCTGATCAACAGAAGCAAGGAGGCTCGGGAAGCATATGGGAACCTGTGAATTAGGAACCACTCTGACCGACCTGAAGTAGCTCCATCGCAACCCTTTTTTTAACAATAAAATTTTTTATCTCGCTCTCTCTCTCGCAGAAAGATTGTGCTCCCGAGCTCTGACATTAAAACAGCGCCCAGTTTAAACAATGTGTACCCTTTTGAAGGTCAGAGGAATTTCGTAGACTACGTTCAAAACGCATTTCGCTTCCAACGTTGCCTACAAATCTCCTATAACTTGCAAAAGGGCATATATCGGTAAAAATGGGCGCTGTTTTATTGACAGAGCGCGGTAGCACAATCTAGTTTTTAAAATTAATTTGTGGGGCATCTGGCTACGCATTGCAACCTGCGGCTACGTTCCGAAGCTTGAAAATACCGTATTCCTTGCACGAGCGAAAAAGCATAGAGGGAGAGGGAAAGATTATTGAAGCATAGAGATAGAGATTTCGGGGAAGATTGCGTCAGCACGCCATCGGTAAGCCTCCTACCTACTGAGTTATCCTTCTTAGAAGGTAATGTTTAAACGAACTTCGATAATTTAAGGTATTTTTAGTCTTTTGGTAAATATTGGCAAACACACTCTGTGTTGGTCACCACTTCCATTGTCCCATGGTTTTATTCTATTTGTAGCGTTGTTATGCATTTCTGCTCAGATTTTATGCTATTCTTCTGTCATCCTTGGTTTAAGGGTTGACATTAAAGGGACACTAAGTGAATTTGTCAAGCTCTCGTTTTTTTTTGCTTGCACTGCGTAGACTGGCTCAAATTAGCACACTTTTCATCGTTTATCGGGTTGACAAATCGGTAATTATTTTACAAAGCTCGAAAGAAGAAAAACTACCATGCGCGGTTTGCGGCGGCCGCACCAACTAAGGCTGTGGCGTTGGGAGGAGGGGGCACAGTGATTCGACGATACCCAGGGTTAGCAATCAAACAAGTTTCGGTTTCGGTTCTGTAAAACACAAGCAATGGCGTTGTTGGATGGGCATTCTCAATATCTCAGTAATCATCGCACCGCGCTTCTGCCATGTTGTCGGCTGTAAAGTGCATAGGATAAGCCTCCCAGGACGGCTTGGAATTGTAGCATTCACTACCCGAGGCCTACACAGTGCATGAACGCCCTCCACGTCCCCGCCGACGCTCAAATGCCATGCGCTTTTCCCCTATATTTGGAGCTTCCCTCACTCGTGCCTGTATCGTAAAAAGCGTATTCGTACCAGGCCAAGGGTCTGTTGATTCTGGCCTGTGCCCACTGCCCGCAAGGAGTCGGTGCTTATGGCAACAGCACGCCAACGTGAACTCGCTAGCGCGCCAGTGCCAGTCTGCGCGCGTTCGGTGAACTAGTTCGAGGAGCAATGAATGTTACGGCCCAAAAAAAGGTGAACTCAGCATAAAAAACATCGTGGGTAAACGAAAAAGTTAACTTATAAAAAAAAAGCACCTACCCGCGGGGATTCGAACTTTTGACTTGCAAAATACTTGCTCTGACATACCTAGCGCTCCAAACCACTCGGCCACAAGCGAGCGCTGCCGACCGTGGAAATATAAGGTGTTTAATGTATAACCAGTTTACACTTTTATTTAGTTTTAGCATTCGAAACAGCTTACGTGACTATTTGTTGTTTTGCGCTCGTGCAGTAAGCATCCCCCAAGTTTCCACAATATCTCACGTCTAGCAATTGCATTTCCTAGATAGAAAAGCGTTCGCAGATGCGTAGTCGTGCTGCTGGCCGCTGTGCGTGTTCGCCCAGCGCAAAAAAGTGCTTCCCGCACCCTAGTTTTACGCTGTACAGTAAAAATATCAGCACATTTTATTTCCTTAGTAGCTATATTGACTTCGCTGCCTCTTCTCTAGCCTTCAAGAGGCCTTATATTTTCCTACTGGCGTACCAGTCAGCGAAGCGTCGCATGTTCGCTTGTGCAGCGCTTGTGTGAAGCGACCTTGACTTGGAGCTAGATACGTACAAACTAACCAAGTAAAAAAAAGGCACATTCTTCCATTCACAAACGTGTCCTGGCTTCGTTTCAACTGAGCGAACGAATTGCGACGACCGGCGTCGGCGGCCGGCGGACGAAACGCTGGGCCGACTGACTCTGTCTGAAGGCCGGGGTGCCGTGCAGTAGCGCAGCCAATTGCGAGCTCGGCTCCTCCCGACGTCACACGAAAACGCCACAGTAAATGGGCGAGCGTAAAGAGAGGAGAACAGCATTTTCCAATTAATGTTTCTACTAAATAAAATCGCGTAAACGCGCCCAGAGTGGTCGAAACATGGCCTGCGGAGTCCGGACTACAATTAGCGCTAGTAATCCCGCAATGTTTACATATGCCTTCAGTTTCCCTTTAATGCTCAAAAGCTTGCGTAGTATTGAAGTATGATTCGTTTTAGCTTCTCATATGTCTCGGAAACCGGAGCTGTGTTATTCTTCACTTGAATTTTTCCACCCATGTTGTCATGTTATCAGTTTATTCAAAGTGGTTTTATGCCCTTTTGGCTGTTATTTTATTCGTTCATCTTTGATTTCAAGTGCAACACGTCTTTATTGTGGACGACGTACACAGTCTAAGAAGTATCTTATCTGGTGCACCCTGCTTGGTTACGCCGTTTTATCGAATTTTACTGTTTTGTTTGTTGTATTTGACTTGTGATTCTTTTTTACGGCTCATTGGGCGGTGCAACTGGTGGTAGCAAAGAGGGTAACACCAATTGGAGGTATATATGCGTGCTGCTATTTCAGGCAAAATAAAGTAGGAAGTACCGCTCATCTTGTCTGTTATCCTCGTCGTCGTCGTTTGCGCAAACTTACTCCTTCGTACGTAATGAACCAACCAGCCAGCAATCAAGTCCTCCTATGTCCCTTTAGACCTCACACCGAAACGCATTCGTAGAAAAAGGCGTGGGGAAAGTTCTTTCGCCGGCCTTTTTGTGTTAGATGAAGTATCTACATAGACTTTTTTGAGAAATGTCTGAAGTACTTACCAACATAGCGTGGGTCTTGAAAGAGAAACACGGAAGGGAGAGAAAACCGGAAGACATACACTTTACTGTTTGCACGATGTTAGTGAAGTTACAGATTGCTCAAAAGGAAAGAATTCTACCCAAACTTAACGCGCCAACAGTGACTGCTCTTGCAGTGAGCCCACCTCAATTTCCACATGGGAAGACTGTTTGATAAGTGTTATATAATAGCGACGAACAAGGAGCAGAAAACCCGCGAGATCATTGAGAACAATAAAATAGCACCTGCTGGGGACTGCTTTGCAAGAAATCTTTCCGTCGCACTTACGGAAAAGGAGATACACTTCCTCGGGCAAGACAATGGTTTATCGTGAAACGCAATCGCAGTGGCACGTGCCATAAGAGTGTAGTAATGAAAAAAGGAGAGGATGTGTTTTGTCTTGTGTTTTGGTTGAATGTGTATGAGAGATAGTGGGCAGTGTAAATCGGTGATTGCTTCTTAATAACGTTTGTTGAAAGTGCGCTCTGTCTCGTGTCGTCTCCCTTTAGTCTTCGTTCCTTTTTTGCACAATTGAAGTATAGCTGTAAACCTCCTTTGGAGCTTGGCCGCCTGGATGCACATGGGGTTTCCGGACGCACTTTATATAGAACCACAGTGCCGTTATTAGTCACATCAGATCTCTTATTCTTGCCTGTGAAATAAAATTTAATACAGTACCCAGTGGGAATCCTTGAATAAATGGATGAAACAGGATTTTTAAATTCCCCTTCCAAACTATGCAATCTAACAATGATTAAATTTTTCGAACCTCACAGTATCTGTGGAATACCAAAGAAGAAATACCTAGGCCATGTGAATGCATCCCTCAAGACCCCTTACCGATCATTATATAACAGCTCCTTATTGTCTGCTTTACTGCTCACAGAAAATGTTTGCTGGGGAGACATGTCTCGGAAGCATTGCAAACTGGGCTGGTTGGAGACAGATTCATGGATGTAACCAGGGCGAACGTCAACCAAGGCTAGAGGAAGATGAACACAAGGACGGCCGCCAGTCTAACAAATAAAGTTTAATTCAAGAAGCGTTAATAAAGAAACAAAACACAAAACAATGAAACCACTGAGCATGACCGGAACAAGTTTCCAAAAACCACGGTTAGGAGTGAACTAGAAGATAAACATAGGCCACAGTGCACGCCCATGTCGATAGCCAATATTTTTGCGATGAAGAAAAATACTCCCTTGGCAAACACACTTCTATCCTTTTTGTGCGATGTGGAATGCGTCCATATTGTCGCTTTGAATTTGTTGATGTTGCCCAATAAAATTCACTGGTAGGAAAATTTGGTTTACAGCCGCTACACTTATTACAGTGTGAAGAAAGATGGGATGATGAGCGGCCTCCTAATGACAACTCATGGTCTCTCAAGCGCACATTGGTACAACGTCCAGTTGCTTCGGCCACAAGGTAAAGGAATGCTATACACAAACCCCATTGCTCACGCGACATAGCGGTTCTCATGCTTGACACCACAACCAAACTCTTGCTTATCACTGCCACGCTTCACCTTTTTAGCACGCCTGCCACACACAGCATGAACTTGTTGCGCGCTATAATGGCCACTTGCACTACGTAGCGCTGGTGCAATTTTTAGGCAGTGCGTGGTAATTCAATGTATGGGACGACGGCAACTTTCTTGGTATTTTGTATATCCCCTATTAGATCACAAAAGCCGGCATTTTATTGAGGCACCATCAACAAATGCTGAGTGGAAAAATGAAACCGTTCCACATTGCAGAACGAGAAGACAAGTGTGCTTCCCACCCAAGTGTGTATCTCAGTGAAAGGAATTTCCTATAAGCGCAGGATTTCATTGCAGCCGGCGTTTATCTGGTTGACGCCTTACCTTGGGATATGTCAACTTGTTTCGCTCATGCGCAGTGCTTTTCATTGCTTTGTGTTGTGTGTCCATAATCCAGCCTTCTTGATATTAAACTTCAGCGGTTGAACCAGCGGCTGCCCTTGTGTTCGACTTCCTCTTCTATTCGTTTAAGTTCACACTTTTTATATCTACGAATATTTCTCGGGGCAAAGTAGGCTATCTGATATGAAATAATGATGTCTGAGCGTCTTTTAATTTATACCGCCATCAGACACCATTTACCGTAACAGCGCCCTACACAGGTCCCCTTAAGGAACGCTTCGTTTTTTTACACACATGCTTTGCTCGCAACAAATGTTTTGAAGGGTAACGTAAGAGGTCTGGTATGAAAATATCGACTCTTCTTATTAGTGAGGACGCAGGCCCAAGGTTTGGTAGATGGCGAGAAGGCCCTTTATTCGGTGATCAGAAGCCCTAAGCTAGACGAAGAGATGTCGGGATGACAAAAGGATGCAGTGATTTGATGAAGGCAATCAAATGATGTGGAAGACAGGGGGATGCTGCAAGGACGTTGAAGGTAAGTTCTTTGCTACTTGTTACAATAATTGTTTTTCTTAAGGGCACAGATGTGAAACAGCCAGCGTTACAGACACGCAGTCTGGCTTTTAAGCCGGAGCTGTTCCTCCTGCGTGGCTACTTTCTCCGTTTCTTGAGTGGGTAGACGAGGAGTAGCCAATCCCCTGCTCCTCACATCGGTGCACCCTCCCTCCCTCTTCGGCCACCTGTTCCCCTCCGTCGCTTCATACTTGGACATGACATGTATAATGCCCCCGGAAGGCTGTCTAGCCAGCACACCTCTGTGTTTCCAGGGGAAGCAGACTTCAGAAAAATTGGTGTAAGGTAGGTCTTCGTAAGCTCTCTTTTACACGTTGAGCGTTGCAATGTGGAGCCTGCACCGCAAGAAAAAACTGCGAACGTGGCGTAACAGGACCATGGACGCTAAGTGTAAGTGCGATAACCGAAGGTACCTGGAATGGCATGAGGCAGAAAACGGAAGCCGTCTGCGTGGCTACGATCTCGTGAAATGCCTCCGCGGTATGACCGCGCAGTTTGAGCGGGAGCTCGTTGCCAACCAATAACTCACAAATACAGTTGAACCTCATTGTAAAGAACACTGATCTAGCTAATTATCGGTAATGGTGAAGTAAATACGAAATTTGGTTTGCCACGCCTAATTTCTTTGACACGTATTCTGTTTATAACAAAAACCGAAACCGCTAGAAGAGTGCGCGCTATCAGCTAATAGCGAGAAATATTTTAGAAAGGCTGAAAAGCTACTTGGAAAAACTCCTTACGTCCAAAATCGCGAAGTACAAATGCCCTCTCGTGCATCGCCAATTAAATACTTCACCGTGCTCTTTTCTGTGCAAAGCCACCTGACGAAGATCACATCCTGCAACAAATGAATAAATACGCAGCCCTGTTTTGTCGAAAACACTTTGTAGTGTTGAAATTTCACTTTCTCGTGTTCTGGTCCATTTAGTTCGAAATGCCACGAGGAGACAGGAAACGATTACCTCGTTTATAGTGTGTTTGATGCATAGCATATATACTGTTTTTGCCTCTAAGTTTTTACGCTAACTATATTGCTCAATTGTTGAAGTCGATTTTTAACCATACTGTTACACCTAATATCGGATATAACGAACTAACTTATAGTCCCGATACTACTTAGTTATAACGATGTTCATCTGTAGCCCCACTGCCCATCAACCTCAACGAAGTGGAATGACACTGAATTTTTTCTGCAGTCCCACCATCATCAGCAGTGGGAGCCTGTCTAGCCCCACTGGAAGGCTGAGGCTCTACCCCTAATCTAAAATTATCCCGATTCTGTGCCAACTGCGAACAATTATCTCCGCAAACTTTTTAATCTCATCTGCCCAGCTAACTTTTTGCAGCCGCCTGCCATGCTTGCCTTCTCTAGGGATCCACTCTATTACCCTTAGTGACAACGGCTATCTTGCCTTTCATATCTTCCATACCTTCCATATCCGTGCCTTGCCCACGTCCATTTCTTCTTAATTCTTGGTTTAATTGCGGAAGGAGGCTTGGGGAGGAGCCTGATCAAGGCACACACACCCCGCAATGAACTCCTTCACAAGAGCAGAATAGGTCTCCCTTGTGTAGTAATGGCCACACCCTGTCATGAATATGCCAATTCAATCACATAGAAGTGCTCAAATAACCATCTAAAATTTCGTGCGAGCAATGCATCTGTGCGGGTGTCGAATTTAAACAAATTGTCTGAACGTTTTATTTGCCCCCAGAGGAAGCCTTCCTCGCAAAACAATTCTGTAAAAAAGTAAGGCCGTCATTAAAAGCACGGATATACAGCGCGTTATGCGGATGCATGGTGGTTTAAGAGAGGTGTTGAATAAACGGCCCAAAGGTCTTCATACTTCGGTAAAGCAGTGCTGATATCATCACACACAAAAACAGCTTACGAGGTGCTCTAGAGGACGAAGACCTCTCCTATCGACCTACAAGCGCTCCTGTCATGTACTACTGAAATATATTCTTTGTCTCCGAATTTTCTGATTTGGTCCTTACATCAAGTTACTGGCCTTAACCTTCTTATAGATCAGTTTCTCGGTATCCACCCCGTTTCACTGGTGGTCTACCAGTTCCCATTTCTCGTCGAACAACGTGGGCAGCGCACTATTTAGCTACCATATACTCCTCTACTCGACTTTGCACTTCCATCCAGGAAGCTTGTTTCGTGTCCCTAAATGATAATCCTATCATTATTCGTTCCATGGTGCGTTGAGCCGACCTAAGTTCTCATTCATGTTCTTTAGTATAGCGCCACGTTTCCGCTCCATATGTATTCATCGGCAGGGCGCACTGGTTATATATTCTATTCAGGGATGGAGGTAACTTATTTTTAATTCTTTGGGAGTATATGCCATGTGCTCCCCAACCCATATCGTTTCTGCACAGGATTTTTTTCTTGTTTTTGGTATCAGCGCAGACAACCTGTCCGAAGTAGCTATACTTGCTCGAGCGTTTCGTTACATATGCTGAACTGGACTCTGTCGGAATGTTGATTCATCATTACTTTCGGGTAACAGTGAAGTTATTAGCTTCTGATTTGTCGGAATATTTTGTGTCATAGGACAAATCCCTAGGACCCGCCGCGGTGGCTCAGTGGCTAAGGCGTTGCGCTGCTGAGCACAAGGTCGCGGGTTCGATTCCCGGCCGCGGCGGCCGCTTTTCTGATGGAGGCGAAAAGCAAAAACGCCCGTGTGTACGAGATTTCGGCGCACGATAAAGATCCCCAGGTGGTCAAAATTAATCCGGAGCCCTCCACTACGGCGCGCCTCATCGCCTGCGTTGCGGCGCGTTAAACCCTACAATCAATCAATCAACAAATCCCTAGGCAGGAAGCAGCAGTTCTCGCCCAAGACACCGAGCGCATGCGTCGGATAACCAGACATGAGCTCAGCATTCGTGTAAAGAAAACCACAAAAAAGCATTGCAACCACATGATAGATGACAACGCGCATGAAAAAGTGTTCCTGGTAAAGATTACGTTTGCAGCCCCGCTCCAAAAGGGCGCTGATGTGATTAGAGGACGATCGCAAGCATTAGGCTACGCAGCACTCAGCCTTTTCTGCCAAGAAGCCGACCGCAAGGGATGAGTCTGCCGAGACGACGAGAAATATTGAATACCCTCTCCATACCCGCCGCGGTGGCTCAGTGGCTAAGGCGTTGCGCTGCTGAGCACAAGGTCGCGGGTTCGATTCCCGGCCGCGGCGGCCGCTTTTCTGATGGAGGCGAAAAGCGAAAACGCCCGTGTGTACGAGATTTCGGCGCACGATAAAGATCCCCAGGTGGTCAAAATTAATCCGGAGCCCTCCACTACGGCGCGCCTCATCGCCTGCGTTGCGTCGGCGCGTTAAACCCCACAATCAATCAATCGAATACCCTCTCCATCAGCACGTATAGTAATTTACAGCAGCTTCGCTGTGCATTGAAGTTAGCTGGGCGGGATAGCGGAGTTTTTATTTTTAGCCCCATGGCCACGCTTTCTGACTATTTCCTCAAGCATTTTCTGCGAACATTCCCCAGACTCGCTTAGCAAGATTACGCCGCCTACAAACCTCAAATGGTTCAAGTATTCCAATTTATCGGTAAGCCTGTTTTCCCAGTCAAGTTTCCTGAATGCACTCTACAGACATGCTGTGAACAGTTTTGGCGAGATGGTATCACCCCGCCTTACGCCCTTTCGGATCGGTAATTTGTAGCTTTGCTTGTGAAGTGTTATCCTGCCTTTACAGGTGCCATCATGAGTAATTTGAGCAAGAATTTCTGAATATCACAAAATAATTCCATTACTGATTTTAGGAGAGCATTACCTTTTTACAGGATCTTTCCTATTATTACAAGGAGGTCTTTAAACGCAAACCAATGCATCCGGGCAGTTTCAGGAAGAAGAAAGTCCTGTAAATTTATGGCAGCTGGTTGTTGGGCGTGAGTGATGGCGTAGCACGTCGCGTAATTCTTATCAACAGCGACCCACCTGTTTCCCAATGACGACGTGCTTAATGACCACGTAAATCCGAACCCACTTGAAAAAAAACGGCTCATCTGGAATGTCGATGAATTGAAGTTCTACTGGAGGAATCACGGCGGGCTTTTTTCGACGCTGGCAGTTGTCACACGATTCAGCTTAGGGCCGTACTCATCGGTAAAGGCGTGTACAAAAGAACGGACGCCGCACTCGGTCACAAATGCCGCGTATCCCGAGGTGGCCTTCGGCGGGCACGTCTTGTAGTTGGTGCCGGACGCTCCAAAGTAGGTGGCGGGAACAACGAAGACGAGGTCGAGACTGTCAGAACGGAAGTTAAGGCAATATAAAACGTCATTTCTTTTGAGTTCCGCACGGAAGAATATGGTGACGCAGAGCTGAGACGCTGAATGAGGGAACTGGGTGACGGGTCACGGCGCTGCTCGTCACCAACGTTGAGAAAGTCAGTATTGCGAAGACTCAACCGACATGAGCAAGTGGGGTTGCCTCAGGGGGGCCAACAGGGTGACGTGAGAGACAGCGTCCAATGTTGTGACTTGAATCCCCGCTTATCACCGACGTTGAGAATCAGCCATCCCGACGCTGTCAACGCTCTTGGGACTGGCCATTCTCCCTGCAGCCAACACTGTTGCGACTGGTCATCCGAGCGCAGTCACCGGTGTAGCAACGCTGTCTAGAGCAAAGCGATGAAATTGTCGAGCCGACGAAAAGTTGAAGCATTATTTATATACAGTACGTACAAGGGTAACCAAACGTTACATTGCTCGCACAAAGGCGACAGCAAGTCTCCACTCGGTGCCTCCGAAAAGTGCCGCCGATAAGTGCCACCGAAGAGTGCCGAACATAACTGCGTCAGGTCGGGTTTTCATACCCCACGAAGACCGTTTCGGCCCGAGATGTTTTAATCGCTCCAATGAGAACTTTCGCTGGCCGGAGTTTGAAATCCGACGAATGGAGGCGAAGTGGTTACGTCCGCCGAGCCGCCGAGACGGTGAAAGGGAAGGGGACGCCGTCACCGTCTCAACGAAGCCGCCTCCAAGCAAGTAGCAGCCTGTCGGGTGCCGGTCGTATACCCGATGCACAATTCGGCCAAGCCACCGCGATGGAAAAGGAGTGGCGACTCTGCAGCGGTGCGTGTTTGGGCCGGTCGGCCGTGGGTGGTTTGGTCTGGTTTGGACGAGGCTTGCATCGGCCCCGCTGACGGCGCTTCACCCCATTTAACAAATTTGGGCAGGGCGCTCTGGTACAATAAGACGCAATTCCCAAAGACCAAGCCGGCCGGTTGAGTTTTTCCGTTTGGTAAGCCAGCACAACGCGAGTTGATCGGTGATGAATGTAAAATACCTCTTTTAAAAATATCGTCCAAAATTTGGGAGGGCCTATACAAGCGTGAGTAACGTGAGTGTAATTGAGTAATTGTGCTCCTAGTTCGACAGCAAGCGGCTGGCGTACGAACTCGCATAGTTTTGACCCTCTTGCAGTTGGGCCAGTACGGCGCCAATCCCGTGGCCACTTGTGTAGGTGTTCACTTTTGTGACAGCGGAAGCGTCGAAGGGACCTAAAATTGGTGATGACAGTAAGAGGGAAGTCAGAGTACCGAATACTTGGGCTTGATCGGGACCCCACGTAAAATTGGCACTGCTCTTCAAAAGGCCTGAGAGAGGACGAGCTACGTGGGAAAAAGTCCCTCTATATTGGCGGATATATGAAAAAAGTCGCGTAAAGCTGCGGCCATCGTAAGTTGAGCATGGCGGGGTAAATTAGTGACGGCCCGAATATTTTAGGGGCCAGGATGAACTCCAGGGGCGTCAACAAGGCGCCCAAGTATGGTTATCTTGCGGTGGCCAAAGTTACGCGTCTTTGTATTCAGCTGGAGGCCACCGCATCAGCCACTAAGGTGCTTCATTCAATCCTTTCATAGCGAAAAATACGTCAATAGCCATCTGAGGAGAGGGAGTAAACACCTTTATTGACAAAAAATTGAATGGAGTCGGCAGAATGACTCTTTAGTCCCAAAGTGTATAGACCATACCAGCCGTACAGCCCGCCCAACCAGCCGAGGTTAGACGGATGGGCTGGACGAGTCGCGCCTGCAGATCTCGGAGAGTTGAAAGGATTCGCCTCTGAGGCTGTGTGCAACGTTTCGACCGGTGCGCTTCCTCATGCTTCGCGTGCCAGAGGGGCTTTTTATGCCACTTTCGCTATCTGTCGGTGCAATCCACGGCCTTTCGGAAGGCCGCTTGCGAATATGCGTGGGCGTTCTTCTTTGGGAGGGCCATATGACGGTACCGGAGCTTAGTAGCGCATTTCGGCGGCACTTGTAGCAGTTCTCTCTATGCAAGCAATGAGCGAAACATTATTAGAAAGCATTTATTCATTGAAAGCCTAAAGAATGAAAGGCTAAGGGTATATGGTTTGTGCAATGCAAACCCCCAGCACTGTTTTAAGCATGAGGATATATTGACAAAAAATGGTTCCTTGTGGTGAAACGTCACAACGTCCTTTTCTTCATATCAACTTTTCAGAGTGAGTGCGGCAGGATGGGTTAGTTCTCCCATAGAGCCTGAAGATCGCGTTCAAGCGTGAACGGTTTTGTTCAACGAGTATGCCTTGCAAGGAAACAACATTCAGGTAAATTTTCATCATGAAACTTGCTGGAGTGGCTAAAGCAACCAATAAATGAACTATAATAATTCCCCGTAATAATTTCATGTGTTTTGCGGACATTCAGTGCCGCTGGTCACCCGTTGATAGTAGTCCGCCACTCTTAATAAAGTTTATCGCTCAATCACAATATAAACAACTTGAAGAAAGTGGGCTGAGGTGAGTATCGTTTTTAACTAATACGTTATATGTTAAGACATCTGGTTTATTAGGAGGTGCGATGTTAACGCGACCACTGTGCAAGAACACGTCTAGACTACCATATAATTTTACGAGCGCCAACTGTGCCAGCGAAAGTCACTTTGGTTAAAATTGGGTTTGCGCACACTCCGTAACTCATTTAACTTTGAAAACCAACTAATGGTTATTTATCAGATGTCGACACTATCCACGCGTTTACACATCCTTCTTCAAAGCATGCCAAAGATAATTCTGCCCGCGAAAGTCTCTTTCGTGAAAAGTGTTTCTAACACATTCCAATACTTATTTAGGTTTGAAGACAAACTAACCTTATGTATCGTATTCAATTTACATTCACCCGTTTATGCAGCCTTCTTCAAAGCAAGCCAAAGATAATTAAAAGCGGTCAGCAAAAATACTACTTTAAATTATTAAAAAGAATTTTCCACGAGTTCTTAGTTTCCCGAAATGACAACCTGTCGTTATCTATTCATGCAAGGACATATGTAGGCACTGAAGGATCTGCTTTACACTAATTCTTAATTGTTTGCTGCCTTGTTCCTTTCTTAACCTACCTCCCTTTGTAATTCCTCTGGCCTTGCGGGTAAGACAACAAATGAAACGGAATGAAACAAGTGATTTTTGTCTGGACTCTGCCGTATTCTTGGCTTCTGGGTTTTTGCTGCGAACGAGCGTTGCATTGGTTTCTTCTTACTCGCCATCCTAATATGTAACCTCATAGAAAGTAGGTTCTGCCACCTTATCTGGGCGCATATTATTCCCGCTGCTCCATCTATGTAAAAACTCTATCGATGAAAAGAGATAAATGTTACTGTAAAGTAAATTACTTACACATGGTTAGTAGTTTCTCTTACGTGGCGATTGTGCGCGTGCCGCTGGTCTCGATCTGTAGAACAAATAATAGCACCAGGATTTAGTAAGCTTTTTGTATTTCATTCATCACTGGGCGGGAGTAGGGCAACCCAGAAATATAGACAGTGGAGGACAATCCCCATGGTTGGTATTTTTAATGTAGGGAAGGGAAGTGGGGAAAAACGAACCAGTCTTTTAGAAAATTCAAAAAATATCGCGAAGCGAATTCCCGTAATTTCCACAAACCAACAAAAAGTGAAATATGGTTATTTAGCGCAGCATGGACGAGAGAAAAATGATGAGACCACACAAGACTAGCGCAGGTCCTTCATGCACCGCGCTGCTTAACTATATTTTACTGTTCGAACCAACTAGTCCACATAATGCATTGACAACATGCACAACCACAAAACCCACCTACAGCACTTAAGACAGGGATATTCGGGTTTCCGAGAACCTCCACTTCAGAACCAAGATTAAGACCACCTAGGCACCCTCCCCCCTACGCATGGGTTAATGAGTCAGTGAACACACAGTGAGTGAGTGAGTAAAGACTATTGAATCGCCTGCCGTGGTGTCCCTAATGGAGCATCGTGACGCGGCCTACGTCATACCGTCAAAGACCCTCTATTCGGCAGCCGCCTCTCTACTTCCCTCGAGGTCCTTCAGCCGCCTCTGAATGGGGACCGAGCCCTCTCGGCTTTCGACCGGCTTCTGCATCTCAAGGGCAGCCAGGATCAGCTGGACGGCCTGAAGTTGGTCGTTCTTGTCGTTGCTCCGCACCGCAGGCTCGAACCCCGCTGGGATCGTGGTCACTGTTGCCGCTTCGCTGGGCCTTGCCGTACAGTCGCACAGCAGGTGGGCCGCAGTGGCTCGCGCACTGTGACACAACTTGCAGGTGTCCTCCTCGTACTGTTCGGGGCCCACGTGTTTCATGATGACCGCGGTCAGTAGCGAACCCGTCTGCATCTGTCTGAACACCACCGCTTGTTCCCGAGTCAGACTCGGGTCGGGCGGCCCCCTTCTCCTCCTGCTTAGCCTGTAGTGCTTTGTTATTTCGTTATATGTGGCCAGCCTATCCTTGGTCTATCCCCATCATTTCGAAGACGGGTTCGCTACGATCGCGTGGCCTGTTATCTCTCGCGCAGTCGAGTTCGCCGTCTCGTTGTGGTCTTGGTAACGTTCCGAGACTTAGTTCCCGGCGTGGGCCGGAAACCACTTAACTGTAACTTCTCTATCCTTGAGGTCCAGCGCGGCGAGCACCCTTACTGCTCCACAACATACTCTGTTCTTGGCATAGTTTCGCACTGCACTCTTAGAGTCACACAGCACGGTCTTGGAGTCTGGATCCGAGATGGCTAAAGCAATCGCCACCGCCTCCGCGCATCGCGCCTCCTTCGTGCGTACGGTCGCTGTGGGGATCGTACCGCCGGTCGTGGCGTCGATGACCACCGCCATAAATGCCCCGCATTACCGATACTCCGCGGCGCGACGTATTTCGTCCCCGGCAGCTTCGCGTGCAATTCCACCATTGCCTTGGCTCTCGCTGCTCTCCGTTCCCGGTTGTGTTCGGGGCTCATGTTCTTTGGAATGGAATAGACTCTCATTCTCTTTCGCACCTGGTCCGGGATGTCTGCCGTGCGGCCGTAGCCGTCCTTCATCGAGTCGGGGTCTACGCCCAGTCTCTTCAGGGTGGCTCTTCCGGTTTTGGTTGCCGTGAGCCGCTCGAGCTGGGCGGCTCTCTGTGCCTCTCCGATCTCCTCGAGCGTGTTGGGCACGCCGAGGTCCAGCAGCTTCTCTGTGATCGTATAGTCGAGAAGTCCGAGTGCCGTCTTGTGGGCGTTGCGGATCATCGCATTGATCTTATTGCGTTCGTGTAGCCGCCAGTTGTGAAAGGCGGCGACGTACGCCACGTGGCTCATGGCGAACGGGTGAACGAGCCGTAACAGGCTGTCCTCCCGCATGCCAGCCTTTCTGCAGGAAACGCCATAGCCAGTTAATTCCAGTGTGGCATTACCCGCTAAGTCGTGCATATACTACTAGATAACGCGTGATTGGCTTCTGATCTCGAGGGGTACAAAAAAAGGCTACAACCTACATTGTGAAGGTGGTTCGAAAGCAAAGCTGTAAACGACACCCACCACAATTACCTTAGAAGCTATCTCGAATCCACACACGTGGCTCAACAAAGAGTTAACCAGAGATTCTACCAGCTCTTATTGGGGATTCGCAGGGGCGGCGTCCCCAGATCAGTAACTTTGGCCATGACAACGCTAGAGCGGCGGAAACCACCGCTCTAGCCCGTCCGTGCGTCGGCGGAAAAAACGCAGGGGAGCGTCTTTTCAAGGGTGAGACAGCGGAACCTAGCCATGCTGAAATTCTTCCACGGGGCTACACCACAATTCGGCATGTGAGCTTAGGAATCCCCATTTACACCGATTTAAACTAGTTAGTTCAGTAAGTTTGAGAATTGCGAGAAAGCTTAGGAAACTTTTACAATCGCGATTTATCGGAACCAGTTGCTCCTTTAGGCTTTTGTAATACCTGCTAAAACACAACCGGTTTGTAATTCACGAATTTAGAAAACGGAGACTCGTTTGTGACAAGCTGTGCGCTAAAGGTAATGTTTCTCCAGCTGCCAGATATGTGTATGTGGTCTCCAAATTTTGTTTTCCTGCCCTGCAAATCAATGTTTAACGTATGCTTGGCTTACGACCACCTAATTCCGTCGTGTCCGGGGTAGCAAGGTGGTGCTATTGAACAAGTTAAGCTGTGAGAACGTAGCAAACACTGGACGCGAAGCTGCCCCAAAACAGGCCCAAAACAGTCCTGGCTAAAGCAGGCAACAAAGCCTACAGAACGATTCCTGCCGCCGCGGCCGCCGGGACGAGCAGGCTCCAGCGAGCGCGGAAAGCTTGGTAGTAGCGCCTATTGCCCCAGCTGTATACACTATGCTCCGTGAGTCAGGGAGAATAAAGGCCTACCAGAGAGAGCGAAGATGGCGCTCCCCTTTATCTTACTCCTTGGTCGCCTTCAAAAACCGCCCTCCTTCTCCGGAACGGATCAACCGGAAGTTAATAACGTACAGGTATTACTCTTTTGTTTACCTGCGATCATCATAGATGGTACGACACGCAGCCATATTTACTACGCGAAAAAACGCAAAACCTTAATTTACCAAACATTCTTTCATGTTTGTTTACCGTTATCCTTCTACACGTCAATCCAAAGGTCTCCCCATTATTAGCGTATGCGCCCTCTCTGATGCTCCAATCAAGAAATATTGTACAAGCATCTACCTTGCAGTTGCGGCATCCAGCGACACAAAGGGAGTCTGAAATAAAATTTTCAAGCTGGCGTTTTTGCTTGCACTGCGTATGCTGGCTCAAATGAACACACTTTCATCGTTTATATGAGCGATAAGGCGTTATTTATTTTATAAATCCTAAAAGAAGAAAGACTACTATGCAGAATTTGCGGCGGTTGCACCAACCAACCACAGGGACGTCAGGTGAAGGTGCTATACAACGGACGATGTCCAATATGAACATTCAAACAAGTTTTGGTTTCCGTTCCTTGAAACAACATGCTTCATATCCGACGTTATTGTGGGATGGGCATGCCGGATATTTCAATAATCCCCATACAGCGCTTATGTCATGTTGTCTGCTGTAAAATGCCTACGCAAAGCCTCCCAGGACAGCTTGGAATCGTAGCAATCAATGGCCGAGGCCTGCGCAGTGGATGAACGCCCTCCGCGTCTCTTCAGACGCTCAAATGCCATGCGCTTTTCCCCCCTCTTTTGGGCTTCCCTCATTCAAGCCTGTATCGTAAAAAGCGTATTCGTGCCAGGCCAAGGGTGTGCTTATTCTGGCCTGTGCGGAGTGCCTGAAAGCAATCCGCACTTATGGCACCAGCACGCCAACCAGAACGTGCTAGCACGTCAGTGTTAGTCTGCGCGCGTTCTGAGAACTCACTCGTTGAGCAATGAACGTTACGGCCCAAAAATGGTGAATCAAGAAGAGAGAAGCTCGGCCGAAAACGTAGAAATCATGTTAAAAAGAAGAACGTGGTCTCCTCGGAGATTTGAACTTGCGACTCGCAGAATAACATTCCTAGCGCGTTACAACACTCAGCCTTGAACTTTTTTTCTTTATTACCGTTCGTCTCAACAGAAAAACGTGGTTACAGACGAATCATAACAGTCACAACCTTTGCTATATTACTAGCTTAAGATCTCTTCAGTTGAACAAAGTCGTCTAGCATTGGTAACCGTTCAGGTGGTTCGCTTAGCGCTGTGTATACCTATCGTATGTTGACCATACTCTCATTAAAATACCCTCTGGCGGGCCGCGCAAATGGATCGGCATATCTGTCAGCCGTCCTTGTGCGCCGCAAGCAGTGCATGTTGATCAACATAAACATGTCGAATGGCACGCATCCTGTATAACCTACAGATAGAAAATGGATCCCGAAACGTTTGTGGGCAGGTCACGTTTTAAACAGTACGCTGCAAGGTGCCCCAGTAAAATCTCGCGTCTGAGCAATCCAGGAAAATGTGGTAAATAGTTTCCGACTTTAAGCACGTGCGACAAGGCATGTTCCCAGGTGTATCCAATACTTTGTATTGGAGCGATGGCTTTACATTAGGCGTGTTACTGCGGAGCTGAAAAAAACTTTTAACGGAGGCGCGCCAAGGCATTCTCTTTGCCCTCTCAATAAATCACCTTCCGTTCAGACTCCATACATATACCTGTATAGGGGAATGCATAACATAACATCATTAAGGTCAATATAAAAATTTTTGCATGTTGCGTTGGTCACTCTATCGAAAAGTGCACTCTCAATAATTTCAACACCCATACAAGGTCCCGCATGAAAACACACAGACTCGCTCGTCTATACCAAAAAGAGGACTCAAGTTCAGATATATAATCACGAAGGCGCGCTTGAATGACAGTACGTAGATTGTGATCCCTTAAGAAACAAAAACTGGACACAATCTTGCTACAGGAGCAGGTTCAGAGCCCCAAGCCCCCTTTTGGAACCACGTGGAACAGGTTCGACTGGCTGGTCCACTCCCAAGTCGATCCCCAGAAAAAACAGCAAACGCAGTGTGCGACTCCTGAACAGAAATTCTCGTCATTGACAGCACCTGAAGGACATTGAAGACTCGGCCATGAGGCATAAGGTATGTAGTGCATATAAGGTAAAAAATGTGTAACCCGTATACATTTTTATTTATTTTCATCATTTCAATCCGCTTAAATGACTATTCGTTGTATAGCGCTCGTGCAGTAAGCGTACCCCAAATTTCCACATTATCTCATGTCTAGCAATTGCATTTCTTAGACGGACAAGCGTTAGCCGATGTATGGTCATGCAGCTCACCGCTCTGCATGTTCACGAACCCCTAAAGAGGGCTTCTCTACCCTAGGTTTTCTCTATACGGTAAAAGTTTCAGTTGATTTTATTCCTTTAGTACCTATATTAACTCCGCTGACCCTTCTCCCGCTTTCAATTGGCCCTACATTTTCCTACTCGCGTACCAGTCTGCAAAGCATGGCATGTGGTTTTGTGCAGCGGAAGTGCGGAGCGACCTGGACTTGTAGCTTGATACAGTGTACAAACTAACAAACTAAAGAAAGGCACCTCCTTTCATTCACAAACGTGTCGCAGTTTGAACTGAGCGAACGAATTGTCCCGAATCGTCGACTGCCAGCCGTATAAACCCTGGGCTGTCTGACTCTGTCGCAAGGTCCGCGAGCCATGCAGTATCGCAGTTATTTTTTCTGGACATCACACAAAAGCGCCCCATAAAATTAGCGAGGATGCAGAGAGAAGACCGCATTTTTGTCTGGATTTTCCTACTAAATAAATTCGCAGAAACGCACCCAGAGGGGTCGAAACATGGCCTAGGGACTTGGAACTACAATTTGCCTTAGTATACACACAATATTTTCAAATCACTTCAGTGACCCTTTACTCAAGCCCTTCAGCTGCGCAAGAACCACTATCTAGCTATTTTTCTCCATACTAACGCGCCATCGCTGTGTATGACCACTTGATACACCAAGGCCGTTTATACAATTCTTTGTTGTTTTCACGTCGTTCAGGCTTCCTTCGCGTCATCCACTTAGCGAACACTTTTCGAGAACGTGCTGTTGGTACCAATTGCTTTCCTGATGCACTTAGTAGACTTGGAACCTCTGTGTGTATCTGCCTGTGCCCGGACGCGCGTGCTGTGCGTGCGTCATGGTATGTGCGTGACAGCGCCCGCATGCGTGAGTCTGTCTGCGCGTGCCTGCGCGCACGTACATGTGTGTGAATGTGCTTCTGGGTGTGTATGTTCATGCGTCTGCACCTGCGTTCCTATGTCTGCGCGCGTGCGCTTCTGTGTTGGTGTGCAAGTGGGTGTGTGCAACCCGTCGTGGTGGCTCAGTGGCTGAGGCGTTGCGCTGCTGAGCAAAAGGTCAGGGGTTCGAGTCCCGGCAGCGGCGGCCGCTTTTCTCGTGGACGCGAAAAGCAAAAACGCCCGTGTGTTCGAGATTTCGGCGCATGTTAAAGATCGCCAGGTGGTCAAAATTAATCCGCAGCCCTCCACTACGGCGCGCCTCATCACCTGCGTTGCGTCGGTGGGTTGAAATCTACAATCCATTTATCCATCAAGTAGGTGTGTGCTTGTATCTCCGCCTGCGTGAGTGCGTCTGCACTCCCGCTTGTGCCTCTCTGTACGAGTTAAGCTGTGTGCGTGTGCGTGCATGTGCGTGAACGTGTGCCTGGGCGTGCACGTGTGCCTGTGCGTGCACGTGCATGTCTACGTTTATGAACGTGTATGCGTCTGTACCTACGTGCGTGTGCGCGTGAGCGAGTGCATGTGTACGTGTGCGTACAAGTACATATTGGCGGGCGTAACTGCGTGTGCGAGTGCATATGCACGTGTTTGGGCATGTGCATATGTTCTTCCATATGTGCGCACGCGTTGACCTGTGTGTACAGCGTGTATGTGGGTGTGTGCGTATATTCGTTCGTCAGCGCCTCCGTGCATGTGTGTGCGCGTGCGCGTGGAGGTGCACGCGTGTTCGTGCGTGTGTGTGAGCGTGCGTCTGCACCTGCATGCACATGTATCGGCCTGTCCGTGTGCCTGTGAATGCGAGTAAATGTGTTGCGCATGCATGTGTGTGCATGTGTGAGCGTGTGTGTGTGTGTGCGTACATCTATGCCTTCGTGCGGCTGTGTGCGTGCGTGCATGGGCCTGTGCATACGCGTGCATGTGTTGGCGTGTGTGTGCCTGCATGTGTGTGCGAGTCGGATGTGTTTGTATTTGCGTGCTTCTGCACATGTATGCGTGTGCGCCCGCGTGTTTTTGCGTGTATGGCGTGTGCGTGAGTGTGCCTGTGTGTGCGCGTGCATGTGTGTGCGTGTGCGTGCATGTGTGTATGCATGCATCTGCCACTACCTGCGTGTGTGTGGATGCGTGTGCATGTGCCTTTGTGGCGACTTACATGTGTGTGTGCCTGTGTGTATCTACTTGCTCCTGATCAGCGTGTTTGTACGCGTGTGGGTGCCTGTGTGTGCTTGTAATGTGTGCGTGCGCGTGTGTATGTGCGTGCGTCGGTGTCTACGCGGGTGCGGCTGTGTGTGCGCGTGCATGTGTGCGTGTGCGCGTGAGGGTGTACGTGCATGCTTCTGCGCGGTCTTCGCACCTGTGCGCGTCTCTGCGCGTGCGGGTCCGTGTGCGCGCGTGGGTGCATGTGAGTGGATCTGCGCCTGCGTGCGTGCGCCTAGCAGTGCATGCGTGTATGTTCGTGCGGCTGCGCCTGCTTGCCTGTGTGCGTGCACGCGCGTGCGTGTGCCTCTGTCTCCTCTTGCCTAAATGTGCACGCGTGAAATTTATTGTATCTGCACCAGCATGTGTGTATGTACTTTGGTTGGTCTGTGTGCGCATAATGTTTGCGTGTGGGTGTGCGTACGTACGTGCGTGTGTCGCCGCCTACGTTGGTGTTTCTGCGTGTGCCCTTGGATGTGTGCGTGGACGTGTGAGGGTGAATGAGAGTGCGTCTGCACTAGCATGCGTGTGTGTCCTTGTGTCTGCGTGCGTATGCGTGTGCGTGTGTCGGTGTGCGTTTGTGTGCTAGATATGTGTTTAGCTTTGTATGTTCGCGGGAGAGCACGCGTGTGTATGTGCATGAATATGAGCCTGCATCCGTGTTAGTGAGTGTGCGTTTTCATGTGTCTGTACCTGCATTCGAGTGTGTGTATGTGCAAGCCTGTGTGTACGTGGGTTCCTCTGCATCTGCGTGGGTATGTGTGTGGGAGTGTGCCTACTTGTTGTTTCTCGGCCGGCGAGAATGTGTGTACAGGCGTGCGTGTGCCCGCGTGTGCGTGTGTCGGTGTGTGCGCTGGCATGTGTGTGCGCACGCATGTGTGCGTGCGCGCGTGCTTATTCTCGCTAGTCCGTGTATCCGTTTGTTCGCGTACATGTGTGCCCTTGTCCATTTGCCTGTGTATGGGCGTGAATGGGTGTACGTGGGCGGGCGGGCCTGTATGGCGTGCGTCTAGGCATGCCTGCGTATGTGTCTGGGCGTGCTTATGCCTGTGCGTGCGCTTGTATGTGTGCGAGAGTGGGCGTGTGTATGTGCATGCTAGTGTGTTCGGCTTTGTGCGTGGGTCTGCCCTGCATGCGTGTCTGTGAGCGCGGGTGTGTGCCTATGTCTACGTGAACATGATTGTGCGTGTATCTGCATCTATCCGCCTATGTGTGTGCGCTGGATGCGCCTGTGTGGGCATGCGTGTGTGTGCGTTTTTCTGGGTGTGTGTATGTGCGCGCGTCTCCACCTGTATGCGTGTGTGTACGCGCGTGCATGTGCCTGTATGTGCGCGTGCAAGTGTGTGCATGTCCTATAGGGACCGGAACCTGGAGTTTGCCGCGCGACACTAGCGCCAATTTTTTGCCGTAATGGCGGAAAACTGAAGTTATGGACGATAAAGAAAAAAACGTGCCGCAGCTGTGGGCGCGATTCTCACAGCTTCGGCACGTTGTCTTTTTTTAACCAAGCGCTGTCTGCTTGTCGCGAGTTTTTCATGAGGCAGTACGGCCCGAACGTTAATTCCTGATTTAGTTTTAATTAATTATTAATGAGTCAGATTGGGTTAAAATTCAAAGTGCTGTCAATAGGGGTTGTGAGGTATCAAATTAAAGGTCTTGACGAGGGGAATGACGTATGAGAAATTAAAAATTGCTTCAGGTAATAGTCACGAGATTATCGCCTGAGCCATAGATTAGGTTAGCAGTGAAAGTGATGCCAGTAGGGCTTCTGAGGGATCAAATTAAAGGTCTCAATGAGGGGAATAATGGGGGACACATTAAAAATCGCTTCCTGGTTATAGTCATGAGATAGTTACGTGATTCATAAATTGGGTTAAAAATCAAAGTATGCGACTAGGGCTTGTGAGGCATCAAATAAAGGTCTAGATGAGTGGAATCATGGTGGTCAATTTAGAAATCGCTTCCTGGTAATAGTCATGAGATAGTCACGTGTGTGTTAAAATGGGTTAAAACCAGAAATGATGCCACTAGGGCTTGTGAGGTATCATAGTAAATGTCTCAATGAGGGGAATCATGTGGGACAAATCAGAAATCGCTTCCTGATTATAGTCATGAGATATTCATGGAGTCATAGAATGGGTTAAAAGTGAAATTATGGGACCACGCTTGAGAGGTGTCAAATTAAAGGTCTCGTTTAGGGGAATCATTGCGGACAAATTAGAAATCGCTTCCCAGTAATAGTCATGAGATATTCACCTGAGTCATAGATTGGGTTAGCAGCAAAAATGGTGCCACTAGGGCTTGTGAGGCATCAAATAAAAGGTCTCGATGAGGAGAATCATGGAGTACAAATAAAAAATCGCTTCCTGGTTAAAGTAATGAGATAGTCACGGAGTCATAAAATGGTTAAAAGTCAAAGTGATGCGACTAGGGCTTGTGAGGTGTCAAATTAAAGGTCTGGTTGAGGGGAATCATGGGGGACAAATTAAAAATCGCTTCCTGGGTATTGTCTTGGGATAGTCACGTGGGTCATAGAATGGGTTAAATGTGAAAGTGGTGTCACCCGGTCTTGTGAGGTATAAAATTCTTGTGAGGTATAAATAAATATTGCTTCCTGCTTATAGTCATGAGATAGTGACATGAGTCCTAGATTGCGTGTAAAGTCAAAGTGATGCTCTAGACCTTGTTATCACCCTCCCGAATGTAAAAAGAAAGTTTCACATGAGAGAAAGGGGCTGATGGGGTGTTAAAAATTGTGCTAGGAATGTGTGTTCGCGCTGATAGGGAAAGCGACAATCCCATATCTGCACAAGATCCCTGCATCCCAAAATCCGAAGTCGGCCATGAGTTGTTCGGGGAAAATTCGTTTTTAAGCTCGCCGCGAGAAGACTTGTTCAGTTTGTGCTTCCTTCAAGCTCCCCTATTCTAAGGGAAGATCTTCAGCGTCTTCAATTTTGCTGGGGTCTTTCTGACCCGTTTCTGAATGAGAACTGAATGAGCTCTGCAGGCTGAGTGGCCAACGCAACTCCGGCGTTTCCGAATTGGACGTTATATACCGGGGCCCGATCGCGAAAGACAGCCACTGCTCTTACCGCACAATGGGCAGGAGTCGTTTGCTTTCACAAAAAAAAAGGCTGTTTGGGTGTATTTTCACAACCAATAAACACCTTTTCCTTATTCAGCGTCAAGACAACTATAAAAGAATGCCACCAACAAATGTGTTGAAGTGCTCTTCTGCACCCCTTTAAAAGCATGTCAGGCTTTTAATATGTCTGCAATCGTGTTTTTTTCTATTTTCGATATTTTTTCCAAAAAACGTGAAAAGGCAATTTCTTTCACGCCCTTCACTAGTTGATGGAAACTAGGAACTCTATTGAAGTGGCATCTCCTTGCAATTCGAAATGACGCTTCTGTCTTATACATGAAAAATTATTATGTTCAGTTGTTTTGTTTTTTTTTATTGCTACTTTGTTACTTGTGGCTGATATGCCATGTGGAGCAACGTACGTAGTACCAACACAATAGTGTACCAGGACGGTAAACATATCTATGGTGCTTTACGTTTTCATTGCAGTAAACCAATATACACATGACGAACCAGCGCGCTTCGGAAGCCGTTTTACATCCCCTGTCAGTCTCACAGTAGTAACTGAAATGTCCACCTGCGGCAGTGGCTCAGTTATGCTGCTGAGCCCAAGGACGCGGGTTTGATCCCGTTCGTGATGTGTGCTTTTCATATGGAGGAGAAAAAAAGACGATGGTTTATCGAGATTTCGTCGCGCGTGAAAGGTGCCTAGGTGCCCACAAGTAATCTTGAGCCCTAGTGGCCCAGGTGCACAGTCGCGGCGCGTTAAACTCCCATAATTCGAATTTTGAACTGAAATAATAAAAAGGCCCTATATCACGGTCGTTTGCTGCAAATGTCATCGAAAGACAGTAGTCTTCTGCCATCCGTACCTGTAAAACCCCCTTCTTTCCCCCCCCCCCACCATGGTCTCTTCTGCTCACCCTCTACAATCTTAGATGCAGTCGAAGTTTGCTGAATTCGATCGGACTCTTCTACGTTCTCTTCATCTGTTCAGAGCTCTTTTTTCTATGGCTCTTTGCCGCGAATCAACAGCCCGAAAAAAAGCAGCACACAGCACCTCAAGAAAGCAAGCAGTGCTTGCTCCTAACTAGCGGATAGGGAGCATCGTGCTGCTAGGGGGAAACGAAACTCGAGCCCCCATCGGGAAAAGAGTTGTCAATCACGAAGCACAGGAATTTAAAAGGCAGGTGAAGTAAAAATTTAACCTTTTCCAGCAGTCCCATGACGGCACCTGATTTCAGTGCCAGAATTTCCTGTAGTGAAATTTGTTATAAACGACTTCTTGCTCTAGAGAGTATGTTTCAAGCTACCGACGGAACGAGTAACTCCACAGTCACGTGATGCGCTGTCTAGGATGACTGTCACCAAGGATACTCGAGGTTACGTCACCCTTTCCGTAGGGAATGCGCGGCGCAATAGCGCCATGATGCACCCTGCAAGACGTTTCGCAGGGTTACTCCTTTAACGTGACAGCGCTATACTTTTTCTTGTCCTTAAGAGTGCAATGAATAAATTGACAGGCATATATACCCGTATAGAGATACCTGTTTGCGTCGTCTCGGTACAACTATTCATAACTATCTGAATACTGGCGCTACCATTTGCAAACTATTCCACCATAAAAATAGGGAAAGTTTAGTAGAGGCTGTGACCACCTCTTTCGTGCAACCGGTAACGTCATCTTTGGAGTGTTCACTTGTTCTTGTATTTTGAGCCCATTCTCCCTTTGGTTCTCCTTAAGTCGCTTCTCGCTTCGTCTTCTCTAATGGTGCCTCTGAACCCATGGAAGCAATTTTGCAGCTTCGGCAGCAACGAAAATCGATCGCTTGGATTGTTTTAGCATGTGCAGAAAAACGACATACTGCCGCCCCATCGACGCCGCAGCTGCGAATTTGCTTGTAAATTCGCACCATATAGAGCGTCTTATGACACCCTACTTGAATTTACGCTTAAGGTAATAGTTCCATTTTTGCCTCACGTGTGGTTCCAGAACATAACCCACTTTCATTCTAATACCGTAAACATTCGAGCCGTAGACAAATAATGACTATGACTATCATTGTAATCATCGTTCTTCTGCAGCTCCGCTAGACATCTTGTACTTCATGAGATTGCTTAGCTGTGAGGCTCATTTCATTCGACTGTTACAGTATATACGTCCAAATCTGAATAACGTTCTTTGCAGTGGCTCAGAGAAATCAGCCCGTATTGAAAAAGAAGCCCGTACAAATATTTTCCGGGGTGGGCTGAGAGCAACACATGTGAAGTTCTCACTGTGTTCCCTCCAAACCCTTGTGTTACTTCACGATTGCGCCCCGCTTGGGTCAAATAAATTATGCAAGCGGTCAGCGTGAACGTTGTGAAAGGCATGTATTGCCACGGAGTCTTCTGCGAAGGCCGCACTACCTTGGGTACCCAAGCGGCTGCCATAGAAATGCTTCACCTTATCATTATAATTTTATTTTATGAGCAATACTATGAGTTATGATAGAAACTGCGTAGCATATGTTATACAACTCTCTTACGGCAGATCAAATTATCTTTCTAGAGAATGACATTTGCTTTAAATGTCAATATTTCAGGGCTACACGACAACACCGAAGGATGTATGATATGAACGATATTTAGCTACGATTCGACGTTCGGGAGCTCATTCAGTGGAGAATGAAGTGACCTGGACAGCAGTGGCGCATCAACAGTGAAGAAAGTTCACCAATCAACAAAATAAATACGGTTTTTAAAAACTGTCAGGAAACATATTTCTTCTTCATGTTGTTTTTGAAATAAAGAAAGGCAAACAAGTTATAGGTAAAGAGAAAGTCGCGTCCACAATGTGCTCTCTACCTTAATACGGATTTTTCGCGGACTTGTGCCGGCTTGTGGCATCTACTGATGTCTCCTAAACAGGTGATTTTTCTAATATTATTTAGAAATGTTCCTTTGTTATCTTTTCAAAAAGAGTTTTTATAAAAAAAATCCAGATCGACACCTTTACTTTGATCTCTCCCAAGCCCCATTGGCGTCACACTCACATTTAACCCAAGCTATGCATCACGTGACTATCTCATGAGTATAACTAGGAAGCAATTTTTAATTTGTCCTGTGTGATTCCCCTCAATGAGACCTTTTATTTGATACCCCACAGTCCTAGTGGCATCATTTTCACTTTCAACCAAATAAATGACTCACGTGACTATCTCATTCCTATAACCAGAAAACGATCTTTATTTTACTCTGCGTGATTCCCCCCATCGAGATCTTTCTTTTGATACTTCATAAGCATAGTGGCCCTACTTCGAATTTTAACCCAATTCGTGACTCACGTGACTGTCTCATCACTATAACCAGCAACCATTTTAATTTGTTCTAAATAATTTCCCTAATCGACACCTTTAATTTGATACCTCACAAGCCCTAGTGGCACCACTTTAACTTTTAACTTTCTCCTGACTATAACGAGGATGCAACTTTTAATTTGTCCCACGTAATTTCTTTCGTTGAGACATTTAATTTGATGCCCGACAAGCCCTAGTGGCATCACTTTGACTTTTATCTGAATCCACTACTCACGTAACTATCTCATGACTATAACCAGTAAGCGATCTTTCATTTGTCCCACGTGATTCCCCTCATCGAGACTAATTTGATACCTCACAAGCCCTAGGGCACCACTTTGACTTTTAACTTAATTTGTGACTCACGTGACTATCTCATGACTATAACCAGGAAGCGATTTTTAATTTATCCCACGTGAATCCCCTCAACGAGATCTCTAATTTGATACCTCATAAGCCCTAGTGGCATCATTTTGACTTTTAGCCCAATCTATGACTCACATGACAATCTCATGACTGTAACCTGGAAGCAATTTTGTTTTTTGTACCCGTGATTCCCCTCATCGAGACCTTTAATTTGATACCCCACATGCCATATACTGACACCAATTTGACTTTTAACTCAATTTGTGGCTCACGTGACTATCTCATGACTATAACCAGGAAGGTATTTTTATTTATCCTACGTGACTCCACTCATCGAGGCCTTTAATTTGATACCTCACAAGACCTGGTGGCGTCACTTTGACTTTCAACTCAATTTGAGAATCACGTGACTAACTCAGGCCTAACCAGTAAGCGATTTTTCATTTGTCCCGCGTGATTCCCGTCATCGAGACCTTTAATTTGATACCTCACAAGCCATGGTGGCACCACTTTGACTTTTAACCCAATCTATGGCTCACGTGACAATCTCATGACTAAAAGCAGGAAGCGATTTTTCATTTGTTTCACGTGATTCCCCTCATCGAGTCCTTTAATTTGACACCTCACAAGCCCTGGTGGCATCATTTTGAATTTAAACCAATCTATGACTCACGTGACTATCTCATGACTGTAACCAGGAAGCAATTCTGTTATTTGAACCCCGTGATTCCCCTAATGGGTACCTTTAATTTGATACCTCACATGCCCTAGTGACATCAATATGACTATTTACCCAATTCATGACTACTAAATAATTAATTAATTAACCTAAATTAGATAATTAGATAAAATGAACGAGCGTTGCCCGCACGTGCTTTATGGCAAAAACATTTGCGTATCATATGACGAACATCATCACCGTAACAAAGGGTTGAACTTTACAACACGCAAACACGCGTTCTACCCATGATCTAACATGGGCAGCGCCTACCATTTTGGCCATTTTCTTCCGTGGGTGCCACTGTTGAACAGCGGCAGCAGCGCCACCTATCCCACGTTCGAGCCCCAATATGTGCTCGTCTGCGTCTGCGTGTGCCAGTGCACGTGCGTGCTTGTGGGTGCGTGTGTGCATCTTCACTACGTGCATGTGCGTGCATGTGTGTATTTGCGTGCGTCTGAACCGCATTGCGTGAGTGTGTGCGCGTACATGTGCGTGTGCGAGTGCATGTACGTGCGTGTGCCTATATATGAGTGGGCGTGGGTCTCCGTATCTGAGCGAGTGTTTGTGCGTGTACGTGTGTGTGTGTGTACGTGTGTGCACACAGACACACATGGTAAAGGTATCGCAGGTCGAGTGCGCACCCTTGAAAGGGGAGCTCACGCCTGGAATGCTCCCTTGACACTTGCGAGGGTCCCTTGAACATTGTTCACCTGGAAGGGTTTTCCGCCAATTCCGACATTGCCGCATTGGCAGGGGTGAAACAGCCTAGCAGCATGTCCTGCCAAAGATGGTCACCAAGTTGAGGGTCCACCGTGGCTGCGAGAGTCAGCATGTGCATTTGTGTCTCTTAGTGACGCCAGGCACCTACCGACAAAAAAAGTACAAGCGGCTCAGCGGCCTGGCGCTTGCCCCTTGTGTGGGTCTACGATGCTTGGGAAGTTCACCCCGGCTTGTGCGGGAATCACCCCTATGAACTGTAGCGCCTCAAAAAACGCAGAACTTTTGTGTGTGTGCGCACGTGCGTCTGCCTGTCTGTGCGCGTAATGTGTGGGCATGTTCTTGCAGGTATGAGAGTGTGTCTGCCCTAAGTGGGGGCGGCTGTTTGTGCGCGTGCCTGTGCGCGCATGTGCACATGTATGCCTCAGCATGCGGTCATTTTTGCATGCGTCTGCACCTTCCACCATATGTCTGCGCATGTGTGTGCACCTGTGTGTGCTTGCATGTGTTTGCGTGTGCCTATGTGCGTGCACCGGCACATGCGCGTGTGTGCCTGTGTGCATGTGTCCATGTGAGTGCGCACATGTCTGTGTGCGTGCGTGCGCGTGTGCATGTGCGTGCGTCTGCATCTGCGTGGTTTGGTGAGCGCATGGCTATGCCTCTGTGCGATTTCATGTGCCCGTGTTGTCGCGTGCATGTTTGCGTGCATATACGTGAATGTATCCGCGTGAGCACGTGTGTATGTGTGTTCGTGTGTGGCTCTCTCTGCGCGTGCAAGTGTGTGCGTGTGCATGCGCATGCGTGCGTCTGTGTTCTCGTGTGCCTGAGTTCGCGTGCTAGTGTGTACGCCTCCATGCATGCGTTTATGTTCGTGCGTCTGCACTGCGCACATATGGATGTGCGCGTGAGTGTGTGTCCGCGTGGATGTGTGTGCGTGTGCGAGCTTGTGTGTATGTGCGTGGCTCTGACCCTTCTTGCGTCTGTGCGTGCGTGCGTGTGACTATATGTGTGTGTTCATGTGTGCGTGGCGGGCATGTACGTGCATGCACGTGAATGTGTGCGTGAGTGGGCGTATGTGTGTGTATGCACCTGCACCTCCGTGCGTGTTGCGTGCGCACATGGGTGTGCCTGTGTGCGCGTGTCAATGTGTGCGCGTGCATATGTGCA